>NC_052543.1:16902632-17545921 GCF_016699485.2 Gallus gallus
AGACATAACGCAAAGTTTATCTCGGTATAATTTGTCAGGGGAAAGAACTTCCAAGCAACATTTGCTATCAGCTACAAACAGCACTACGCATCCAAACTGTGTACTGTGTAATCCCTGCTAAGTACTGAGAAATGTTTTGACAGTTCTAAAAATGAGAAACAACGCTCCTATTTCACATATGCTCCAAAATATGTCTGCCAGGAGATCCACAATAGAGAAACATTTTCAAAAGGAAATAAAATTATTTCTGTCTTGCTCCATTTTAAGTTCAGTGCCATGGATTCTGGAATCATTTTGGAGAAGTTGTGCTCAGCATCTTATGTTAGAATGAGAGTTCTTTGTGAGAGGATCTATTTAAAATCATGCTGGTGTTACTTAAAACCATACTGTGAAGAGCAAGTCAAATAAGTTCTAGATAGCCAAACTCAGTTCCAGATAGTTATCCTTTTTCTTTGCCATCTCTCGTGCTTTTCAAAACAAATGTGACCCGTTAGCATGCTCTGTTCTCTGTGATGGGTTCCGCCTGAGGCTTTTGACTGCATCTTGTCATTTACAGCTACATCTGTTGAACTGCCGGATGTGGTTATGAAGTTTGGATTTTGCTTCATTAGAGACTATCATTAAATGTTTATTGATTTTCAACTAGGTAATTTACAGGATATTTCAATTATCTAATATAATTAGACGTCAGTATGGCAAAGCTGGTTTAGATGCTTTGATGCAAGAGGCATCCCTTTTCTTCCTTGCCTGGAATAGGGTCAAATTCAGTGCAGTAAGTACAAATTTCACAGAGCAAGAAATTATATAGTTGTTTTTAGGTGCTGATGTTCTCAGTACAAGTACTTTTAGGGCTTTGCAACAGACCACTCTAGTCTAGTTCTGTGAACTGGGTGCCTGTAGTGGCTGGGGGGCACTGTATTAAGCCATTTGATCTGAAAAGCACCTATTAGCCCACTGAGTGACCACTCCACAGTGGGAAGGAATCAGAACACATCAGTTGGGCATCTCTCAGAGATTGCCTTCAACAGGGCATTCCTAATCCAAACTCACACACCCAGAGTCAATGATTCTGCAACCATTTTGCTAAATTTTCATCAGCCTTCTGTGCGTATTTAGAAATGAGTGAATATGAAAATGAATTTGTGGGCAGCACAGGCTGTCAATACACAGCATTCCGTTGGGCTTCTGCTACCCTTAGTACGCTACAAATACAACCACTTTTCCTTGTGTCTTTATTCTGGAGTTCTTCCTTATGAGAAAATGTAGCTTGGAATTGTGGAAGGACCCTGCCTAAATGCACTCATAGAGCAGACGCAGCCAAGAAACACAACATGGAATCTCACCCTGCCTGCCTTTCTCTATGTTCTTCTTGGGTTCTTACTGTTGGCACACCATAGCAGTATTTGGTTGCTCAGCCTGGTCTGTGCCACCAGTGCTAAATACTGAACTTGTGGAAAAACAAAGAGTAAAGCAGTAAGGAGCAAAATTGCTTGCAAGAGAGAGCAGATACTGTAGAGCCCGTGGAGGTCAACTGCCTTCGTTCTCCCTTGGCAACTCCTACAACAAATTGCCATATGGTTGCAATTCCAGGCTGAGTTACAGTGCTTACACTCAAGGAGATTGAAAACCAGGCCATCTCCTTACTTTGGGGAATTTGATTTTCCAGCATTTTGTTTTCCATAGTTGTTTTGTTCATGTGATTATGCACTACTTCAAAAACGGATGTCAGCTTTTCAAGCATGCTTTGGGGAAATACGTGCCTATGGGAAAAATTTCAGTTCAAACAAAAATTACAGACCTTTTCCCAATTATGTTATACCATAAATACGGTTTAAGCAACTCTGGATCATTTCACAGCTCAGCTTCTTATCTTTTTATAGTTCTGCTACTGTGGCTCCACTCCTTTCCATATGAAGAAACTTAATTAATATTTTATATCCTTACTAAATTGTGAATACAATTTACCATAACAGTACAGAAAATAGCAAATACACATTGTTTCCTGCCAACAGAAAATCCTTAACAGCTGCTTACTGCTCATTTGCAAAACATAAGAGCAATAGAATTCCATTACTTAGAGAAACTGGTTGCTCCATGATATCCTTGGCAACAAACACAGCACTTATCTTTTTGAACAACAGATTCTCAAAGTTTCTCCAGCCTACAAAAATCAGACAGTGAACACTTTTTCTTAACTGTAAAATGCTAAACAAAGGGAACGGACTCACACTCAGCTGCACTTCATGACAACTAACCTTCCTCTTTCTCTCTGTCTCTCAAAAATAAATAAATAAATAAATAAATAAAATAAAAATCTTTTTTTTTCTGCAAACAAACATTTCAAGCAACCATCACTTTCACAGAAGGGCCTTTTTATTGATGTCAAGGCTTGGCAAAATGAGAAGAAATTCAGACTCCAAACGGAATAATATAAGTAGTTACAAACAACAGTGAAGGAGTACCTTAGGCAGGTTTATAATAAATCCTACAGAAACTGCAGAGTAGAATATTTTCTGGCTGTCCGAAACATTTATTACCTTTGGTCTTAGAAACCAAGATAAATAAAATCATGGTTTACACTACAGATATTTCACATATGGTTTTAACTAAATAACTTACAGGTTTCCAATAGCTTTAAAAAGAAATATCTACAGCATACCAGATAGATACTAGCTCCTCAGAAAGTCAGGACGTGCACATACCAACCATAATCTGGTTTCTATATTTAGGTAAGAACTATACCTAAAGCCACAAAGGTCAGCACTGAATCAAGTCAAGCATATTTTAGCAGGCATGTCTTCTAGACAGTGTTTACCAGGGTACATTTCTCCCAAACCCACGCTGAACTTCATGCCATTTGAAGACACAACAACGGAACTCAGACTATTAAAAGAGACTGGACAGTGTACTCACATACCTCAATAATCCTGTCATGAATTTGCAGCCCTCCTTCCTTAGCAGCAGGCCCAGTGTCAACTATTTTTGATACAAAAATTCCTTCGCTGGCTGAACCATCTTGATTGTCCTTTAAAGATGAAATGAAAAACACATTATTGCACCTTGAAGTAACTCTAATTTGCGCTAAGCCAAAACTCATCTGTGCCACAGCAGTGCATGTGATTTGGAATAAATATTCTTAGTGATGTCTTAACATGGGACTATTTGGACTAATGAGAACACCTGATCCTCCCATTCTGAGAAACCATACAGCCAGGAATGGACTTTCATTAGGCTCATCATTTGCAAGATAATTGTTTTCTTCTGACTTAGTCCAGCTCAGTAGTTACTGTCATTATAATTATTATAATGTGGAATCCAGTGAGACAGCAGCCTGATTGCACATCAAACAGAAAGCAACAGTGCATTTTTATTTTTAGTTGCACAGCTCTTCCTCTGGAGCCTTAAAAATGAAACTGTGGAAAACAACCTCTAATTAAAAAGGTATCTTCATATCCCTGTCCACTGTGAAATCAGCTGTCGGTGCAGAACAATGTCTCAGAAAAGGAACCAAAAAACGTTAACTATAAAGAAAAACTTTCAAGTGAATTTACCAGGAATAAATTGTGATTCATGTCACATTTCCGACAGGACAAGGAGTAGTTCTGAATACTTCCCTAAATTACTAGGACAAGGTATATTCCACTCCTTGATCTAATTAAAGTCAGATGCAGCAGCTCCTGCCAGCAAGCATCAAGAAAAAATACATTAGTGAGTGTGTGTGCAGGAAACATCTGCTGAAATCATGGAATTCAAAAGTAGGTTGTTTAAATTACATCCCTTCACCTGCACAGAGGGCAGCCTAATCTCTGGCGGAAAGGAGAGTAAATATCAATTTCTTAATGAACTGTAAAGGGTCTAAAGCTGCGGGCCCTGAACTCGTGCACTATCTTCAGAACAGTACGGTCTGAGAAAAAGACACCGGGGCTTTCACCATTCTGGGAGTTACACTCCACCTGTATCAGTGTCACTAGCTGTGACCATGTGCAAGATTAAACTTGTGAGAGAAAAGAACCTACAGTTAATAGAGCTCCAATACTAATCTGAATGTAAGATTTGCTCTGAAAGAATCCCAAGAGAAACAAATAGTTGTCAGCAGCATTTTTCCTCTAAGTGTTGACCTACATGCTTTTCCCAACTGGAAAGGGCAAACATATTTTAACAATTAACATACCACGCATGGTCGGCCACCAATAATATTAAATCCAAGAGAGCCTGAGTCACGGTGAAGGACGAGAGTCAGTGCTTTAGTTTCTTCACCCTGCAAAGAACAGAGAGATGCATTCAAAGCATTTGTGTGCACTGATGAGCAGGACAGATAACACTTCTATCCTGGTCTGCCGGGTCGCTTTGTTAGTTCCTTTTCCCATGAAGTTGAGAGAAAAAGCCTTGAACAAGTCTGTGGGAGAGCTGGGAAGGCAGCAGCCCCGGCTCCAGCCACCCCACGGCGCCTCTGCAAAACCCGCCCTTGAGATTTATGCGTATTTTTTATTGAGATCTACAGTGAGACACTTAACAGCAACAGAAGATATTTATATGCAATACTGTTCCTGCAACTACTTGACCCAGTCATATGTGATCTGTTATGTAAAATACTCTGCGGCTCCAGTAGTCGGATTCTTGACTTTTCCAGTGCTTGAGGGTGTCTGAAGGACGGCATTTGTATGTTGTTTCTCCCTAGTGCTAGCTGCATTACATTGTTTGAAACAGTATCGAATATGAACTGCTATGCAACAGCAAATCTCTGGCGAGCTTTAGAAACAGCTTTAAACAAAACTGCTACAAATATTGCAAAGGGCCTATGATGCTAATTGCCATTCACAGCGCCTGCTGGAAAGAGATTCTAAGCACAATTTTCTTTGAATTTTAATACTAGCAGAACAGAAATCCCTCAGCACTGAACATGGTTACATTAATTTCCTAAAACATGAAAGTCTGCAGTGAACAAACTTCTGATTATGCAAAAAAATGCCCACCAGAGCAAGGCAGGACAGCCTTGTAATATCTGAAGGACTGTGCCAACATCATTTGCTATCCCGACCTAGCCAAGCTTGCTCCTAAGAGCAGATATGCTCATAAAAGGTACATCTTCTACAGACATACACAAAATCTCTTTTATGACAGTGTGATGCTACTTAGGCCTATACATTTTGCTAGGACAAACCTACATGCACCCAGTATAGAATACAATAAATCCTCACAACGTAATAACTTCAGAATCAATCAAGTGCTGTCACTCATAGCAAAACACTACAAAAGTACACAACAGCTCACAATTACAAAAAGCCATCTAAATAATAGTCTGTTTTTTAAGAAATAAGAACAGGGTACTCCCAAATGTACGGTGTGCATCCACAGATATCTGTGAACACTTCTACCTCTGAGATTTTTTCTTTGTTTTAGCCATAGGGTGAAAAAGTTATGAACACAAAGAAGGTTTGAGGAAGTTATCTTACAAGTCTGGTTTTCATAACCAATTAATGACAGAAATTACAACAGTTACATTGTAATTTGTTGCAGCTGGTTTTAGTTTGTGCATTTTTATTCTAACATATCAGTCTGAAGTTGCCAATCAAATATTAATGTCTATTAAACTCATAAAAAATGTCCAAGTAATCCTGGATTACTGAATTACTCTCACAGATCTGGGGGAGATAACAAAGCCCAATTCCCTCGCAGTGTAAATTGGCAGAGCTCTGCTGACCACAGCGCTGCTGAGCCAACAGACTTCACCTGAAAATGTGGTTTACAATTTTCTTCTCAGATTGTGATCTTATCTTTCCTACAGGTCCCATAGTAAGCACACTTGGGCCTGCTACAGAGAAATATGAATGAGTTCCAACTAATTTGATTTTAATTTGCTGATTCTTACTCACCATCAGTAAGAATCAGGTACTCAGAGGAGGACTGGAAAATGAAGCAAGGGCTGTTGCTCTGTGAGCCTTCGAACCCTTATGTCAGACAGCATTTCAAAAAGCAAACTTCCAGTCCTGTGGGGCCGCTTCCAGGGACTGACAACTCAGCATTTGAAAGACAAGGATGTGATAGTGTCACTGTTTACTTCCACTGTTATGCCTTTTTAAAAAGGCAAATCAATTAGAACAATCAAGAAACAATTACAACATTGCTCTTGAGACACTTCCTGTAATTAAAATTGAACACTTTCATTAAAGCCTTCTTGTGTGGCTATGATTTGATGCCTGTATTCCTAGCAGAAAAAGTATTAAAGCAGATAGGTTAGAATTAGCCAAAAGTTGTGGAAAAAAAGCCCCAACACTCCACTGCAGTGTTTTTCTGAAGTATTCCTGAAAATTGAACTCGGGGGTTTTCAGAAACTTTCCAGTCAGTCCTGACAGATTTGTACAGTCTCCATCATCCCTTCAGCAGCGGAGTAGTGTTACAGAGCAAACCCCACGTGTCATTCAGTGATAACTCCGCCATCTGTGCTGAACAGCCAAGCACATGGGAGGCAGCAGTCACTGCTTTGGTACTTGGTTACTTCTTCAGATTCACCTCTTAGTCTCAGCAATTTCTTTCACAACTGCTTTTGCTTCTTAAGGAAGCCATGATGTAAATTACTCTTCCAGAGCTCTGCCATTCTTTCCTCCTCTAATACGTCTAGCACTCCAGTGAAGCAATCGTTAGGCAGTGAGGTAACTGGAAATGCTGCAGCTCCCTGTTCTTCCCAGCTGAGTAATGGGGATCTAATAGACTGCTTTTTGCTTCATGTATTGCAAGACTGATTTCTTTGGTAATGCGGTGGCCAGGAAGCTCTGTCTGTTACGGGAAGCACTTCAGCTCCTTGTTTATTGACTGCAGCCCAGCTGAGCCTGCTTGGGTCAGCCTGAGAAAAAGTACAATCTTGTTTTAAAGGGCTTCATTTGGCATTCATGCAATTTAAACTTGTGCTACTATCTCCACAGAGGCACTAAACTGCAGGTCTTAAGCACCAGATCACGAACTGGTTCCTGTATCTCTGACATATTTACTGAAAGTCTGCCCCTGCCTTTGGTTGCCAGTAAAACAAAAGGGCATAAGACCAAACTTCCAAAGACCGTGCTTTGCCATGCCTCAAAGCTTTCATTCTCCAGCCTTCACTGACATTTGTACAGTATAAATGCCACCCCGAAAGCGCACCTTGCCAGCTTCCAGCTGCAGACTGGAACCAGCACCATGAGTTGGTTCTGATTCCCTCCTATTGCTTCCCAGAGGACTTTGATGGCTGTGTATATAAAGGATCGACTACATCAGCTTATCAATAGGTGTGAACAGTGGTATGTTTCAGCAAGGATTAAGCATTGTTTGAATAGTATGAGGTTTTTCTTGTTTACTTAGACTTTGATGTTTCAGGATGGACAGGTCTGATCAAAGGCAACACTAATTTTGAGTAAGACACGCTGCCTTCCCTACCACTCCCTCCTTAAGCTTGTCTGCAATAAGCCTCACCTTCCAACTGAGGGATAAAGCGTCTCTCTAAATAAGCCTTCAGATTTGTCTTTTGGAATAAGCATGGGTCAGACAGCCAGTAAATACACTGTGAAATTGAAGTGTTCCCTCAGTGGCTAAGAGGATGTAAAAGTGTACACGTGGTAAACAGAACTAGAATTAGTTAATACCTGTCTGTTTAATGGACTTACAGAACTGTGAGGTATTATCAGAAGACTCTCTGGGGGTGTATAAAATGTATATTTTATGCATTAATGTAGTTGTGGCAAAAGCATGGGAAAGCTGAGTGACAAATGCAGTTCCATAAAGGAAGACTGTGTTAAGGCAAACCCAGATCTGTGTGTCTGGAGCTCCACCAGCCAAAAGACCAAAAGTTTGGGTCCTTCATGATGGGCCTTACATCCATCACTGTCATATTTCCCCTTAACTAAGGCTTTGAACAGGACCATAAGTGGGCACTTTGTTTTGACTGGAAGGAGCACACTCTGATTTATTCTAGTCTGCTTCTACATCTGCAGAAACAAGCAACCACTCATAGCAGGCAGAACATCCCTTTTTCTCCATCTACAGAGAATCCAGAACATCCTACAATAAGTTTGGGGATCACCACATTTAGCCCCTGAACCCCATTCATTACTGCTAGGTGTTTTAACACAGAACAGTGACAGTTTATAACAAAAACCTATCTAGTATATTCATAATAAAATGATGACAGCAGTGGTGCTGCATGCTTTGCATATGCAATTTCCTCTGAAGTCTGTTATTCTATATTATCATACACGTAATCCAGGCAGTGAGGGATCAAATCCTTAGGCAAGCACACAATGCCCTGCCAAGTGGTTATAACCATCACTGGTATAATCCTGCACTGCGCAGCCTGCGCTAGAAAACAGCCCCCAAGGAACAGCTTGGAAGCAGGCCACATCCCAAAACTGGGAAAGCATGCCCTGTGTTAGGTGATTACCAAGGGTCTTTAAAACACTCCCTAGTGCACAAAGATGCAAGTTTCCTGATTGTACTTCTTTGGGCACAAGGCAGACTGAAGCTGTTGGTGTTGGAGGGCTGCCCAAACTGCTGTGAAAGACATGTGATTGACCGCTGAGCCACAAGCCTGCGGTGACATGTCACCTTCCAGCTTTCTTCAGATGAGGGACTGCTTCAGAAAGCTGCATAGCAGCCTTTTGTAATAGGGCTAAAAACCGGCACAGTCCTCCTGACCAGCTGCATCCATCAGTTTGATAAGAAGTACTGATGTTAACTATGCATCCTGCACGCTTACAGCTATTGGTAGTAGCACCTTTGGTGCAGCTCACTAACTTTACGGAGTGAAACAGAGCATAAGCAACACGACTAGCACTGGCCATGGAGCTGTGTGAAGGGAAGCTGTGCTGCTGGGAGCAAAGCTGAGCTGAGGAGCGAGGAGGCAGCAGGGCTGTGTGGGGGCTCTGTGCGGGATAGCATCCTGCCCAGTACTGCCCCAAGTCAGAAGAGTCGGCTCGGCGTTAAGATACTTTCGGAGTTTGCAAAACATGGTGGCCTCTCTAAGAAGAAAACACAATGTAACACTGAGTTTTGTCTCCCTTGCACAGCTCCGGCAGCCTCAGCACCACCGGGCGGGGACGCGGCTGTGACAGTCCCGAGCAGCTGAGAACGGCCGTGCGGGGACGTGACTGTGCCGGTATGTGATCGCGTCGGGATGTGGCCGTGCCGGGGATGTGGCAGCGCATTCCGGGTCACCGGAGGGCTTCGAGTCTCTTCATTTAAAAGATAATTGGCTCCAAGCGCTTCCCTCGCTGGGGAGCCTCGTTCCAATTAGAGCTCGGGGGCTGTTGCGGCTCTGCCTTTTGATTCTGGGCACTTTATAAATAGCCTATTTCTGACTGCCTGGAATCAAGTTAATTTTTCTCCTCACAAATTGATCTTTTAAGGACAAAATGCAGGGACAGAGGAGTTGTCTGACCCCGGCACGCAGACAGCACAGCGTGCCCCCAGGTGCTGAGCGGCACCGAACACCCGCCCGGGTGCTGAGCGGCAGCGCTCGGTCCCGGATCCCCCTGCCCCGGAGGCTTAGCGCCATTTCCAGCCCCGGAAACTTCAGTTTCGTTACGGGGAGAGAACGGAGGAGTACACGCGCCGGGTGCGCGGGGCAGCGGGCGGGCGCGTTGTCGCCGCGGGGCCGCCCTTACCTTGCCGGGAGAGGCGGAGCGGGCGCGGGCCAGGGCGTCCAGGCGGGCGCTGTACTGCGTGAAGCGCTTCTGGTAGCGCAGCGCCGTCACCTGCAGCTCCAGCTGCGCCGCCGCCAGCCGCGACAGCAGCGACTGCTCCCGCTTCCCGGCGCGCAGCGCCTCCTTCTTCAGCGCCTTCTCCAGCGCCGCCGCCCGCGCCTGCAGAGCGGCCCCGTGGGCGCGCAGGGCCCGCAGGCAGCTGTGGCCGCCGCTCCGGCGCTCGCCGTGCGTGAGCATCAGGCCGCAGCCCTGCTCGCACAGTCCGGCCGGCCGCGCCTCGCAGCGCTCCCGCATGTGCGCCTCCACGTCGCGCAGGTTGAGCACCTGGCGGCAGCCGCGGTTGCGGCACTTGGCGGGGGAGAAGTCGCAGGTCTCGGCGTGCTCTCCCAGGTGCTGCAGCGGCACCACCGCCTCGCAGCCCCGCGCGTGGTTGTCGCACTTGATGTCCAGCTTGAGGATGAGGCTCTTGAGCGGCAGGACGTGGTTGAGCTCCTTGGCGGAGATGCGCTGGCAGTTGGCGGGGCAGCTGCCCTGCTGCACCACCCAGGGCAGCACGCAGCCGGCGCAAAACACGTGGCCGCAGGGGGTGGTCAGCGGGTCCTCCAGCACCTTGTTGCACAGGTTGCACTTGAAGTCGGGGTCCACTTCCCCGCTGAAGCGATCCAGCTCGAATCCCATCCTCCTTCCGCTTTCCGAAAAATAATAACGATTAAAAAGAAAACAAAAAACAAAACCCCAGCCGAAGTAAGCGAAGCGCAGACGGGACGAGGGAAGCCAAGTAAAACCGGCAGCCCCAACTCCCTGCGGGCAGTCCGGCCCGCAGAGCCGTCACGGAGCGGCCGTTCGGTCTCCGCCGCTCCCGCGGAGCGCCCGGCCCCGCTGCCCCGCGCCCTCCTCGCGCCGCCGCGCGCTGCACTGCCGGGCGCCGCCTGCACACAGCTCCGCCGCGCGCCCCGCCCCGGACCGTCCCGCGCCGCCCCTCATCTCGCGCCGCCCCCCCCCCCCCCCGGCCCCCTCACAGCTCGTGCCGCCCCTCAGCCCGCTCGCAGCCCCGTGCTGCCCCTCACAGCCCATCGGAGGTGCGCGCCGCCCCTCGCGGCTCCGTGCCGCCCTCAAAGCCATTCACAATCTCTCGCAGCCCCGACGGAACGACCCCCGGGGCCCCCGGTGAAGCACAAGGCGGCTTTGTGCTCCCGGACGGGGCGTTGTGCAGCGGCCGTTCCCCTGCAGGTGATGGGGAGCACCGGGAGGGCTGAGGGAGCGCGCGGCTGAGTGGCACGTGGCGAGTCGGGCCCGGCGGGAGCCGCTCCGTCCTTCTTGTAACGTATTTTCCTTCATGGTAAGACAAAAACCCAACTAGAAGTGTCAGCTTCAGTGAGCTCCACGCACACCGTGTCACGGGGCAATGATTTCTGAGTCTGGGGTGTAGTGCGGTACCCGACCGCTGGGAGGTGCCTGGCCGGTGAGCACGTGGCGGTGCTCCGGGGCTGCCTCGGGGACGCACGTTTAGCACCGAGGCGCTCCGCTTCTCCAACGTGAGTTCCGACTGCAGCTCATTTCACTCCAGCTACTGATGATCCATAAAGCTAAAGGCAGCGTGCAGCACATGCAGCGAGTTAGGCACGCAGTCAGGGTAGTTTTGCTACAGGCTGTTTGGAGATAGCTGCTCTAAATCAGAGCCTTTTGTGACCACCGCCATACGACCTTCCTTAGATGAGCGTATAAAGTGCTTCCTCACACGCTGAGCGGGCTGCAGCAGGTAGGGATGAGAACGCCGTGCCCATCGCCGATATCCTGGCAGTTTGGGCCAGTGCTTCCAGCTGTACATGCAGGGTGCACGGCCGGCCCGGTGGAGCCGGAGGCAGAGCTTTAGTGATTTCAGCAGCAGTGTCAGTACTGGGCTCCTGCAGCCATCTGAAACTGTACAAATATTTGGATGGAAAATATGGGCAAGAGCTTGAATAACGTTTTCATGTGAAGTCGTGGCTAGGCAGATGCTGTGCTGAGTTCTGTGACGCCCTTTAATGTGACGTTTATGTAGGAATTGATACTTTATTTATAAATCAAGTATGATGGAAGCTTTCAAAGGCCACTGCAGTCTTGTATTTAGGCAGCAGTTGGGAATGCAGACTGGAATGAACCAAAGTTCCCCTCTCCCTGCTGCCATTATCTGAGGGAGAGAGCACAAATGGAGCCCTCCTACTGGAGACACTTAAATTTCAGTTCTCCCTCTAAAAAAAAAAATAAATTAAAAAGCAGTCTCACAACAGGAGCCTTTAATGTTACTTTCAAAGGCTGTGGTTGGAACTGAAAGGAGGTTTGGTTTCCAGCATGTTGCCAACAGGGCTGAAATTACATTGCCGCAGCTGAGGAAGATGGTTTGTGTGTGGTCAGTTCTCCCCATCAGAGGCGGTGCACTGGAAGGGAGCACTTCCTGAGCTGATAGGGCTGTCATTTAATTCTGCTGTCCTATCACAAGGATACGGGCATGTCATTGCTGTGCTCTCAGATGTAGCACAGACGCAGTGCCAGCTCTGGAAGACCTGCAAAAATCAGGTTTTGTTCAGTATGTATTTTTTCTGCCATTGTATTATCCAGTCTCGGGAAAAAACAGATTGCTCAGGGGTGCTAATTTGGTTCTAATTGCACTTGCTCATAGAGGTTAGCATCACTTTGTGCTTGATTATGAGATCTCTGCAAGAACCCTGGGTTGTTTTTTTTTTTTTAAACACCATTTGCCTTTAAAGTGCCAAAACCATTTGACAGTTCACACAGTCAGATCCCACTCCATGATGATCCTCTGCAGCATTCTTTGGCCTTATTTGATTCTGGACAAAACTCACGGTGTTAACAGGACATGTTCAGTGTGAAATGAGCATCCTTGTGCACTAATTTATGAGCTGGAGCCTTTTGGAAACTGAAACTCACAGTGCTCATGAGCATACTTGAAATATCTTTAGCATACTTATAATATGTGCCTAACACTGAATGTGTATCTAAAATGTTGTGGTTTTAGCAGCGTTCTGTTCATTGCCTGGCACTGCGGACATTTATCAATTTGAAAGGTTCTGTATTCTGTGAGATGTTAAGAGCTTTGCTGTACTCTATATATTATAGATGTGTATCAGTAAAATACAAATCCTTTGTTTTACTGCTGGTAGAAATGTAAGTTTGTGTTAATAGAGGATAGCAGAACAGCTGGCGAGTGCAGACCAATGGCAGAGCATAGCATCAGCCACAGGATAGACAGCTCACAATGATAATGATTTATATGACACTTACTGTAAGTGTTTTGTAAGGGGTTACACTGCGGCTTGGCAGTGGAGCTCAGATTCCATGGCTTTGTGTGTACAAGGAGATGGTTGATGGCATAGTGGAGCAGATGCTTAAAGGTAATTGTAGATTAGCAACAGAACAAGTGTCAAAAATAGGAATCAATCCTTCTATCAGAAGGAATGTTTGAGCTAGAAGTAGAAGATAACATGCAGCAGAAGCATGAATGTCCTTTCTTGACGTTCCATACATGTTTCAGTGTAGTTGATTAACAGCTGCTTAACTGCCTCAGAAACCTCACTTGAAAGCCGGGCATCATTTGTGCCCATTTCATAGCTTGCTTCCTCCTCCTCCTCATCTCTTCACGTAACTGAAATCATAGTGATGTTTGTATTTTATTTATTAAGAGACAAGGCCCAGAAGAATTTTGGCTATAAGAACACATTCCTAAATTAATACAAATAAAGACAGATGTATTAATAATGCTTATTTCTGGGGCTTTTTAGGGATTTTTTTCAATCACCAACATTCAGTGCTCTCTGTCCGGATAGTTATATTAATTCCCCTCCATGATATCTGAGAGTATTGAAGTTATTTATTGTCCTTTTTATGATGAGCATTCCTCTGTATTGTCACGGAGAATTCTGTTTTAAGTCTGGACTTCATGAAGTGCAGGAATAATGGAAATACCCACTGTAATTCACTCTCGGTCTGCATGCTAGCAGTGGAATACTTCTTTTCCGGAGCTGTTCTTCACTTGATGTTGGAGCTAGTTTTGGTGAGCAGCTGCTTTCTATGTGCAAGTCTGTGATCTGAGCACATGACAGGGGCCCAGACGTGGCTGCTGGTTGCCTGAAACTGCCAAAGGATGCCAAATTTCAGTGCAAATCCCAGAAAGCATCCATTCGTGTGCTGTGGCCTGTGACCACAAACGCTGAATCTTTGAAATTCCTCTGCAATATCAAAATGTGCAGAAGGTACTAAATTATGATGTAGATCCCCACATTCAGTTCCATATCATTTCTTTGTCTTTTCCTCCCGTATTTAAATATTTAGAGAGAGTGAACTGTCATTATCTATTCTTAATTCCCTTTTACACATCTTAAACGTTGTAGCTAATGATAATGTTTAAATCCAGACTGTAGTTAACTCAGTGGTAATGGGTGGGACGTAAAATGCAAGCTGTAATTAAAAGGCATCTTCTGTAGGAGGTTTTATGAGGAATTCAGTAATAGTGGAGGTCAGCCAACGTCTCAGAGAATGGTGCAAGTGAGCACACACTGCTCAGCATCTTCTCTCCTGTTTCAGTACTCACGGATGTTGTGAATCTGTTGGGTGGGACTAACACATGGCATTTGTGCATGGGTAAGTGTTTTTAGGCTGATGTATCTGACGAATCCAGGAGCCTTTGGGTTGCCCTTACTTGGTAGTCTGGATCCATGAAAAAGATCATGAATGGTCTGAGGCGATGCTGTGTTTATTTATCTGTGACTGTGTCTGCATATATCCATTTCTGAAAGTCCCGAACCCCAACCATTTTCTCTTGAAAATGGGAAAAATATTCCTATTTTCAATAAGAGAAATGGAAATTAATTGACTTTTTGGGTTTTTTTTCTTTTTCTTTTTTTTTCTTTTTTTTTTTTTCTGTGCTTGTTTTTCAGAATGATTGTGAATAACATGGAATGCTCTGTTTTTCTCCACATCAGCAGCACTGCATTATTGCAAGATGCTTTTGTGCATTTTCCAAAAGAAACAATTCTCAATACTTGCACAAGGTGTATTTGACAAGCGAGTTTTGTGATCATCCACTGCTTGTTAGCTCAGCAGTTGCCCTGCATTTATATTTACAGCACTGTTACAATTTCTATAAGCCAAGAAAAAGAATTCCCTAATTGTACAGAGATATATATGTATATTTCCATCCCAAGCAATTAGTTTTGCAACCAGAATGCCACATATAATATAAAGAAAATGTTTTATCTGGAAAATTAACTAACAAGTGCTGATAATATGTCTAACATTATTTTTATTTGAAAACAAACAAACAAAAAACATCAAACAACCAAGGACAATTTTTAAAGGCATTAAAAAAGTTGAAAAATTGCCTGAACATTTTTAATTGTGTATGGGAATATAAAGGAGCAGTCACTATGAGCATGAGGGAACATGTTTCTTGGTTTTGTGTTTGCAGGAGAACTTACTTATGAGGCTGAAATTTCTGATATGGGAGGAGAAGAGGAGAGAGGCTGGTTTGGAGCAGAGGACCAGAGGGATATCATGTAAGTCAAGTCTGAAATAAGGACTGCGCTCCTCATTTGGCATCTGACTGTTTTTCCTGTTGAAGGCGTGTGAATAGGATTGGCAGCTCTGATAACGAGGGAGGTGAAGATGGAGATTTATGTCCTAGGAGGTTCTATACAAAAGAGAGTACGTAGAGGTTCCAGAGGAGGCAGCTGATATGCTCTAGGAAGCGAGGGGACTCCTACAGAGTACAAAGCTGGTCCACTGTGGAAATCGTGATGTGTTTTGTCCTAAGAGTTCTGTGTTTGTACCTGGGTTAAACAGTTTCATGGACAACCATGAGAGCATAAGCTCCACTATATCAGGTCACACTTTCTCTCTAGTTTTTCATGCTTTTACCAGTTAATGCCCTACACAGTTTGTTCCCCAATTCAGCATGTACATGAAGTAGTAGATACACAAATAGGGCCTCGAGTAGAGTAAGAGAACTACCAGAGAGCTGAGGTCCATGGTCCTAGAATGCCAACCTCCTGGGCCTTCATTATGGCTCCTTTGTAACAAACGTTCCTTTAGGGACAGAGTTGGAGTGTCAGTGTGAATGAATCCTTTTAGTTTCAAATCTCAAAGAAATGTATTGATACAGTTGTCTCCAAAGTTGCTCAGGTTTTCTACTTCTCAGTGAAAATTTCCACTGACATCACGACAGGAATGAAGTTTCAGAAATTGTTTAAATATGAGTTCCACAGGTATTCCTTCTCTTTTCTCCTTCTCCTTCCCTTGCAGCTTATGTTCTTCACTGTGTAGCTAAGCTAGGAGGCTGAAAACTTGGCAATTTATTTATGATCAATGCTTTCTCCCAGACTGCAAAGCAGAGAAGCCTGCGAAGTATGGGGGGGAGATCTAACTTATAACAAGTACAGAGTGTTGTATGATTGGTAACAAATCCCTTTCTGTGGCTGTTTACTGCTGCAGGCTATTTTAGGATAATGATCGTTTTCAACATAATGGCTAACGCTGTATGTTTGTTCATCGCTTTATAACAATGGGGACATTATGAGATTGCTCTCATACCTACTCTTCATGTTCTGCTAATTCGTTTTCCATTAGACAGCATTCATAAAAAGTGCAACAAGAATTTTCCATTCTCTTGTTAAGATAACTGTTCTTTGTGGAAGGACCTTATGCAATAAAGTCGGGGAGACTTTTCACCTATGGTATGTAAGGCAAGGGCAAAACCTTTGTACCAGTTACAAGCTACAATTCTGACTGCATCCAGCATCTTGCATGTTGAAAAATCTGCTTTAGGAACATTTTCAACATTTCCTACTTAATCAGATGTACTTAGGGGATGGAAAGTGCTTTTCCATCTCTGCCTGTTGTTTGATCATCAGAACTCTAGCTGAGAGATATTATGGGGAGAGCAAACTAGTCGTATCTTCCTCATACATGTTTATGTAAAGCCACTGGCTGCTCTGCACTGTGTTTCTGGCTCTGAGCCATCATAGTGGATTTGTACTGCTACACACCCAAGTAACTCTGAATCCAGAGCCTGGCCCTGTAGCCCCAATCTTCAAAGATTGATGTGTCTGATTCTGAAGGCAGATGTGACCTAAACACGAGTGTTTATTCTGCAGTAGCTTTGTGTCTTCCAGTAGTTTTTCCATTAGCTACTGTAGGAATGAACTTTTTTTTTTCCTAATGTAATGAGAAATTTGGTAAAGTTCACAAAGAAAATTGGACTGACTGTGGAAAAAATCATGACCAAATCATGTATACAAATGGTTGTTTTATAGATTATTTAAGTTTTATGAAGTAGTCTCTAGTGACTGATTTAAGTAATTGAATAACAAGATAGAAAGTAATGGAAAAAGCCAAAGGTAACAGCCTTGATGGTAGAGTTAAATGATTTATCTGACTATAGCAATTCTAAAGGCAAAGGTTAATGTACTGAAGTGGTGTTAGGAATTATTTCAGGAGGCATGCAGAGCATTTTCAAGTTACTGAAATTTATTTAAGTTGTGCATTTTTCATCCCCTTAGTATTAGCCCCAGTTGTCATGTACAAGTACAATATTGACATCTACTGTGTAAGGTTAACACACATGCAATTATCAGGAATTTATTGAAGATGGATTGAAATAGGCTGGCACCATTCATGGCAATGGCAAAATTAGGGGTAGAACTGTAGGTAGTAAAGGAAAGATCAGGGTTTATATAGTCAAATGTACTTCCATATTTTCCCAAACATTTAATAAGGCATACATTTATAGAAAACATTAACTTTTGTCTCAGATCCTAATGGCTAAATTACTTTCACACAAGCAATGATATTATAGCTAGCCATGATTTATGCATATGTGTCTAAAAAGCATTTCTCTCCCTTTTGCAACCATATCTGCCTTCCTTTTCTTTCCTACAGAGCCTGCTTTTCTCATACTATCACTGTCACTTCTTCTGTCTCTTCCTTTATTTCTCCACTTGTTTCCTTGTTCTCTCCTTATATTCTCATATCACACTCTCTACCAGAGCATTCTGTATCTTTCCAACCCACGGCATCTGGTTTTACTTGGCTGTCCTTGGCAGGATATTATTATTGCTCAAGGGGTTGGCATGTTACTGGAATATACACCCTTCTGGGGCCTTGGATGGTAAATGTTAATGCTCAATCTCTATCTGCACTCTGTTGGTGGCATTTTGCAGAAGTTCTACGTCTCTGGACTTATGCCTGTCTCAGAGGCAAAGACTCTGTCTGTTCCCAGACACTAAAGCAAAACACGTAAGAGAGAAAAATCAAAGTGACCTGGGGAAATTAGAGCAGGAAATGATCTACATACCTTTAAAAGTGATGAACCTATAGAGAAAACTTTAAAATAGGAAAGGGGAGAGGGTAGAGGTAGGTGCTGTGCTAGGGAAGACTGATGTGTAGTCATATAAAATGTAACTTTGAAGAAGAAATCTGTCTCAAGTGATAAGATCTGAGGAGACAACTACAAATTTAGTGAATGTGAGTTGATGAAGTGCTGCTCAATTCCACACAAGAGAATGCATCTGTGATTGCATTCCAGAAAATTAGAGAAAAAATGATAAGTTAGTTAATGACAGGACACAGGAAGGTAAGATACTGGCGGGTTTCTTGAAATATGTGGTCATGGTGATGCCTCTTTCATTTGCAGCTGAATGCTAGAAGCTTGATGGGAGTAGTGATAAAGGGAACTGGTTACAGAAATAACACACAGCTTAGGCTTGTGCTTTTCCTGTGAAGAAATACTGCTACTAACAGTGTAATTCTGCTATAGCATTGATTTATCTGGGGAATAAATTATCTTCTTTCATTAGTATTTGTTGTTGATATTTTTCATATGGCTCTACTACTTGACTGTTATTTTCCCATAGCATTTTCCCAGCATGCCTTCAGAAATATCAGAAAATGATCACACACAGTCCAGAAAAGTGCCAACTAAATATTCCACAAAGTACTTGCAGATCTTGTGCAATGTTTCCCCTGGTCTTTCCCAGCTGTTTTTTAGCATTGATCTAATATTTCCCCCATGAACCGTTAGCATTTTTGTGACATTAAACGTAGCAGGGAGGTTGCTTTCTACAAATGAATAAAGTGACTGCTCTGACTTTTGGATGAAAATAAGTGCCCAACATTCCTCTCCACCAGAAACTGCTGCTCCACAGTACTTCTGAAGAATTTGTTTTTTGAGAGTCTTTTGGGGTTTTTTTCTATTGGCTCCAATGGAAATAAGATACTTGTAGTATTTTAATTCAGACTGCTCCAAATATGTAGCATGACACTTTGGTTTTCCATCAGCGTTGACAGGTTTTGGATTAGGCTCTGAGTGTATTGAATAAAATAAAAACAGATTACTTGAAGTAGTTTTCAATATACCTGCGTGCTAAAGAAGAAATGACTAGCTGTCTGCAGCATGAGGAATTGGGGCTATGTGGATGTACAGTCACACAGATCTTACCTGCCTCACAAAATAGTTCACCAACAGTTTTCTACTCTTTCCTTCCCTATAAACTGTTTCTAAACAATAACAAGATAGGCTTCAAGGCTCAATGTTTGAGTTCCTTAAATCAGCCTAGAAGATCCATTGCTCCAAATGAAATTAGCTGTGTAAGTATATAATTGTATAAATGTTTGAGAGCTACTACTGGGCTGGAACAAAATCCCAGATATTGCTTTTAACATCTAATGTTTTCAAATCTGAATTATGTTCAGTAGAATCTATATTATCAGTATCAGGCCATGATCCACTTTAATTGGCTGACATCTACTGTAGCCTGTTATTCATGCTATCTACTTAATCCTAGCAAGAATAAACTAGTCTCTGGAAATGGCAGACTTATGAAAGAAATATCAGTCTTTATATAAACCAGACTTAGGTTTCATAGAGAGAGGCAACTTTGTCCTTGCTAGACAAAGTAGTGGTTGCATTAATAAATGATGCCTTCATATGGGTCACCTTTCTTGTCTTGGTTCTGTGCTGTGCTGAAATGAGATGTCAAAGTTATTTTGTCTCCTGCTATGCAAAAGCAACGAAAGGAGTACCTTTTTGTGCTGCTAACAATATTTCACACAGAGGGTGGTGATGCACTGGAACAGGTTGCCCAAGGAGGCTGTGGATGCCCCATCCCTGGAGGCATTCAAGGCCAGGCTGGATGTGGCTCTGGGCAGTCTGGTCTGCTGGTTGGCGACCCTGCACATAGCAGGGGGTTGAAACTCGATGATCATTGTGGTCCTTTTCAGCTCAGGCCATTCTATGATTCCATGATTTGAATGTTCCTAAGCTTTAAGAATCACGATGTTTTCCACAACAGTCACCATGCATTTCTTGTTCAAGGTTGATTTAGTCCAGTTTAGTTTGCTATTTGCATGTTTTGACTTTTTAATGAATTCATTGTGAACATACAGCTGAGGAAAAGATCCACATTGCAGGTAATAGTTGGACGCCTAAATAAGAAGGCGTCTGTTCTGTACTGCTACGGTGCAATGGCAACTTTGTGAGTTCACAGTTAGTTTTCACATTTCACATAAACAAGTTTACATTTAGATCCTCCCCGAGGGAGATGTTTGGCATCCTTATATAAATAACAAAGCCCTCTTCGCTCAGAACAGGCTTCTGTCCAAACGTGGCAGGCCTCTTCTGCAGTCTGTGTGACTTTGAAAAATCCATGTGAAGGACCTGAGGCCCCATGCAGTTCTGCTGTGCCCTGCCGAGGGTGGTACAGCTTTCCTACCATTTGTACTGCTGCCATAACATCTGAAAGGTTTCTGTGCCATAATTCCCCCCAGAAGTAGTGGAGGGGTCAGTGTTACTCCCAGGCACGCTTCCATCTGGAAATGCGTTCAGAGTGCTGGAGAGCAAAACTGCCAGTCCTGCAGATTTGTTAGCAGGACTGGGGCGGAGTGTGCTGCAGTGCAGCCCTTCCATCAGTCCTCGTGCTTTGGCAGTGGGCTGTGCAGTGCCACTTGCCATAGCAGGTGGCCGTATCTTCTCTCTGCCTGTTCACTGTGAGTGCATTGGAAACCAAATGATGACTGGGGATGGGTCAGAGTTCCCGTAACTAGTTAAACAATTTAGTTATTTAATTATTAACTGGCTAGGTTTGCCCTAAGGAAAAAGCCTGTATGACTAATTATTTTAATGGAAAAAACTACAGCTGCCACTGTAAAGTGGCACTAGTAACTAGCAAACACTAGTTTGCAGGGGGCTACCCTTAGCTGATGTGTTTTAGGTGGATTGAAAAGCAGGAGATGGGAAGAAGGATAAAAGTACAATTAAGAACAGTTCACAGTGCAGAAATTATGAGTGTAAGTGCCAAGTTGTTAGTCCTGCATGCTGCTCACCTCCAAAGGCCGAAGGGACTGTTGTACCTGTGTGAAGTCCTTGGACTTGTAGTATAACTGAATATACACTGAATATAACTGAGTATACACTGAACCACTGTAGGCTGTCCTACATTCTTGTTCTTAATCTAACAGAAATTTTATCTGATAAATGCTGAGCATTTTGATATTTTTGAGTATACTTTTAATCATTTCTGCCAGAGCTAATTTCTTCAGATAGATGCTATGTTCATATCTCAGCTCTGCTAATTAATTAACATTGTCCTTCACTCAGTGGAATCAGAGCACCCCCACAAAAGGGGAGGATTTGGCTGTATGGAGGAATAGGACTTTCTAGCATGGGTAGCCCAGAAATGCCGTACTGGGGGTCCAGTGTTCCTTCTAGAGTGTGTTTGGCTTGCAAACACACTCTAGAAGTAGGAGAGCGGCACCTGAAGTGGGGGAACTCATGAACAACTTTGTTCGTAGAACTGGACAGCAAGCCATGATAGATATCTTTTAATAATTCAGTAGAAATTTCTCATTGAAGTTTTCTGACAAATATTTTTCAACCAGACATGCTTGTGGTTGTTAATGTTAGCACCAGCTCTGTTTACATGTTTGTAATGCAATTTAGGTTCTTCTTTTGCCAAAGGAAGTGAATACATTATCATCTATCATGATGTCCATCTCGGTGCTTCTGCTGAATGCTCTCACTGAGCTGTCCTGTGACTTGTGAAACACATAGAAAATGTTTTCTGGTTATTTTGGCCAATGGATGTGTACCATCTTTGTATAAATACATATATATTCTTTTCTGTCTGTTTGCAGTGTGGTAGGAGTTATTTTAAATCGAGTTGAATGCCATATTGCTGTCCAAGTAACCAATTTGTTGAGAGTAGCACAATCTTTTTAGGCAAAGTAATTTTCAGTCTTTCATTAGACCAATTAGTTAGAAAGAACACAAAGTTTTCTGGCACACAAGTCCTTTTAAAGAAGTTTTTGTGGGATTCTTCAGTGTTCCTTCAGTGACATAAAGAAGGATTTATGTGCCCCAAATTTGGGTCTTTTTTTTTTTTTTTTTTTTTTTTTCCTGCATAATTCAGTCTCCTAAACAAAATTGCATCCTACAGACCTTGCCTCACTTCTATTCTTAGACAGTCTCGTCTATGGTGACGTTTCTGATTTATGTGAAAACTTTGCTATTTGAAGTCGTAAACCTTCACCTGGGAATTAAAAGCTTCACTCCATGTCTCTCATTCATGGCAGAGTTTTAAAAGAATCTCTGGAGTCCTGTTTGCCATGTTTTCATAATGTTTATATCTGATTTTGTTGTACAGTTCTTCAGAGCTTAATTGAAGGAGTTTTAAAATAGATGGAGAGAAGATCCAGGGGTTTATTTTAAAATATATCTTGGAGATTGCTGTATTTCCTCATAAAAAAAGCACCGAAAATTGTGACTGGATGTGAGCCTGATCTTTCAAACAAGGTTATAATGTGGTGTTTAGTGACCACAATGACTAGATGGAGCATAAAGGAGCAATTTGAATTGCCAATCATTTTTTTAATTCCCTGTTTGAAACTTAAAAACCTCTCTTGAAAACACTTTTTGTTTTCTTTCAACTTTTTTTTTTTTGGTAATTCAAAACTCTCTTTGGACTCATTTACTCCTAAGGTGCCCAGAATAATACAGATTCCTGCTTATATGTTACATAATGTGAGCCTTAGCTGAAAAATTAATTTCTTTCCAGATCATAACCTTCTCCCCCATTAAAAAAAATGGTATTTCAAAAAAATCAAGTTGATACTGTTCCATATGAAGAAGAAAAGTAAGATTCAATACTGTCAATAGACAGCAGTTGCACAGAAATCCTGTGGGTGCGTTCTATTTTCACTCCATAATATCCAGCAAAGGTGTGGCCACTGATGCTTTGGCGAAGAAATAGCCATGAAGGTCATGTTCACTTACAAGGCCTCAGGGTTGCCTCTATATGGTTATGTTTGGGATATTTAGGAAAAAATTAATTGCATTCTTTTCTTTGGTCTCCCAATCTACCTTTACGTAAAGTCATAGCAAGGCTGTGTCCCATGAGAGAGCACACAGGTGTTGCACTTTTAATGCGTGCTGCTTCCTAGCAGCACTGATACCAGGATCAAGACTGCTTGTGGAAGTGTACAGATCCCTCTCACTGTGCAGTTTATCTTAAAAGGCATCAGTAAATGGTTGAAGAAAAGTCAATTTTCTGTCAAGCGGAACCTGGTTATGTTTAAGTGGATACCAGAGCCACAGTGCTCAGGAATTTTCTCTTTTAAAAACCCAAGCAACAGTAAATGCAGAATCTTATGGTAGCAGAGAACATCACCTGATGTATGGACATTTATTAAATTTTATTTTGGCTGTTTGATACTTTCTTGCTTTAAAATATTCTTGCGGCTTCTTTCTGGTTTTTCATCTGACACACAGGTGTAAACCAACTGCCATGGCAGCTGAAGTCACAGAAGGCTGTCACCCATTCCTCAGGCTACTAATGCTAGAGGAAAGTTAGAATTACTGGGATATTTATGGACTTTCCTTTTAAAAACTGCAGGACACTAAATGGAATTGAGCTGTAGAGATGACTTACTGAAATTGTGGAGAATTTTGCTTGCATCACAGAATCAAATATATGTGGACACAGATGTGTGCTAGGCTGTGCAGTCAAGATAGTTTTCATCCTCATATTTAGTATGAGCCAGTGAGCCAACGGCTATCTATGTTCTGCTAACTTTCTCTTGAGTTAATTCCGTAATTCTAGTTAGGATCTGCAAAATGTAGTAGTAATTTCTAAAAGATTCCATTCTTACCCTTCTTTGTTACTTAATAACCATAGCTTTAGTGCAAATAAAACCTAGAAATTAAAAACAAAAAAACCAAAAAAACCCCAAGAAACCGTTGTTAAAGAAATAAGAAAATTAAAGAAAAACAGACTAGAAACAATCCCAACCTCCTTGCATAACTCAGTGTTCTCTGAATGCCACGAGGGAAAAACTCTTTCCCTGGCTTATTCTAGTGGAAAAAGTTTGCAGAGTTTGCACGGGATGTAAAATAAAGCAGGAGAAAGTCATAGGAAAACTGACAGCAGCTTGGTCTACTTTAAAGGAAACAAAGTGAAAGTCGGTGGGAGCCTGGCTGCACTGGAATGCCTGCCCCAGTTGTGAACTGAGCAGTCCAGATGGTTTTCCTCCATCTGAATGGGGAGCACTGCTGCAGCTGGGCTGGCTGCATCCTGCCACAGCTATACCTGTGTCCTGCTGTGTGCTCGGAGCCTGGCGGCCGCCTGTCCCCATCACTAGGGGAGAGGAGCGGGAAGCATGGGGGGCAGGAGGCAGCATATTGCTGCCTGTGCCCCAAATCCAGGGCCCACCGCAGTGCCCTGATGTTGTGCTGGTCCTCCCATATCCAGGTGCAGCTGCTTAGAAGCAAACTGAGAACCCTACTCATTTATCAAAACTTCCTGGGTGCCGTGTTGTTCATGGGGTGTGGAAGCTGCCTGTGGTTGATGAGTTCTCTCTGAGATTTTTAGAACCAGCCTTCAGTAAAGATCCTGATGTTTTTAAATGTCATAATTATGCATAAAAATAGGCCACTTGAGTTGTGTGCATCAAAGGAGACCTTTACTGCATACATTATAATGTCTGCAGTACAACTGAACTTGAGCTCTTGCCATGAAGAAGATTGACACTGTCCTGGGCTGCCTCAGCCAGAGCACTGCCAGCAGGTCAAGGTGATCCCTCCCTTCTGCTCAGCACTGGTGAAGCTGCACATGGAGTACTCAGTCCTGTGCTGGTGTCCCAGCACTACAGAGACCTGAACAGACTGGAGAGAGCACAATGGAGGCCCACCAAGATGCTGAAAGGACATGAGCATCTCTGCTATGGCGAGGGGCTGAGGGAGCTGGCAGAGCCGAGCTGGGCTTGGGGGGGTATTACCAATGTTAGTAAGGTCGGAGGTTGGAAATCTTTAACATGAAAGTTGTTTGTTGAGCATCATGAAAAACATTTGCAATGAAAACACTGTGAACTTCTCATCTCTTTGAGAGGATTTTTGGAGTGCATTGCAATTCATTCTTTCTCTGAATTGAATATTCCTTTTGTTATGAGTTGTATTGGAGTACTGGATCAGAAACATATGCTGAACTCCACTATTTTAAATGTAAAAGTGGCTGCACTGAAATATTCCATTTTATAGCTGCAAATGCCCTTTGCTCTACAAAGGTTATTTCCATTCAGTAGCAATATAAACTTTCCAGTGTTGCCAGTATGGTTAATCTTGCTTGGACGTAACATCTAAAAGAACACGATTCAGACTTCTCCCGTGTCAGTAACTGTATTATAATCACTTCATTTACTTCAAGCTATACTAAGCCAATGTTGCTCAAAGTGCAGAACCTATTTGTTAGGGTTGAATTCAAAGAATGAATGAGCAGGTTCTGCCTTTGTGCTACTCAAATTTGGAGTCAGTTGTCAGGATTGGTGCCTTGACCAAAGTGTGCTGTGCACAGGGATCTCTTCAACCATAGTGGCAGTTCTCTACTTATAACTGGGATATATTTGTATCATTGTTTTCATAAAAAAGTTAAATCCAGGTGTATGTCCTCTTTACTGATGGGAGTCTGGAGAGAAGAAAGTAGCTTTCTGATTCTGGAGCCCTCTAAAATGTTAATGATGTGCATATCATAACTGAAAATTAAAAAGCATTCTCAGAGGACTCGCTGCTTTCTGCTGTTACCATGCACTGCAGCATTGCGAGGTCACATCTGATGCTGGAGATTTTCCAGTATTTTTTCTGAAGTGTTGATGTTAATCAGCTTTCAAGGGCAGGGTGGCATGTTTAATGATAATGGAAATGTCTGGTGCTAATGCTTTTGCTTGCTGTCTCTTGCATGCCTTACTTCCAACCCATCCATCAAGATTAACTAGAATTTATTACATTCGGCTTCCTTTCAAGAGGTATTATTAAAGGCATATAACCATTTGTAAGATTTATCTGTTCACCTCAAGGATCTTGGAAAGGTGCAGAAACTCAAAGAATGCACATATAGTTTGATTTGGGATGTGATGAAGGCTTCAGCTTATTAGAAACATTGCTTAATGAAGAGTAAATTTTAGCCCACAGTGCCATTCTACCCAACATCAGTCTCCTTCTAAGACATCTTCTACCTGGCCCCGATGTAATTATGTTCTTACAGTGGCTTTTAAAGTAAATCTGGTTGTCTCTTGATTGCTCAGAATACCCCCCAGTGCTGCCAGCCACACATCTTTAATTTCTCTGTGTTGGATCTTATCTGAAAATATGATCCACAGCCTCCCTGGCCTGAGCTGCTTGAACCCCAGCAGCATCCACTCCTGGGAATCCCGGAAGCATTTCTGGTTCATTTCAGTAGTGAACGTATAGCAGAACTGATGCTTCTGTAAATGTTAGACTTGTGATATACAGCGTACTGTAGAGCATTGCACGTGCTCAATAAATCCATCAGTATCCATTTACTCATACGTACATCACCGGACTGGCAGTCCCAGAGGCACTGTACTCATTACAGGTGTGTGGTAGAGCTGATCCACGTGTGGTCAGACAGGGCTCCTTGACATCTGGAAGTGCTGGACAAATTTACAGAATCCTCCTCTGTGGAGGTGGGATGTTGTACCTACACCATAAGTAGGCCTAAAGAGGCAAGTGTATTAGAATAAAACAGGCTTCAGCTATGATTTCATAGTGCTTTGAAGAGCAGCAAGGAAATGGAGTATTCGTACCTGCTTCCTTTGTTTCCAAAACTTCACTGAGGACTGAATTTAATACAGGATGGTTGAGTAACGTAATGACTTCTTATCTTTGCTAAGGAGTTCTGCAAATAAAATTTGGAGAGGTCACGGTGTGCATAATGTCAACATGATTAACTGGAACATTCTCCCATAAAAAATCAGGTTCATTAAACCAAATGGTGACCTTGGAAAAAATTAAGTCAGGCCCTTAATGATGTTATTGATAGTCTCAACTTTGAAAATCTGCATACCTGAGTAAAACTTCAGCGAGCTTAAAGAGTGCATCAGGATCTCTAGGAGGTTTCCTGGAGACCATATGAAAATTATTAAGTAGTGCTTGTAGTGGAACCCAATATTCTTGGAACATGAAGCAACAGCTAAATGGAAACTTTGGCTATTACCATATTCATGTTTCATGCTAAAATAGTTTTGAGATCAAAGTTTCTGTTATTAAAATAATGGCCATAAAAATAACAAAATTACTTTTTTTGTAAAACAGATTCCTTGTATCTGACTATTGACAGAAATCTTTATTTTGAAGCAGTAATGTGTTGCAGATTTTTTTTCACTGTTCTACTTTTGATTCATTCATTAAAATACTTTTTAAATTTTGGCTTGTTGCTAAGGCCTAAATAAAAGCATTTCAGTTACATAAATACAGATTCTGTGGGCTCAACAGTAATGCAGTACGTTTAGAAAACTGTCATTTATTCTGAAAATACACAAAGACAAAGCCACAGACAGAATTTTCTGTGTATTGTAAACATTCTCACAGTATGGGTATAAATATCCCTCCTTTGATTCATTGCATGCCAGATCTTCAAGTAAAGAGATAGAAAAAGAAGCTAATGAAAGGGATTATAAATTTAGCATGACTCCTGAAGGCAGTGAAAGCCAAACAAGAAAAGGGCTTGCAAAGCTTTAAGACACTGTGTACAGACAGGACCATAAAATTGCAATAACAATACTAGATAATATAATCTCATATTTACATCATTTTCATCTGCCAAGATCCCCCTGAATTATGCTGTAATTAAGGAACGGTTCTAATGGCTGTTTGCTTTATCTGGTGGTATTTGAGCAAAGCAAGGCAACTGTTCCATCATAGAGGAGAGGTTAAGTTTAGCAGGGTCTGTGAAGAGCCTTTTCCGCTGTGGTACAGACGGGGTGTATTTGCCGTCGGAAATACTTCAAGACCAAGTTAGCAGTTCTTCTCATTAAGTCCATAACAAAAGTTTTCCCTCTCCTTTCTTTTGAATCTGTTTGCTGATTTTGGTCAGTCTGCAGAACCATCTTTTCCAACAGTCTTCTTCCAACAGTGCAAAGTGTCACTTGTTTTACAGGCAAGGAAACCACTCGTTTGGCAATGCTGTAGCATCCTTCCAGTGCAGAAGATACTCCTAACTTCAGTTGTGTGTGTGTATCAGGAAGCAGGAGTTTTTATAGTGTGATTATGTCAAGGTTATCTAATGCAGTGGCAAATGGTCTTGCTGTATATACCCCTATCCAGCTCCTGATTTGCAGTGTTGTTTGTATCTCAGTGTCTGCTGTATTGAACAGTGACAAGTTTGGCATTTAGAGCACAGAAGTACTTTATTTTATTGGTCAAAGGTTAAGAAGCTTATGTAGCTTCGCCCTCTGTTCCCTTCCGATGAACCAAAACCTTTTCCAAAGAGATACTGGAAATGGTCTGCCAACCACAGTTGTCCTTTCCCCTCAGGCCACACCACCTAGAAGTGGTCCAGTGGCAGGAGAGATAGGAAGATCCTTATCTGACACACTGGGGAGCCTGTGGGGATGCCTTCAGCTGGTCTAACAGCAGCTGAATGATGCCTAATTTTAATGTAAATGTACATAAATTTTGGTGGATATAGGGGAATCTAGAAACTTTCAGAAACCAATAGGTTTTAGTGCCTTTTCTTTTTTACTTTTAAAAACACTTTGTCATTGGTTTTTTAAAGATGAATACAATGCACTATTTTACACGATAGAAGTCTTTCTCAAGATGAACTTCTCTATGGAGACTTGTTTGCTCTTTTCCTGGCAGAGCTCCCAGTGCCTTGATAGCAGTTTCATCTGAGAAGAGCCCTGAGTATTTGCATGACACTGAAGAGCTAAAATTATCTTTAAATGGAGCACAAAAATTGCCAATATTTATTGTTCTAAAAAAAAAAAAAATTGCTTGTTGGTTGGCCCAGAGGGGACGTATTGTAAATATCACTGAAACATGTCTCTGCTACTACAGTCTGGTCTTATCATCAGATGTTGCTGTGGAATTTGTCTGTGCAGACCCTAGAAAAAAGAAATAGACTGAGAACATGAGCTTATGTTCTGAGAAAATATCTCCAAATTACTTTGCATAGATGAAAAAGAAGCCAAGCTAATTAGAAATATTTTATAAAAGCAAACATTAAAATGTTGTCTACCTGCATTTATCACACTAAGAACTTAAAATGTAAGTGCTGCTTACTGATTCTTTGATGTCAGGAAAGGGACATTTTTCTCCAGTCCTGTCTGACTGTTCTGATGAAGCTCAGATTTCCATCCATCTTCCTGACACTAACTGTACAACATGCCTCTGGGCAGAATTGCTGTGTAGAGTTTGATTACAATAGAAAAGAAGCAAGCACTTTGCAGGGCTCTGTATGTTAAAAATCTTGTATTTGTCCAATAAATCATTATTCATCTCATAGATTAGTCTAGAGAGCAGCTGACTTTTTGTCAGTAGGTATTTTTTTCAACATCAGTCAGCAGTGTATTGCAATGTATATGTTATAGTATGTTATAGTTAGGACTTTTTCTGGGTACTGAGCTCAGTAATACAGAAGTAGGAAGTAAAGATGGCAAGGCATGTAAATGTCTGAAATTAAGTGCAGTTTAAGAGCTGGAGTATATTATCAGGTAGAGTTTACAATTGAATTTGTAGGACCAGGCCTTTTTACACTGTGGCATTTTCTAAGCACACAGACATCAAGGAATCCTGGAAAATGTTATGCACTGAGAATAGTATTTGCTTTTTAGGGATACTTTAAATTAATCTTGGAAAGAGAGGAAGATGACTAGAAATTATGTTATAAAAGATTATTCACAATTATTGGACAAAATTACTAACATGTCTGTTACTTAATTCATACCTTAGAGTATATCTCTGTATAGATAACAAAGATTTGATTTCATAGGAAAGCTACCTAGGGCATTTAATATAATTGCGATGAGTAGCAGCAGAATTGAAAGCTGAATGGTGACAATTTCAGTATAGATGTGCTATGGATCCATGGTTATGCTCAGAGAGCCAATATGCATCAAAATTCACACTGTTATGGCTTCATGCTACATGTCCTAGCTGTGTATCAGTGCTAAAGTAAGCTTGACCATGCATGTCTGCAGTCCTACCTGCAAGTAGGATGGAAACTAGGATCCTTCCTGAAGGCCAGTTATAATTAACCATCTAATGAAGGTGAATGGAGGAAAAATGTGACTATTTTTCTAGCTCTTTTCGCAATGGGTGATATTTGGTGCGTGGCCTGTATGCTGTGCAACAATCTGAACTGAAAAGGACCTCATGCAGCTCAAAGCATGCTGACCAGTCAAATACTCTGCACAGGGTTGGGCCTAGAGTAAGTCTGGGACTGGGGATTTAGGTATGTATACTCGTGACTTTGCCATTTACCTGCTAGGCAACCACTGGCATCAACTAGATTGGGTCTATGAATTTTTCAAGCTCATTTCCTGATTCTAGTGTAGATAGAAGTGGAAGAAAATGAGATGGAAGAAATAAAGACAAAACATTTTTATTGCTTTTGTCTTCCTCATAGGTTAGCTGTTTCAAATATGCCAGCCTGGTGACAAGTGTTACCTCTCCATTTTGCCCTTCTCATTATTTACATGGACAGCCCTTATGGCTGCATGTTCTTACTCAAACGAACTTAATCAATCAGCCAAAAATAATAACAGAGCTTACTGCATGCAGAGAGGAGGCAGAACTGGAGACAGCATGAGATCTGCAGGTACCTGGTGCGTTTTGCATGGCCACCAGGAGGTGAGGTGGTGGGAGCCGTATGTATGTAGGCTTGACAAAGATGTGGAAGGGAACAACGCAGGCTGAAACATGCCTTAGACTTCAAACTGTGAGACAGGAGAAGTTACACAGAGCTTATGTGAGTGGAACTGTGGTATGTAGGAAAGTGCTTCACCGAGGTTGGCATGGTGAGAAAAAAAATAAATGTAACCTGCAGGAGCTGTGAGTAAGTATAATTGAAACTAGATCTGAAGGTATGTGACTATGTGAAGAACAATAGGAAATGAATGATAAATCCTTGCAGATTCCATGTAGTCTTTATATTTTTATAGAAAAAGTATTTATGGTAGAAAAAGTCTTGCACTTGTATAAATAGAAGCTTCCATATGGTCTAAATACTTAAAAAGAGGGGAGATTCGTCTATTTTGTATTATCTCAGCTGCTTTTTTGTTGGCTTCTGTAACTGCTGCTGCTGCATTTTGTATTCCCATTTCTTTTCTTTTATGCAGTACGTGGGGTGCAACCAGTACTTTGTAAGGAAAAAAATGTTTTTGAGTGCTTCTCAAAAATGCTATCATTTAAACAAAATTACTGTGATCAAACATTTGGGAAAAAATCTATCATTACCTTTTTGTTCATGCATACAATCTGCTTCTTTTCCCTTTCTTGCTGTTTATTTCAGAAAATGTCATAAATCAGTGAAATTGGTATTACTTCTTCCCATAGAGAATAATCAAACAGACTAAATGGCCACGGCAAGAAAAATTCATATACAGTAACAGCTTGTATTAGGATATTTAAAAATTTGCCTAAATTCTGCATTCAAGTTATTCTGTTTCTATAGAGGAATCTTAAGGAACAAAAAGAAGAAGTTTATTACTAGTGAGAGAAGTCGTTTTGGTGCCAGTCATAGTCAGTAGCTATGTGTGCCTGCGTTCTTTAAAGTTGGATTATTTTGTGTATGTCAGAATACGGAGCTTATATACAGGATAGCTCAGTAAACACAATTGAGAATGCTCTTTTACACTTGTTTCCATTTTGGATTGAAGAATCCCAGTTAGTGGTGGGGATGTGTCATTTTGCCTTTGTTTCTCTGACTACTTGAATTCCAAATAGAACACAATAAGGGCAAACCACAGTTCCAAACTCTACTTTAAATTGAATGTGAAGTCTAAATATCTTCCTCGTTGATTGTGTCCAACGAGTTTTTTTTCAGAGACATCTTGAAGCCTTCTGGCTGCAAGGGTATTCCATATTTATTGGAAAAGTTTTCTGAAGAAGTTGAATAGTCAGGGGCAAATGTGGAAAAGAACGACTCATTGTTCCAGCAGACAAAGGCAGGGTATCAGTATTCATAAATCTGCATTCCCAAGACAACTGCTCAAATCTGGTAAAAGGTCCATTGCTTTGAGCTTACATTTCAGGAGGCTTTTATTCCTCCACTCCACAGCAGATAGCGGTACAGGTTAGCTGTATCTCATCAGTGTTATGCTTTGGATGATTCAGTGAGAAATTCTTTAGTTTAACGATGGAAGGAACTACCTATTCCAAGAAAGAATAATAGAGAAGGAGTGGAAGGGTTACCTGCGGTGTTGGACAGTGTTTTAGAAGATTTGGTTTCTCTTAGTTTACAAAGCTCAGCTTTTAAGGTTCATCGTGGTTTTGAAGTTCTAAATGTTATAATTTAAGACTTACATTACTGAAAAGAAATATTTACTTATTCACAAAGTAATGCATACCAAAATTCCAACCGTGAATGTCCTGCCTCACTTCAAATCTTCTGGTTTACAGTTATTGCTGTTTCATCTCTCTTGCTACAGTTCCTCAATGAGAATAAATGACAGCATAAAATTGGCTTTGTTTAACCCCAGTAGAAACTGGACACAGAGTCCCAGCTTCTGTCATCCCATAGTGTGCTGTGAAACCATCCTTCATTGCTAACACAGAATCCACACCAGAATCTCAGCAGCACTGCATCAGAATTAGGTGCTCGGTGTATAAGCTTATTTCAGCAGTTATTCCCAGTGTCTGTGAAGTCTAAATATTTGCCTTGATATTTTCTCCACTCCTTTTAATATTACTGTATCTTTTTGGTAGAAGAGCTTCCAGACATTCTGTGTGAAAAGTGGCCATAGGTACCTGCATTTGTAGTAAGAACAAGCAGCTCATATTTTACAACTTAAGTTAATGAAAAGGTGGAAAAAAGACTTAATTCCTAGACTGGGCCCTCTTTTTTTCTCATATTACACTTGCTCTGTGCTCATGCAGTACATAGCATTTTGGGGTACAGAGGTGATAGATTGAAGTTTTAGGCAGTGGTGTAGCTATGGTGTGTATAGGACTGCGAAGGTAGGGGAAAGTGAGTAGGGACAGTGAATGACTGGCTGGAGAGAGGATGGTCTTTTATTTCTCTTATGTGAATTCTTCCTACTAAACACACCACTACTGGCAGCTATTTTTGTGTTTTAATTTCCTTTTCTCAGGCATTCAACTGTTGTTTCTGTCTGGCAGTCTTTTCCCTGGTCACAATTGGCCAGCTGAAACTTCAGCTCACACCACGTATCATACTGTCTTGTAGTCCTGCCTCAGAGGTTGTTGTATCTGAGTCTGGGCAGATGTGAGAAGGCAAATAAAGTGATAAATGAATATTCTGGTAAAAATGTTAAATGAATTCATGGAATTTGTGTTTCTGATTGCCATGCATGGCCAATCTACAACTGTTCTATGCATAGATCTTTAGAGTTTTGATTAGCAGAGGTAATCATGGAAAAACTACACAGCCTTGAAAGTGAGGTTTGTTGTGCAAGCAGAAAGGTAAGTGCACCTTAACTTACTCCCTTTTTGTTGAGCATAGATCTATGAAGGTAAGTACTACTTGGTAAGTCTCACGGTATTTGTAACAGCATTATGCATCTTCAACCTTAGCTGTCTGCAATCAGTAATAAATTAACCCATACCAAACATCCAAGCTGGTGCGAATAAATTGCCAGTACATGTTGCTAATGTCCTTAAAGTATAGCTCAACCATATGCGCTCTACACTCATTCCACAACACCATGAATTTCAGCAACTGACGTTTTGGGCTGTGTCACATTTTGGGCTGGATGTTCCCACTAGCCTGATTTACAAGATTCTGGGGAGTTTTAGCAATGGGAAGAAAATGTGTAGTACTATAGCAATGGGCTATGCTAGTGTGTAGGTTGAGAAAGTGATATTCTTTTCATCTCACTTTATCAATTCTCTTTGTTATCATTGATTTAAACCCTAAACATTTTCTCTTTAAAAAAAATAATTCTGTTTGACCTATGTGTTTGTGTCTCATTTGTTTGGTCTGAAATCATCTGCTCTGTGCCTGGCTGACCAGCAGAAACAGGCGTGAGAGGGTGGGAGGATCTGAAGAGATCATCAGACACTTCACATCCTGGTGGAAGTGCTTTTCCAAATGGGTGAGAAAAAGCTTACTTGACTGACAGGAGATCTGAAAGGCTTACACTAGAGTTAATGGCTGAAATATCACAGTTTTCTATGGTATTAAAGTTAAGTCTCAGATATGTCTGAGCAAGGTTGTGATTATCCATACAGACTGATGGTTCTGAACACTCAGTGCATGGGTGCAATGGTCAGTGACTGGGTCCTCTCAGTAATGGAGACTTGCTTATCTTCTAAAGCATTGTGCTTTAAATCAGTGGCATATTTTAAGCAGCTCTGAAGGTTTCCTAAATTGCTGCAGCATCATACAATGAGGGCTCCCTAAAGTCCTTGTGTTCACTTTCTAGTTTTCAGTTTTCCTTTCATTTTCCTTTTAAAGTTGTGAAGGTACATACCACCTGGAGGGCTAGGAATGTATACACCCAAAGTGTCCTTTTCTTCTATAGTTGCAGGGAATTACACTGAGTAAATTATTTCACGTCTCTTTGATATGTTTCAAATGCAGACAAAATGATATCCAGCTTCTTTTGAAAAGAATGTGAAGGCCTGCGGAGGAAAAAGCAGCAAGTCTCTTCTTTCTCAATTACAGTGTCTATTCATAGGAAACTGTTCATATATGTATATGCACTTATTACTTAAAGACAATTTGATAAACATAGGAGAGGATCTGAATCTTTGCTCTTGTAAATAGAAGCAGCTTCTTTGAACTGGTGAAATTTTGACCAATTACACAATCAGCTAAGCCCACTATCCTTAAAACGGTTTGCCATTCAGCATATAACTGGGTACCTGGATACCTTCCCCACAGTACTACTAATTGCAAGATACTTTTTGTTTTAAGGATGAAAGGACACATCACTGTAATGTAGCTAAAATTATACTTCTCACTACTTCAGACTTTTGTCCTTGGATCCTCATATCACAGACCTTTACGAAGCACTTCAGGAAGTTATCATAATAATCAGAAGCACTGTTGGGCACTTATATTTCTACATTTGCATATATTCTGTCTTACAGCTTCCACTTATCTGAAAATGCCTAAAGAAATTTTGCAGGATAAATTCTGTTCTTCGTGGTGCTGCCCTAACCTGTGCTGTTCCTCCCACTAACTTTGCTGACAACTAAAATATTTGACCTCTTGCAAGGGATACCTGGCAATGATTATAACTGAAATAGAGTGTCAGTTCAAAAGATTGATCATTTAAATTAGTTTAAATTAAAGAAATGAGAAGACTATAATCCAGATAGAGTCTGGATGATAGAGAGGATTTTGAGAATTCCATGGGAATAAGGAAACTCTGGAGCAGAGGGTACATAATGTCTGAGTCAACCTTTTGTATGTGAAGCTTTTATAAATGTTTTTCATCAATAGGAAGAGTTGAAATATGGAATTAACTCTTAATGAATTAGAGAAAGGCATGCACTTCCAACTGGAGAATGTAACCTGAGCTACTGTAGCCCTTTGATCTTTAGGTTCATGAAATAAGTAATGTGTTCCTTACTTCACAGACTAGGTCATCTGAAAGGCAATGATTATTTTGTTTTTCATTAGAAAAGACTGAGGGAGATAAAGACTAAGTGAGATAAAAGAGATTCATAGGCCTTGTAGGCTTTAAACAAACACATAACTGATTTGTTAGGGGAATATTTTTTTCTTTCTGGACAAAGCAATTAAACTCCTGTTAGGAGAAAGGAAGCATTGGTCTCAGGAGGTACAAGATGTGTGAAATGGGCAAGTTTCCAGTGTAAGAAGGTGAAAGATAAGGCTGTGAATAGTTGCCAATTATTTTAATGTGCTATTGGATTTCATTATGTGTTATGCTATATATAATAGGTACTGATGGGTTATTAAAGTAGCAGGAGGCTTCCTGGCAGATCAAGACAGTATTTATGGTGTGGTTTTCATAGAGAAGGCATTAGATAATGTACAGTAAATAATGGATAAATCAAATTGGAAGAAAGAAAGGTCATTCATGTCCTTTGTTGCCCAAGGACAGCATAAAATGGTGGCCAGGGTTGGCAGTGATGGAAAAGTTAAGGGGAGAGCTGAGAAGTTAGAGTAAGGCTCCAGGCTGCTTAGGGAGTGTGGGAAACACAGCAGTCTAGAACAAAGGATTTTATAACAGCAACCATTTTTATTGCTTCTGCTGACTGTGTTTGGTGAGGATGGTCATTTCAGAGCTGGCACAACTGCTTACGGATTTATCCTTGGCTCATACACAAGGTCTGTTGGGAAGAAATCCCGAGCTCTATGCCAAAACTAGTATTTCTAGCTTTTATCCTTTTCTCATTGAAGTCTGAGCACAGGTCGAAGGATCTCATAGGGCAGCGTGCTGGTAATCTTGTGTGTCTTCATAGGCTTGTGTGAGGTTATGGGGTCGTTTTTGGTGCAGATCTCCCCTTGATAGCCACTCCCTGCTGCTCCATCAGACATTGCGGTTTGATTCAGAATATGAGAATCACCTTGCAAACAAAGCGTCTAGCAACCACCATTGTCTCCATGAGGCCAATACATCATGAATATGTTGAGTGGGTCAGGGAGGGAACTTTGCTTCAAGACACACACAGACACAGTTGAAACATTGCAGACTTGTCAGAGAACCACTCGGGTCTCTGTTGTAGCCTTCTCTATTGGGACAGAAGTGATAATAAATACGGCCAGTGTCTGACATCCAAGCTGTGTTAGAGTGACAGCTGTAAACAGGGACATAAATTTGGTTTTGAGGAGAGCTGTGTTCTGGGGGGTCTGCTGGAATCCTGCTGATCTGGTGCTCAGCATACAGCACAAGCCCTAAAAGAGAGTGATTTGAAATTTGAGAAACAGTAATAGAAGAGAGAACTTGAGGGAGTTTATCTTTTGCCTTTGAAAATGAAAATCTCAATTTCATTCAGTATTTGCTTTTAGCTATAATTAAGGAAAAGAAACTGGGGCAAGCATTGATTTGAAGCTGTGGGAGATGCAAGTGAACGGCATTTCTCAAGCTGAGCATCTGAATTAGAAGCCTGTGATACAGCTCTGAACTCTGAACACACAACTGAATATTTGGTTGAAAGAGCAGTGAAGTAGCTGTGGTAGTTAGCAGATTTGAAAGAAGGGTTGGCTTGTGGGTAAAGGAAGAGAGAAGTGTGTGGGCTGATGTAGAAGGATGTAATTTAATATTTATATGAGGGACAATTCGTGGGGTGGTTGTGCATCCAAGTTCAAAAGTGAGTTGTTAACTCCGTGTGTGGATCTGTTGACAGTGGGGTCCTCTCTGTTCCTGCAGGCTGAACTACAGCTACAGCACAGCCATCACTATAAGCAGTCTGCACCAGCTGCTGGAAAGGGCACATAGAAATTCCATAATCTTAGCGTACTTCTTTAACATTTACATTCCTGGAATTGAATTGTGAAAAGTAGTTATCATAGAAGATTCAGGTTGCAATAGTCTCTTTAAAAAAGGGCCTGACTGACCTACCACAGTTATTAGTATTTGCTGAATGAAAGAGTTATGAAAATCCAAGTATTTTTCAAACAGTTTCTTTTGCATTGTTTTGACAAAATGCTTTCCTTGTTTACAGAAAACTTAAGTTTTAGAAAGTGATTTCATAATTCCCAAGGAAAGCAGCAACCTCACGCTTCTGTCCAAGCAAAAAGAGATCAAAGGGGGTTTGTTTAGAGAACAGTTACATTTCTTCCCATCACTTCCAGTTGTTGCAGGACTGTTGTTGCCACATCATCAGTCCTAGATGTGCATCAGGCTTGGAATGTCATTAAACTTTGTATTGTGGCTTGCAGAAATGTGTTCTGTTTTCTGCTCTGTATGCAGAGGAGGAGGGATTTTTTCTGAACCCATTAAAAATGTGCTTGGAATGATATGAAGAGGTTTTCAAAAGGAAATGTTTATACAGAAGAGAAAATCATGATCAGACTGGCTTTCCTTCTGTTTCTGTCTTCCTTAGGTGTTAGAAGCTTTACATTTCCCTGAAATAGGCCACATCTTCCTGCTGTCTGAAATCTATCCTTCCTAACTGATGTACAAACACTTTCTTTTGCAGATGTGTTAGAGACCTCCTGAAGGAAATACTAGCTGCATTGCACTCCCCTTCTGCCCCAGCCCCAGACCATTAGTCACAGGAGTGGTATGCAGCTTGCATAGGGAGTGGAACTGACTGGGTCTGCATAACCACAGCCTGCCTGTGGCTTTTCTGTCTCAAGTACATATTGGTAGTTTGTGCCAGCCAATTCTGGAGGCATCTTGGAGTCCCAGCTGCATGATATGGGAGTCCTCTTCAGTTGGTGTGAAGCTGTGCTGGACTCTAGTGATAGGAAGGCTTTGGATCAGCTTTTGCCCTATGCAATTTGTTCCACAGTCAGTAGGGCAAAGAAGCTGCCAAGGCTGCAGGACTGCCTAATGTGCTTGCGATTCCATAGCCACAGCATTGCTGTTTTTTGCTTCTTTCTTCACCAGAAATGCTTTACGAGGCTGTATCTCCAGTTACAGTGGGATTTGGGCTTCTAGGTGAGATTGAGAGTAGCCTGTCAGAGAAGAGCTGCAGGCTGCTGGTGCTCCTCCAAGTGCAACTAAACAGCCAGAGGAAAAACAATATTTATCCTATGAAGACTGTGAGTAGGTTTAATGAAAGCTGCAAGTAATATTCAGGTGAAACAGGATAACCCTTAAAGTCGTGTATTGGCCCAAGCTTTCATATCAGTGCAGCAAAAGCTTGTTTTTAAAAATTAAATAGCGATGATTTCTACTTTTATCATCAATGGAAGATCTTTTAAAAACTGGATAACAGTGTGTTTTGTTTGCTGCTTCTTTCTCAAAACTTTATACTATTTTGGGAGGCCAATAAAGATTCACTGACGTCAAAATGGAATATTAAAGGCAGATGTTTCTAGTTAGCTTATTTATCCTTAACCCCTTTTCCTGATTTTTATTTTTTGTTGAGAGATAAGTCTAGACTTAGAGCACATTTCTAATGTGTACTTATTAACAGATTAGTTGGTTATTGAGCATTTTCCAGAATACGACTATCAATTTTGTTTTCACTCTCTAATTTCATTATTAATTATATTATTTTGTGGCCTTTTGAAAAGCCAACAATATTAATGTACTTGATCCAAAAAAAAGTCTCCTCCCTAACAACAATTATCAGTAACTTTTATTAGATACAGATGCAATATGCTACTGGCATGAAACATTAAACATCTGGAGAAGATGGATGTTCAGGTAAATGATACAAAAGAGCTTTAAGATTTAGATAAAACAACAAGATTAATATACATGGGGACGTTTGTCTCTGTGAACTGTTTTTGGTTCATTCCCTGCCATAACCCCAAAAATATTGTAAACAGATTAGTTTCTTGGAACAGACAAACTTGGAATTGGACGTAAAAGCAATACTGACTTCAGATGAGGGGAAGGAAAGCTGTGCAACAGCGTGATACTGCTTTGCCATAGGACCCAGACTCCACAGCAGGCAGTGCTGATAGGAGAAGAAATATTGCTCCATTAGCTCTCGTGGTAAATATGCGCTGGATCAGGAGAGCAATAAATATAAATATAGACGTTGGTTGCTGGAACTGGTCTGGGCCTTTTGCAGAAGAAAAGCATTCAAGACTGCTTTCAGTTATACCACCTTTTTTTAGGCAACTGGTATAGTCCTGTCTACATTTCTTTTCCACCAGAAAATGGATGTTGCCTCCAACAGAGGTTATAAGAGATTAAGGCAGCAGATGCAGGGATGACAGACTGCATATTTTGCCTTTGCTCGAGGAGATGAAGATCAGCTGTTGCAGACTTAAGTCTGTGTTGCTGCCCCTGCTGTCCTGCTGCACAGCCCTTCCCTGTGCTGGGGATTCCTTGCAGGGCCCCACGCTGGCGGGGGGTCCTCAGCAGTGGGATGGATTGCTGCTATATCAGGGGGATCGGAATGGGGGAGAGAGCTTCTCTCTTCAGCAGCCTCTCTTTGCTCACAGCCCCTCAACACTTCCCATTTCTCAGCCATCTACGCCTCCTTGGATTCCAGCTGGTTCTTGGCAGTCTCTTCTAACTCTTGCTGTCCCCAGACCTGATCTGTGACTGGCACAAAACCAAGTTTAGCCAGTATTTCTGGGAAGCCTTTAATTATCTCTGGGAATAGAAATGACACTGTCAACTTCAGGCTAGCCAGGGAACCTTTGGCAATTGGCTCTAGCACTTCTCATCTTGCTAGCATGCTGTAACAGCACCCAGGATTTGGCTGAGGGTATGGCTTGGTCATGAGGTTTCTAACCTTTTTTTTTCTGCCTAATTTAATGCTATTTTTAAAACTCAACCAGATTTTTTTTTCCCTTGACAGCTGGATTTGGCTCAGCATTTCTCTGTGATTCCATAACATCTTTTTACAGTATTATCGTATTACTTAGTTTCATTTTTAGCCTTGGGCTTCATTTGGGTGCTCTGAAGGAGTTATTGTAATAACTGACATTCCACCAGATGTGTGTAGCACAATAGCCAATAGCTTCAGACAAATCTTTTTATGGTTTTTCTATAATAATAAAACAATAAACTTGCAGTTTATATGGAGACACATTAATGTAACTTTCCACATGTAATTCAGCTTATAGGAATCTTAAACCTTCCAGAAAATAATGCTTAAGTAGATTACCATGAGCCTTACTAGACATTTAAGGGAAAATATTTATTAAAATGTACTTTGGTCATGAGGATATACTTGCCTTTAAACAAGTAATTGAAACCATATTGAACTGGACCCTGCTGGGCTTGTTGGATGGTGACTTATTCTAACTGAAATCCATTGGTGACTTCTGGAGTCAGTGATTATTTTATCTGAATTAAGGTGCCAGAACTGGGTCCATTATTTAGGTGACTTCTTATTAAGAATTATTTGATTATGTGGAATGTGAGCGGTTGTGTCTAGACATGACCTACATGATTCAGGTAGAGTTTTGTTCTCACAGAACTTATTTATATTGGGGCTCTGCTACCCCATGAGCAAACAGAATTAGGCCATGTCTCACCATCACAGGCTTTGTCCATTTTTCCCTAGTTCAGTGGGTGCATCTCCTCTTTTAGGAGTGGGTATCATCATCTGATTCAAAGAATAAAAAGCACTGTATTGCTGCAGTGTGGTCCTGCAACACTCAGGCAACAACAGTGAGGATTTCTAACCTCCAAAACAGAGAGTTGTTGAAAAAAGTGTTGATTTACTAAGAGCAGGACTTAGCCTAAAGATCAGCTGGGATGCTAATACTAATGCATACACTAGGCTCTGTGAATGCCCACTGTCATGAATTCCGCACAAACAGCCTCACTAGGACTGTATTGTGACTTGACAACTAAATGCTGAAAAAACTAGGAAGAAAGATCAAAGTTAAAGTGTTCCACATGATCACTTCTTCTCTGTTCTGTATCTGTGCACAGCTTAGAGTTTGGATCCACGTGGCAGATGCAGTTAGGGCTACAGTTCCTGCTAGAATACTCTGCAAATGCTAAGAGAGTAACTGAAGAAATAAATCCTGTTTATTACCCTCAATAACTTTTGGTAGTCCAGTTCTTTGTGAATATACCAGAGTGGTATAGACAGCATGCATCTGAGTTCTAGTATGACTATAAATACTCCACTCATACACCTATATGACTCTTCATTCTCTTAATCCTCCAGTCAATGTGACTGCTTCTGCTCAAGCACTACCTTCTTTTCCAGTATTACTTCAATTTTGTAGCTCTTTAGCTTCATATTAAGAATGCCAGAATCTGGAAACGGTCTGCTATTAACTAGAGCAACAAAGAAGCTTTGATTACTGTAAAGCATGGGCAAAACATGTAGCATGAAATTGTGGGATGATCCGAATAAATGGGAATTTTGCCACTGGCTCCAATAGACTACAGATTACATGCTTGTTTAAGTCTGAAATCTTAAATGCTGAAGGAAGTGAAAATGCTATGAAAGCTACTGGAGGAAAAAAACCCCAAAAACATAACCACATCCAAACCCTTTAAAAGGGCTAATTTTCTTTGAAGCTTATTTCTTACTAGCTAAACTGAGCCTTGGATGAGCATCAGAATCCAACTAAATAGTAGTTGGGCATGATGGGGGAAGATTGTTCCAACAAATAGAAATGAGCTTGGATAGCAGAACATGGGCCTTTTCTTCTCTTCCATTTGATGATCATTTAAGACTATTGTCTTAAATCCCCATTTTCTTACCTTGAGCTTTTCAAACGGGACCAAATGTGCTTGTGAAAACATAATGTGAATGTATAGTCGCTCTGTTGAAATCTGGTACATTCCTTCAAATTTTTGCTGATTTCCTTGACAGCAGAATTTGGCTTTACTTCCTAATCCATCATGTCAAATTCTCTGGCACTCACATGTAAATAATCACTTCCAGGCAGTTGTTAAAAATGGGTAATACATGCAGTATTTTCTTATCCAGTACATCCACAGAGCCTTTTATTCAGATGCAAATTATTAGGGAAGAAGATTTGGTAAACTGTCATAGCCATTGCAGCTCAGTTGCTTTTGTTATTTCATATAACTGCTCACTCTCCAGATCTAGCGGCCCTTCAAGCTTCCTGGTGGCTTTGTACAAAAAAACTCATCTCTTTTACTGCTGATAGTTCACATTAGGAATCTATATTGTGTTCTTCTGTTATCTGTAGAACGCATTACCAGCCTTAAAACACCTTAGAAAAAGTCTTCCAAGGGCTGTTGTATTGGTTTGTATTCACATGTGTACCTCATGTTTTCCCATGTTCTTGTTTAGAGGGAGAGCCAAGGCTGAATCCAGGGAAGGCATGCTGTATGGCATCAGCAACTGAGTCATTAAACCAATTTTGTTTCAGCATTTGTGCTCTTGGGCTAGGGGAGTGGAAAGGATTCTTTTTCTTCGTCTAGGTCAGCAAAGAGGGATATACAGCTGGAGCCCAGTTCCTTTCCTTTTCAAACCAGCCAGGGTGGAGAAGGAAACAGAACTGAGGGAGAAAAGGCAGTCCAGAAGAGTTACTTCCTGTGTTTGAAACCAGATCCTATTTATCTGCTGATCTTTATCCATCTCCATTCCCCGCTTCCTTCCTTGTCAGACTCGTATTAGGTTACTGATGGGGGTGAAGAGAGCACTGCCTGATCTTGGGAACTTGGCTACTACTTCCATCCTGGGAAGCAGACGTTAGGATAAACAATTTGTCAGAAAGGTTGGTTGAAATTTCCTTTAGCTTGGCTAAAATTTCTGAGAAAGTAGAAAGTTCTCATGTGACTGGGAGAGCAGCTCTCACCCTGGCCGGGATCTACCACTTGGCAAAAATTCATGAGTCTTTGCAACCTGGGTTGTGGGATGTAAGTGTTAAAATCTGGAATGACAATGCTGTGTTACGCAGTGGTTGAGCCTATGTGATCCCTTCTGGCTTTGAAATCTGGGAATCACTGGGTAATTGCTAGTACACGGCCATTTGTTTACAAGCTTAACAGGTCTTGTAGGTCAGAGCCAGTGAAGTGAGAAGCAGAACTGGGGCAGAAATGTCTCAAGATCTTTTCAGAACTCCAGGGATCATAACACTGCTGTCTACAACAACTTTAGAATATCAGCTATAATTAACTCTTAATCACTAATCACATAGATAGCATAAACCTACACTTGTAACTGCATTTCAGACCAGTTGGCCAATCCTTCATTGTGTATATATTTCATTTGTGAATCTGAGAGCCACAACCAGAGGCTCCTCCCATGCAGGAACAGAGGGTTCCATTTCACATGATTGTACAAAGATTTCACATCCCTTTCTACTCTGCAATGAGACTTTTACACATGGTTTTGGATTCTTGTGACATGAGTTTTTGTGAGAGAAGTATTACTTTATGACAACGGAAACTTTTCAATATAATGTAATTATTATTTGAATTTGATTTTTCTGTTTTATATTGCAAAACATAAGATTAAAGAGATTGGAAGTACGTATTTCAAAGCAGAAAAATTCCACTCCTGGAAAGTTTGAATGTTGAATCTCATCCTAAGCCCTCTTCCTGTGTGTTTCAAAACATGGTGTCATTGAACCTGACACATTCCTGAAAACATTTGGGATTCAAGGAAACAAAATTTCCTCCTGGAGGAAAGTCCTGATGGAAAACTTCTCAGCAGCTCCATCTTGCATTATTGGCAGACTTCACATTAGACATTACTTGTTTCCTTAGCGTTATGGAATACTTTTCTTGGGAATATTGAGAATTTTGCAACCCAAATATGGAGAACAGTAATGTGATAAAATTCACATTGATACTGCTCAATAAAAAAACCTCTGAATACAGTCAGTTTGTCCATTGCAAGTCACAGCTGAAAGGCAGGAGCCCAGCATTCAGGTAGCTGGAGGCAGCAGTCTCATTGCATCACACCTCACAGCACACACAAGTTGTCTGCAGTGGCACAACAGTAGACACCTCATTGTCAAGAGCTGCTCATTGTGCAAGTATCTCTTTATTAAAACCTGCCCTTGCAAAGAAGCTTTCCCTGCCTACTGCAAGGGGATTGGAACTAAATGATCTCAAAGGTTCCTTCCAACCCAAACCATTCTATGATTCTGTGATGTTCAGAATAACATGAAACTATTGAAAGTACTTAGAAAATGTTCAGTACTTTGACTCAGAGAACTGGTCAAAGGTTGGCTGAAGTCTAAGTCTAGTCACTCTGTAACAGCAGCAGCCCTGGTGCTCTAGGGGCATAATCTGTTGGCTGCTCTCTTCACCTGCGTTTTTATCCCATTTTTAAACTTTTTTGCTATCTTAAACAGTAATTAATCTTTACTTTCACAGTGAGGCACCCATCACAAACTAAAGTTGATCCTCATCAATGGAATAAAAACTATGCTCTTTGCAAAAAAATGGTAGACCCAACTTATGAGTGTGGGACTCAGGTCTGCAGGTCTTTCAGCTAGTGCCTGCTCTTGTGGGAGTCTCAGTACAGTGTGTCTTTCTGGATGACATTCCTCACAGTCACCTCTGCTCTGACTGCTGCAGCTGCCTTGTCATCACAAGAACAGGACTTCTTTGACTCTGGTGGTCTCTGAATATCCCTTGCAAAATTCAGATCAGCTGGCACTGTAAGTGTGCAGTTAACACACACAAGCTATGAAGGATTAAAGGAAACTCACGTTCCTCCTGTCCACATGAAAAGGGTTTGTAAACTCTTTCAGTGCCTATTTTTTTCTTGTATTCATGGTAACAAAATAGAGCTGAGTCAAACAGTTTTCCAAGATCTAAGGAAGAAGGCTCAGGGTTATTTTCTACCCTGCTCTCTTAGCTAATAACTGATTTCACATTATGCAGTGTTATGAGAGAGCTACAGAGAGCTATTGTCATGGACGTGCAAAAAAATACAAGAGGCTTCAAGAGACACCTTGGAGCAGAGCTGTGAGCTTCTCAACTGCTCCTTAGCAGCACTGGGAGTGACATTCTGCTGTGAGTGTTAATGTCATCACCTCCACAGACTTTGCGTATTGTAAAGTGACACTTCCTGGAGCACTGTGTGTAGTTGTCTGCCTCCATTTGGGCTTTAGATGCTTATTTATTGTTGTTTTTGTTTGGTTTGGTTTTTTGTTTTTTACTTTTTTTTTTCTTTTCCTGTAGCTTTGAAGTTGTCTTTTTGGTAGCTGATACATTTTGGAGGCCTTTGGGTGAGCAGGATCAAGCAAGATGAACAATCCATGCAAGAGCTTTCTAAAATTCTAGATGTAAATCATAATTTCTGATGTGTCAGTGTGAGTGCAGGCTGTATCTGATGCACTTCAGATGAGAAATACTGCACAGTCCCTGGAGCACTTTCCCTGCATTGGAGGGCCCATAGTTGGCTGTATCTCTGTGCATTCCCATGCAGCTTCCCTGCAGGTTGAAGGCTTGCTTAACTCTTACTGGTCCTTGCAGTGTTTCCCAGAGCAGGGATGCAACAGGTCTATACCTCTTCCCAGTCTGATCTGCTCCCTGTTTGCCTGACCAGAGCTGCACATCCCCTGTGCATCTCAGAAGTGGAATTCCACAGCTCCCTTTGTGCCTGCTGTTGAATGCTCACTGCCATCACTACACTGCCTGCACCAGCAAGGGCTCCCTGGTAAATGCTCCATGTGCTGCTAGCAGGGAAACAAGGCAGCCCTGGGAGTAATGTAAACATTAGCAGCAGCTTTGGTGCATGTTGGTGGCTTGTGTGCATTCACTGCCATTTTGCTCATAGGCTGTGGTACTCACAAGGACTTGTGGCTAAATGCCCACTGCGTAAATCCTCTACTGCAGGCAAAGCCAAGCTGCCAGTGTGCTATTCAAAACTTCCTTGGCTGTTAGATTCAAGCTGAAGCTAGCATCTGAACTTCAAAGCTAAATGCAGTGTATCTTGTTTAAAGGAAACTTTTCAAGTTGATTGTTAAGCAAAATGAATCTCCCCACTGTGTTTTTTATGGGTTGAAACCAAAGGCTGTTGCCCCAGAATGGCAGAAGTTTTCCTTCCCTTTTTGGAAAAGCAACTTCTTCAGACAAAAGAAAAAAGAAGGGAAATGTAACATTGTTAAACAGGATTCTACTATTTTCCCCTAGTGTTCAACATTTGCTGTTTCTGTTAGGTCATCAACCACCATGAAACCAACATTTAACTTACAGACTGATTGCAGCAGCTGTCTGAAGCCCTGCTCATAACCTCAAAAACCAAACCAGAAGAAAAAACATTCCAGATGAACTTAGTTTAATTTGCCCTATGTGTTTGTAATGGAACACGGTATTGCAGATGGGCACTGAGGTTCAACATTTCATCTGCATTATAAGAGAAGAAAGTGCTACTTTATACAACAGAAACTATCCTGGGTTTAATTCAGTAATTGTAATCATGTGCAGTATAATTGTGTTCACAACAAATGTCCCAGATATCCTGGAGAGAGAGACATAAAAGGTTTCATGACTTTTAGCTTTAGAGCTGTTAATCTTTTTTAATTCATTTGCTTGGCTTCACTTAGCGTAGCACTTGGTGTATTTAGAGCATGACAGTTGGCTCACCGAGCATGACTCTGCTAAGTCACTGCAAACAGTGCTCATCCAGTTCTAAGAAAAGTCACTTCTGTCCCTTGAATACTGGTTCTGCCCAAAGAAGGAGGGAAGAAATGCTCTTTTCTAGCTTATGTTGTTGCTGGTCTCCTAGGCATTGGTATGTGTATCTGTCTTCAGTTGTGTCACTTTGTTAGCGTAGTTTCTGAGCCCCTCAGTTTGCGTTTGCCTTAATAAAAACAAGTTGAAGCACAACTGAAATAGGGATTGAAGGTGGGGTAACGGTGGAGGGACTGAGGTGGCGGGGGGGAGCAGGACCCACTGAGGATTTCAGTACTGTCCTGAACTGCTGATTTGACCACTGGGCCATTTTGCACCTTCTTACAGCCAGGCAGAGTCAGCTGGAGATCTGTTGTTACTCCTCTTGGATGGGGAACAGAGCTGTAGGAGACAGATGGGAACTTTTCTCTGTATTATTGCAGCAGAGTGAAAATACACAGGCTCTTTTTCTGGACAGGAGCCACCAAAAAGTATGAGCAAGTCCTTGAAACATGTCCACATCCTACGGATACTTTCCAGGAGACTCATATGGTGAAATTTTGCCACTCACACTTGCAAGTGGTGGTGTGGAGTGGTCTGAAGACTGAGGGCTGCAGTGCTTGGTGTGCAAGCTACCCTGCAGCAGCAGAGCAGCAGTGGGGCAGTGTAGGAGTCATGTCCACATGCAGGCTGCAGTAGGAGCGCCCTGTAGCTTGCTGAAGCCAGGAGCATCCCAGCACACAGTGGGCAGCAGGTGAGACCTTCCTGCCCCACAAAGCCAGCTGTGCACCCCACTGGGGCAGGGTGGGTGCAGCCAGCTGGGAGGGAGGCTGGGGCCCAGCATGGGGAGGGACAGCCCGAGCTCCTTGCTGAGGCTCAGTGTCCTGCAGCTGCTGCTGGAATATTTGCTCATTGCTGAATACCCCTGAAGGTCTGACAAAGAGGTGTAAGAGCTCAGCTGTCTTGGAAATCTCTTCCAAAGCTGCTTCCTGCCCTGGCTGTGTTACAGAGTGAGGTCAGTGCTGGGCTGCTGGACTCCCTGAGTGTTTCCTTAAAGCGAAGATCGCTGCGATTTGGAGGATTCAAAATACTTCCATTTGCCTCATGTGCTTTCCATTATTTGCTGTTTTTTTGCCTGCCTGAAACACATTGATATTGTTAAGCTGTTCATGGCAGGAAACATTTGCATGAACAAATATTTTGCTAGTTGCGCTCTGATCAGGAAATCACCCAGCAGGGGCATTGATTTCTGTTGCTCTCGCTCTCTCTTTTTAAAAACCAATTCAGAGCTCCGTTCCCCAGCATGGGGCACCAGTCTTTGGCATTTCAGAGAAATTTCCAACGATGAGTGAGTAGCAGTTGGCTTTCTATTGAAAGTCATTGAAACATCCCACCTGTCACAGCAAATTTACACATTCATATGCTAAAGAGCTCGGAATCAGCTGGTGTTATGTTTCTGTTGGGAGCCAGATTGTTTGCCTGTTACTGTCGGAGCAGCAGCCACTTCCTCCAGCATTTCCACAGAGTGGGTGAACCAGCGCTTGCAAGCTGCTCCTCAGCGCCCGAGTCCTTCAGATGTGACATGAGGCAGAAGTTCACCACCTGGACACGGTGTCCTGCGGCGTCAGGGGAAATTCTACTGTTTCTGTGCAAACCCTGAAGCCAGTGTTGATTTTTGGGACTGACTGGCAGATGGTGAGGCCACTGGGCTAGTACCGAAGCTCACGTTTTCAAGGATACTTAGACATGGCTCCCCTTGCTGTTGTAAGGCTTAACTGACTTAAGAACAAGCATTTCATTCTCTGAAGATGTTCCTTATCCTGGTGCCTAAATGATACTGCAGCCAGACAGGCCCCAGGCATGCCCTGAAATGACTGGGGCAACCCGAGGGCTATGCCCAAAATAAGGGACGTTCCCTTTAGCAGGGCTAATGGTCTGTGGCACTGCTGGTTCCCACCTCCCCAGCAGCGTTAGCGAGATGATTTTTTAATTATTATCATTATTAGTTTAGAAACAAAACAGATAATTCAGTATTAAAGATTTTGACTGTAGCCACCTGACAGAGATCACAATATGACTGATGACTAATTGAGCAGCGGATGTGTAATTTGTCACTATTAAAGCTGCGTTTGTTCTGCCAGCTGCTGCTTGCGGCGGCTCGGCGAGATGGTGGATCCAACACTGCCACCTTCTGCTAGCACAGCGCGCAGGTGTGGGCTGCTTCAAGTCCTCTGGATGTGACAGACCCATACATCGAGGCAGCAGGAAGTTTTGCAGGTACATACCCCTGGCTATGTGCATGCTTTGAAGGGAACTGCCCTGACAGCTCTCATGGGATTTTGATATTCCTGCAGCTCACCGGGTCAGATGTTAGCTTTAAGTCTTGTTTCCTGCAGCATGTGTGTGCACACAGCTGTTAACTCATGAGGATGAGGAGAAAAAAAAAGGCCTTCGTATCATAGGAATAAGCTAGCTTTCAAATGCTTCTGTTGAAGAAAAGGTTATCAGGAAATATTTGCAATACACAAATTCTTGTTCAACATATAAATTGGTTTGGCTTGCATCAGGAAGACACTGAATAGAACAGTTATAATGAAAAAATAACTGGAAGTGAGAATTTTTCATTATTTAAATGCACTGGCGAGTAGGACTACTCAATCATTGTAGAGCAGAGTGGGCTGTGGCTGGTATTTCTTAGGACTAAATTTTAGCATCAGCTAAAAAGACAAACACTTGTATTTTAATGAGTAACAGAGCCTGGAAAGCCTTCTTATTGCATCTTAGGTGATGCGTGCTGATCAAATGAAGAACTGTGTACTGTTGGTGCTGATAGATCCTCAAAGGAGATGCCCTCTGAGGAGCTGTGCCAGCACGGAGTGAAGAGCTTCTGATCTGAGGCAGGCTAAGCACAGCTGACATACGAAGCATCCCCCCATGTTGGCTTCCATATGTGCGAGGCCTCTGCAGAGGTGCCTGTACATATGGGCTTTTGCACATGGATCTGCTAATCTAAAGATGCCTATGCAAGCATTAGCACTTGAGAATGCATGTAAATTTATTACATTCCCCAAAGAGTTTGGGTTCTATAAATTTAAAATACTGGCAGGCCGGGACAAATATTATCCAGCTTCCATATGTTTCCTGGTATATAAAAAAGACAATAAGCATATTTTCTTTACACTCATACAGTGTTAATTCAAGCCACTAAAACATCTCTTTTCTACTTGAAGAACAGCAATTCATTTCATATCTTCTTCGAAGGCTTCTGAGGTGAGTGGAGCTTGTACAGTGTTAATTAGTCCTTCAGCCTCTACTGCCTTATTTCATCTGGGATGGAATCATCTTCTTTAGAGTGCCTGGTATGATGCTCTGTTTTGGTTCTAGGAGAAAACCAATGTCGACAACACACCGATGTTTATAGCTGCTGCTAAGCAGTGTTGTACAGAGCCCAGGCTGTTTGCAGCCAAGGGCCCAAGGAGCTGGGAGGGAGCAGAATTAGGACAGCTGACTGAAACTGGCCAGGGGGATATTCCATACCATATGACATCACATGGAAGGAGTTTTGAAGGGGCTGGGAGTTCATCTTGCTCTCTTCCTTTGCTTGGGGGCTATCTGGGCATTGGTCTTTGGGTAGTAAGCAATTGCTTGTGCATCATTTGTTATATACATTTATATATATGTGTGTATTTGTCATAATTATTATCCTTTTCCTTTTCTCTATCTTAGTAAATAGCTGTATCTCAACCCATGAGTTCTACTTTGTTTTTCTCAATTCTCTCCCCAATCCCACTGGGAAGGGGGAAGTGTGTGCTGCTGAGCCCTGCTGGATTAAACAACAGCAACGGTTTATCAGGGTGATTGCCTGTGCCTTGGAAGCACCCCCGTCTTGCCCGTATGCCTTCTTTGTCTCTTGGTCTGTTTTAATTGCAGACTGTTTAGTGATAGTTTCTATCTTCACGCCCTTGTACAGTAAGGTCAGAGCACTTGACCAGAGCTCACAGACCCTGCGGTTGGAGAAATAATAAGAACATTTTGGAGATCAGAGGATGTTTGAAGTGTCTATTCAGACAAAAAGTAACTCTAAAATTGCTTTCAGATCAACAGGATTGTGCCTCTCATGTTTGCTTTCCAGATCATTAAGCTCTTTTGGAATATTTATAATGTTTTTGAGTGATTAAACAATAGGGTTTTGTTTGAGGCTGTTTCTCCCCCCAGAGCACTATGTTATTAAAGCTGCTTGTGTAAGGCAATACGCTGCCACTGAGGAGGGCGGTGCAGAGCTGGGTTAGTGAAGCAGAGCTGTTCCGCATCACACCTCCTCCTTGAAGAGCTTTGTAGGTGAGAATGAAGCTCAATAGCTGGCTCTGGGGTGTGTGTTTCAAAAGACAACAGATGGTTCATCCCTGTAGTTTGAAAAGGGTTCCGCTTCATTTTGTACCACTCTGGAAAGGAAGGTTGCAATGCCTTCCCATAACTGTAGCATTCAAAGTTTACATAAGGCATGCACTGCTAGCAGAGTCAAACACTATAATGTTGTTGGGGAAAAAAATTCATATTTTCTGGTATTCAGATGCTTGAAAATAGGCACTTAATGACTCTGTGGGACTGTTAGGAGCGCTGTGGGACTGAGAGGACTGAATGCTTAATTCTAAGCTGACTGTTTGAAGTTATCTCTGGTGTGAGTTGCTCAGGCAAAAGGGAATGCTCTCATCTCTACTCAGTAGGCAAAAGCTGTCTTTGTACAACTGGAGATGCCTGTTGCTTCTGGCTATTGAGATTCTGTCCTATGACAAGGAGACTGTTAGCGAGAGTTTGCTGCTGCCATAGTGTGCCTGTGTCTTTCCTTGTCGTGTCAGTGGTGCAAAAGGCTCCTAGGAATTTGCATGTCTGTGAGCCTGTGTATGTGAGTCAGACACACACAAGCCTTATAAACACCTATTCCATATTACACAGTATTTGCTCATAAATTTTTTCTGAACAAAACTCATTCTTTGTTCACAGAGTTTTCAAGGTCTGCAGTGAGGGTTAAGTCAAGGTCTGCAGATTACTGTAAATTGCTTTCCTAAGTAAGACTTGTCTTCTTCTAAGTAAAAATGCCTTAGAAAGTGAACACACAGTAATATTTGCTGCACAGACAGTTATGACCAACCATCCACCAAGGGCTGCCCTCCAGCTCCTCCAAAGATTTGAAGTTCAGAATAGTTGGATGGCCCTTACTGCTATTACTCAGCCAAAAACCTCAGCCCCCACAATGGGCATCCATCCGTCTTTGAAATTATGAAGGGTGTATTGATATGGGCAAGGGAAAGAAATACCCTGAAGCAGCACTGAAAGGAGTTGTTATGTGCAGTGGGTAGAGCTGGGGTTTTGCTGCTTGTTGTCTGTCCTCAGCTCACCTCCCATGCAGGGCTCTGGAGCATCAGTGAAGCTCAGTGGTAGCAAATTTTTAAACAGATTGGATTTTGCTGTGTTGCAATTTCTAGGCCACATTATGGCTGCTCATTGGAAGATCTCCCATGGAGTTGCATGGTTTTTCCATAAAAATTCAGCTTGTGTAACTACAGCTGAATGTACTTGCTGGCCTAAGCCAAATGCATAAAGATACTGAAGGGCATGAAACTTAAACTCTGGAATTGGGCCTAAATGCTGCTTTGGGACTTTGAAAATTTGACGTAAATTTCTAAGTCACTTGGGCATTATTGAACACATTCCCTTGGAGCTGTGTAAATTCTGTGTCTGGCCAGCTTGGTATTCCATTTTCAGGCGGTGGTTGGAACATATATTACCGTGACTGGGAAAAGGAGAATTGCATTAAGGAGTGGTGGGGCTATTTTTCTTGATGTGTGCCAGAAGATGTCTGAATAAATTGACAGCATATTTTCTTATTGTTCTTTACTTCGATTTATTTTCATTCCTGAACTTTCCCCCTTTGGATAATCCAGTTAGAGTTTCATCCAGTATAGCATGCAGCGGGCCAACCTTCTGTGAGTGGTCTCTCACCATATGTCAGCAGACTGAATCACTGTTTTTGTCTATTTGTGTGCAGCAGATAGGACAAAGAGGGGCTACTCTGAATTGCTGGCATTTGGAAAGAGGAGAGGAACAAATGTAGAGCAGAGACCACCCAAAATATTTTCAAGTTGAAGATTTCAGTGAAAACAAACAACAACAGAAATAATGTGCTTCTGATTTAGTTGCATAAATCAGCTGGTATTGTTCCTCTTTCCAGGCCAAATGATTTATTGGTTTATCCCACACAACGTTAAATGTAAATTGGAAAGGTGTAAAATTGTATTTCACCGTGGAGCAAATAGTATTTACTCAGTTGGTGAGCAAAGTTAGCCCCATATGTTCTATACATTATGGGTACATAGTTACAGTGTTATGGCATGAAATGCCAGCTGTTAGGTCATGATGTGAATGATCTGCAGATCAAGAGCTATCAAATGTATGAATCTGTGACAACTGAATAATGAACATATTGAAGAGATTGTGATGTTAGTAGACCAGCTGTAGGGTGCCCAACTGTTCAGTTTTCTTGTTGCTGCATAATAAAAACGAGTTATATTACTGCCATCAGAAAGAATAGGGACAGGTCTGCAAAGTGAGGAAAACTCCAGGGTGCTTAGCTCCCAAAATTCAGGACTGGGGCCCTCAGTTCCCAGCCTGCACACCTCCTGGCTGCTTGAACTCTGCAAGGGTTTGCAGCTTCTTGCAGGGCTCCTGGCTGGAAGCACAGTGCGTGGCTCTTTCCCTGGCTGTACGTGTTGGGAAGGGCAGTGGGTAGCTCTGAGAACTGGTTCTTTTCTGCTCAGTTTGTGAATCCAGCCCAGCCTTAGGATTTAGGGGATTTTGCCTTGTGAGTTAGGACATAACCTGGTTCATGAGAGGCTTCAGTCAGTTCCCACTGAAGTGCAAGTGAGTCTCTGGTTTGTGAAAAAGACCTTTTCATACTACTTGGAGCCATTCAGAAAGACAAGGGGCCTAAAGAAAAGAGAAATCCATTCCTTGGTTTGCAGCAGTTGCATCTTATGCCTTTAGTTTAACTTCTTATTTCTTTCTCACTTTAACACTAAGCACTGTAATGTGATGGAAGCTGTCCTGTTTGTTATACTCTTTAACACAGAGCATCAGGCATTAAAGGTCCTCTGTTCCTACATGTGTCTATGCATGTGTACATACACGTGTACTTGGATGTGTACATTTGTCAGTGGTAGCTGAGCAGGTCTCACTATTATAACAGTACTGCACAACACCTGCATTTATCCAAATATTTACTGATTGATGACAGTTTCCAAAATATTTATCTTTCTCATGTATAGAATTTGTGCTGTATTTGTTTATTATACAATTTCTGTCTCTTCCAGTTCATTCTTTCTTGTGTTTTTCTTATCGGTGTCAGTTGTAGTCAATTACTTGTGTAAAAAGATTGAGGACCTAATTTATGGCATGATGACATACAGTAGATACACTGCTCCCATTAAAACCTGATGAAACCTCTCTATTAATTTTCACAGTGTGCCAAGTCAAGTCACAGAGGGTAGACCTTTGATGAATAAAGCATATTTTCTTACTTAGCTCCATTCCCAACTAGCTCAGCTTCTAGAAATAACATTAGTTGGCCAATGAAAACAGCTCCTTGATAGTGGTAGGAATTTAAGATAAAAAACAGCTGGGTACATTTTTTTTAGATGAAGGGAAACAACTTTGAACTCTGCAGACAATGTAGTTTAAACCCAAGCAGATGTGGTTTAATCTCGTTTTTGATCCTTGTGTAGATTTTCTTTTAGAATGCATGTGTGTGCACAGAAATGATGACTTTCAGATGTCTTGACATAATTTGTTGGAGAATCACCTTGGTGCATAAATCTTGTATAGCAAACACTTCACATCTTTGAACGTGGACTGAAGGGAACCAGAGAGGATTTATGTTGTTCTTTTGGTACTATCCTGCAACTGTGTACAAGAAACAATACTGCCATATGAGTGTAAAGGCTCAGTGATGAGAAACTCAGGTTTTCTGTTCCCTCATAAATCTTTTTTCTGTCGGGGTCTAAGTAACTCTACAATACAAAAGGCAATATCAGGCTTATTCCAAATCAGCAGACACGATTGATCTGAGCCCTTTCTCGTCTTACTTTTATAGCTATTTGTCACGACTGGCATATTCTTTTGTTAATTTCCCTTTTCTTTCCCCTGTATGAGCAAAAGTGGAAGTAAACATATAAACAGACCTCCTTTCCATGGCTTATCAACTTTTGATACGAATGTGGCAGTGACACTGCCTGGCAGCACATGTTCAGATGACTGTTAAACTTCAAAGTTCTATGTAATCAAGACCTACTTCTCTGCAGCCAAATCAAAAGATTGAATACTGGAGAACTGCCTACAGCAGATGTGACTCTACATGGATGTGAGTGTCTCATTCTCCCAGTCCCCTTTCATCCCTAAAATCAGGGAGGTGGACTGGAAAAATCTCAAAGCTCTATGAGGAGATCAGCAGGCAGCCAGCAGAAAAAATAACCTCTTCTCTTCTTTGCAGAATGGAAGAGTGCTTGGGGAAAATGGCAGTGATATGGGGCTACCCTATCCTGAGGTATAAGAGCTGAAGCAAGTACAACCAGTACGTATTTTTGGCGAATCCCCTATTTCACCCCAAGATCTCAAAATTATTCAGACAGTTCACACACATTGAAACCAAAGGGAATTAGTCACTGAAATGCCTTCTGATTTGCTAAACTGTGGTGTGTTTTCTTAAAGTCTCTTTTTCTGGAGTGAAGATACTTTACCAGACTCACCAAGGGAAAAATCTGCCTTCAGAGTGGTGGGAAAAATGCTGAAGATGTAACACTCACTGGTAATTAAAAACAACGAACAAACAAAAAACCACCACAAAAAGAAAACAGAACAACATCAACAAAAAACCCCACAACAGAATCATTATATTAAAAACAAACAAAAAGGGACCAATTTTCTGACCTATAGTTTTCTTTTTCAGTGGATTGATTTGTGACTTTGGAACTGAATGCAAATACTGTGCATTTCCAATGCCTTCATCGTAGTGCAATGTGTACTGCTTATAAGTGGTCTGTCCTACTGAGTGTGAGAGGCTTGTCCTGTGGCTGGATGTGCTGCTGCTATCTTGTTGGAAAAGCTCTGAAATTAGATGGGCTTTTCCTGCATCTCTTCCTCTAACACAGCCATGCCAAACACAGGGATTTGGCAGTAGGTTTTTTCAAAGCTAGAGATAAAGCTGTTGAATGGTTTCTTATAATACTAAAAACACAGCTTGTAAGAAAATAAATACAGCCAAATATCCTGGATTTTACCATGACTTAACTGTTGGTTTAGCAGATAGCAGGAAACTATGAGTAATCCATTCTTGGTGCGTGATGGAAAAACAGGTAAAGCTGCAAATCTTGAAGTTTCTCTGGACTCATATGTTAGCATCTACCTTGCCAGGAGGCACCTGCTGCTGTTCCATTTCCTTCCAAATCTTTAGGGTGGAACTGTATTTTATCAGTATTTTCCTTTTTGTCCTCTATCAACAAGAGTTTTTCCATGTGCAACCAGAAACCTTTTTAAGGCAATCTTTTGAGGTATTTCAGTATTCCTTTGCTATAAAGATTTCTGCCATATTTACTATCCAGGGTAAGAATTACAACAAGGAAATACCCACCTTAAAATGTCGGCAGTCCATGCAGCCAAATGACATCCATTACCTTTTGTGCAGAGACACAATTCTTTTGTGCAAATAAGTACTTTGTATATGGGATCTTGTGGACAAAGCACTCCAGGTTCACATCACCGGCTGGTACCGTAGCTATACTGTGCAAAGCATGGCCCTACACTGCCTGTGTGAAGCTGCCAAAATACCCTTGTGTCAGCAAGAGCCAGGTGTCAAAAAGGGGGATGTAGCCCTGTGCCTAGGATATATGAAATGCATCCTGTTTGGTACTCTAGCTTCTCCATACATCCAGCCATCCTTTCTATCTTATTGACCTGCAAAACTGACAGCAGATATGCAGAGAACCTGAGAGTTGTTCCAGTTTCTGACTTCTTGTGGTCTTTTTGTGCTGCATAGGATCAGTGTTTCACATTGTGCACTTTTCGTATCACGTTCCAGAAGCACCAGAAGGCCAGTGAACACCATGCATCCCCATGGCAGCATCACGCCTGAGAGGCTGCATTCCCATTGTGTGGGCTCCTGCTCTGTGCCTTCATTGGAGCTCTGAAAACCAGCACAAGCAGGGAATGTTATTTAGGCATCACCAAGTAGAGCTGATTGACAGACAAGTGGAAAAGGAGGCAGTAATGAGTGGCAAGAGTAGTCATTGACACAGATGACTACAGAAAGCCTGCAATCAGTTAATGATTTTCACATTCAGAATAAAGATGAGCAGTAAATTATTAACTGCAGCCTAATAGCTTCAGTTAGATGATATCAAATAACTTGTTATGCTTACATTAACAAATAAATGAGGTAGTCAGGATACCTCCAAATCCAAAATGGTTGCATTAGAATTTGTGTAAGAATCAAAAATGTACCCATTGAACACAAGTTCTTTATTGCCATTCCCTTTGAAGAAAAGATTATTATTATTTTTTGCATTAAAGATAGTTTTTACCAACTGTGTTTTATAAAAAGTTCTGGCGTTTCAGAAAAAGGGAAGAACATTTGAAGTGAGGAGGGAACAGGATTTCAAGTCACAGATTTTCTTTCTTTTTACCATTTCCTCTTTTTCCTTTTTTCCCCCCGTATTTTCATGGCCTTTTCCATTTTCCGGCCAGCTATGGAGTAGTTCAGTTTTGAGAAGCATATTTTAATTTATTTACAAAAGGAGTAATGAAATAATCTGAAGCACATAATTATCTCAGTAGAGATAAGTAGCTGCTGATTCCATACAGCAATATTAAGGACATGAAGGGAATTGCTTGGTCAGTGTTATGGATAAAATACATGCTTACGTATTGATGTATCACATCAATGAAGTTGGTGCTTTAAAGCTTGTCTCTTCAGCGCTTGGTTGTGCCTGTGTTCTTCTGCTTTTTAATGGCTGCACAGTGCTGTGCCAGCAGCACCCAGGACGCTGGGATAGTTTCAGCTGTCGCTGGTGAGAATGCATTCCTGGGTCTCAGAATATCACCTAGTGATTTTATGGTAATAACTGTTTATCCTTCATTCTGTCATTGCTTCTAATTCAGCTCTTCCCTGTCAGCTACTCAGAGCCAGCATAAAGTGCTCTCCCTGATACAAAGGGCAACAGGAATTGCATTTCATGGGTGAGCTTCTCTAGCAAAATGTTGAGTTCCTCAAGGAGCTTTGCTGTGGCAGTGTATGGTCTGTACGTCCTGCTATAGTCACATTGGGATAATTCTCCCTCACTTCAGTGGGAGCTGAGCTAGCCCTTACATGTTATATAAGCACTCTTGTTTTCAGATAGGTGATTATGTTACAGTCAGAATTCTATATTTTCCTAGTTTCAATCTTTTTAGATTGGAAATGAACGCAAACTTCAACAGGAATTTTGTCACTCTCCACTATTCGTTGTTTACAGACGTTCAGGGATGCTTTCAAGGCAATGCTGACATGGGCAACCCTGCTGCAGCCCGGGGGATGCAATCTGCATCAGGCCTGTCTTTAAAGGCAGTTATCCTTTGTGCGTAAATACAGAGGAGAGAGAAGTTCTGTAATTTTATGGCATGGCTCCTCATTTGTATCATTGTTAGCTAAGGGCACAAGCTCATTGGCTCACACTGTGTTGTCTCACTGCTGTTACAGCTCATGTGGCCATGTATTGCATGTTGGCCTGGGCACCTCTCCTGCTGCTGGCTGATAGCACTTGCCATCTGGAAAACTGTCTTGTCAGGGCAGTTGGAATCTCTCTGTCCCTGGCTGAAACAGTGCTGGCAGTGCAGGCTGCAATCTCCTGCGGGTCTTCTTCTAGCATGAGGAACATGCTGGGGTGTGCCATGGCTTCTGTCCTGGTTCCTGGAAATCTGGCTGGCTTTAAGTTTTGTATGAATATCTGAATTGGGGTCTTCAGTATTTGTGCACCTCCAGTACAGATGAAACATTCCCAAAATGGGAGAAAATGAACAGTGTTACAGAAACAGTATTTTCAGTGTTTAGGAGTGAGATGGCAGCTGCATGGATTTTTAAGTCTGGAGGCCCATCAGTTTCCACTGGGAGATACAGACAGCTCAGGATCCATAGTTAACACAATAGAGTTAAATATCCTCCTTTAGCAATGAGATTTGAGATGCAGCCCTACAGCATCAGTCTCAGTTTCTGGTCATCCAGTCTGTGCCATAACCACTGGAGACACTGCTGCTCAGCCCTGGGTAAGTTAATTCAATTGGTTACAGTCAGCATATTTCTTAAAAATAGCAAAAGGTTAAACCAGCAAGTGTTGGGAGATCATCAAAGCTGATTCTAAAGGAAAGAGAGAAGTCTTAAATGCAGGGGGGGAGTCGATGAGAACTGTGAAATGGAGCCAAGGTTTCCCAAGGGAGGGAGGGGAGCCTACTTCCCACGTGCCTTCTTGCACAGCTGCTGGTGTGGAAGCTGCCAGTTAGCTTCAGTGAGCATTGAATCCTGCTCATTAGGCTGGGCCATGCACCAAGAGAGGCACTGCTCCACCTCTAACACTCTTACAACTCCTGTGATTAGTCAGTGTAATTAGAAAGTCTGTATTCACTGAAAGAAAACTGCTTTGGTCTATGCTCTGGTATGGATTAAGCTGAAAATCAAAATCTCATCATGTTTTGACTAATTGCTGTTGAAGCTTTTCAGCAAAATGTCAAAACTTGAAGTGAGGCCACATCAGAAAATTAAAGTACGGTAAATACATGGCTGGTATTAAAAAAAAAAGAAAAAAAAGGGAAAAAATGAGATGGATAGATCTAAGGGAAAAGAAATTACTAAGCACAGTTGCTTGGGTTCTATAAAGTGAAATTTAAGTTCAGTATATTAAAACACATGTGGTCTGTATTTGAAAACATTTTGTATAAAGACCCGAGAGCAAAAATGGGAAAGATGTAGCTGCAGATAAGCTCTCATAGAGAGCACAGGTCATGGATCAGGCATGAGAAAGAAAATCATAAGCCAGGATCAAGTATAGTGAGTGAATATTTTGTTACGGACTTCGGTAGGTTTCAGAGAACTCACAGAGTGTATTTTCCCGAAGCTGTTGGAGCAAGGGCTCCTATCAGCCTGAGTGGACTTCAGTTCAGGGCTGTGCCAAGCAAGAGAGGCAGTTACAGTGCTTGGATTTAACTAACTCAGAGGGCACTGGAAATTACAAAGCTGACTGTAGAGGTACGAGCAGAAGGTATCACAGCAACATTTTTTGTTTTATTAGTGAGACCGAAGCTAAATCAGTGATTATTGCCTGATATACAATAAAGCAGCACTGCCCCAGATAATAGTTTGCCTAAGAAAATTATAGTCTATTCAATTTTCATCTCAGAAAAAGCAAGGGCTCTGCATTTTTACTTGAATTTCATGTGCGCTGCCTGCAGTGGCCTTTAGAAAGGATTTCATTGTTTGATTTCTGTAAGAGAGGTATTGAACAGGATGTTAAGCTTCAGGTCTTCACACACAAGAGGTGTGTGTTTGAAGCCTTGCTTGAGTGAAGGAGAGCAAGATCTGTGGCCCTGACTTTTGAGAAGGTTGCATCTTACACCACTGCTCACAGCTGAGCTGAGGGGCTTCTAAATGTCTGTAGTCATGGCTCATGGCTGTAGCGATTTTGTCAGGAAATTCCTGCAAAAGAAGTCCTACTATTGCACTTCAGTGCAATGTCTACACAGCTGGATGCAAACTGAACTCATTATCTGCAAAGTATGCACGTAGGAAATTTTGTTCCTCTGTGCAATCCTGCTGCATTAGTTGAGGTAGCTTACAATAAATGTTGGGAAGATGGGATTACAGTCAGTTAAATCTAATGTTTTAGTGCATTCAAATTGACCGTGACATAATACTACCTTGGAGCACAAGTGAGCAAGCAGAAATTCACCAGTGATGACTACATCAAAAGTAGTCTTGTATTCTACTAAGCTGTGGCATAAGCCATGCCTTAAAAATACTGAGACAATTGCTGATCTTAATGTCCCTCACCAGGGATCAGAAGCCTGGGGACTTCATTTCTTCACTACTTCACAACTCATTCAGAAACCTTCAGTTTTGATTGCTGCCTTGAGTAGGGAGACTGTGCTTTCTTGGTCTTACCAGTTTGTGTAGATGGCATCAGTGGTACATGTCCTAAAACAGGCTTCTGATTTTGATTCTCATCTCTACAGATGGCATTTTCTGAGCTAATCAGGAGCCTAAAAATGAAGGCAAAAATCATATATTTTCAAACACACGTATTCTCCTTTGGTACCAGGTGGGACATACATATGCAAACAAGAACCACATAAAACTCAGAAGACGTGAAGAATGTTTTGAGTCTGGCTGTTGTTTGTGCATTAGTACAGATAGATCACCCTTCTGAGACCAGCTAATGTGCCTTTGTGGAGCCGTGGGTGAGGAAAGGTTTACTCTGGTCGGATTTCTTGTAACTTGTTGCAGACTGATGAAACATAGCTCTAGGTGTAACCCAACTAACGGTTTAATGTGATACAATTGGAATGAATTATCCTGTGATTGAATGTCTGCTGGGGAAAGGGAAGGGCTTTCAGACCTATTTGCAGAACACCAGGCCCTGGGGATCCTTTCTTTTAGCCCTTTGTTCACAGCCCTCTTCTCCAATATCTGCCATGACGGCTGGCAGTTTTTACTCTTCCACTTTACACCTGCTTTGTGTTAACAACCAGCCAAAGCTGAAGCATGACAAAGAGAATTTGTCATATTGCATTTCTGACACACCCGAGGTAGGATGCTGATCAGTCATGCATGGGTGGCTGACTTGTCAGGCAATACAATTCATGCACATATCTTGTTGCTGAAAGCAAGTTGAAATCATCATCAATTTGCAGGTAGATTAAGGAATCTTATAGCATTCCCTTGCTGAAAGCAGTTAAGGGCTCCATTAGCAAACATGCTTGGATTATTTCAGTGGTCTACTTTCAAATTCTGCATTCCTTCTTGTTTTATAACTTGAGAAAGAAAGAGCACTTCAGGTACCACTCAGGACCTTTGCTGAGACACAAGTCAGGAGATGGGCACCCATGTAAAACCAGTTTGTACTGTTTGTTGTATTTCCTAAGGAAGAGATTCCCAAACAGGATCAAACCTTGGCTGCTTAATTGTTTTATTCTTGGAAAGAAATAAGTCTTTCTTGATAAGGCCATTCAGTGTGACTTTTGAAATAAGAGCTGACCCTGCTCATGCTGATAGAGGTGAACATAGGATCTGGAAATGAAGTAACTTTACTAATTCTGTATGCAGTATTACTGTACTGTATCAGTATCACTGTTTCTCACAAAGGAAGCATTGTCTGTAGATGACTGAAAAGCATATCAGGAAGTGTAGCAGTAAGGGAAGGACTCCGGTCAACTTTCATTTTTAAAAAACTCAGCACAGTTTCCATCTGATGTGAATTACATTGTACGCTTCATACATTTTTGTTCCAAACTAACAGCACTGAAATGTTTGATTATAGCAGATTCTTATCTTATTTTTTCCACGTGCACAATAGTCTCCAATCTACTGAAGGAAACCTGGAAGAACTTAAAGTTTTTTAAGAGAGGGAGTAAGTAGTGTTCATGAAATGCCTTCTGCTCTGTAGATCAGACAGGGAATGCCAAGATTCCAGCCTAGTTCTTAGAAATAATCTATCAGCCTGCCTTGTAGGTGATTTCTCCTTAGGCAATTGAAAATGGGAATGCTGGGTGGGAGCAGCAAGACAGAGAAGCTGCTGTAGCACAACTCAGAACAGGAATATGGAGGTTCTGCTTCAGGTGTAGCAGTGAGCCTTGGGCTGTGCTGCTGGATTGAAGTCACAGCTGAGTATTTTACAGCATTTTTTAAATTACATTAGTGCTGTTCACCAAGTCTCTGTGTGTTTACCAAACTTAAGTGAATGCTCATACAAATCTGTAGGTAAGTCTTTGCAAGTGGTGGGCTTATTAAATTGTTTTGTTGTTTACATGTACTACGTACGCGTGCTGGCACAAAGGAAAAAGTTAAGGTGTTCGAAATCCTGAACACTTTAATCCTGAGTTGGAACGAAAAATTTGAACTTCGAACATTTTTTTCATAGAATAGAAGGGTCTAAAAGTAGTGAGCTGAGCTGCACTGAGGCTTCCAAGGAGTCCAAATCCTGGTGCTGTGTATCTGGTGTTACCTCTGGGCAAAGCTCCAGGGGCACATAGGAGTATCCCTGAGATTATCCCCCAAAAGAGACATGGCGAGTAACCACCAGCAAGCCCGTCTGATGCTGGGGACATGCCCTTGGAGCCCACAGCCTGCAGCACGGCTCAGCTGTGTCAGGCAGGCGGCGTTGGACTGGTAACGTGCAGCAGGTGCTGGTCCTCCTGCAGCTGTAGGTGATGAGTATGAAGAGGGCTGGCCCCCACCGAGGGCTGCCTACAGTTAGGCAGTGTCAGCCTGAGCTGTGGTGCAGTTTCAGTGCCCTGTTTGAGGGCTCTGGAAGTTTGATCTTTGTTTTTGTCTCCAGCGTGGCAGGATCTGGTTTGTTTCTTGATGCTAGTCTCATCTCCGTCCTCTGAATGGGTGAGTACGAGGCTTTTGTGTGAGCGGGGCTGTCTTGGGATGGTGTGTTGATAATAGCGTGAGAATTAGCAGTGTCTTTGTGTTGAGTGGAAAAAGAACAAAATCCTCAAAAGACTTCAAGTGTTAATTCCTCTGCAAGCCTAGCTTTGATTCCACTTGTGCAGGATGTGTTCTCACAGACCTGGCAGTGAGAGAGAAGCTTACTAATTAATGTTTAAAAAACCTACCTCCATAAATGCTCTGAAATTGCTCTTTCAGTGCAGAGTAACTGAATAATTCCAGGGCTTGATATCTGAAGGTCTTTAAGCTCTAGCAGTAATTCCGATAGGAGCCCTTTCTTTTCTTCCAGAGGCATTTAAAAGGGAAGTTTTTGGAACAGGTTTGGAATCTGGCTGCTCTTGGTCTTCAGCCAGTGCAGTTTTTGCAGGGGAAAATACTTATTCTGTTCAATGAACACAAATGCTTTTCTCTGGGGAAAATGAAAATAATTTTCTGTGCTGAACTGGTGCATCTGAGTCTGAGCACTAAACATCATCAGTAAATGTTGAATATCTAATCTGTATAAAAGCATAATTACCAGTTTTCTGCTCAGGTGGGTGGTGAGGTAAATGGAAATGACTGATTCGGAAAGAGGGAGGGATATATTTAAAATAATTTGAGCCTTAATGCTGCAAAATGGCTCCTCCCTTCCACTGCAGGGCTTGTTGAGAGCATGCAAGCTGTAATGGGTCAGGCTGTAAGACCACATGTATGGGCTCAGTGCCTACTGAAGCACCCAGCAAGGGAGAAGCTTGGTCTCTGCTGCGTGGGGTTCTTGTAAAGCTTAAGAGCTTGTGTTTATCATTACCTCATGTCAATCCTGAGCTGATTAAGCTTGGCAAAAATTTTATAAGGCTGATGAAAGTTCAGGGTCCAACAAACGTATCTTTCTTGGAATGACATGCAGAGCTAATCCTCTTTGTATCATATTTGAGGGGAATGTGAAGAACCACATCTGGAAATCTACAGAGGGTATATCCTTCAGCATGTGCATGGCCCTGCTGGTGCTTACCAGATTTGATCATTGCAAAGATAAGCAATGCAAGAACTGCTTCCAATTCTCTGCTCTCAGCTGAGAAGCAGGAGTTGTGACGTGCAAAGATCAGTGTGTGCAAGTGTATTGAAGTTAGACGTGTCTGTCCAGATCTGACAAAGCATTTGGGTGCATTTACTAATTTTTGCACACCTTAGTGTGAAAACACTTCTGTTTTCCAGACAGAACTGTTCTGTCACTTAAAGATTTACTGTGGAGCTGGGACTTTGTTGCTGCTGTAGCAGAAACCAAGAGTGTTATAAACAACAAAGTCTCTGCTACAGTTTCTTGTGACTAACGTCACCATAAAGGTGGGAAATATAAACCAGGGAAAAAGTACCAAGAAACCTTCTGAAATTGAAATGCTATGGAATTTTTCTTGTTAGCTGTGCTCTGCTGCTAACGAGACAGTTGTTCCTCCTCTTAGCCTAATCAGTGAGGCTGAGACCATCAAGGTAATTAGAGAACTCAGGTGTGCCTTGCATGTGGGGTGGCAGCTGGCAGAGGCTGTGTGCTGGGGTTCTGGAGGAGCAGGAGGCTTGGGAGGTTTCTGGCATGTGTTTAAGCTTGCTGTTCTGTGTCCTGTGTAAGAACAGAGCAATGAAAATTGTTACTCTGCTCAAATACTCCGGATCTCAGGGACATCTTGGCATTACAGCTGTTACTCTATTATTGCCGCTCTGTGGTGGTGAACTTTTGTCATACAGCCCCTTTATGGGACCTGGTGTGGAGCAGTGGGGAGAGATGTGTGTGGCGTCCCCACAGCAGGATCCTGCTGCTTGGCAGTGGTACCTCACAGTAAGAGGTTATGGAGAGACTGATAAAGACGGAGGAGAGCTGGGTTCTGCTGTGTTCCCAGCAGTGCCATGTTTACTGAGGTGTACGTGGATCCCCCTTCCACTCTGGAGTCAGGCTGGCTGCCCAGTAAACAGCTTTTCCTCCAGACTCCTCTCACTGAATACACTCTTCAAGTGTTGCTGCTTTCCTTGCACTTCTCCCAGTTTATGTGCTGCTCTTCCCTTTGCTTCACTCCCTTTTTAGTTCAAGAATTGTCCTAGTACTGGAGGAGTTAACTGCAGCACTGTGCAGCTACCAGGCAGCTGGGTTGCTTGCCTCTTTGTTAAAAGAGGAGACAGGATTGTAAATATTCATCTCGGAGGTATGATTATGCCCAGACCACAGTAGCTGCAGACATCTTCCTACAGTGTACTTTGGCAGGGCTGAGTGGATTAATGAAGCGAGAAGCAAGAGAAGGAAAACTTTGGGAGAGTACTATGCTGCTCTGAAATACCTAATCTAAATTAGTATTCTAGTGTAAGTCGTCTGCCTTAAATTTGGACTCAGGGGAGAAAATATGCTGATCCATATGGGTCGTCTGATTTCCTCTCTGAGCTCAGCAAGACTCTGTGCCAATGAAGGGCAGCAGGAAGCCTTGAGCAGAAAAACTAGAAGCTTAATGTTTCTGGCTGTTGAATGAAGTAATTGGGCCATTAAGGAAATGACCACAGGACAGGGAGTATCAGCATCTTAAAAGCCCTTCAACATTATCCGCTGCTGTCAGTGCTTAAGAAGTGCTGTGTTGATGTAATGAGCGCTTGAACTCATAACTTCTTAATGTATTTGAGGGGAACAAGACCACCCTGATTAGCTGTAGCTTTACTTTCAAAAGAAGTTATGATTACTGAAATACTGTCACGTGCTTTGAATCACTCAGTTCTGTGGCCAGAGTAAAGTATTGCAGCCTTGGTACAAAGCCATTAATTTTAGTGGCTAGGCCTCAAATGTTCTTTCCCATTTTTAGGCAGTTTGGCAGCAGAACCAAACATAAACGTATCTGTGCGTATTTTCCTACTGCAATCAGTGTCCTGGTACTTTCAATGTAAATACTCTGAGATCCTACATCTGATAGTGGCTGTGAGGCTGGTAAAGTACTGTGGAGTTGAAGGCACATCATTACGTGGGCACTGGTGCTGGCATTGCTGTCTCTGCACTGCCCCATCTGCCATCCCTGCTGGCTGTGCTGGCTGACATGGCCCTGCAGCTGCATGGACTGAGCACCTTACCTGAAAAAAAGGTACTTTTTTATTTGCCATGTGCCAAAGCACGTGGGGATACGACTAAAACTAATCACAAGTTGAAAAGCTTAGTGTGTAGAAGTCCTTAATGCTGTCGGCATGCTGATGTTAGAGACCTCGCTGTGTGCTGGGCTGACTTCTCTGAGGTGGCTGAAGAAAGGCAAAGTACAAATGCTGCTTTCTTGAAAGTGGATACAACATTTTAAAAGGTGTTTCAAGTTGAATGCACACAATTTAAGCCACCTGAAATATTGGTTCTCAATTTCTACTACCTGGAGGTAGGGGGTAATGAGAGACTATAGCAGCACTGTGTGATTAAATGGCAGTAAAATATCTTCTCTTAAGAAAAGATCAGCCACCAGCTGCACTTGAATTCTGAAGTTTGGTATAACTTTGTCATTTGAAGCTGTTTGCTACTATGATGATGAATGTCAGTTGTGCTTTCATGAGCCTTCGTATTCTGCAGTTCAGAGCTCTGCACTGCAGATTTTGTTGTCCATCTGCTTTAATTCATTTTGTGCTCTACGGCATTAATGTTTTCTTGTTAATATTTTCTAAGTCAAATCCAGCTCAGCCTGTGGAAAATAAAGAAATTGCTTAAATTGATGGTTTTGAATAAGATAAATCAGAAATCTGTACATAATGTTTGAAACCTCATTCAGAAAGTTTGCTTTTTGCTCCACATCCCCTCAGAATACGACTGTGGGGCACGGATTGGAAATATGCAAGAAAACGGTGCCACCTGCAGGCGCTGGGCTGGGGCTGCACTGATTACCGGAGGCGGCGCTGGCAAAGCTGCTGAACTGACTCACGTTGGCTTGCAGTGATGAAGATATTTGTACACACGTACTTGAGCTTCAGCAGGAGAAGGCAGTGAAACGTGAGAGATCGTTCTTCAGGAACCCCCGTGTGAATGGAAATGACTCAGACGAGACAGGCTCAGTGGGTAAAACTTCCCTTCTTATTGCCTGCACAGAAGGAGGGGTGTGCAGCCCTAGCAGTGTCTGAGGACCCCCAAAGGCCAGAACTCAGATGCTTTGGTGTATTGGTATAGGTGTTAGCTGGTGCTCATCCCATAATAATTGATGTATTACAGTATAGAGCTCTGTTTTGAATAAGGTTGGACTGGTGTGTAGTTCAGGAGATGTATTCAGGTTTTAGACTGTTATTGTGATTTTTAGTAGTGTATGACTGTACTCAACCCAAACCCCAAACTTGCCAGGTTGCAAAAACAGTGCAGTAGCATTGCCAGAAGCGAAGCTGCTTTTTGAGATTGAAAGTACCTACAAATAAACCTTGAAAACAATGAGAAAACATGGATGGGAAATGATTTAAGGAGAACAAAACAAAGTAATGGGAGACATGAATGTGTTGCTAATTACCTGCCATTCTGATTTCTGAAGTAATTTCTCATCCATGAACTATGTGGTCAAATGTAGCAGCAAACCAAGAATGTACATTCTAGCTTGTAGGCATGTTAAATACTGGGAATTGATGTTATGTCATCGCTGCTACAGGTCTGCTGTTTAGAATCATTGTGCTGTGGCTTGAGGAGAGCTGCTAAAGCTGAATCATTCATCATAAATTGTAATTGCACCAAGATGGTCTTCGCTAGCTCCGCAGACTTGATTTCCACTTGAAACTGGTAGAAGAAAGACTAGGAACAATTAACTGATATTAATTACATCAAAGACTTTCTGAGTTCTCCTAGTCCTTAAACAAACTTGAAAGGAAAATACCCACTTCAGTGAAAGAGGAGCAGTCCACCACTAAGATTTCATTGGGTAATAATGCTGTGAGAATGGAAAGGAGATATGGTTTTAATATGGTGTGGTTACCTCTAACATACTGAAGGTTTGAGTTGTAATTTTGCAGAAAGAGCATTTTTTTTAAGGAGTAGTTACTATTCCAAATGAGGCTGGAAAGTAAAGGAAACCTTGTAAAGCTGCAGCCCAATGTGGGCTCGAGTAATAACTCATGCCAGGTACGGAAGCTATGAGTTTGACTTTCCTTTGGGTTTTGCATGTTAAGGCTCACTCTACAGTGGATGTAGGCACTGAGTCTCCCAACGCTCAGGACATCAATTTCATTTGCTTTCATTTCTCAATGCTTATTTTCATGAATTCAGGCAGCATGTAGTACATTCATGACCTCTACTTTTCCCCCACACTTACTGGAATCCAGGCAAAGAATTCCAGGCTAATGGAAGGGAGCAGACCAATGCAAAACGTGATTATATATAAACCTTATTTTCCTCAGGAATCCAGGCGAAGGAAATTGGAGTACTCTGATACAAATGCATATGTCCTTTGCATTGCTCCTATTTGATTAAACACCTCAGTGTCTGTGGGACCATAGGTAGAATTTTTTCTCTGAGTGTAACATGAATAGTAACACCCACACTCTTATAGCAGGGTCATAATATGTGAAAATTACTGTATGTGCTAAAATACAAGAAAAATTGTTGTTTTGACTGAAAGCTATACTGTGCACAGCCCCTGGAGGGCACCAATGGCCAACATTACATTTTTTTCACTTGCCTTGTAGTTACTACCCACTGTCACAGAGTGCTATGAAGATGGCAAATATATCCCCCACGTATAGATTAAATTGAATGTGCTTTGCCTTGCATAATTTGGAAATTCAAAAGACCAATTTCTTAGTGTAATTGAAAACCACTACATTTCAGGCTTATTCATTGAATCAGTATTTCCAGTTAGAATCCAAATTAATCTTTCTACCTTTAAACAAGATAACGAGGGTGTAGTTATATTTACTCAGCCTTTTGACAGTCAAGTTCAGTGCAGCTGCATATGATTAACTACACACACACAATCACAAAAGGTTAGTATGGGCATGACTCAAGTCAGGAGGGAAATCCATCTCCTAAGGCTGAAAATCAGAACTGACAGTTCAACACTCAGCCTAATGCCTGAGTCCCTCTGGAAGGGGGAAATAAAAAGGAAGGGAGAAAAGGCAAAATGACCAGCCTGACATAAGAGCCCTGTCAGTTTGTATGTACTTCCCTCTGGATTTTTTTTTCTATTTAGCCTGGAGTCCTCTTGCTTTAAAGTTGCATTAATGCAACTTCCCTGAATTGCTTCCAGCACCTGTCAGAAAGTGATGTGGCATCCAAATGCATTTGTAGTGCACTTCTGAGCTTCTGTATTCTGTGTGGGCCAGTCAGCTGGAAATGAATATTTGAAGTTTGCACATGGAAATGTTTATCTGGAACACACCCTGCTATGCATCACAGGCATCTGACGGGGTGGGTGAGCTGTGTGCTAAAATCCCAAATTCTTTGGAATGGTGGTGGGTTTGAGGAGTTTACCTCTATGAAGAGAAGTAAAAGGAGCAGATTGGCTGGTTGGTATCATCCACTTGGGCATTATTGTAATGAGGACCAGATGCTTTTATTGAAGCTCAAATCTAATTCCAGTGTTATTTATGGGAAGTCCTACCTGGCCCACGTTATGCAGCAGATCAGTGTGAAGAACCCGGCTTGTTTGCTGTGATAATACAAAATCAACTTGGCACAAGGACATGCTTGTGAGAAGAAGCTGTTCTGCTTGATGGTCTTTTTGCAAGAAGCTGAATAAGTCTGGGTGCCCAGCAGTGTGCTGCTGATTCCCAGCACTTCACTGACCAGGTTTTCTGTAGCCTTAAACTGGCAGCTGTCTGCCCGCTAGCTGGAGGCATGGTGGATGCATGGGTACCCTTGTTTTCCCTGTAGGCTGACCTGTAGGGAAGCAGATATGACTTGTCCTTTCATTCAGCTGGCACTGGGCTTTGCTGAATACAAGACATTCAAGAGAATTTTAATTCTCTCTGGGGATGGGAGGAAGTAAAACGTTTGTTGATAGAAATGCTTGATGGTCAAACACAGCTTAACTTCAGTGGGCTTATGGCCTCAAGTAGTAACTTGCAATCCAAGTAAGCTGATACTCTTTCATTGCCAGTGAGGCCAGGTTGTGTTTCCTTGCATTTGTAGGCCATGCTTATAGACAGCTGCTGTGCAGGAGCTGCTTAAGCTGTGCCTACTTGATTTGTGTGTGAGCATGAGGTCACATACCAGAGGTACTCTTCAAAGGAAATGGTGATTAAAAACTCATTGTTACCACATTCAGAGATCCTCTGAGGTAGGGCTGTAGGTGCACGTTTAGGTTGTCCTGTCTCTGCTTCCTAGCTGAATCAGGCCTGCCAGCTGTTTTGTGCAAACAGGCAAGAGACTATTTTCTGATAAGCTTCTGTTTTGTGCTCTATCAAGCAATCAATGGCTCATGCTCCGTTACCTGAAACCTGTGTTTTCATTTATGTTCCTGCGAAATATGAGTGAATGTTGTTTTACATGTCTTTGAGTATAAATGTGATTATGTAACACCCTAAAGAAGAGTGGCATGCCTTTTTGGCTGCTATGCTAACTGGTCTCTCTGTTGTTCCTTTACAGGTCCGTGCTGGCTTTTCTCTGCATCTGTCTGTGTTGCACTGGTGCTGTCAGTAAGCACAAGCTGGAAATCACCTACAGATTGTTTTAATTTGCACCAAGGACAAAAACATCCATCCTCTATTGAGCGGAGTGCTCCTAGTTTCCAGTTCTACATTACTTCGTCAGCAGGATCACAGCTGGGCCTAAAAGGTAAGCGTGAACCTTTTAACCATTCAATTTAGAATGAATTCATTAAACTAATGTACACTGTTCTGCGTCTCAAATTGGACTATGGATTTAATACTTCAAGTGGTAACATCATTCAACTGTTGGAAGAGTATGGCAGTGTTGGGTGGTATTTGCTAGTTCTTCTGTCCTGACTGTGGGTTGTGAATCTCTCAGAAGAAATTAGTGGTTTTCAAGTGTGAAGAAAAAGAAGGATAGAACTTGCTTGGGCAATCCAACAAGCAGTCTTCATCCTGCTTTTAACTTGTAGGGACTAAGCAGTGTAAGGGACCATCCCTACTCCCTTCCCTGAACTTTCAACTGTGCTCAGCATAAACTACAGAGAAGATATTCTGTCCTGATACCCTTTTCTTGAAAGGTTGGCCACTGAGCTTGCTGAGTGAAGTCCTCCCCTTGAGTTGCTAAGAAGTTTTCTTCAGGATGGTGTTCTGAGTATGCTTTTTAATGACAAGCTGGATTAATTCCAAGGAAGCTCCTCTATGCTGTTGCCTAATTAATAATGCATCTCTTCTCTTTAAAAAAAATAAATAAGAAATCAATGCATATTTAACTGATAGCTGAAGTAGCCTCAAAAGCACCATTTCAGTCCATGAGCTGCATAATACATGTTTTGTTGCTCTGGAAATCCTAACTAGAGCAAAAGTTCTACATGTGAGTTTGCATTATAATTCTAAAGGACTTAGACGGTTATTTTGTGACATTTTTCTTCTTGGAGAGATTGGGATACTGCACTTTGTGTTTTCTATCCAGCAAGTTAAGTGAACTAGCAGAGGTAATAACCTCCTTCTTTCCCTTTCTGAAAGAGATTTGTAACCAAGATGAAACCTGCAGCAGTGCATTTAAGTTGTAAAGCTGCTATCCAGCATTACCTCATCCTTAAACGGCTGTTAGCGATCAAGCTGCTCTGGAAAGCAGTTTACATGACTGTTCCCTTCTGTTGAGCAATGCAGGGCAAAGTAAGGTGTTAAACTGGGATTTGGGAGAAAATTTCATCTACCACTGTCACTGTGCAACCCTGGTCAATGCTTTTCACTGCAGTTTCTCATAATGAGATAAGAACTGAGATTTCTAGCATGAACTTTTGCCATTGTAAGTTCAGCTGATCACTGTAATAGCTACTGGCACCTTGTTTTGCAACACTTTATTTGCAGAGAGAAGAGAAGCTGGTTATTGCAGAGCTTGAATAGTTGTGAAATGTCAGGTCTTTCTTGATTCATTTCTGTCAGCGTAGGTGATTGAGATGGTGAATCCTACAGGGAGCATCCCAGTGAGAGTTCTCTCTTGTTTGTTGTTCATGTGTATTTATTATTATTTCATAATGAAACCTCAGGAGTTAGCTGTAGATGGGTGAGCAAAGCCATGTACCACTAATGGCGAAGTATTGTGAGGGGTTTAAAGCTTGGGCTATGATGAGATCAAAATACACATCTGTAACATGAGCAAGAATTGTTTTGATTAAAGCTGAGGCTTTAAATTAATTTGCATGGGATCTAGATGAACGACCTGTGTGATCAAAGCAGATGGCATTGTAAATAGGTTCACAGAGTGATGCTGAGTGAACAGAGCTCATTTCACAGGCTGAGACTGAACCTAATCCTGACCTCCAGCAGAAGCGTGCAGGGTATGATGCAGGTGGTTTTTATCTTCTGCTCATCAGTCAGGAGCTTTGTAGCTTGCAGACAACTCAGTTCAGTTATATTTTTGCTTGGGGTTAGAGATAGTGTAGAGACAACTGCATGCTACACAAGATAGAGACATCTCATGTGGTGTAGTACACACCTGGTATGAGAGGACTGCTCTCATACGTGAAGTGTCTGTCATAAGTCAGTTATAGCCGGAGTTAACAGTCAGAACTCAAATTTTAATACCTGTAAAGCCCTTTCCTTCCTGGAGCCTGAAAGATTTGTTAACATAGTTCCAATTGCACATTTTCGGAAGCATGGACGTTCATTATATACAGGAAAAGAATAATTAGGAGTATAGGTACTTTAAAGTCAGTGCCAGCATTTTTTTTTTAATACTTCTCTAGCGGAAATGATTCCCACAAGTGGAAGCTTTGTTGAAAAGATGTTCAATCTTACTGCCATGAGCTAGATTTTAGGCTGGAGATTCTGTTTATCAGTAGAGATGGTGGAAGCCTTCTGTCTGTACTGAAGGTAGAACTAACTTAGTCGATCAGATATTAATCAGAAATGGTTTGGGAGCCTTCCCAGTGGATGGCTTGAAGAAGCTGAATGCAAGATCTCTTCCAAAATGCTGTCTAAATCCTTTGTGTTTCCCAAAGATCAACCAGTTTGGATATCAAGCTATGTTAGACCTATATCACCTCTGCAAAAATGAAGCCTTTCCAGGAGGCAATTTGAAATACTTGAAGATCTCTATATTTCAAGGATGGTTCTAACAAAAAAAAAATCTTTGCTGAATTATCCCTTAGTACATTTGCAATACAGTTCATCTACCACCCTTCAGAACTGGCTTGCAAGCCAAAAAATAATTACTCTAAATTCTGTGCATGTTCCCAGCTGCATAAAGATGACATTTCCTACAGCAGGGAAACAAACAGCTCTGTGGTACCTGAAATTGAGATTTATCTTGCATCAGTTGTGTGTTCCTAGAAAATCTTGGAAGCAGCATTTCACATTATCAAATCCAGTTCCAGACTTTGTGGACAACCACATAACAGTATTGTGGCAGAATAATCTGAAAAGGTGTTAGAGAGGTCGTGTGACGCATCTATCAGCCCCAAGGCAGGATCAACTGTGTATTAATCCCGACAGATATTTTTTCAATCTGTTCTGAGAGATCTCCAATGGTGGAGATGCTCTCAGCTAATCTATTCTGCCTCCTCATCCCTGCCACTGGAAAGATTTTCTTCGTGTTTGCCCTAAATCTTTCTCCTCGTAATTAGTCAGGAAAACTGAGTAACTTATCTGTCACAGGTATGGATAAAAGATTATATTCCACTCCTTGCATATGAAGATGTTGCAGTCCCCCAGTGAGCTGCCTTCTCTTTAGGGTACGCAGCTCTGATGTTAATCTTCCTTCATGTCATGTTTGGTGAATCTCCCATTAGCCTGGTTGCACTCCTGCTGCTCTCTCTGGTTAGTTTGGATCAGGAGAAACACAGAATATCTTTCTCACCTGTCTAAAAATAGAACGCATAACCTGTTTTTGATTCAATAACAGTTAAAAACATTTACTATTTACTATTTTACTTAAAGAACTGTTTTTATGGAAAGACGTTTTTTCTCTGTAACTGGGAGATTAGTATTCCATAATAACAGAAGTAATGCAGAATATCAGTTTGGAGACAGGTGTATGAACGTACTGCAATGGGTGTTCTGGAGCCAGCTTCAAAAATAGCCGATCTTACTGTTTTTCCTCAGTGATTTGGATCCAGGCTGCTTTGTCTTTGACCTTTTTTTAACTGACATTTACCTGCCTCCTTTCCTGTTCCTAAGCACCTTTCCCTGCTTGTCTTGTGAATACCCATTGTGTACAGTAACGATTGCTATTTTTTTGTGTGTTTCAATTCTTTATAACAAGTTCTAAATCTCACAGCCAGTGTGCAGTGCTCCCTAGCTCTGGAAGATGCTCAGTCCTCATTTGCACACGCTCTGTGACATGACAGCCTGTTTCATGACAAATGACATGCATTGCTGATTGTGCCGCATGGAACTTCTGCAGTGTCTTATCTTCCTCCTGTAATTAAAGCTTTCATCTTAGTTACTGCCTTTTGTTTCTTTTGAACTGATCAGGAGAGGAATAGAATCAAATAATATTTGAAATTACAATCTCGGCTAATACAAAACACAAAAATGTGAGGTAGTAATCACGTTAGATCAGCGTTCAAAAGCTGGTAAGTAGGCAGGCCAAATAATCTGCACTCATTTTGGAGCAACAACCTTAGGATCCTGGGGAAGCAGGTATTACACTGAGCAGCTTTGAGGAAATGAGATTCAGTTAATCAAGGTGGGAGAATGAAGCTGCAACAGGAGAACCTGGAACAATTTGCTACTCACTCACAGCTGAGGAATGCATATATCCTATCCTGCTAGAGATATAACTGGCTGTGATAAAATGTCAATACAAAAATTGAGATTAAAGGAGACCGTTTGATCCCTTAAGACCAATCCAGGAGTTTCCACTAGCCCTCTGGCTCTTGCCTGGCAAGTAACACCATAAGCCTGCTCTGGGCATGGTAACAAACTGGAGAACTTTAGCACCAAAGTGGAAAAAAAAATCAGAAGTGCCAGAGGGGAAGAAAGAAATATGAAGCTCTTGCTGATGTCTTGAACTACTGAATTAGCAGCAAATTTTCTAGCTAAAAAGTCTGGCTGGTGCTAGGAAGCCAGTTGCTTTCCCAACTTCAAAGCACCCATCAAGCAGACCAGTGAGGATAATTCCAGTCAGTTTAGCTCTCGGGTGTGTGAGCGAGACGTTCTGAGTGGATTCCTGAAAGATTACTTCTTTTTTTTTTTTCATCTTGCATTTGAGTGTCTGAGCGCTGGACATTCTGAACATTCTGGGGTTAAGGTGAGAAAATACATTTTGGAAAGGTCTTTATGGAAATTGCTTCTGTGACAGGGCCAGAAATAAACTTTCCTGTGCTGCAATTGCGGAAGGAAATGACCACCTGAGTTAAAGCTGAATGAAATTTACCTTATTACCTAAGCCATGATTATTTTCTCAGCAACTTTGTTCTTCACGATGTGTGCTTGGGGCTTCTAGAAAAGGTTGTCATTTCTAAGTGTGACTTGATCTTTCTCAGCAAATTTCCTCTCATCATTGCGCTTGTGTAAAGGAGGCGCTACAAAGCAGTCAAGGCAGAGAAACTTCATAAGGAGGTACTGGGCTCAGTCTTACACTTGCAAAGTGTGCTGCATCCATATCACCCCTGGTTAGAACGCATGCACGGGTGTGAAGGGGCTGAAGCTGTAATGCTTTAGCCAATTCTTGTAAGGTTTTGGAGCTTCTGAAGTTGCCAGGCTGGTTTTCTGAAGAGTTTGGTGTTCAGTGACAGTCTGTGTACCATACTAAATTCAACAGCATGTTTTTTCCATGTTGAAACAGTGCTACAGTCATTCCTGAGGTCTTTGGATTGTTTCAATTATTTAGTTTTGCAAAAGTATCTTATAGATCTTTTTCCCTCTTTCATATTATTAAGTTTCTTGCCAAACTTTGATTTAAGCCACGGAAACAAAGATGGATCTTTCCTTTATACATCTGCAAAGTTAGATTTACTTCTTTGTCCCATTTGAGCATGATTGAAAACTAATCCGTCTCCTTTTTATTGGCTTTTGGTAAAGCATGTATTTCTTTGTTTCCCTTTTTCATTCTGTGTTGTCTTGTGGAAATATGTAACTTCAGTTCAAGCTGTAAAGAATTATCCTTCTCCAGTAAGAACAAACTGACAACAACCCATAGTCCAATGCAAGAGAAGTTTTATGCCTTTAATTACCTTCTTGGACTGTATTCATGCATGGTTCAAATAAAATGAACTATGAGCAGTAATAAAAGTATTGTTCTCACCTCTGACCTTGTAGAGAAGAATGCTGTAACCAGAAAGGTTTTTTTTTGGCTCAACATCAGTGACAACTAGTTGAATTCCTCTCTCTGTAGCTGTCTTTTTACCATAAAAAGCATATAGGGTGCTCCGACTGCAGTTAACTTCTTGTCCAAGGACAGAATTTGGCTTGTGGACTGCTAACTCCAGAGCATGATGTTTTAAGTAACATTGCGTTCTGCTTTAAAATGGTACTAATGCATTTTCAGGTATACGTTTCCAGCTTCTGCAAGGGTTGATTACTTTTGTTTATTAATGCACTAAAGGGTATAAAATGTTGAGGGTATTTTTGTTATACTACCACAGCAAAGCTAGAATTGCTATTTATTGAGGTGGTTAGTGCTTATTGAGATCATTGCTCAAGTGGCTGATGCTGTGGTCATCCACAGCGTTTTATACATATATATATATATATATATATATATAGTTCCTCTTTGTTCCTAAAGAGCTGAATGAGTATGAGAATTACATCCGGGGATATTGATCCTAGGACTGGTTTTGATAGAAGCTGCTGACTCACTGCAGCAGCGTGAAATTGATCACCATGTCCTTCGTTCTGGTGGGTAGCATCTCTGTGGCATCCCTGACCCTCTGCAGCAGAGCTGGTTCTTCAGACATGGTCCCACACGTAGTGCTGCTGTTCACAAAAGGCTTGCAGAGCTGCAGATGGGGAATACCAATAAAATCTGCACATGTATTACATTCAGTAATTAAATTTACCGTGGTGTTTTGCTCCAATTTTTTATTCAGTGTGGCAACTGTCTGTATTTTAATGGCTTCTACTATGTCAGAGTATAAATACCCACTTAAGTCATTTTTCTGCTAGTGCTCGGGGATGAAATACCTCCTTAGTGGTGTGCGAGGGCAGCTTCAGGCACCCTGTAAGGGATACGTACTTTATAGAGTTTAAAGCACATTATTGCTGTTGCAAACAGAAGTGCTAGCCTGGTTGCATCCTTGCTGTGAAAGAAGAAGAAGGGCCTAGTTAGAGTAGTTTAAAATAATCCTAAACCTGTGTTAGCTTCTGTGACAAAGCCAGGCTGTGGAAGGGCCACGTGTGGCGTAAAGTCGGGTTCTGTACTGCTGAATTTCTGGGTAGAGAAACAGTGCAAAGCTAATAGTATTTAATTTTAATTTTATTGCCAAATATACAGAATTGCATTAAAAACAACAGTATCACAAACAATGTAGAACAAGTGATGCTAAATTTAACTGCTGTTGAACCTGCCAGTTTGTGATATAAAATCTTCAAAAGACCTGTGCTTCGCAGTAGTTTGGATATGGTTGTTGAGTTCTTAGTCTGTATTTTTGGATTGAAAGTGTTGGATGCATATTTTCATTGATGTGTCTGTTCATTCTTTAGACATATTTTATTCTGGTGCTCTTGATATTCAGTAATGCAGCTATGGTGCTAAATAAATGTGCTGTTCTTTTTTTAATATGGGCTTTGAAATTCCAATTTAATAATATTTATTTACTACTTCCATGTTACCTATGAAACAGTCTATTTTGTTGCATTAGTTACAGTTCTGGTTACCTGCAGCACTGCACTTCAGTCATCCCTTGCCTAAGCAGCCCACTTATGAAAACACTCCAAAACCAACAAAAGGCTCCCATTGAAAAGCCACCTGTTTAAAACAGGCATATTGATGTAGAAGGCTGCATAATGTAGAATAATGATGTAGAATAGCTACGTGACATAATTTCGAAGAGCTGAAAAATATTTCAAGTCTTAGATGCACTTTTTCAAATGAAAAGTTGGGCTCAGAAAGCGTTTATGACAAAGTTCAGCATCCGGAGTTAGTGCATGAGGAGGGATTTGACTATGGGGAAGTTCCAACTTTGTGAAATGAAAGACTAAGGAAATAAAAAGATGATAAAAAAAGGAACTGGTCAGAAATGGATGGCAGAATATAAATATTAAAATTACAAAAAGAATGTGTATGAATTAAAGCTACAAAGGGTATTCAGTACCTTACAGGCTTCAACAGAAATGAAAGTATTTGAGAAACAAAAAATTCCCTGGTCAGAGGTGTGATCTGTCCTCAGAATGCGGCTGTAATTCAGATGGACTGCACTGGGAATGTACACAAGGCATTGAGATCTGTATTTATTGTGGATTAAGCATTAGCATTTGTGTTTTTAGTGTGTGTAGTTATGTGCGTCTGTACATTGATAGAAAGGAATTTAATGTGAAATGAGCTTTGCTTCTTTAAAGCAATATGGCTACCTCTCGATCTCAGTGATGGGTGAAACTCAGTCCTACTCTCTGTGTTTCCATGTACGTGCCCTGTAGTCAGACCACCAGCACACTGACCTACGTGGCTTGGAATTGCCTTGACTTTCTGATTTGATGAATTGAAAAACATGGCACTGTAGTAAAAATTAATACAAATAATGGCTGATACAGAAAGAGTAAATAAAGAAAATGAATGCAGCCAGATATAGCAGGTCTTTGATCATAGATTACAAAGATATTTCACTGCATGAAAGTGTAATTATATCTTTGAAGAGTTTGTAGCACAAAAGTTCATGTACATCACAAAGCATAAAGGGTAGGGGAGGGTAAAGGATTAAGAAAGCAGAAGATAAGACTTTGTGCATCGTTAATGAAAGATGAGGAATAGAAAGACAAATGAAAAATATCATTCATTGCAGTGAAGGCTTTGATTCTTTATTTTACTGTGTGTTGGCTTAGCACAATGTGAGGATCTAAAGACGTAAAGGAGAACAAAGGCACAAATCCACTATGTGTGTATCATGAAGTATGAGGAAATGGGGTAACTGTTTCCAAAGGGAGAAACAGCCAAGAAGAACCTGTTAAAACACAAAATGCCTACAAAGTGAACTGCAGATCAAACAGACCTAAAATCTGATTGTGCTATGAGAAAGCAAATAACAGTAACAGTGATAGTTTCTGTTACAAGGCTGTTTTTTTCTTTTTCCCAGTAGAAAGCCAAAGGGGGGCCAATTTACCATGACCAGCTGGTATGGGAAGTCACCCAGAGCAGTGTTTGACCACATATCTGTGAGGAAGACGGGTGTTCGGGGCAGAATGTCTGTTGGAGAGGGGGAGCTCATGGTCCCTGTTTTTAGGGGATGCCGAGGTGCGGCACTGTGGTGCAGTGTGAGCTGGGCTTCATTTTGGAACTGAGGTTGCATCCAGCCCCGATGCTCCCATGGCACTGCTCCAAGGCCTGGGTTTTCCTTATTCCCACAGTACTGCACAGCAAGTTCCTAGACATAGTTACCTAGCCTTGTTTTTATTTCTGCTTCCTTTAGGATTGACAGAAGAACAACAACAACAAAAAAAAAGTAGGTCTGTCTCCTGCTTTCATTAGTTCAGTATACTGCAAACCCATTGCTTCGGTTGTCTTAAATAGTACTACATTACAGAGGTCATGCCCAGATGATTGCTTAGCAGTGATAATGAGCTTCACGACCCTATGCTACATGCTACCTTAAAAATATGTGCACTTTTCAGTTTTCCCACAGCAGGTATTTCCCTCTCTCTAGGGCTAACTCTGTAAAAACAAAGATTTGAAGAATTTTGTCTCCTGTTTAGTACCATCTCTGACCTCTTCTCTGAAGAGATTTACTGTTCCTGTTTGTACCGAGCAACATGAAAAGTAGCCCTTTTATTATTAAAATCTATTGTCATCGATAGGATCAATAGAATTAATGTAAAATGAATGTAAAATGCTTGGTGAAGGTTGTAGAGTCTGTAAAGCACGCATAAAGTGGGTGTCCCAAGACCCCTCTGATTGTTCAAGGCATGAGGGAGGGCCTTGCTGCCAGCTCTATTAGAATCTGGGGATGCTCTAAGACAGTGTTGAGCTGAGGCCTGGCCCAGATCATCAGCTCATGCAAGGCTGGAGAGATTGCCATTGGGTTGTGTAAGATGGAGTCTGTGTAAGTGGCTTTGCACCAGTGAACAGTGAAAAAGAAGATGGGAGGGATGTTTGTGCACAGGGTGTTCTGTCTGGTGGGTGCCCACTGCTAGCTGAATACATCAGTGTGAGGGTTTTGCTTTTTAACCTCTCAGTGCAGGCTAGGATGTGGCAGTCAACTGGCTGCTCTTTTTAGAGGATGCCTTGCCTGGCTGTAGCTGTAAGTAAACACCAGGGGGCTTGAGCCTCCAGAACAGGCAGCAGCCTTTATTACGTTCTGCTTTTAGCATCTAGCTCCTGGAAATGTAAGTCCATAGTGATGTAAGCTATTCTATATCACTGTTAGGAGTTTTGGGAATACATACGGCTCAGCTGTAGACATTGAATTAAAGGAGTTGTGAAATGCCATCTGCCTGCTTGTGTTATGTTTTCTAAAACTGCAAACAGCTCATACTCGTTTCTTCTCAGGTTTCTCTCTTTGTTTGTGGGTCCTTTTTTCTTCTTTCTTCTTCTTCCAGCTGCTTTTGAAACTCAGTTTGCATGCTTTTGCTTTCAGCTTTGCTCTTGGTTCTATCTAAAAGCAAACTTTAAATGTATGTGGACAAGATACTGCCTTCTGTTTCATCCAGTGTACTTTAATGTACACATTTTACATATTCTATTTAAAAATCTATGCAAAAAGTGAGATGCATGAACATAAATTAGTTTCCTGTGTACAGGATTTTTTTGTAAGTTGCATAGATGCTACACTGCATCAGCGCATATGTTTTGTGAATTAGAAAGTATACTTTCTGTGATGATCTCCCATCTGCTGCTACCTCTGATAAATTTAATGCTGGCTCCTGAATACTGAAACACGGAGGTGCTTTACTCTGGCACGTGCCTGACAAGCAAATCTTGTATCTCAGAGGCTGACCCTCTTGTGGATGACTGCCCATGAAATATGTAGGCAATAGGAGATTTGGTGAAGTTGAACAGACAAAAGGAAACATTGCTTACTTGTTTGGAAAAAAAAAAACAACACACTTTTTCTGCTAGCCTGTGCAATAATATCTCTCCTGTATTAATTCATTTTGATGTGAATTTGTTAACAGCTTGTTAGGTAGGCAGATGATAAAGTTTACACTTAGTGAAGAGACCTTGCTTTTTCATTTGCCATTAAATCACTGCGGAGCTGTTGCTTACAACTGCAGAATCCAACAGCTGAGGGTAATCTGCTCCCTGCTAGCTTTATGACTGCCTGGCCCAGAGCAGGGAAGGACAAATGGGCAAACCCCCAGAGAGGAGATGGCAGCCAGTGTGGATCTAGGCTGGATGGTGCTACCTCTGGTGTGTTGGTGTATATACAGCTTTAAAATCTGTTTTGTTCCAATACTTGCTCCTTAAAAAGTTTTAAATCGATTCCATTAGTCCATTCCCAATTTGCAGAAGCCAAGGTGCTTTCTTCGGCGTAAGGCAACTTTGTCTTGCATCATAAGTCAGATTTCTGACTGCTTCTGGTAGAATAATTGGCTGATGCTTTGGGCTTGGGATTAGCTGAAGTCATGAAATCAAAAGTTGCAAGTGTTTTGCTGGTGGCAGGAGAGTAGCTCCAGTATTTCTTTCACAGGGACACAGAATGTTCTGAAGAGATTGGTGCTTCCACTCTGGGCAATCCTTCAGCCAAGAGCAGCAACTGTCCTAAAATGTCTCTGATGATCTATGATGGCAGAGAAAATCCACTGAGGTTTTTCATTCCTAAAAGCTGAGTGGTTTGTTCCTACAAATGTGCTTATGGATCAAAAATGATGGTGCTCAGGACACAGCTGGATCAAGCATATGATTTCATTGTATCTCAATTTCTTTGCTTCTCCATTGTCATGCACTTTTGCAGTCACTTAATACCTTGTAGGTTGATTGTAAAGTGATTGCAAAATAGAACAAGCAGGTGGTTTTAATGGTACTTTGCACTCATTTTCTCCCTTCATGTATCCACAAATGAACACAGAGCACAAAGAGCTGAATCAGGGCCCCAAACATCTTTTATTAGAGAAGCTTGTTTTTAATATGTGCCAAAAGAAAAACAATTTTTGCTGTTCATCATGTTATAGAGATTTTCCGTGATGATGTACTACAAAGTGACTTACTCAGGAAAGTCAAATATGTTCTAAGACATCCAAATTGTTGTCCTTTAGTGTCTGCTCTCCATAAAATGCCATGCAAAAGTGTGTCCATAGTGTTTACCTCAGCCATTGGTACAGAAGCCTGGACAAATATGAATGAATTGTAATGCCAATGGAAAAAATATGAAGGAAGTATTTTTTTTTCCTCCCACATTGTTGTTCTTGATAAATGTGTCTAAGGTATGTGGTTAATTAGCGGGATGGTACAGAGAATAAAAAGGTTCCCTTTAATCTCTCAACATTCATTATCTGGAAATCATCCAAGTAAGGAAATCTCTATGAACAAGTGTTGTGCTGTCTGTACTGGTAGATGCAAACATGGGGTTGTCCATAACAACTTGACAAGAAATGTATGCAGAAGCAGTAAAGATCGGTATAAATGTAGGTGCATTCCCCAGTCTTAAAGTAACTAAACAGAAAATAATTATTTGGGAAGTGCATGTATTCAAATACTGTAAGGCTGAAAATATTGAAAGTGTATTGTGAATCTATACCAAAGGAACAGAAACACAAGAAAAATTCCTCCAATAAAAAAAAACAAAAACAAACCCCAAAAAAGAAAGAAACAAAAAAGCCAATCAAAAAATCCTAACCTATCCTTTCCTGAAAATGATGGTAGCAGCTTAGGAAGGGTGTACATCTTCAGGGGAATTGAGATAGTTTTTTAATTTTTTATATTTTTCTTTAAAAAATTAAATCCCCGTAATAGGCTGATCTTTCTATAGTATACAATGGGAATAGAAGACAAAGGCTGTAGCTCAAACAGCATGGGAAGGCACAATATTACCTTTCAGAAGATTTAGGCTGTTTCTTCTGTAGAGTTTCTGCTGATTCAGCTCCCTGGTGCAGGTACGGTGCGTGCTGCCCAGTGATTACCTGTTCATCACATCCTTCATAACTTTGTCCACACTGTTTGAAAAGATGGCTAAGAAATATTCTTTTCATGTGGTTACAACTGTGTCAGTGGCGTTGATGGTAGAGCATGTTGGCTGGTGCTTGTGGGTAGGTGTTTTTCTCCATGAGGTGGTACAGGACACTGCTGTAGCAAAGGCTGAACCTTGGTAACCACACACAAGTCAATTGCGATAAGCATGTCTGTGAAGTATCTTATGGGATGTATCTACATAGTATATTTGTTACTCCAAAACAAGTAGACAACTGAACAGTTCTAAATCAACTCAAAAGCACCGGACAGATAGCCAGTCTTTGTACATAGAAAGATCTGAACTGGATTTTGGTTGCTCAGCAGTGCTGCTGAGGACAAGGTGCAAAACATGTTTGGCTGGGCTCGAGTGGAGAATTTTATGTAAGGTTTTTTTTAGTGTGTCCTATTAGAAAAAAGGTAATGCTGGGAAACTGCTTGGATAACTCATTGTGGCTGCTTCTGTCTGGTGCAGACTCTAGAGGTGACTGCTTTGGTGAAAAGCCTGTGGGCTGAGAAAGGGCAAGTTTGATTGAAAGAGCTTAGCAATATCTCTTGACTCAGAGGGTGCCATTGGTATCACCTTCTACCATCCCAAACAGGTGTTGTTTCGCTCATTTCACTATTCCCTTTTCTTTTGGCCACCAGTAGAAGAAAAGTGAACTGTGTTTTAGGGCTGGGAGGACTGGATGCTAATGCTAAGAAATTCTTCAGATCTTTTATGAGTTGGTTTTCAAATGGTGCAGCTCCTGAAACAGGCTTTAAAAAAGCAGCAACAACAAAAACAGAAAAAAAAAAAAGGAGAAAAATGCTTTGATAATTTTACGGCCAAATGGATAGTTCATCTCTATATAGAGAATAAAAGTGTCATTGATCTCTATGATAAATTGTATCTCAGTAGCTGAAAATATAGACCTTGTTTTTTTCATTATAAGGATGACCTTGCTTCTATTGTAAATCAAAAGTAACCAGGGATTTGTGGCTCTTGTAAGAGCTCGAGGGGTGGGGTGGGGGGGCGGCGGGGTGGTGATGGGACAAATTACTCTGAATTTGCAGCCCTTTTTGGAGCTGAAGGAAGGTAGGGGCAGAGCTTCTCAGTTTCTTCAGGTTTATACCAGCATGGATTTCATTTCAGTTGGCTTGGTGATGTGTATTGCCCACATTACAAAGTTTGAGTTGAAAGGAAGAGCAGAGTGAATGTGGGAGAGTTTGGCCAGGATTGGGCAGAAGAGTGGCAATTCTTCTTTAAATGGGAGAATTTCCAGAAACTTTCTCCATCCAGTGTTATACACCAGCTGTGTCCTGTTTGGTGACTGTTCCTGTTTGTTCATAGTATGAAGTGGAATGGTTCTGTTGATTTCCATGAAGATGAGACTAAATTTTTGCTTCCCTCAAATTCCAGTTGTCAGCTTAAAGGATTTCCCGCTCCTGTGACATAAGGTTGTCCTATAGACACACTCTTCACTCCTCATCCATCCTGTACTGCTGAACAAGGCAGGATCTTCTAATTGAAGTTTGTGTTTATTTAATTAGAGACCATATAATTATGCACAAGCACACAGGGGCAAATTAAGGTCGCACAATCTCAGTTCTGGCATTTCTAACGTTCACGTGTTTGACTTTGTATCTTTAACAGTGTGGAGAGAATATTGTTGCTGTTTCTCTCCCCACTATGTTAAGTTAGAGAAGTTGGGCTTCTTTATTAAACAGTGAAATATTAGTGGTTGGTAGGGAAGTTTTGTAGTAAGTTTGCAACACGATATTCACAGAATCAGGATGGAAAGGACCTCTGGAGTTCATCTAGTCCAACCTCCCACTAAAACGTGCTGCACAGGAAAGCATCCCGATGGGCTTCTGAATAGCTCCAGAAAATGTAGGCTCTGAAACCTCTCTGGGTAGTTTGTTCCACTGCTCTGCCTCCCTCAAAGTAAGGAACTTTTTCCTCATGTCTGTATGGAACTTTGATCTTTCGGTTTGTGCCCATTTTCTCTTTTCTCTCATTGGGTACTGCTGAAAAGAGCCTGGCCCCATCCACTTGGCTCCTGCCCAATAGGTATTTATAATCACTGATAAAATCCCCCCTCAGTTTTCTCCAGGCTGAACAATCCCTGCTCTCTCAGCCTCTCCATGTACAGGAGGAAATCCTCCATCCTCATCTACCCAACTGGTCATGACATCACAGAATTCTATCGGTCAGATTGGTCAAGCACAATTTTCCCTTGGTGAATTCATATTGACTACTTCTGGTAACCTTTTATTCTGCTTTCTTGGTGATGACATCCAGAATAAGCTGTTCCATCACCTTCTCAGGGATGGAGGTAAGTGACTGGCTCCCTCCTCCTTGCCCTTTTAAAGTCTGGAGTGACACAGTCTCCATCGTGCAGCATCACCCAGCCCAGCCTGGAGGTGCTTTATTCCTTCTGCTTCGACTGAATCCCATATTTGTAGGTTTGGACCTATAAAGTAGAATGTCTAAAGAAAAACAGCTATACTTGATATTCAACAGGCATCTTTATTTCTTTTTCAATATGCTTCCAAGCTGAAAGATTGGGCTGTTCCATGAATCTTTGCAAAGACCCCAGAGCAAAAACAAAATTTTATTGGGTTTGACTACAGCAAGGATATTAAAAATGCTATTAAAGGCAAATGACAATGCAGGATAAAATACATTCCAGTCAGTAACTATTTACAAAGAAGTCTAAATCATTGTTCTTTGAGACTGATGCTGCATATCACACACAATAAAAGGAATAACAGCTGAACAGGAAGTCCTTTCCTTGTCAGCTGGTGATGTCATCTGGAAAACAGGACCTGTTGCTTATCCTTTGATTGCATTAAAAAGAGGGCAAAAGAATTTGCTTCAGGAGCTAGAGGAGTGTGGTGTTAATGTTAGTGCTGATGTTAATGAGACGAACACAGACCATAAGCTTCAGGGCTCGAATGAGGAGCTGGTAAGTCAGCCCTCTGCTGTTCTCATGTTTGTAAGATCCTTGGCCCCTCTGGAATGACGTAAGTCTTTCTGTCCTGCTCTCAGTCAGGATGCAGGACTAGGAGTGTTGGGTGAGTGTTTTTTGCTCAGGAGTGTTGTTGATAGGCAAACACATCAGTGGAAAAGCCGAAGCTCTTTGAACCCATTCCGACTGTGCATCCTAGGGATGGGAGAGGTGTGCCGCATGTCATCCAGCCTGGATATGGAAATAGGGAACATTTAGGAAATGTCAGGAGACCAACAGCATTAAAGTGATTAAAACACTTTAGGAAAATAATTCTAATACTTCAGTATTTTACGCTCATGATGATAACATGTCAAAATCAGCTCTGATGAATGTTAACTTGTGGCTGAAGGAAGAATGTTTCAAAGGGTTTGTATTTAACTCTGCCTTTATATAAGCATTTGTTACTGAATGGCAACAGTTCTTTTGGCTTTGAAATACTGGAAAGTTAGACAATTTGTTTGAAAAAATGTGGCAAACAAACTTAGTGTTGGTTTTTGTGTTTGTTTTTTCTTTCTAGGAAACATACCCCAGTGGGTGGCTTTGGATATTTATCTGTGTACGATAATCAGCTAGTTATTGTAATTTTGGTTGACAGTTATGGCAACTTCATAATAATGTGCTTTTATTATGTCTTCTATCAGTGGGTTCATATGCTGAAGTAGCTGCATTTGAAATCCATGTCATACGGAGTAACCACTGCACCTGTCAGCTTGGTGTTCAGAGCTTTTAAGAATATTGGCATGGATTTTAGAAGCCAATTGAATAGCTAACCTCCAGAGTACATTAAAATAACTTTATTAGATTTTATAAGTAGTGTCATTGAGTTTGTTTTGTCTCATTAAATCAGTTCAGTTAGCTGTTCGTTTTGAATCCCTGTGGTTGTTAAATACTTGTTCTAGAGCATAACTGATCCCGTATTAACAAGGCTAAAAATGAGGTTTCAGGAGTCTGAAGCAGAGATGCTATTGGCTGAACCAAGCAATGATAAAGTTTGCTGTAGGTGAAGGCTAATGTATATAGAGCTGTATTTGCAGGGGAAGGAAAGGAAGTAGGCTGAAGGATCCCGTGGATGAGGGATGAGTCAAGAGTGAGTTTTGTATGAGGCTATTACTAACCCCTCTCTTACATGGCAGGTTACTTCACATGCAGAACGTTTGTGCAGTGGATGTGGGAATGCTGGAGTGTTGTTGATGGTTGTTGGATATACAGCACATCCTTTAATGAGGTGGTTACATAAGCTATGGAGTTGGGGGTTGTAATTTCTTCTGTTTCAGAATAAGTTTTTAGAAATCTCCATGTTTGTTTTTTTTTTTTTTTAGGAAGGTCCTGTACAGCAAGTTGAATTTCCTTTAGTGAACGAAATATTTTTCCTTTTCCCTTGGAAACGAAATGTAACAAGAATTTAATAAGTCATGAATTGAGTTTCAGCATCTTTTAAATAATAGATAGGCTGTCATGCCAAGTTCAGCTGAAAACTTACAGAGCATACGTTTTTATGTTTTTCTTTGACATTTTGGAGAATTACAGAACTACAAACATTTATTTTGTATTTCTGCTCATTTCAATATTTTATTCCCTTTGGGTTGATTTAAGAAATAAAAAAACATTTTATTTTTCTAAGAATCACTAGCTTCAGTTTGTGATGGGAAAAAGAAAAGAACAGAAAAGGCAGGAGACACAGGTATATGGTCATAAATGATTCACTGGACTTTTGGCTGCCAGATAGAACAGTTTCATAATAACTTTGTTTATTATTTTTCTTATCAATGGAATCAGGTGTTTAAATAGCTCTCCTGGAAAGTGCTGTAGGGTTGGCTAACAATTACACCTCTGTCACCTCTGCTGCCTTTGTCCTTTTCAAAATAATCGGACTGGATTTATTTTATTGGCTGTATTTTCCACCTCTATAAAATAGCAACGATTTCCAGATGCTGTGGCAAGTTGCAGAAGCAGAGTGTCATTGAGCGATATTTTGGGATGTGGGGAGGATGGGCTGTCCCTGCAGTACGAGCACAGCTGTGTGGGGCTGCCTTTTGGTGCTGCCTGTAGGATGTGCTGTGTCCCTTCTGGGGGTGAGGTGACCTGAAGCCCATCGCAGCTCCTGGTGGGCTCTGTCCCTCTGCCAGGCGTCACAGAGTGCTGCTCCGTCCTTGTTTTGTTTGCGGTTTCTCTGCCATGGCAGACAAACCAAGTCAGTGTTTGGAGGTTTTAGTGTTGTTTTCTAAGGAGACAGGTGCGTGCAGGACTATGCAAATGCGTGTTCTGCTTTTAACCCCTGCACAACCTGCAGGGCAGTTCTGGCCAAGTGCTGCAGGAGGAAGAGCTTTCAGAAACTGAAATTCCTGCAATTTTTATGAAAGTCAATGTCTAGGATTCCTCTTTTCTATCTGTATTCGTAGTCAGGCAGAAACCTAAAACCCAGGATCAATCTATCTGATGATCTGTCTACGGGTGAAGAAGTTGTAAATGTTACAGATGTTACAGTCCAGAAGAAAAATGCAAACCAGAACACAGAATTCAGTAGGTGTTAGGGAATGCAACAAAATACAAATGCAAGAGGAAGCTTTACTTGTTCTGTGCTTCAGCGGAGGAAGGGCTGACTCCAGTAATGAACTCTCACCTGTCTTGGCAAGACCTTCTGAAATCAGTGGAAAGGCTACAACTGATTGCACAAATAGGTAGCCGCTTCTTTTTCAGTTTGGGAAAGGATTTCAGAGTGTTCAAAAAAAAAAAAAAAATCTCAAAATTGAGAGCATTTCCCTATTCTCATTAGTCTGCACCTTTTTTTGTGCAATGGAAGTTCATGCTGGAATTAACAGGGACAAAGATGTTATTTTTTTATTATTTGTGGTTAAGTGTGTCTTGTAGGACATCGTAGTGTGAATACTGCTCAGTTAAAGACTTGAAGGTTGTGCGATGATCTGTGTTGATCTGATCTCAATCACAACAGGAGCAGCACCAAATGAAAAATCAGACAATGGGAATCAGCTTGGGAGGTGTTTAAAGCTGGGTTAGATGGGGCTCTGGGCATCTAATGGCTGGCAACCCTGCCTATTGCCGGGGCATTGGAGCTTAGGTGATCTTTAAGGTTCTTTACAACCTAAGTCATTCTATGAATTTATGCAGGAGTAAGTACAGTGCAGGTTATTTGAAGTGGTTCACACTCAACTTCTGTGTGGGAGGAATAGTATTTCACTATATCTATGCTTTAGTCTCATGCTATTTACAAACTATGAACTTGTCTTATCAGCCGAATGGGAAAATCAAAATGTTAAGGAAATCATTATCTCTTCAACTAGATATTCCAAGCCTAGAAAGATAACATTGGCACTTACGTGGTATTAACTGGCAAAAATCAATCAAAACTTCACTGTGATAAATGTTCCCACACGTGAAATTACAATGAGTTTGCGTTCGGTTCCAGCTTGTTCAACTCATTGAAAATGGTTCAGTAATCTTGGTTATTTGCAATAACTCATCGAGCTGATAATAGTGTCTATTGTACCATATGTTATCACTTAAGTATCAAACTGCAACTTTCATGATTTAAGTGAAGGGGAAATAGGTTAATATTAAAATCAGTTAAAACTTGGCTCTCTTCCTTACCTTTTGGAAAGTGGAGCCTATTCCCTGAAGTGTCTGAAAAACATAGACAGGGTTACAGGAATACTGCCATTCCTTCTATCACCTACTTTCTGTGCAAAGTTAGGCTGATCTCCCTGGGCTCTTTTTATAGAGAAGATACAGAAAAAAATATTTTGCAAATGACCTGGAACCAATAAATAAAGCTTTCCTTGTGGTCATGCTCAGGTTGGAACCCTGACCAAATGGCTGGCTGAGCTAGGCTCCCAGCCCCATTACCAGCTGGGCTCTTACCTGTTGAACAGTCTGATACATAGAAGGAAGGAGGTGTTATCTGCACTGTAATGTAGCACTGTTGCACCCAGCCACCCAGGTTGTTATCAGTAGTCTTTGTAGCATGGTTATACTTAAAGAGCATAATTTCTGACAAAGATTTCTTGTGCAGGAATCTATAAAAATTCATTTCTAACAGGCAGTCTCTGCCCTAAAAATTTTGCTAGTGTGCCTACTTTGAGACTCAAGTTGTGAGATACGGCACAATGCAGTTTTGTTCTCTTTTGTTATATTGTTTGAAAGCTGGGCCTCTGATCTTTCATTTTGAAAAGATTTTATAATATATATATATGATTTTTTTCAGAGAGAATCTTTTATCAAGCAGCTTTTCAAAAAGAGTGTTTCCCTTTCTCATTGAAAATGTTGCAAGCAACTTAATCTCCAAAAGGGGGAAAAAAAAGTACTAATATTCAATGGTGATGGAAGAAAATAATTTCAGTGATAGTGAAATGGTACGAACATTTTGATTAAAAATGCAAGAACATTCAATCATTCTATCTAGTGGACCATATGCACATGAAAAGCCTATCTTCATTCCTATCATTCTGGGTGCTCATTTTCTACAGAATGATTGATTGGCAAGATTTGAATTCCTACACCTTTCATCTATCTTCAATACTTCCATAAATGTTGAATTAAGCAGTTTTTATGAAACTTATCATAAACTGGATTGTTCATTGAAAGTGACTGTGACAAAGTGGATTCCCCTACTCTTGAACTTCAACAGCAATATTACACAATACATTTATTTCTGCCTGGTTAAAAGCACAGATATTTTTTTCCTCAGAGTGAGAAATGCCTCAGACAAAATGAGAGGAAGACAGAGGGGCTTCTGAGAAAAGGAAGAGAGAAAATATTGGTCCGAAAATCTTGTTCCTAATTCTGAGCTGTGGAAAGTGAGACTAGTGCCTTTGTAAGGCTGATATCTTTTGTTCTTAATATCATTTTGTTTTGACTCACTCCCTCTGAAATAAGCTTTTTATTTTGGAGTCATTCATTGAAGCCTCTCTTACTCTTTGTCTTTTGTACTATTGCTGTGTCTCATGTACCATGACTTGCACAGGTTTGGGATTGAAAATAAATTAACATAACTCTTCAAACTATCCTCTATGAACACGTTGCTGAAAAAATACATATGTTAGTAGCAATTCTTTGTTACCTCTAATGGGTATTGGGCATAAGGAAGGGAGTATGGCCCGTATGCAGATGTGCAGATGGACAGAACTGCTGACAGCTTATTGCAGCTGATGAATTTTCTCTTGGGTGCCTGTCATGAATCTTCCTAGGTGATAACTTGATAGGGATGTATTTCCCCACAACGATGTGAATCCACAGTTGCGTGCAAATGCTTGGCTTCATCAGGCAGTTTGTCTGCTCTGGAGCTGTCAGAGCCACATTACATTACACCTGCTGGCACTTCTGGTACTGCAATATTCCATAACGTACATTCCTAATAGGGTTTATGTTTTTCCTGGGAAAAAAAAAGATATATAAATGCTTGATTTATGGGAACACATGGAACTTGCAGATGTATTGGTGTCACTGCTTCCCCCACTTACTGAATTAAATGGTTGGAAAAGGGCAATCAAGGTGGCTGTCACATGCCATTGCATGAAGTTAGCACAACATCTGCTTTGCCTGCTGTTTCAGAAATCACTGGTGCATATCATAATCAGGAATAAAATCACTACTTCATTTTTCTTTTTATTGGTGAAGATTGTACGTGGGGAAATGCTTAAATTCTCCTGAGAATAGCCGTCTGCCAGAAGGCTGGTATTTCTACCCCGTTCAGTATTTAAGTTACAAGAAGCTTGGAAAAAGGGCATTTCATTTGTTCTGTAGTCACACTGACTTTTAAGCCTTTCTTCATTTGCCTGAGCACCTAGAGCTGCTCACTTCTTGCTCTTGGGAGTGCCACCGTTCATTGCCTGTTTAAGTGTTTTTGATGCACACAGTGAGTTAATTGTAGCTATAATCATCAGAAGCTGTTGGTGTTGTAATTGGGTGTTTTCTCAAAGAGCCATTAGGAGTGGATGCAATATAAGCTCCCAGTTAAAAGCAGTATGATGCATGGCTTTCTGAAGGCATGCAGGAGGACTAGCTGTTGGTGGCAGAACTTGCAGTTAGAAGAGTTTATGTTGTTTCCCTCTGGGAGTATGATGGGAGGGTAAAACTTCCATTCTGTCAGGCGGTTCTCCAGCTGGAACTTTAAATTGGTATAGCTCTGTTATTCCCTTGTACCCCAAAACTCCTTGGAAAAATAATCTGTCTACCTCTTCTTCTACCTGTGAGTAGTGATAGTCACGTTTGCTACTGATGAGAGCACAAATGAAATACAACTTCTTGGTTTTGGAAACCACAAGCCACGTTCCTTGCACTACCAGGTGCTTCTTGTATCATCTATGGCAATCTTGTGCCTGATAAAAGGGTTTTAGATACAATTAAGTCTAATCTCAGACTCTGTGCTCTTGGCTTACTTATAAGTTGGTTCATGTATGCGTTTGATGTATTTTCCAACAGTCTAACACGCTGTGTGCTTTCAGGTAGGCTTATAGTAAAATTTCAGGGTGCTTGCTGATAGCTTTAAGGTCGATTCATGCTTGCATTGTTGACGTGAATAGAGATCAGGGAGAAGTTTCTCTGGTTTGGGTGTGTTTTTTATCATCTTATTTCATTGGACAGGAGTGGTTTTTGTTCAGGGTATCAGACCCTCCTAGCAGTGACTACACCTGCTTAAGGCTGGATCTGGGCACTGGGAGGGTGATGTTGCCGTTCAGATGTTGCTTTTGACCTATTGTAGGCTGTCTTGTTTTTCTTCTCATTATCCCAAATTGGATTAGCAGGTTGTTGAGAAACAATTAGAAAAGAAGCAGAATTGACTGCACACCTGGCTTGGTGTCCCTCATTGCCATGAGGCTGAGGACAGCATGGGCAGTATGCAGCAGCGCGAGCCTAATTCACGAACATGTTCACCACAGTGAAGTCAACTGTAAGGTCGAAGTGCCAAATTCAGTCGTGTTGTAGAAGTGCTGTTGACTACAATAAACTAGCGACTACTAGCACCAAGGTTCTCAGCAAAAGGGATTTTGGTGAATTAAGTTGTACTCAGCTTATCAGTATCACAATTTCTTGTTGTCTGAAAGTGCTGCCAGTGGCTGCGTACTCTCTCTCTCACAGCAAGTACCTTTGAATTATTTATAACTGACTCAATTTGCAATACTGGAACATGAGCGTTTTTCAGCCTAAAATTAGGCTAAGCAGTAGTCTCTCCTTGAAGGCCTTGCCAGTTATTAGATGTTGTTGCCAGTTCCTATTTCCACCCCATTTTACCCAATTTGCTTCTGGATTCTCAAACACAGGATATCTTACAGCAGCCTGGCTGGGCTGTAGCCTCCTTGTCAGGCTCTTAAGTTCTGCAAAACCAATTATTTCAGCACGTGTGTTTGCAGTGTGCATGCAGCCCAGGACTCTTTGGTGTCTGTGTGAGCCAGCCCCACACCACCTGGGATGCATAAAGCCTGCTTGAAATGAAATGCTGATGGCATGGCCACAGCCTGCTGCCACCAAGAGACTGCTGCCTGCAGCCCATGGAGAGCTGCTTTCCTTCCTGAGTGTTCTTCCACCTCCAGGTTGCACTTGCTTACCTTGTGGGTGAGGATGCGTTTGTGAGACTATTAGCTTATGAATTGCAATTAATTTATGAATTTATCTTTTAATAAGTTTAATAATGCAGCATCATTTTTCTTTCAATTTAGCTTAATGTTGTTTCCTCATTTAGTTAAAAATTTGAAGACTTACTACACAAGAAATTAGGTTCTTAATGATTGCTTTATTCAATTATTATGGAGACACTCTCCCCATCATACTTAATGTTCCGTTCTGAAATTAACTTTTTACATTCCCTTTCAAGCCACTTTTCACTCCAACTTAGCAATATCCTCACATGTTGTAATACAGTGTTTAACTGCTGGATTTTCTTTCCACGCTTTTGTTTCGCTTCAAAATTTGAACCTATATATTTTTTAAAATATATTTTAAATCAAGTTTGGAAGAGCTGGACTTTCTGATAGAGATTATTTCCTAAAAGGTGTTGAGCACTCTAAAAATTTTTGTTTTTTCTTCTGAAAATTGGAGAATAGAAGTTCTAGTAACTTTACAATATTTTTAAAAGCAAAAGAAGTTAAAATCAGTTTTAAAAACCTTCAGTGTTATGTGGTGTAGGAAGAGTCTTCAAATCCTTTATTACTTTTCAAGCAGCACTGATAGATATTTAATTATTGTCACTCTTTATTGATGAGTAGCCTTTTTTTTTTCCCTAACAGCAGTTACTGATGTACAGAAAATTGATAGATAAATGTGACAGTAAATATAAATCAGAAAATAGTTTTCTACAAGAGGGAGAAAAGAATTTAGGGTTTTTTTACACGTTATTCATCATGATTGAAAGTTAGAGGCCAGTAGTTAGATGAAGAGATAATTTGAAAGGAAAGTCTGGAGGTGTTTTCTCACAACTAATATGTTTTTCCTGACATATTATCATGTAATGAGAAGTGTATTGATGAGGAGAGAGTCCTAGAAAATGGTAAAATATGCAATCAGATAAAATGGAAGCACATTTCAGAGAACTGCACTGGCATGCACTTACTTTGCAATCTTATAAAGTGTGTTCCATTTAAATAGGACTGTGCAGTGTAATCCAGTTCAAATAAACACTGAGCATTAAGGTGACAGTTTAAGAGCATTATATTCAGTGATAGTGGGCACTGCTAAGGATATAGTTTCTTTTTAACAGTAAGTAGTAAAGTGTTGTAGCAGGAATTGAGATCTTTGCAATACAATAAATAATTGAATTGCTCTCTGGAGTGATGCATCAGAAGGTGCTTCTCCATGAGGCACCTTTCCTGTGTTGCCAGCCAAAAAAAAACCTGCCAGCAAACTGACAGGCAAATTATCCATATTAGGATGGCAAGAGGAGAGATGGGTCCAGTAAGTTTAACTGAACCTGTACTGTAGTATTTTCAATAGCTCCCAGGCAGTGCTGGAAATAGGGTGTTGAGTGTTGCTTTGGGCAATGTGAGCAGGAAATGGCCATGGGTATGGCAGACATGATAGAGCAAAAGGGAGCTTGGGCAGCAAGGACCCAGCTGAAAGGCTGTAGCTGAACATGGAGCAGCTGCTTGCATCCCCATTATTCTGTCCTTCCCAAGTTGCAATTCACTATCCCTAGGTCAGGCTAAACTCTTCTGTTTTCCAGTGCCAGGTCTGACCCTTCCTTAAATACTTGGGGGGTTGTTCTGTCTCTTTGCCCGGTGTGGCAGCAGGCCTTTCTTCTCTCTTTTTCATTGTTGCTGTTGTTGAGGAGCAGTGTTGGGTTTTGGGTTTTTGTGTTGTTTGTTCTTTTATTACCGTTTTCCTGAGACATGTATTGCACTACTCGTGCCAAAAGCCTTCTGGTGTGCTGAGCGCCTGGAGAGCTGTCCTGTAGGTTTGTAACCCAGCTGACAGCTTTAGCTGAGTCTGCAATTAAAAATTCACTGTTGATTGCAGATCAGGGTCAGCGAGTTGGCTCTCCAGGCATCTTCCTACCTGATCAAATGCTTGGGAGCAGTCATTTGTCTGCTGAATCAAAAGACATTTGTCCATTGTAATTACACTGTGTCAGAGTGTATTCTGCATAGAGGGGCTGGAGATGGAGAAGATCTTGCAGATCAGGCTGCAGAATTGCAACCAGCATGTCTGAAAAATGCTGTTCTGCATGTGCAGATTGGTGGGTTCTGTAACCCAATTTGTGAGAACAGCTGAAAGTGTGGACGTACCAGTAGAGAAATCTGACGTGGCATAATGATCTCTACCTCGCCTTTGACCTGTTGTTATTGTCCTTAAAAGTCTGTCTGTTGCTACAGAAAATATCTTTGTTTCCATTTGGAAGCAGTTTCTTAGGAGAAAAGCCAATGTATTATGCTCCTTTCATGCACAGGTGGTTGCCCATTCATTCTAGTGAATTCCAGATATGTTATGCTATTCAGTGAAACACTTTTGAGAAACATTGCTAAGATAATCAAGTTAGCAATGAGTAAGAAAAAGATAAAAACATTAAGATAAATTAATGTGTATCTCAATTCCTTCTAAGAGAAATCCTAGGGACTTTTTTATGCTCTTGAGTGGCCAAACGTCTTTTGGAAAGGAATATTTTGGGATCACATGACTTAACCAGGTAAATTCTGTTCTAGAATTTCTGTTTCCAAGTTCTTATTGGCTATAAAATAGAACATGGACATTGGATTTTTTTCTCTGTAGTACTTTATTTTGACTGTCCTCTAGAATTTAGAAAGAATTATCCAGACATAGGTTGCTAAAGAAATTAAAGAGGTTGCTGCATTGACTTGAGTGCTGCCCCACAGTTTTTAAAAGCTCCTTCAGTTGCAGGTAACAATGTTAGTTCATTGTGTTCAGATCACCTGCAATGAGCAACGCTCCCTAAATAAAGGCTTACTGCTGTCCCATTGATTTAAGGCTGCTTTTACTGCTGAGTGTTACCTTGGCCACCAAGGTAGCTGTGCCTTGCTTTTCCTATGTGGGAGTTGTGAGATAGCAAACCTTTTTAAAACAGCTTACGTGGCAATTAATATTAAAGTCTGCATGCAATTATCCCATTCTTATTTCAGAAGAAATTAATGCACATTGTTGAAAAGCATTTAATAGTAAGATGGTAAAAAATGGCATTTTATTCTGTACCATTTGCAGAACTTAGTGCAAAACCCAGGTAGGATGGTTTGCTTTAATCCTACCTGCTTTTATTTTATGTGAAAGCTGAATGTTTCTGTTACTCTTCCTGCATTATTACTCTGATCAGCATCATCAGTATCTCTGTGATGGGAGAGATAATGCAGAAATTGGCTCCTGCCTGGGAATATCCAGCAGAAATGCATACACGGACTTGATTACGTGTTGCTTTCCAAGAGTTCTCAGTCTGGAGTAAGAATTTAAATAGGAGATCTGAAATTAATCCAAGTGCTCTGTTCTTTATCCTGTGAAGAGCAATAATGTGCTTAAATATTTACCAACCCTGAGCATGGTAACAATAATGCAATAATCAATATGTACTGTAGGAGTACTAACTCTTTAATTTACTGCATGCTACATTGAATGGGATAAATCTGCTTTGTCTTTGCTTCAGTACAGTAATCATTAAACCCTGGATCATTCAAAATCTTTTTTTTTGTTGGTTTTTTTTTTGGGGGGGGGGGGGGGGGGCTGTTCAGGAACCTGCTTCCTGATCTCTTTACCGTCATTTTTCTGTGATTTCTGTGATTCATTTGCTTGCAAATGGATTTATTATCAAGTAAGTCCAGTTTTTAACAAAATGTCATTTGCAGTCTCAAAAACAGGGCCTTTCTGCATTTGCTCATCTACCAGTTCAATAAAGTGAGTCACTGGAAGCCTTTTTCAGAGCATCATCCAAATAGCTGTGTAGAAGGAAATGATCCTGATGGCTGCTCTGTAGCCAGAGCAGGTGCTGGATCAGTGGCTCACTCCAGCATCAGGACTGGGGAAGGCCACAAGGATGGATGCTTCTGGCAGAGGATTCCTTCTCTCTCTGCCTCTTTCCCCCTGAGCTGTTCCATCCCACACGTGTCTGATGTGCCACAGCACAATTCTACAAGTCTGAGGAGAATTCCATAATAAGCTGAAGCTGTCCATGTCCTGTCTGTTAGTGGCTGTGGTGGCACTGTGATTTGTGTTTATTTGCTGCTCTGCTTCAGCAAATTAATGTTTTGAACAAGAATGATTTAAAAAAACCCTGCTTTGCTGGGTTGGTTTGCTGCCAGGTCAGCACTCTGTGAAGTTGTGTGGTTAAGTATGTGTACCCTGACCCAGGAGAAGTGATGGGGATTACAAACATAGAGGCTGTGACAAGGACTGCCCATTTCAGCAGTAATATCGTAGTGTAGTTTAGCCCAAGGAAACCGCTGTGAAAAAGTTTGATCTTTGTAATGACAGCTCTGTCCATCCTGCTCTCAGTGGGCCCACTCTGTGCTGTATCTGCAGGCTGTGCCTTGTCTTTCTGCAGCAGAAGTGGTCTGAGTACTCTGGGATGAGAATGGGGGAGGATTTAGGCTTGGTCCCAAATGCACTGGAAGCGAAATTCTGCAGACTTCACCATGCCGTATCAAGAAAATATAAGGCTGTAGGTACTTGGTTCATTCTGCCTTTCACATTTATCTGAGGTGGTCTTCAGCCTCAGGATTCATCACTACTGACAGATGAAAGCATCTCATTTCTGTAATAGCACCCTTCCCCATATAGGAGTTGTTAGTATTTACTTATAGCTAGAATAACTGAATAACTGTGAACAGGAGTGTGTAGATAAGAAAATTGCCAGCCATTTATTTATAAACTGGTCAAAAGAACAGCGGCTTTTATCCAAGGATAAATATGAAGGTAATCCTAGCCTGATAGCTCTGTTACTCTAGATCTTTGTCTAAAGGTTAGGAGTGAGCGACGGAGGATAAACTGAACTGTAATCTTAGAACTGAACAAAGGGATGAGCAAACAACCTCCTCCCTAGAGAATCTCCACTTGCTTTTTGTTCTCAACAAACCTAACTTCATATTTCTTATTTTCTGACATGCAGGGAGTACTGTACATACGTGCCTTGGTTTGGATGGTGTGCTTTGGATACAGAAGTCAAAGCATCTTGGATTTGTGTGTTACTGAGCTCTGGGTGAGGTGGAAGTGGGTTCCCAGCATGCACTGCCGTCCTTGGGTTAGCATTCAGAGAGGCAACAAGAATTTAAGGCTGGGTGAGAGGAGGGACAGAAATTGCTCACCCTTTCTCTTATGCTTTCCTGCTAGGATGGTGATAGTAGCTTTTCCCTTAGTGAAATTCCTACAGATAATTCATACTGTGTTTCTGTGAGTTGCATGTGAGACTGTTTCATTACGGGATTAGTAGATATAGAACTTAGGGATGGATATAGCAGCAGTAAAACTGTGTTGAGCAAGGAGCTTCCTGGCTGTGGTCCTGGGGAGCATGCACAATGACACACAGCTTAAAAAGCAGCTGATGGCTTGGATGTTATGCTGGTGTACATCTGTGCTTCTCAGCTAGCAGTCTTCTGTGGCACTTTGTGCCTGCTGCTTCTTGCCCAAATTGTTTTGTGCACACCTGCAACAAACAAGAGCCTTCCAAGTTTTTAAGCAATCTCAGTTTTGGCAAATTAAAGGATGGTAATGGCTAATCAATACTCCTCTCTGCTGCTTGTAGTTGCTTGCTTCTGTTTTATGTATTTATGGAAAGAAAAAATATAGCTGAGAGCAAGATTCCTTTTCTGTCAGAAAATGGGACAAACCTTTACTTACATGATAATGATGTATCACTGCAGCTACTTATTTCTGAAAGAACAATGAGGATAAATAGGATGTACTTCTGTAACTGTGAGGAAAGATGATAAAAAATTGTGAGCAAATTGTGACACAGGTGTTAGGAGAAGCGTGCACTCCCTGAGGAGAGGTGCTGGAGAAGCAAGAGTCTCCTGGCCACTGAAGAGTTATTCCAGCCCATGGTAGGGTGTGACCTTTCTGCAAGCTGTCAGGATGGGTGGAAGTAGAGGAGCCCATACCCACACGGGAAGCAAAACAACCTGAATTAGGCATCATCTTAGCATCTAGTTTGAAGAAGATGGTAATTGAATCAAATCGCTCTAATCTTCCTGCTTGGTTTTCTATTAATGACATTAGCTGCAGCATTAAACAGTGTTGAAAATCTCAGTTGTCCTGTGGAGTGCAGGAGGAGAAGCTGCATGAGGGAATGGCGTGCTGGAAGGATGTGTCAGTGAAGTGGCAGGTGGGCTGGTAAAGAAGATGGGATGAGGCTCACAGCATGCTGGTCCAGGGCCTGGAGAATTACCTGATGAGGAGACAAATGAATATTTTATCATGAGTCATCACAATTATGGTACCATGAAAAGTCACAGAGTGAAACGGAGCAGTAGACTGGGAGCATGCATTGTTCCCTTAGTGGTGCTGTGGGTTTGCTCTGATTAATCTGTCTTACATCTCACCCAAAGAAAAGAAGCTGGCTAATGGTGTGCTCTGCAGATGGATCAGTGCTGGCACTTGAACAACTCTATATCTGGTACACAGGTGTTTGATTTTGTTTTTGTTAGCAAGCCAATAGAAGGCAGATTTAGGGAAAATTGACCACAGTTACTGTGTAGAGACAGTTTCTCTCACTGCTCCCAATCTAACTCCACCATATGCTCGGTGTAGGAGCCCAAGCTACTGCACATCTTCCAGTCAGCAGGCCAAGCTCACATCTGGTGAAAGATAAGAGCGGAACTATGCCTACCAATGTTACTCAGCTCAGTGCATCATTCTGCAGTTTCATTTTGCTTTGTAGAGTTAAGCAAACACCTCTGAAAATTGTCCCTGCGTATTTGTCCTGTCACAAACGCCCATCCCTTTTGTTGCTGCTTGTAAGCTTTCCAGAAAGTGCTTTTCACAGCAGATGTTTGCTAATGCAGAAGATGTTAGAGGAATAGTTGTGGAAAGGGATTTTAGTATGTTTTCTTTTCATACCAGATGTGATTACTGTATATAAAGATTAAGCAAAGAAATTGCTGGAGTTGAGAGAGTCTTCATGTCTATTTAAAATGAAATGCTGTCCAGGTATTAACTGTAAATTTTGTGCAAGAACAGATCAATCCAATATGTGCCAGAAAGCCTGGCACAGGTGCTAATGCAAGGGAATCTTTGACAGATGGAAGAGGGGATAAATTGAGGCAACGTGTAGGTAATCCACTGGATTAAGACCAGACAAATGAAGAATGTGTGGCTGCAACTGCTCTGAACTAATGGGGGGATATTGGTAAAAACTCCCACAAAGTCAGTGTGTTTGAACAGAGCATGGGAAAATCAATTGAAAAGCATAATATTAAATGAGTAATAGGTAGGCTGTCTGTTCTTTCTCAAGTCTACGAATGTACTGTTGCTTGCAGATAGGCTTTGTTTTCTCATAGCAACTTGTTTTGTGCTGGGGAGTAGGCAGTCAGTCATTCTTATATGCCCTAGGTGTGTGTTTTTCTATTTCTAGTGATTTGCTGTTTCAAATGTGTTTGCTGAGAAAGAAGGGTCCTTTCTCAGTTTGTCACAATCAGAAATGAAATAATGGAGATGCACCACACATGTATAGTATCTTAGATTGATAATCTCGTAGCTGGGAAACAAACTTTTCTAGTTCTCTCAAGCCCACACTTACTCTTTGAGTTATCTCCTATCTGTGAGTGATTTGCAATACAGACAATGCTGTTCTCCAGCCTGCTGAGGCACCATTACAGTGCATGCCAACATGCATGGAATTTGAGTCAGAAGGGAGTAGATTGTAGGAAATGAATGTGTGGATTCTTCTTTGGTGGTGTAAACATACAGGGGAAAAATATGAGTGCCCTGCAGCTGCACACAGTGCTCCGGGGAGAACTGGAAGGGGATGCAGTGAGAAGACTTGGCAAGTCCTTTTAAGGCTGACCAAATAACCATGTTCTAAGCAATTCCGAATTCAGCAGTCATCTCTAAGTCTTCTAACCTGCTTTTGCATGTGTCATTTCATCCTGAATCATCGTATCTTACCAGGAAGGCATTGTGGTGTAGGAGTTGAAGTCTGTGCAGTCTGTGTTAAAGTTGTATTTATGATGATACTCTGAACTAATATCTTAAGTTTTTATGAGACAGAATGACATTTATGAATAATTCATTCATGACATGGTAAGCTGAACTATAGCAATTTCTTCCCAACAGTTATTTGGAAGAACTATTGGCAAGACAAAAATCAATGTTAGCAAAGGGATGACAGTAGAGAGAGACTGGAGGAGGAGGGAGGGAGAAGTCTGCCTGCAGCCTCATGGGAACGTGTCGAAGTTTGTAGATTTAGTGGGGTTTTTTGTTGGTTGTTCTTATCCTGATAATGGCTGCCTGTAGCACATTCATGAAAGGACAGAGTAGTTGAAAGCGGGAATTTCATGGAATTGGCATTTGGGAGCAAGATTTGGTAACAAAACAAAACATAATTCCACAAACATGTCTATTCAGTGACATCAGCATTCAGAAAAGCACATCAAGTACTAGAACTATTAGGACAGTTATAATCTAAAAAGATTTTACTCTGTTGCATAATTAAAAAAAAACAAGTAAACTATTCCTGTAATTTGATTACTATGTGAAGTGCTGGTCCTTTCTTCTGGGGGGCTGGAATCACCCCTGGCCAATTCACTTACGCTTCAGCATCCTGTTTAGTTGGTGCCAAACATTGCAAATTCTGCCTTGGTATTTTTCCTGTAGTAGACTGTTGTTTTCTTGATTGTGTGACCACTCGTAGGGAGCTATTTCTTGGGGATTTTGAATGTCTTGCCCATAAAAGCTTCAACTTTTCTTGTATTTAGGAGATAGTGTTTTATTCCTGTGTTTTGTTTTGCCTAAACTAAGCACTTTGCTTCAAAAGTGTGTCCTTGTAAATCTTTGTCCTTTTAAATTCAAAGGTCAATGATACTTTCTATATGCAAATTCAGTTGTTAAATGTATTGCACATTACTACTCCTGGCAGATGGGGAAAAACTGCAAATTTATCATGGTAATGGCTTCAGGAACAGAGTAAGCAATTATAGACACAGTATGACAACTAATGACAGTCTCTTTTATTCTCTAGTGTTTTCAGTAGCCTTTTATATGAAATAAGAGGAATAGAAGGTTACTTTAGCCGTGTGTTTAAATCTAAGCCAATATTACCAGAAATTGTAATGTATAGCCTTTATTATTACCCATCAGAAGGCAGTTTAACTTCTGGCCCCTTAATAAAACTCTTCCTGAAAATGCCTTAATAAATACAAGTTTATTTTGTGTTAAACTTTGATTTCTTTCCTTGCTCACCATAAGGCGTTACGGGCAGTTGGAAGGAGAATATTCTGTTGTGAGGAGTTAACTTTTTCCTGCTCCTTTTCCATCTGCTGGATAGCCCATACTAACGTTCATAAAATAACTGGTTTGTTTTTGTGAGGATGATAGTTATCAAGAAATGGAAGCTTGGAATGCTCTTGCTGTGCCTTGCAGAGCTGCTCACTTTCTTTGAAGAGAACAGCAAATGTCAGCAGGGCCAAACTGCTCCATAGAAAAACCACAAGTGATTGACACACAGTTTGAAGTTATTTTACCACTGATAGAGCTGTATAAACTAGTGTGTTGTGGTGACTCAGAGCTACACAGATTGCACAAAAGTTCAGAGCTCGATAGTCAAGTGAATAATATTCAGGAACAGCCCAAGGAAAGCACATAATCGGATTACCACATTTTGTACCTCGGATGTCAAAGTTCTGATGTTTTGGGAAAATCAAATTAATGCAATTAGTGCTAAAGTTATTGAAGAAGGCACGAGGTCTTGCTTTCCTGGATGTAGCTAACAACTTGCCTTGGGTCCTCTTGGTCCCATTGAGATCAGCTTGGAAGATCAGCCTAAAGAAAGTGTCTGTCATGCTGGATCTGTGGTGGTTAAGTAAAAAGCAGGCATCCATTGCAAGCCTTTAACTGACCACCTCATTTTCTAATGGTAAATTGCAGATGGCAAAAAGTGCACTGTGGTCTGAGGAGATTGCCAGGGCCAAGCAGAGGAGCAGGAGCTTGGTGGTAGAGGCAGCCTGACATCCAGCTTGTCTCTGATCTGCCCGAGTTCAACCCTAGCAGTTTGTGCAGGTCTTTAAGTTCACAGCACCCAACTCCTGCTGACAAGATGCACAGCTAGAGCTATTCTGGTGGTGCTCATCAGCCCACCCTACTGAGTGTAGGGAGGCTCCCAGCTTCATAGCAGCTAGGAATTTAACCTGGATGAAACAAGGAGACTTTCAGCCATAAAGGACTGAGGATGCTGTCTTAGCACATGATGACAGTGCAATCTTCACAGGGAAATAACAATGTGCCTCTGCTGCCCGTCCCGCCGCTCCATGCACAATTAATTTGGGTGGGCAGCTATTTTGCTTCCTCCCTTGGAAGGAGGCACTGATAACAGAAGATTAACCTTGCTCCATTTAAATTACAGCCAGCAAGCAAAATGCTTTGTCCCTCCCCAGACAGGGGATGGATCTTCAGGAGAATAAACTGTCTGATGTTTAATGACTGCAAGTTGCCAGGATTACACTCCAGTGGGCCAGAGAATCCTGAATAGTGATCTGGTACTGATTTATTTTGAGGATGAGGTACGTGCTGTATGTACCTTGTGCCTGCAGCTAAGCCTTTCTTGAGTATCTGCAAACAAAATACTGACCTCATCCAATGTTACTGCCTTGAGCACACCTCTCCTCTACCTCAAGCTGCTTGCAATCACAGCTGAGTAATGGCTTTCTCTTCATATGTGCTAAAAGACAATTCTTGTCCTAAACTCAAACAGATGCTCTTTAGAGGCTTGAGTGGCTCCCTGTATCTGACATGGGCCGGCTGTTCTAAAGATTTTTGGATTTTGCTGTAAATGAGTAAAAATGTTTAGATATTCTGTTTTTAAGTAACGTGCAAGCAATAATTTAGTAAACCTAGCATTTTGTTGAGGAAAAAAAATGAAATAGAGGTTTGTCCATTGCTCACTCAGCAAGCCTCTGTAGCACTAGTACTGGTGTGAAACCCTGAAAAATGCTCAGTCACCCTCAAACTCGTGCTGTCACCTGGAAGAGAAGATGTTCCTGATCTCCTACAGGTCCAGTAATAAAACAGATGTAGGCACATTCCCATGGAGACCTAGCTCTCTGATGTGTGTTGTAAGATGGCATAGCTTCAGAAGAGAGAGGAATTAGATGCCTCACTCCCAGCAACGTTACTTGTCTGAAGCGTAATCACTGCAGGCATACGTTAGATAATGTTCTCCAGCACAGTGAGCTCCCTGAAAATACCTCATCCGAAGAATAGCTTTATATATCGCTGTTCTAGATGCTCTGTAATTTCTTTAAGTATTCATCTTACACTAATCTTTTCCATTCAGATGTGTGGGAAATGACTGCAATCTTTTTTCACGTAGTTTTTCTTCAGTTAATCATTTGTCTTTAGCAACCGGTGCTGCAATAGTATGAGACTTAGGATAAAACCCCAAACTCTCATTTACAAATGGATAGCTTCCCATTGAGATTTGATTCTTTTGATGGCTGGAGAGTTGTACCAAAAATTATTAGTTGTCTTTGTTTATTTCACTTTAACCTGTACGATATGATTGCTCAGCAGCACAAGATGACATGTCCACCCTGCCAAGTAATGGAGTGACAGGTAAAAGGTGTAGAAAACTCAGAGGTCTCTTAAAATGAACCTGTTTTTCATAGGAAGATAAAGTTAGAAATGCGTAAATCTTGGCTTTACAAAGTAGAAACACAGGCTTGGGAAAACTTGTGTATGCTGGGAGGAAAGAACTGGTGTGTATTCATCAGTACAGGAAAGTTACAATGGCTGCAGCAGAACCTGCATTAAGGACAGTAGCCTTCACTGTTTGGATGTTGTTCTGAGCCCTGCATGTGACCTATAGTAAATACATTCAGAGATATACTCACATAATGCAAATAAATTGATTTTAACCTAAATGAATTATTTATTGCAAGTTTATTATAAGTTCTGCATATACACACATTCTTAAGTATGTAACTGGCATAGATATAAAGTATAAATAGGATAAATCTCTGTTGAAAACTTTGGACTTTTCTGATACTCAGTAATATTTAGAGATTCTAATGAAGCCACAGGTATTCCATTAGTTTTGTTAGTTTATAGTGATTTCACCTAGTCCAAAGCACTATAGAGGCAAAGCCAACCTATTTATTTCTGTGATATCAGTTGTTATGATCCATCACCCTTTGCTCTCTTGTTTTAGTCTGGGAGATTTCTGTATTTTCAGTGACATTTCAGGCCCCATTGTAGTCAATGTGTAAATGTAGAACTCCAGTGATTGATGCATTTTTGTTACAAAATGTCTTGGCTTATGTGGGATTTTTAGTTGAGTATGGATTACAGGGTCAGGCTATCTAATGCCAAACAGCATTTCCAGAAATATTTACTAAATAGTAGAGAATTTTGGAGGGTAGCCAAACGGTGAATGTGGATGTTAGCACTGCCCCTTGGCTAAATACCAGCCTCTGCTTCATTTCTGTCACCTACTTTCCCCTGTGCTGTGTAATGGATAAAACCTTGTGTGGTCAGAATGCCCTATGAATGTAATACGTCATCGTTATTTTGGAGAGCTAGAGGTTTAGGAGCTATAAGCAAGTGATTGCTTTCTCTTTGCAATTTCTTTGGTGAGAGAAATAATTATGGAAGTATCACTTTCTCAAGGTAAATTTCAGATGGTATGTGCTTACGGTGACTTATGTTTTAATTAGAGATCCTAAATAGAAACGGAGCTTTGAAGTTTGCGAAAAAAGATTTACATTTTCCTTCCTATGTCTTTATGAACGTGTCTTTGTACATCCAGACTTAAAAGCTCTTATTGACACACAAATCTCTGTTCAAGTGAGTGATCATAACTGGGCTCTTAAGCTGAGCAGGTTGGAGTACAGCTTTTTAAGAATGACCATTCATGAAAGACATTTTTCCCCCTCCCTTTAAACCATTTTGAACAAATTGAATGCTGTTCCATCTCATAAAGACACATGATTGACACTATATAATGCATGAAATTTTTCTTTTCAGAATCATGACATTCTGTAATAAAAGTAGAGATAATGCTGGGAGCTGGTAATTACACTATATACTCACCCAGCAAAAAAGATCTATTGGGGGAAGAAATGAAACAATGTGTCTTTACAGGGAACGCAATTAAGTAAAGCTAGATTAGGGGAACTGCTGAGCATACGTGACATGCTTTATTATCTCAAATGTGAAAATTTAATTTTCTTTTTCCCTAATAATTCTTATTTTCTCTGCATTTCTTCTCACGCCATGGAGATCAACTTGCAACAGCTTCATTTTCCTATTGATCTATTTAATATTTATCCACTGCGCATAATAAACCACTAAACAGAATTTGCTATCAATGTACAAACAGCTTTTCTGCCTCAGAAAAACAAGATAATATTGTTTCAAAAATCTTCTCCCTGGGGGAGAAAATGACATTAACATTTTTGTTAGGGGAGGAGTGACTCAAAATTAAATCTTGAAATTACCAGTATTTATCAGAGCTGCTCAGAGAAGTGGAGGGGAAAGGTGAAATGGCTGAGTAAATATCATCATCTCTGCATCTCTAAAGGCAAGGCTAAAAAGACATTAAAATAAGAGTGGAAGGTCTCCCCTTGCGAATATTTATCAGAGGTGCTTCATCTTGGTGGCAAATTTAAGACAAGACGTGCATGGCAATATTTGTAGGTGTGGAGAGTTTCTTAATAACAGGTTAGGTTTTCTAACAGGGATATGTTATCCCCAGGGCGAAGAGTGTCTGCTCTTAACAGTGAAAGGTTGTGGTGTAGATTAGTTCTGCACAACTGAACAAGGAAGGGAGCACTACTCTACACTAAATAAACCACTTCTATGTTAGAGTATTGTTATTGTCTTTTCCTTGGAAAAAGAAATTACACCCAAAAAGTTCCAGGAAAAGAATACAAATGACGTTAATGTACCTTGAAAAGCGTAAAGAATTATGCTGCAATCAGTGATGCTGGCAGCATGCTTGGCAAGGTTGTAGAAAGGGTGAAAGATTCTGCCCCGCTTAGGTACAAAGATATACGTGTGAGTTACTATTTTCAGAATGATCAGAAACAAATCACCATAGCAGTAGTTGTATTCGTAAAAGTGGGATGTAGTTTCTTCCTAGCTACTTGATTCTATACTAGAACATAGTCACAGCTCTGGCTGAAATGTCTGTAAGCATTTTGAGCTCTGGTGTGAGCCCCTTCGGTCCTGCAGAGCAGATGTAGTGGTTATGTTCCTGGATTTTGAGTAAGGAAAATGTTTTAGTGTGATAAATACTTCTTGTTGCTCTTGTATTTGTTTATGATGAAAGACTTTCTTGAGCATATGGGGGAAATTCTACTTTTGGAATTCATCTTGCTAAGTTAGCTGTCTGAGATCCAGGCATTTAGTCAAAGCTGATCATCTCTGAGTAATGGAGAAAGAGAAACCTGCGCAGGAGGACATAGACTCCCTACATACCTTTGTGATCTGTCCTCGAGATGTGATGAATCACTATTAGAAAAACCCGTTGAGGGCATATATGAATGGAGAGTAATATAATCACACCATGCTCTATACACCGTGCTTTTGAGTGATTGAGGGTACGTGAGATGAGTCCTCTCACATGACTAAGATCCCTTGCAAATATGAAGGAGTAGTAATTTGGAAATAATCAATGAATGAAAATGTGTTACTTGCCAAAATAGACATAGTGTTTTGAATAGTGAATCCAGTTGAGAACATGGTGATCTGTGCATGGACAGTTCATGAACATGAAGAAGACAAAATGATTCAGTAAATTGCTTCCTGCAAGTTCTTCCCAGATTGGAGTTGGAAATTCCTGTCCCCATGGAATGACTTGTCCAAACAAGCCAGTGTCGAGAGGCAATGACTTTCTTCCATAATTGTCCTGGCCTCATGACAATATCTGGTGCAGCAGATGAGCTCATTGCCATCAAGTAGATAGTAGCAGCACAAGTAATTTCTTTCATGATGCATGCGTCAAATGCACAAGGTACATTTACCTGCTCTTTAATGTCTGTGTACCAAATGTATTCCTAGACTTCTGCCAATTATGAATGCTGCACGTTCAGGCATATTAGCCATGAATCTTGGCATTGAAAGGATAAGGGAAGGCTTTATAAATGAAACATATTTAGGCAACACGTCATCAAATGACCTGATAAGTAGGGGCTCATCTAGATAGTGGTTAGGTTTTATATACTATTACAAGGATTGATTTACTAAAAAGGCAATGAGCAAAAGAACGTATCTACGGGAGATTTTATCTGACTGAGCCAATTACCTGATAAGATATGCAGATCCAAGCTAGACTTCTCATACTCTGAAAGGGAAAGATTTTTACTACTTATCCATCTTAACGTGCATTTTATATTATGAATAGCTCCACCTGTTTTGTTCACATTATATAAAGAGGAAAATGTACTAGTTTCCAAAAAGTATTTGATTACCTTCAATGGAAAACCATCACTCACCTGAAGGAATGACTTCTGTATTGTGATGTGCTCAGTATTCATAAGTCCCACATGAGCTTGTAATAATGTTAGGGAAGTTCTTTAGAATGTAAGCTTACACTCGTGAAAGTCAAATGCAAACTTTTCTCTGGTTGTAATTCTTCGTTATGTGGGCTTTAATTTTATAGCTTCTATCTGAATTTAAATCTCTTATGAGAAATGTCTTTTATTGTGTAATAGTGAATGATGCATGTGTTATTGGAAGTTTATTTTTCACTTTATGGACTTACTGAATATAAGATGAATGAATGAACTTCCATTAGCAAATATTAGTTCAATATTAAGTAGAAAACATATACAATATGCCAATATTCAGTAGGCTTATACATCAACGTGGCCTCATTCTTTTTGCATGTTACTTAACAAGGCTGTTTTTGGAAACTAGGGATATGAATACAGATACCCATATCCATACTACGGATACAGAATACAGATACCCCAGATACAGATTCTCCATGCAGGACAGTATATAGAGAAAACCCCACAGATATTTAATTATTTCAATCAATATGTGAGTGTCTGCACTCTGTTCCAAAAAGAAGAGGTGTTTTATTGAACCGGCTCCTAGAAGTCCACGGTTTCTTTTTATATTACTTTATTTTGGAAGATATGCATACATGAGTGCTGCAGTTTGTCAGATTGATGATTGTGCTTGGCAGAACTCTACAAGAAATTATTTCAGTAGCATGTAGGTTGTGATGAATCACATTAGTACTGACTTCATGGGCAATTTCTTTAAAACAAAAGCCAAATCTTAGGTAGAGTGTTTGTCTTTTAGCACATTCTTATAAATACTTATTCTAAGCAGAAATTAAAGCTCAGTGTTGAATTATTCACCTGGGATGAAGGACTCCTGTTTCTACTATTGCTGGCCATTCCATCTTTGTCCACCCCTCTTTTATTTCTCCATTTTTCTCCTAGAATTTACCCTATGGTTATCATAACTATTTATAAGAAGGATGATTACACTTCCATTTCCCTTGTCGCACTGTTACCTCTGTATGTGAATATATCACCTCCATCTGAGTTGTATGACACATTTCATGGTACTGAGCAGCCACCCCTGGGGGCAGAAGGCTTTCCAATCGTACTCATGGATTTTTAAAACAGTTTTATAAGATGCTCTGACTAGTAGGGCCATAGGATGTGCTAACATCTAAGAAAACTCCCTGTTGTGTGTACTGCTTCCCTTACCTGTGATGTTGACTTCAATGCTAAAAGCAGAAAGGAAATGCTGAGAAATAAAAACAGAAGCATTGCGGGATGTGCTACCTGAGCAGTAGTGGCAGGCAGCAGGCAGAAGTTCAAACTCAGGCTGGCTGGGGCAGGGGAAAGGGGAGGCTTGAAAATCCCCGTGGTTTTCCTTTTTTTCCCCATCTTTTTTTTTTTTTTTTAAACATGATTTGATCCAACCTCTTCAGTAGTGTTGAAGACTGTTTCTCTTAACTTCAATAAGGTTTGGATCATGTTGGAAAAAGCTTAATAAATGCCAACTGAAGGAATTGGTGATGAAGCTTTTCAAAGGCTCTAGAATGGGAGTTCAGTTCCTGAATTGTTCAACTCTTGACTCTGATGCTCTGAAAGAGCTGCCAGGTGTTAGGGTAGCATTCTCCTTTTCTTGAAGAAAGCTGGGGCAGGCATGATTAATTAGAAAGGATTGGGTTTGTTTCAGCTTAGCGGATGTACGAGGCCACTTGTAAAACTACTTAGGAGCCTTGAATGTAAATGGCTGTTGCAAAGATTCTTTGTATTTAAAATATAAGCCTAGACAGATATTAATAATGAAAAAGGCCAATAAATGACCTTTTCTCCACTTGTTTAAAGTAAATGTAGTATTGAATTTTGCATCTGTTGTTTTCTTTTGAAATGTGAAAGATCACATAAATGAGAGCAGGTGAATTAGATTATATTCTCTACAGACACAGCCCTTATGCTGTAGTGCTGTTTGGATACGTGAAAATTATTTTTTTCATTTATTCTGTGTATACAAAAGTATTACTGCTTCACAAATTCATGAGAAATATTTAAATGCAACTTAACTGTATTCAGTTTTACAAATATAAGAGCAAGTTTTTTGTTTTCTCAAAGCTTTTAGCCATCATGAGCAGACTCCAAAGGAGTTTGTTTGTCGTTTGTCAATGGGCATCATTCTCTACCCCTGTTGATGGAAACCAGGAGTTGCTCAGCAGCCCTGAGCAACTTAAAGATAAATTGGTTTAGTGCCAGTCAAAAAATGTTTTGGATTCTGCTGTTGCCTTAGACTTACAAAATATAAAGCTGCATATAGGGAGAGGTCAGTCGCTTGCTTAAATTTTGGTGTGGATGAAGTGCTGAGTGGGAGCAACCTGTGAGTAGCAGGAGAGGGCGGAGTTGGTTGCTGCCTGCCCAGCCAGCCCCTTTCAGTCATGCCAGCTCTGCACCTCCTTCACTTGTTGGCCTTTAAGTTCTGATTCCAAAGCTTGCTTTACTGATAAGGTTGCTTGCAAACCTCTCTTTGATGGTTTTACCCAGTCCCAGACACTGCACCTGCCTAATGATCCACCTCTGCAGAACTCTATTGAGGGGGAGAACAAACAGGAGAGTGAGCAGTGGCAGCAACACAGGGAAGTTACAGTGGGAAGAGTTTCAAGCAGTGATTTCCCACAGAGACAGGCTAGGCTGGCCAGCATAGACATCAGTACTCTACCTTGCATATTGCAGGGGCTGGAGATCTCTTAAAAAATACCCCGAGTTCCCCCTCAGAATCTCATGTCGTTGCTGAGGCAGCCTTAGGATGCTGAGCTGTGACCTGAGCCCAAACAGCTCTGCTTGCAGAGTCCTGTGCCATATGTGAATAGGCTCTTTGCCCAACATAGAGCAGGGTATTTTGCCCTGTACTAATTAGATGAGCATTTACTTAGCTGTTTGCTCTTTGTTTTGTACCTTTGTGAGGTGCTAAAATACTCATTTGCTTCACTTTCCTGTGTCTGAACTCGGTCGTTCCTGTGGGCTTCTCACCTGCCCCAGCCCTCAGCTGAAAATCTCCAGGGCAGGAGCAGGCAGCAGCAAGCAGCCTCTCTGCACATCTGTTGTGCTGCTTCTGCAATCCATTGTTCCGCCAGCTGTGCGTGCAGCATGTAAGTGGTGGTCAGTAGGTGAGGGATGTGGATGCGCTTGCTGAGAGACTTGGAAGAGAAATGGACACCCAGTGAGTGACTGTGCATTAAACCTAGTGCTTACCGAGGGGGAAAAAACACAGAAAGCACATGCAGAGTCTGCCCATTCTACCTGTCTTGAAGGCTAAAGTCTTCTGAAGGATGTGGTATGAACCACAGGTTTAAAGCACATGGCCTGCTGTGCTGGAGCTGCATCAGGAGCTGATGCTGTTCTCGCCACCCCTCCTGCAACACAAGCTATACAAATCTCTGTGAATTTTGTTTGTTGCCTTGTATTTTCTAGAATCTAAAACACCAGCTTCTGAAGCACAGGAGCATCTTGGTTTGGTTTTAAAAATAAAACCCAATGTGCACTAATTCTCTGATAGCAGCAGGAGCAAGAGTTCAGGCGTGAGTCTGGGACCTGCAAGTGCTTGGGCATCATGCAAACACAGGGAGCCAGTGCCACTACAAAGCATCAAGCAGAGTGGGGACTGACTGAGTTTTTAACTTAAATTTGTGTCATTGATGATCTCTTTCTAAATGAAATAAAGAAATTAACAGCAAAGTAACAGCCTTCGGGTGTCATGGTCGTCTTCGTATGTTGTAGGAAATGGGCTTGATTTTTCCAGTGAGTGTGAAGGTAGGGGCTCCAAGCACACGTGTGTGGAATCCCGTCAGGCTGATGGGCATCTGTGGTCTCCAGGTTTTTGTGCTGGTATTGTAGCTCGTATCGGTAATGGGAGGAGTGGAGCCTATCAGATGGAAGTTTATTTCTGTTCCCCTTCCCATCTCCCAATGTATATAATGCAATGCCTTCGCAATGAAATAGTTCTTTAAGATCTTTGTGAAAAAAAGAAGTGGAGATACAAGAGGAAAGGACTCAGCTATTTGTGCTGCTGTGAGTCAGCTCAGAGGACCATATTGACAGCTCAGACAGACTGAAATACCAAGTCCTGCATGGCCATGGATTCCACAAGCTCTGGGTGCACATTGTACAGTTACAAGATCAGGTTAAGGCAAATGCTTTCACATTCTTATAATGTTTTTACCTTGGAAACTGTTCCAATGCTAATATCTTGCTGTCTGACTCTGAGATCGGGAGAACGAAAGGAAAACACAATTGCATCTTTGGAATAGAGAAGGAAGGAAATAATAAAAGTCTTCAAAGGAAAGAAAAGATGTGTTCTGTAATTGAAAGGAAAAGCACTCCCAGGTATTCCTTGTAGTAATGGCTGGGAAGGATGTGTAATCTAAAGAACAAAAGTGAGAAGTGCTTATTGCAGCAAAATGAGCCTGTATGTGGATCTCTACCCAAATGAAACCAGTGGAAGGACTCCCTGAGCAGTTTGGTTTCTTTCCGTGCCCAACTATGCATATTGACTTCCCAAGTTTTAATAAACGAATATCAGTGTCTGTTTACACCAGCTGATTAGATTCCCTGCCATAGATTCCACTGTCAGTGATAAGTCTGCAGAGACCAGAATTTGCAAATTTATTAGCTCTCTACTTATTTGTGGGTAAAATATTCTCCTGTGATTCATCCCATCACAGGAGAATGCTTTTCCGAATAAATTGTGTATTGCTTCCTAAAATTTAATTCCTTATTTCATATTCCCATTGTTTGCTTGGTTTATGTCCTTTATCAAATGGCTTTCTGTAGGTTTCTTACAACCTTGAACTTTTGTGTCCTCCAATATAACTCATACATTTCCATCAGGGAGAGAGAGAATGCTTTGCATCCCTTGTGCTCCCCGCTGTTTCCAGCCCGAGGAAGGATTTCCATATTCTGTAATACATATCACATCTGTTTGAGAATACTAAAAGAAAGCCAGCATTGCAAAAAGAGTTCTTGCTTCAGAAAGCTCGGAGTTTCATCAGAAGACGAGTGTGCAGATTGCAGTGCACAACAGAAGCCATAAAGTAGCATTGTTCACTGTGATATCTGCAGTTTCATAGCTGTAAAGTATTTTAAAGAGAGCTTTGTCTGGACATGTTTTTTACTTAATGATGCCTTTTGATTCTTTGCATCTTAAAGTAGACTAACTTCCATGGAAGAGTAGTAGGTTGGGGGGAAAAAACGGGGATAATTTAGTTTGAAAGGAAAGCTCATTTATTATGTTGGTGCTTAAAATTTCCTGACTTATTGTCAAACGATAAAGATATCTCTACCCTATTAGCTTTATCAAACACTTATTTTACATGATTATAAATATTGTTCTGAGATCTGAATATCAGGAAACCATTATGATGATCCTTAACTCATTTGGAGATAACAGCACAAATCTGCTCTTTAAGTGTAACCAGAAGTGGTGGAGGCTGTGGTGGTGTGGTGGTCCCAGGTAGATTTGTGCAGCATGCTGGAGAGATTGCTGCTTGTTCAGATGAAGTTCTGCTCCTTCTGCCTTTATTTACTAATTGCCAGAATGCAATATAATGTTTCTAACACCTTGTTGAAAAATAAACCTGTCTATCTCTGGTTATTTCCTACTGTTTTGAGCTTTAAAAAAAAAAAAAAAGATGTAAGCAACTACATTCTTGTGATAAATGGCCTCATGCTCAGTTTTGTGAGAAGTGGGTTATGGGAGGAGAGCAGAGAGGTGGGAGGATTCCAGCAGACCTTGTCCAAACCAGTGCCCTTCAGTTTTGCTGAGGGCTGTGTGGTGTGGGTGGGAACTGGGCAGCCTCTGGTGGTAATGGAAAGCTTAGGAAGCAACACCTGCTGTTTCTTCTGTTTCACACAGACCTTCCAGTTACAAGACGGGGAGTTAAAGTGCTGCTGTTACTTCAGAATATGGGAAATGTTTTTTTTTCCTCATGAAGCCAACTTCCTCTTAATTGAAGAGGTTCTGTAGTCTTTTGTGAGCATTCAGAAATTCATTGCAGATATATTGCCCAGTTCTCATGGAAAGGTTAATGTGGAAAAGCCATTCTGATGCTGGATGCACATCTAGCTTTCTGGTTAGGATTAGTTCCATTAGCAGAAGGAAAGTAGGGAAGATTATGCAGAGTCTCAACTAAAATCAAGTGAATATTATGAATGTTCACAGTCTCAGCTTGACTTGACTTTCATTTGTATTGTGGTTGATCTATGCTATCTTCTCTGTAAAGGAAAGATAAGAAATGGGGCCTTTAGAAAGTACGTACTGGGATTCAGCTGAGCATTTGGGTCTGAGTTCTCAGCTCTGGGCACCCTGGGTGCTGTGATTGAGTTTCTCAGATGTGCGTGTTGGAGGCAGATTACAATCTTCCAAAGTCATGACTCTGACCACCCCCCAAAAAGAACCCTTTTCAGCTCACAGCAGCCAACTCTGTCATACTTCCCTCCGTTCACTTAATGCTGCAAGATAAAAGTGTACTTTTAACATCAGCATTAGCATATTCCTACATGCTCCTTCATCTCATACATAATCAATCTTCTTACCCACCAATTGCAGAAATGAAAAGGCAAAAGCTTTATTTGACTAAACCAAATGATAACGGCATACCAGCACCAGCTATAATCAGATCATGGCAGTGATTTGTGCAAATAATGATCTTCTCCACCTTGCCCTGAACAAACTCCCTACTTGGAATTGTGTTCTTGCTACTACACAACAAGTAATTGAATGTCCAAATGTTTTGTCAGTGGTAAATGCACAACTGTAAAGAGACCGATTGTAAAGCATTGTGAATGCTTCCACTTCTGATGTATGCTTCCACCAAAAGCATAAGCAAAATGAACCCAGTGCAAAGAAAACTAAGTGCATGTCTCCCCTATCCGTGCTGCAGGCACTGGCTCTGCAGCTGCTGTTTTATAGAGGTAAAAGGAGACTGGAGCAAAGTTACACTTGTTGGCAGTATATAATAACGTGGAAGTGATGCTTCTGGGAGGACAGAACTGTTTTGAGGAACGAGCCAGCATTATGACATTTCATTGCACTGAGAGCATCTGCTGTCGAGGTGGTACCCGGCCTACATTTGTTGATTTCTGGTTGCTCAGCAGATTCTTAGGATCAAAGCCAAATTGTTCAAAGTTTAGATAAATAAGTTATACTGCAAAGCTAAAATGTTGATATTAATTTCTCAAGCAACACATTTGAGTGTGTAATGGTGGTGGGAGAGAAAGGACTTCACATATTTTTTCAGTAAATTTAGTTAAACAAAGGGAGTCCAAAGTCTCTTTTGTGGATTATTTCCAAGAAGAAAAGACTTAAATAAACAAAAATGATAGCTGTAAAATAAGTTTTGCAAGTTTTCATGTTAGTGTTGTCAATTTGGTGGGTAAGAAAATTGTGATGTTATTTATTTGTAGCACTTATCTTCAGACATTCATGTTTTTTGATGAGCTATCCAGTGGGGAACTAATGCTCTTAAGAGAAACAATTTAAAACCTTGAGAATAACAACGAAGTTGAGCCCAAGCATACAGATGTGATGGTATATTTGAGTGAGAATAGGGGAGTGGCTCTGAAGGTCCTTATTGTGCATCCAGCTGGAAGCATGTTCTTGGCTGCCTTGTTTCCTTGGCAATCAGACCTGGCTGTCACAGCATGCAGACCAGGATGGCACCCTGCTGCTCCCAAAGGCAGGCTCTGTGGCATCAGGGGGTTGGAGGAAGAACTTCGGGGCTAATGCACAGTGGTTTACAGCTCTTCTTTCTCTTGGGAAGATCATTTCTGCAAGGTACAGTACAGGCATAGATGTTCCAAGATCTGCTGAGAATGAGATATTCTGGGAGATCTGCAGTTCCAGGGGCAGAAGCTCTTTGCGGTGTAACATGTAGCTAGGAAGAGGGGAGAACAGGATGATGATAGCACCCTGCTATTCATCCATTATATGTATCTTGTGAGTCTGTCTCCACAGAGGATATAGGAACTGCAGGAAGGCCAAAGGACTGATTTGTTACTGCACTCCTCACACTACCCTCTGCTGCTTTCTTATTACAGAATGAAAGGGAATAATTCACAGTTATTTTTCCTTCTGAGAGCTGTGCTACGCCTGCCAGGGGCATGATAATTCAAGGGGCTGAATGCACTAATAGGTTGCAACCACCGTGCAGATAAAGCAGGTAGATTTCTCTTCAAATGAAGGTGTAAGACCACAGCACTAGCAGGATCTGCAATACAGTGAAAATTTAGATAAAAACTAATAAATAATTGCTAACACTTAAAATTATTGAAAAATTGTTGGGAAATATTGTGGAGAAGGCCACAGAACGTAGCATTGTATGCACAGGAAAATTTAGTCTATGTCTTCAAGTACTGCTGATTCTGTCATGTCTGCTGAGCTTCCAGTTGCTTCCTGGCACAGCGGACCATCAAAATCCCTGTGATGCTCCTATTTACTCTGTCACAGATGTCATTTGGTGGAGGCGCTTATCTCATTTGGATGATTCTCATGAGCCATAACATCACACGATCCTTGGGGACATAAACGTCTCTGTAGCAGCCTTGATTGCAGGTAAAGCTTCTAATTGTAGAGAAGTCCTTAGGGAGTGGTTTTATTTAAGTTGGCCTAAATATATTATTTCCACTTTTGTTCATATTAATGTTGTGAGAGGGGATACCATTCTCCTGCTAGAAACAGCCCACATGCATATCTGAGCATCTTTTTCTGCCAAAATCAATCGGGACAACCTGCAAGTGCTATCAGAATATTTTTCTTCACATGATGACTGGCACCAAGAGGTTTAGCAGGGATATCCTTCCTTCTGCACCATCGGCTTGTGGCTCTGGAGCCGGAAGGCTGAAGGGCCCTGCAGAAGTTGCTTGTGCCTCTCCTGCTTTCAAAGAGTTCACTGGGGCTATAGAAGGGCATGAATCAAAGGGAAATGACCAAGATAGATTGAATGATGAGTTAAATGTAGTCTCAGCCTTCCTCTTCCTGATGTGTAACAACAGTGCAGTGCAAGATCTGCTTTTCTCCTTGAGTGCTCCTTGCCTGAAAAGGAACAGCATTTTCACTCAACAATGCAGCAGTGTATAGGATTGAATAACAACATGGACACACAGCACCACCAAATGTATTCAATTGCCTGAATTAAGTCTTATGTGTGATCTAAGGGATGGAAAAGTGGAGGTGAGCAGACAGGTGCTGATGCTGGGTAACTGCATGCTGCTGCTTTGTCCTTACTAAGCAAGATGTTTTTGGAACAGCAGGAGCTCTGCAGCATCCTGAGCACGTGGGGAATCTGTAAGAGCTGTGGATGCCTCTGGTCTCAGCACCCAGAAACACAGTAGCTGCTTCTCTGTGTTTTCATTTTATTCATTAATAATGGAATAAGCTCTCATAGAAGCCCCAGGACACTGGAACAAGATACCCAGCATCTATAAAAGCCAGGATTTCAAGCTGGGATTGGAGCCGGTGCAGGGCAGCCCAGCTGTCCTCAGTGCAGGCTATGCTCGCAGGGTCCAGCTGCACACCCTTGGGATGTCTGCTCCCAGGCTTCCCAGAGGGCTCAGAGGCTGAACCCTCATCCATTCATTGCAGGTGCAGTGATGGCAGCTACAGCAGCTCAGCTAAGCAATAACCAGAGCTGCCCACAACTTGCAGCCATCACCCTGGGTTCGCATAGTTTTTGTAACCATGTACAGACTTGTGCTCTGCAGTGTGGATTGTGGCATCCCCAAAAGGTTTAGCAGTTTGTGATTTCCTGCAGCATTAAACCACAGAAACAATTTGGTGCTTAACATAGATTTTAGATTTATTTTCTTCCTTCCACGCTTCAAGTGCTGAGTGTATTGACTAACAAAAATCAGCATTTTGAGACTTATAAAAATGTATCTTTCCTCTATTCAGGGGGAAAACAAAAAGGCAATTTCTTGCAAAATATAGCTAGTAGGAAATGGGAAGAAAAAAGTGATCTCCAAACGTGTGAGAAAGATTCATGGCATTAATGGCGGGGTGGCTCTTTCTGAAGGCACCTTGTGTTGTATCACCATCCATCATCGCCATCTCCAAGTTGTTACATGCTGCTCGCATTTTCCACCTCAAAGTGTCATTGGGGGTGGAGCTTCCTATACAAGTAACATCATGAACCTTCTTGATTTTAGGAAAAGTTGAGCAAAAAACCTTTGTACAGCGACCCCAAACCAGTATCATTAATCCATGGTCATTCTAAGATATTAATTAGAGCACTGGGCTCTTTGCCCGGGAAGCACACTTCAAGATGTGTTTTACACCAATAAAGTAAGTAGTGCGCATTAAAGGGCAATTAGCAAAGAGACAAAACCAGGCAAGTGCTCTGTCTGATTCATTGCTCCATAAACAAGGTGCTGCCACCAGCTCTTCAGCCTCAACCAAAAAAAAGAGAAACGAGTTGGAATACCTCTATTACCTCTATCATCTCTAATGCAAATCTTGGAGATACCTGTTGAAATTTTGGATTTTTTTTTTGTTTATCCTGTATTACACTTACTTGCAATAATAAAGGCCTTTGTGTTGTTTATTTAGGGTTTCTCAAAATACTTTAATGATATGAATAGAGAGAAGGTTTTAAGGAAAATGCAGAGTTCACAGCCTCGCAATCCTTCTGAAGTCTCTCACCTACTATTACAGAGGGCTGCTGTGCATTTTAATTGTGCTTACCCTACTAAAAAACCTGAATTTCTTTTAAAGTAGAGGCAGTGGTTTTGTCAGCAAGGCCTCCACAGGCCATTAGAGATCCTTTGAACTTAATTATTTGCTTCTGGATTAGGGGGAACTAAAATCCAATAGCTCATAAATGGTTTCATAAAGTGTGTGTGTGTGTCTGTTGGGCCGCGCGGGTAAAACAGATGCTCCAGCTTAAAACGCCTTGCAGAGACCAGAGAGATAGGGAAAGCCAGGGGTGATCCTGAGGGGGCATTTGTCTGCCCCCATTTTATGTGTCTGAGAGCACCCAGAGCCCCACTGGGACCTCATAACAGCACTGGCTGGGAAAAGCACTTTTTGATACTTTGATCTTATAAGCACCAAAGCTGGATGTGTGTTTTAATAGTAGCCTCCTCCCATGTGATACCAAAGAGCTTCAAATATATCAGAACAACAACAACAAAAAAACCCTGGTTTTGCTGGTGCAGTTTTGCTGCCAGTGTCAGAGACCTCTTGCTGTAAAGCACCACTTTGTCTGGCCAGGGGGCTGGCTGCAGACACGGCAACACAAGAGCTGTTCCTTGGAAGAGGCACCCAAACTGCTCACTAGAAGAACATTTCTGTTTAGCAGCAGCTCTGAGCCATGCTGCTCCGGAGTCCTTCTCCAGCACTGCTGAGATGCATCCCTGGTCCTCCACAGCAGAGGCTGTTCCTTGCACTTTTCGTGTTGCTGGGCTGCAGAGATGTTTTCCCCCATCTGTTCTAACAATTTCAGGTAGCTGTGAGGGTATTCATTTGAGCCTGATGTTTCCCCGCTTCTCGGGAACTGCACCCTAGGGACTGTGCTATTAGCAGGCACTGTGCTTGCACTCACAGTGAAGAAGCTAGAGGGGAAGGGTGGGTGGGTGTTGGCTGTTTTTACCCTTGGAAATCCTGTTCATGCAGTACCTTGTGACAATATATTAAAAAGTAAATCAGCTTTGTTGAAAAGTGAGCTTACATCAGTGACCTTTATCTTCTGTATGGCTTTGAACTCAGATTTCAGCAGGGTCCAGGTCTGGAGGTGGTGGGTGAAAGAAGGACTTCTGTTTTGATGGTGGGATTCATCTTATGAGCTTCAGTGTGTGAGCCTTCTGTACAAAGGAGCAGCCAAACTTAATATGTGCCCTGATTTCAATCATCAAGCTCCTGCAGTTCTTAGCTTCTTTGCATATACTTGAAACACTTTCACCTAGGCAGCGATGAATTGGTCAGTGTTGAGGACACAACTCGGTGACATCCCTAATTTGATCTAACTTAGCATTGCTTTGATTTTTGTGCTCTGCTCTCTCTCAGCGGCTGCATATCGATTTCCTAGATTTTATTCAGTGACTGCTAATTCAGAGCTTTGCTGTGGGGAAGGAGCCTGGCTGTCAAATGCAGCGCTGGGAATTGCCACCAGGAACCCAGCAGTGTCCAAGCATGGTTTATGTTCCCATGTAAGATTTAGCCTGGTCCCATGGGGCCCAGGAGTGCACCTTTGAAGATGTCTGAGTAGCTCCACTTGCTGTGCTTTGGCTTGCATTGCAAAGCCATTTCCAGGTGCTAAAGCTCCTTTGGAGCAGCTCTACAGTACACCTAAGTTTTTGGTAACCTGATGGCTTTTCCCATATATGACTTGCTGAAATTAAAACATGAGGCTGCATTAGCATTTTAGAAAATTTTTCTTAGTTTAATCACAGCTATTCTCATTATATTTGCTAAAGTTCGGGTTGTGGTTTTTTAAGCAGTTCTGTGGTGAATGCATTCTTTTGCAGAATAAAATTGATGGAGGGCTCTCTTGTCTTTGGGTAAACCAGGTTGTGGATACAACATGTCATATCGATTCCCTAATGCATGATGTGCTTCATAATAATTTTTTTTCTCCTGGTTCCCGGTGTGTACTGCAGGGATCTGCTATCATTAAGATTGACTGTCTGTCAGGAGAGATTTATTAAAGAAAAAAGTAACCATTTTCTGGTCATAGGATTAAATTTTAATGGGGAATAGAAAATGAAGGTGAGCGTAACAATTTAAAAAAATAAAACCCAACCACAAAACATGAGTGTTTGGAAATACTTAATAACTGATAATAGAATAAGTATGCATGCAGCCTATTTTTCACCCAGTGCAAATGTACTGACACCATGCTTGGCAGAGGGGGGGGGGGGGACTGCACAGTCAGAATCCTCCTGCATGTGAGTATCGTACAGCTGGCCGGGCTCTGGGGAGAGATGGTGGGAGGCTGCAGCTGCCCCAGCCCAGTGAATCGATTCCTGACCTATATTCCATTACTTTGACGTTTATAGAACTGCATATCAACTATATGTAGAGGTTTTATTCAGCAATAAGTCTCTGCAAGTGCAAAGGGGGAAGAAAATTGTAGTTGCAAGTTTTGTAACAGAAGTCAGAGGTTTGACAAACATCAGCTTTATTTATAAATAGCTCTCTAGGACAAAAAATGATGGTCCCTGCTTGGAAAAGTGCCTTAAATTACTGAGATGTATAGAGGTGAGCAATGCATAGTGTGGCATTTTCTGCAAGATTGCTCTCTAGATAAAGCTGCAGCAGACAATGTACCAACAGGCAGCTTCTTCGCTTCCTTGGCGCCTCTCGGATTTGCTCTCTAATCTCTTCCTGCAGGAATATTTTCTTGGTGCTTTTTCTTTACAAAATAGATTAATAAGCGCACAGTGGAGCTGCCTTTTGTATGGCTGTCTTCTATTCAAAACGCACTTGCTAGGACTGGTGAGAAAATTGAAGCTAAACCACCACAGTGTGACCATTGTGCTGACTGCTGCATTTGGGGCATTTTTGTGGCATACTCCTCATTCTGCTTTTCCCATCTGCTGGAAGTTTTTTTAACCTTACACTTTGGCATCTGTCTCAGGTATTTGGAAAGCTGCAGGTGACTTGGGGTGGCTGTGGAGGCTGCAGGTACATCAGTCGTTGCTCTTTGGGCTAACACGAATTCTGGCCCTGTGCTCTGGTCTGTGTATAAATTCTGTACAATGGATGGAAGCACTGAGAAAAATTCAGCATGTCAGGAAGGCAAGGATGCAAACAGTGAAGGCAGCCTGCATGCAAATGGCTCGAAAGCAGTGAAACTGAGGTGCTGTAGTGATCCACAGGAGTGCTGACAGATCAGAAGGAGACTGAAGCAGGCGTGAGAAAGGGGAGTTCAGCTGAAGAACAAACATACTGACTGACAGTGAGGGATTGCTCAGAAACACGAAGAAAAAGCTCAGCTGGGCAGCACTGAGCCCTGATTCAATGAAAATCTGGGGAGGGCCTCACTGCATGAATGAGATTGGAAGTTGTGAAGTCTTTGTGTAAGTGGCCCTAGCAGCAATGTGAAACAATCCCATGTTAGACTGAGCAGATATGTGAAATTATTTCTGTTGCTTGTGCTCTGCAGAGCTGGTGGAAATTCCTTTCCCTGCCAGATGTGTCTTCACCAGCTGAAAGACGATCTGTTTTTCTGTGACAGTGTGCTCTGTTTTGTGCTGGGAGGAAAGGCTCTGGCTTTTTGCAGGGGGTCATGTAAATACTGAACCCAGATGGAAATGCAGCCATCCATCAGCCCCTCATAATGCTCTGGAACCCTGAAACCAATGGGAATTCAAACACGTTCCTGATGCGTACCTGCTAAGTCCATAGCTGACCGTGGGGACCTAGCTGCTGTGTTGAATGACCCCTGTGATTCTGTGATAACTCCAAAATTTGGGATTGAAACTAATTTTTTACACCATCCCACTAACTCCATTAAAAATGGCCCAATAGCAGCCTGGCATTTGTTGGCATGTGCTTGGAAGTGGGTGGAGGGAGACAGTGAAAACTGGAGGACAGTGTGCTAGTAGTTAATATAAAAAAAATCCTTGGAGAGGGAAAAATAAACAAACTTATTTTTCCTTTAAGGAAGGAGGGTTGCTGTATACTCATTTTCTAACTGTAGGTCCCTATTTATGCTCTTGCTTACACTGATTTTTTACCTTTCAAGAGTATCTTTGGGCTGAAAAGAGACTTTTTGCTTCAGGTCCACACTGCAGCACCCCAAAGGTTCTAGAAGTCCTTCATAGTTTCCTTCTGCACACGATACTGAAAGGAAACTGACTATTTGAGAATATACAGCCAGTTTTCAAAATGACACATTTAATATTTCTACACCTGGTATTGGAATTCTGCGTAGACTGAGCTGCTTCAAAGCTTGAAGCACATCTTGCTGAATAGGCTGCAGGTTTTGCTCACACGGTTCTAAATCCAATAGCTTCAGCAGAGCATTTGGTTCTTTGGTGATTAACTCCGTTTGTGTAGAAGTTCTCTGAAGCTGTTTGCTTCTCTGGGGGTCTTCAGTGCATCCGCTCTTCATGTGTCAGCATTTAAATGGATGGAATTTCTTGATCTTTCTTGAAGGAAGGAGTTCAGTGCTTTGCTTTGCTGTAATGCTCCCTGTTTGTGTAGCTGTCAGTTCTGCTAAAAATGTTTACCAATTGCATCACATCTGCTTTGGCCACTATGGATCAACAGATGATGATGATGGGTCTATTTACAAATAACTGAATAGCAGGGCAATTGTGAAGACTTAATGGATTTTCACCTATGCTTGTATTTTCTTTCTATTATTTTAATAATCTCTGGCTCTTCATTTTTAACAGTCAGGTCAGGAAAGGCCTACAAAAGAGATATGAGCAGCCTGATGAGCAGCTACAGGACTGCTGGTACATCTTACTGTCTGTGAGCTAGCTTGTATTTGTGTTATCACTGCACCAGGTCACTGTAGGATAGTGTATGAACCCAAGTTGCCCTGTCTCAAAGGTCATGCCATTGAGACAAAGGAGGCAACAGGTGAAAGTCTTTCACTTCCTAAATAATTGCTGACCGGTCAAGATCACAGAAACAAATAAAAGCATCCAATTAAAACATTAACATTTGTAGCATATTATGCCTAAAACTATTTATCTACTAAAGCTGCACAAGGCTAAGTAGTCCCTGCAGTCAGTGGATTTCATGCTTTGGTATATGTTCCAGTTGTGACTTCTGTTCCATGGTGGATGTTTTTCTCCCACATACAGGAGGTGCTCAGTTTTGATCAGATGTAGGAATGCACATCAACCTGACCTGCTAATAATTGAGACATTCCAGCTCCTTGCTGATGTAAACTGAACTTCTGCTTAAAAATTGCATTTCCCCTACCCAAGAAACTTGCTCCTTGGCCGTCATTTTGTGGCTTGGTAGCTTAGACAAGGGGAGACGATCATGAAAAACTACCAACAGTAAACAGTTCTGTAGCTGAACTTAACTCTTTGTTGCTGAGCAGGCGACTGAAACTGCTCATGAAATTGTTTGTTGTTCACATTAATAGTAACTTTTAGTAACAATGATTCTGGTTGCTCACTATGAGTTACGCTGAAGCTGTTTCCATTAACTTCAGCTGCCTCTGGATCAGCCACAAAGTGCCTTTTTATAGGTATTCCAGAATTGCAATTTGACGTTCAGGCTGTTTGATTATCCACCTAAATTGCATGCTATTTTTTCCAGTTTTATAATCAGATTACTGTAATATTAACAAATAAAAGTGAAAGCTGAACAACAATAAAGCTTCAACAGGAAATGAGCAGAGAGGGAAGAGAACATCAGCAGGCAAGAGATTTAAAAATATAAAAACGCTAAACTGATTTGTTTCCTCCTCGCAGCTGGAGCGTTGTGTTAATGCACACACAGATCACACTCTCATGGTGCAGCTTCCATTTTGAACAGGGGAAGAGAGAGTAAACTCATAACTGAGAGAAAGTTTGACTTGCTGGGTGTTTATGTCAAACTCTGTGTTCAGAGGGGGAAGATTTTTTCTTTCTTTCCATAATGTATTGGCATTTTTGTTTGAGCACGTGCTGGATTTTATACCGAAATATTCTCTTGACTCACTTAAAACAAGAGCTCTGTGCCTGGTGGAAATGCTACCGCTCTGTAGACGCACCTATTGGAGGGGGGAGACTTTGCATGAACTGAGCTTCCACTTCTGTATTTGTCCATGCTCACGTGGGCACCCCTGGTGGTGAATAATATTATTTTATGAAGAGGAAATGAAATGGAGTTAAACATTTGGCAGCAGTTAATAATCACTGCTTGCTTCTGTGTAGTTTATCTGGGCCGACTAGACTGATACAGGCAGAATTCCTCTGTTCTAGCCATTGGACAGGCAGTAAAATGATCATCTTTGCCCTGAGAAGCTTGCAATCAAGTGTGAATGCACACAAAAGCTCTCACCAGTGTATGGATGGCACTTTATTCATAAATCAACAGTCTTGGAGCCAAGATGCTGAGATAGTATATTTGGGGGGATTTTTATAGCCTCCTGAGGAATAGGCTCTTTCCACCATGGGAATGAGTGATGGTGTTGGCACATTTCTCCCATTTTTCATGACTAAACACTTTCCATTTTCAGCAAGTCCTGAATTAATTGTGAGATTACAGTCTTTAAAACAGTCAGTAAGCGTGTACCCCAAAAGGGAACCAGTCTGTGTGTGTGCAGGTGTAAGATACAACCTGCGCTCCATTGACTGCTGCAGTTATGTCTGAAATGCAGGCTGTTTACACGCATTTCTCTCTTTAGTAACACAGGGCCCTGTGAGCATATACCCAGTCTGCTTTGCACACAGTGAGTCCCGCAGCTGGACTTCAATTTAAGCTCCTGGCTTAGTCCCTCCTTTCAAGGTGTTGAAAGGTCTGGGCTTAGCAGATCTAGCTCATTAGGTGAAGGTGTAAGGAAAGGGGAGCAGCAGAGAGCTCTGCTGGCACTGAAGCTCTCCCCTTGGGGCATTACTGATTCTCACTTAGCAGACAATTGGGTGTTGCAAAGGTCTGAGCAGAAGCATCACCTTTCTTGCTGCAGCACGTGATAGCCTTTGTAGTATAGATAGCACTGGACAATATACTATGCACTGTGCTACCAGGTGTGTGGGGGCAGGTGTTTTGTGCACCCTTCTGTATTGAATTTTTGCTACCCTGTTGGTCTGCGAAGAACAGGGGATGGCATTTGAGAAGATAGAGGCAAATAATGTCAGTAGGGCTCTAAGTAAGAAATACAAAATGGACTTTGATGTCAGATATTATCAAGGAGATCAGCAGTGAGTTTGAAATTTGAGTTGTCTCCAAATGGAGTTGCTGAAATTGTTCCTTCTTTCTCAGATTAATGTGTATTGTTGAATGTTGATCATGTTAAGAAAAAGCCAACGTGAAATATGGTGTATGCAAAGATTTCCTTCAAAGCTTTCTCGCGGCATAAGTCTGTGTTGTTGGGTTTTTTTAAACATTCATTGTCACTTTATTTAAATCTTCTTTCATTCTCCTGCTGAACAAAACTTGAGTATAACAGAGGCAACAACTTGTGTATAACAGAGAGGCTGATGGCTAGAGAGAAACCAGGTGGTCAGCAAAGACCTGCCAGCATGGATTGGTGTGGTTGCAGGAAGGGAGATTTCCATTAACTTAATGAGTATTTCACTGGCTGATGTTTGTTACAGATTATTTTTCCACAGTCCATTGCATTAGTTATTGAAATCTCCCTCCGCAGGCAGTCTGTTTTATGCTGGTTCAATGCCTACCTAGCAGAGAGGAGTTTCCATAAGCAGAAGGTAACAGACTGCTTAGAGTGGATCTTCCACTATAATCTCTTAAATGAGATAATTTAACAGAATATCGATCCCACATTGTTAACTTATTGCAGCATATTGAATATGAAGTATTACAGGGCTGTAATTTAGTTGGAGAATTCTTCCAACAGGCTGTCATTTCTTTTCTTCCTCACAGAATGAGCTCAGTAGAAATATTTCCAACCTGGGTTGGTTGCTGATAGGTCATCAGTGCCGTTTTTATTTTGAATTTATAGATGGTTAAATGTAAGAATTTTAAAATCCTCAGTTTTACAACAGCAGTTGCAGTTATCTCCTTTATTATTAAGGTCTTCTGATATTCAAATCTGAAGACCTTTCTTTGAGAAGCATCTTTCCTGTGGTGTCATGAATGCTGGGCTACTGATGATAACTACACACTAAAAACACTGCATGGTTAATTTATTTAAAATGAACTTCTAAAGACTCCATCCTATTAGTCTTGCTGTAGAAAGTAATGCAATTTTATAGAATAAGAGATAATCCATTACCACAGCTGCAGATTTCTGGTATGTGGATGCTTTTTGTCTTTTAAGTTTGATGCAGTACAAGAGAAGATTTTCCCAGTTCACCTCCCCACATCCCCAGAAGTCTGATTTCTATTTCTGTCATCAGAGCCTTATCTCAATAGGCAGAGTTATCAAGAAATTAAGGAATGTTTTCATTGTTAGTATATAAAACAGAAGAATTTATGAAGTAACGTGTCAGTAAGCTTGATTGCTTTGCAAAAGGAAGGGGAATTTATGCCTGTTTTTCTTCTTAATGTATAAAATAACTTGATTTAAAAAAAAAAAATACCATTTTGTCCTGAGAAATTATGTCTTTTCTTCCCCTAGAGGACAGATGTTATAGTATTGTGATCACAAATGGATCATTACCCTAAATAGTTGAGAGAGAAGATACTCCATGCTTTTCTAAATAGCTGATTTGAATAAATAAGCATTTGTTCTCTCTGAAAGACTCAGCAGTTTCTTTTCTATTTATTAAAATGATAAAATAAAAATCAGTGCGCACTTGTAAAAAGTTCTGTGGTCTTTCAGCCCTTCCTCTAGGAAAAGTGGTAAGGATGAAGTCTGAAAGTCCTAATGCTGTTCTAAGATTTAAACCACCAAATTACAGATATGCTCCTTAATGAGATTTTAACACATTATAGAAATGCAAAGAAGTAAGTTCACTTCTTGTTTTTCAGTGATCTTTTATTTCTAATCATACCTGGTACATGTAATTAGGATTTCTTCCCTGATAAAGACAGTGTTTAGTTGTTTAATTATGCAGGAGGTAATACAGAGGAATCAATTGAATTGAAATCCAACTGGGGATGGATTCATTCATATTTGAGATGGCATTTTTGCATGTCAACAGTGCTGCTTTGTATTTCAGGGGAATTGCTCCTAGTTCCAAAAACATAGTGATGCTCTGAAACTTCAGAGGACTGTGTATCAACCCAATGCAACTGTGTGTTGTTGCTGCTACAAAATAATTATGGAAGAGGAAATGATATGCAATAATGGCTGTATTGAGGAGGAGAGTGTAGCAGTCATAGACAGGAAACAGCAAACCCTCTGGAAATCTCTAAGACCTCTTGGCCTTCCTTAATGAAATCCAGACATGTCAATAGCAGATAAATGCTCCACACAGCACAGGGGATGATGTCAGGGAGATGGGTCTTTAAACCCAGCATGACACATTTGCTGAGCATTTATGATATTATTGGTAAACACTGGAGGAAGGGTATAATGTATGCTAATGTTATTTTCCTTTTTTTACAGAATGCTTTCTTTAAAGGAAAGCAAAGTTGCCATCTTTCTGATCTCCATGCTATCAGGCAGGGTGAAAGAAGTTGGCTGGTTGTTGACTAGGGAAAGGCCGAAGGCAGAGACTGAAGGGTTTCTTTAGTGGCATTTCATTGCATTTCTAAGCCAAAAGCCATTGCCACCCTGGTTAAATGTCACCCATCCGCCAACACCACCCAAGAAATATTAGGAGAAATGAAAGTGCCCTGAATAATAATCAGTGCATCCTTATTTTGTCTTGGCATTTGTTCATTCAACTTCAAGGCTTACTACAGGGACCATGTTACTATTTTCCAGTGAATTAGGTGCTTTAGCTGAAAACTCTTTAGTGGTCAGAGCAGCTCTGCTAGCTCATGGGCAGATAAAGGGAAGAACATGTCCACGAATCCTACTTATTAAAAGCACTTTGTAATGGGATTTGAGTTTGAACATAAAGCGTGCTGGAGGTTAGCAGTGACCTTTGTAATGGTTAGAATGCTGCTTTGATTTAATTGTTAATCTCATAGCCACGGTAGAAAAGCCAATCTCCTCTTCATTTGTGCCATGATTGTATTCCCATGCTGTTCCTCATTTGGCCTATTCACGACGGGCTGGATTGTCCCTGGAGCCAGCCCCTGGAAGCCCCTGCATCACAATGTGAATGAATGAGCTCAAGCAGTCTAATCTTTCTAATAACTTTTCTGTATCAGGGACAAGAGAATCTGTAAAGATATTGATCCAGCAGAATGGTACATTATTAACTTGTGCTGATGGCCTTTTGTGAGTGACAAGATGGTTGTAATAAGCAAATACTTATCAGCGATCAGCAGGATGAAGGAAAGAGACATCAGGACCAACAGCCGTGGTCCAGCCAGGAAATGGGATTTCAGTCCCAATTCCCATTGGGTCCATTATGTGCATATGTCACATATTATGTACTGTGAGCTTGGTAGCTGAGGCAAGATAGTTACTTTCTATTCTAGAATACCTCTGTACAGTGATAAATGTAGATGGATAAGACATTATTATCTACAACTGCTTTACCTTGGTAACGGCTCCTACGCTGCTTGTAGGGTCTCTTTTTCTAGCTGATGTGGCCTTTTCTAATTCCTGGCTCTGTTCTTGATTTATATCCTGTAATTTTTTCCTGAGAACACAAAAGCAGTGTTACCCCTTGAATCTGAGAACTGATTGCCTGCAGCTTCATGTTTCCTTGGGGTGTTCTCTACCTTCCTGCATTGCAAAATGAGGAAAGAAAACACAACAAAAATCTATTTGGAACAGCATGAGAAACATTGTCCATGTGACCCTTGTAAAGAGGGCAATGTTTCAGTCTGAAATGTATTGCAGACTATAAAAATTATGAACAGGCGAACTGTGCCTGTAGTACTGTGCACTTCCTGGGCGTACAGCAGTAAATGCTGACCTCCTTTCTCTATAAAGATAAGGATTGCTGCTATATCACATCCTGCAGGGAGCGATGTTCCCATGTCCCTGTCTGTGTGATGGAGGGTGTGTGGCTCTTGCTGTCCTGTCTGGGAGCCCTCAGTGCTGGGAGCCCAGGCCACCTCCTGCATGAACTGTGCACACCTTAGAAATGGAAGTGAGGCTTTGGGGGAACTGGTAATAGGAGGGAAATGAGCCCAAGCCTGATGGTTAATCAGCCATTTATTGAACTTGGATCATTCTGGTAGCTGAAGATGAGATCCACAGCTGGCATAACTTAAGAGCCCCATTGTCTTTGGAGAGTATTTGCTCCGACTGTGGAACTTACCATGGAGATTTAACTCTTACCTTAATTGGCAGTTATGAATCGGGAGCCTGGTTCTGTTGCTGGTCTTGTTGATAAAACATGCTTTGGTCTGGGGACAGGAGGTTTCTCTGTTCTAAGGGGCAGTCAGCGAGGTTCATAGAACCGTGAGCTAAGCTGAGAACTTCTGAGGGAGGCAAACAGAGAGTGTGATGCTGCAGCCTTTCTGCTAGGAATTTATGTAGTGGATGGTGTGGTTAACGTTATGAAGGTGCCCAGCTCTGTAGTAGTAAGGCTCTTGTAAAATGAAGAAAAGCAAGGTTTGTTGAGAGCTCACTAAATTAACAAATATTGATAATTTCCTTTCACTACTGCCATTAGTTTTCCTTCCCCTGGTTCTAAGTGTACAGGTAATTATATTTTTCTGTGTCTCGGGGTGGAATAATTAGCTGGCTGAAGGCAGCTTTCAGGGCTTGGAGTGGCAGAGCCTGGTTCCTGGGCCAGGAGAGCCAACTGCTGGCATGGGAGTGATTTCTGACTGCAAGGCAGAGCCCTTTCTGCAGACTTGTGTTTGCAGGCAGCTCTACAACAGTCTCACCCCATGTCCTGCATGCACCACTGCCCTTTTCTCACCTGTGGCCCTCGTCAGGAGTCTCCCAAACAGTTATGAGTTATGCTTAGAAGTGAAAATTGCTCCAAGTGCATGTGTTTAGCAGGAGGATTACAGAGCACAATTAGACTTGTTATTTTGGTGTAATAATGTACCAAGGGAAAAAATCTCTCAAGCTAAATGAAAAATACTGAGCAAGGAGCAAGTGTGGGTGTACCATAACTCTGACATTTTCCCCGGTCTCTGGCATTTTGTCCATTTCTATATATCATCACCATGACTACAGCAGTAACGTCTAAGAGAATTCCAATGTAAATCTGACAGCACCTCCTTAGTGGTACTTAAAATCATGTAATTAAGTAAGAAAAGACTGCTGATTGAGGAGGTTAGAGCTGCTTGCAGAAGATTACAGCACATTTCATGATTAACAATCAGAACATTCTTTTCTAACCCTCTACCTAATTTAGGAGACTTAGGTTTCAGATGAGAATAAGACTGTGCTCTTAAAGCCGTGCTGAGGAGGGAGCACAGCAATTTCCCACCATTTCCTTGCTTTCCTCATGTTTACTCCAGTGTCAGTCTTAGTTCTAATTTTACTTTCTCAGTTAACTGACTTAGCAGAAGTACTGAGAAGGCAAAAAGGTCAACTCTGTTGATCACAGCACCGCAATTCAACTTGGTCTCTTGACAGTTCATAATTAGAATGGAAGAATAGTATAAAAACAACTCATTTTGGTGACAAAAACTCTGCAACCATGAGTTAATGTGCCAAAATTAATCTTTTCTCTTTACATCCCTAAAATTATAGGTTGGTGACAGAGATAAAGTTGTGTTTCCTTACTGGCATTCACACTTCCATTGAATTATGTAGTTAAACTCCTTGGGAGGAAGAAAAATAGTTCATGTATGACATATTGGGGTATTATTTGGAGTTTTAAATAGAATATGTGGTTATTGTTTATGGAACATTTAATTCACAGTGATGAAGGGGATCCTGATAAGTGATTCCTGTGCTGCGTTGTAGCGTGCAACCTTGTGAAATCTGCTGCTTTGGGACGACTCCAGAGGAGAGGACAGTGATGAAAAACTTCCTTGGCTTGTCACTGCCTTTCGTGTCAGCATCCACATCAGCCTCCAGATTTTTCTGGAGATCCTTTAGATTTTCCTCCATCCCTCCTTAGAGTACCCATATGTTATAAGTTACAGAAACAGAACATTCCTGTTGCCTAATGCCTTTCTACACACCCCAGCTACGAAAGTTTTTGGGGTTCATATATATGATGTAGGAGCGTGCTAAGGATTGGAGAGAAGCTGAATTTGGAAGTGTTGTATGTAAGCTGTTTTGTATTTTCTAAAACCAATACTTCACAGATTAAGTTAAGTTGCATAGAACAGCAAAACTGCTGAGAATAGGGAAGGATAACACATACAGACATCTGGGACTTCTTGCCCACAGATCACCTGTGGGAACACACTCATACACTGTTGTTTTCTTTTGTATGTAATGAATATTCGTTCTATTTGTCTTGCTTTTGGCTTTACTGTAAGTAGTTTTTGCAGTATTGTAAAGGTTGTTTCTTTCACATGGCAGTTAATAATTGTAAATAATGGTTAATAATTGTGGTCATGGAGAAAACCAGTGAGTCTTCCACCAAGGCTGTGCACAACAGCATGGATGGACAATGTGGCCCTAGAAATCGTCCTGACTTCTTGTGGAGATAAGACTGTGAGGTTTAGATGAGATTTCCAAGTTCTTTGAAAATGGGAAGTGTAGTGTGTTGGAACAGCACACTTCTCATATTGCAATATTGAGTGCTTTGTGGAGAGGATGGAAGATTAAAAGAATATATACATCTGTGATCCCAGAGACCTGGTTTAAGTACAAATATTGTTGAAAACGTGTGATATCTATGTCTGCGTATCCCAGATGTGGGAAAGATGAAGGTAAATGTGACATTCTTAAAAACTCTGGGAAAGTGCTGGCACCGATATCATCATTAGCATACGTTGAACCAGGGCAAAAGATATTATTTACGTAAGCAGGTAATGCCAGGGTGATATCACCATTGCTTCAGATCAGAACATGCAAATTAACAAAAATATTCAACTATTAAATCACTGCCAGTGAAAAGCAAAAAGTTTACAGAAAACACAAGCTTTCCACCAGCCAAGCTAGGTGGTGTCTGGTCCGTAGGAATTATTGACTGAAAAGGCAAGAATGTGATGTAGGCATCTGAAATTCAAGTCTGCAATCAACTTCCCTCAAAATGATGCGATGAGATTTATATTACCTGAAGGTTGTTGGGATAAAAAGATAAAATTCTACTTCTGATCAGGCGTCATTCAGGTGCATAGTTAATCTGAAGAGCAAAACACGTCAGGTTCTAGAATTGAGGAGCTTGGAATAGAATAAAGAGAAGAAGATGCAAAGCAGGGTACGTAGTATGCATTATACAATTTCGTGTGCATTGAGAGTTGAGAGAATCCACAGTATATTGATAAGTAAAAGGAATAAGATGAAGATTTTATAGACAGTTCCTTACTGTGAACAAGACCATACTTTTACCATACAATAATTGCAAGACTTTCTCATACAAAGCACAAATGATCCCATTTGCCCCTGAAAAACAAATGATCTTAATTAAATTAAGATTAAAAATTAAGCGAATTAATTAAGCTCGTTAATTTCAGACCACTGAACGTACATGAACCTGTAATATTTTTCTGGTGTTCCCTTTTTAGTTTATGTTATCCCAGATAATATATCCATATCTCCATTTGACTCAGGTTTTCCTGTAGAACACTTCAGGGAGTTTTCTTTTTCTTTTTTGTAATTATTTCCAGACAGCAACCCCTGTGCTCAAGGTGTGCTTTGAGGGGCGTGCTTCTGTAAGAGGGGTATGGAAATACGTGTTCTGGAAAGAGTGGATGGACTCAAACTATGAAATCAAAATGAAAGCTTCTGAGTATGTGCCATAGCCCAGATGTGCTCAGAGCTGGTCAGAACTGCACAGCAGGAGCTGCACAAGGTGCTCAGGTGTTTTTAGAGCTGGGATTCATTTAGGTTGTGATGGAATATACAGCATTTGCAGTTAGAGGCTTTGTTGAACCTTGAAGTAGTGCCGTTCTGTAGCTCATTGCTCATTCAGAAATGGCTGAAGTGGCTTTGCAGGTGCAAATACTGGTTATGCCTGGCTATTCGTTACCTTACCAGCAGATCACCTAGATGTCACTACAGGATGTACTGACAGATATTATTTGGTTGTGCTGTGATTTGATTCGGTATTACTCTGCATACACAACTCTATTTGCTTCCCCTCTTTGTTTTAATGATCACTGATTCAGCACATCTCCATGACAAATTTGAGGTCATTTGTACAGTCAGTTCAAACTATAGAAGTAACTAAACCACTGCTTTCCTCCACTATATTCCAGGCATTGTAATTAGTGACGTCCTTCATCTGATTGAAAAATCTGGTGTGTTGTGCTTAAACTGGCACATAGCAGGTAAAGAAGGAAACGTGTTTTGCACAAAATATTTCTGACCTCTGCTTCAGCTGAGGTTTTCTTGTCATCTCCATAAGGGCTCTCCGAACGGGTGTTACAAACATGTAAAGGGGCTGTTCGTGCATTAAACCTGCACAGAGGGATGAATCAATTAACCTGATGAAGACATTTTGAACCCATTCAACTGGCCACTTCTTAAGGGCAAACTACTAGAGGCTCGAGGATGTGATACAAGGAGATTTGAAAGGCAGCTGCAGGAAGGTGTCATTTCCTTATGAATGATCTTTGGTTGGAGTCAGCCTGGCTCTCCTCGCTGCTCTTTAGCCAGGTGTTAGGAAGAGAAACACAGGCGTGCTGCCAGCAGACCATTTCTGAGCACCACTGAGTCAGGGCTGGGGTGCTTGAAGTGTCTTGAAGGCTACAGCTCATGAAGCTGTTCAAGGAAAAAGATTTTAAAAATCTCTGGCAGCCTGGGTATTGCCTTTTCTGGTATCTTTCCAGTGATAATGTAAAAGAAAACTGGTGGAGACTCCAGCACTCTAATAGTCTCTTGTCACTAGCAAAGCACTGCTTGTTCAGTGATTTTTCACGTTTTCTATATGAAATGCTTCCCCAGTAGCACTGCTTGGGAAAAACACATACATTTGCAAACGTTCTACAATAGGAATGCTGGTCCTGTCAGTGCCGTGCATCTGTTTCTCCAAGACAGCACGTCTGGTTGTCGGTTTGATACAACTTCATAGCAATATCTGAATTCCTAAATTGCTCATACAGCCTTTGCTATGCTACAAGTGTATAGATGAGGGATGAGTTAATCAGTGAGCTGCTAATTTACGTTTAATCAATAACATCCTTAATAAGTGCGTGTTATCAAAGGAAAAACCATAAATTGCTACGCTACATCCCATTACTATGTACAGCAATCAACATTCAGACTCTTAATAACATAGATTGAAATTTTATTATCATGTCTTGAAATAGGCTTGTATTCACCTCTGACTTGAGTTATTTCTGTTGCCTTCAATAGATATGATAATGGGGACTCTTTCAAGGCCTTTGCGTCAGGCTTTTATTCCAGACTGGAAGGTGAATTTAATTGACACTTCCCTGATACTCAGACTTGCCTCATCCATGCAGCTTACATATGAATTTTCAATTCAATTTCAAACTCTGATGGGAACAGCCACAAATCCAAATACCTTGTTGAAGCTGCACAAAATGAATTATGTGGATAACAATATCTCATCAAACTCGGAACTTGGCTGTGTTTTGCCCATAGTAGTAAAACTGTGTAAATGAATTGCAAAGTCTCTGCAATATTAACGACTTGTATCTCATCCTTTAAAAGCGGGATGACAAGGGGCAGAGGAAGGAATTGCCTTCACCTCGGTGAAACCTCTATTTGAGCCTAGAAATACTTAGAAAATCTATCCTTCATAGAATTAACTAACTTCAGGTATTTTCCATATAAGTTTTTTTGTAAAATATGGGAGAGCAATAGGGTTTGAAAGCAGAGGAGCAGTGTGTGCACCTTGAGATCCATCTTGTTCCTTGTTGTAACACAGTTTTGATTGAGTTTTCAGTGCAGCCAGCTGGGGCTCGTGTGCGACAGCAGACGGGGCTCCTCGAGCCGAGCTCGCTGCTTTCCCATGGCTGTGAGCTGCCAAAAAGCGGAGCACGTGGGTTAAGTGCAGTGATTGCACGGTGAGCGCTGGCCCCTCTGGCCTCCTGCTCTCAGGTTTTCTGTTCTCTGAGGGCTTATTTCAAAATGTGCCATTGCTCTTGGCCTAAGCAGCCCTTGAGTCAGTCATTGGGGTCTCCTACAGGCTCTCCCGCAGTCGGCTGTCTTGGCCTCATTTGTTCCCATTGATGCTGAAATTCCTCCTTCCCTCCAGCGGCTTTGAACGACAAGCCTCATAAGCAAACTAACTACAACTATGAAAAAAATTGGAACAAAACTGCTATTTGAAAGGATATTTTTCCTCTTGATGTTCTTTTTTCCTTCCTTAAATGCAGTTTCAGGTTATTGTAAAGAACTAATATGAAATACCTGCCTGATGGCTGGAATAGCTACAGACTAAGCACCAGCTCCCATTTGCTTATTCCCGTGCTAAAATCAGGGGAAGTGTTAGCACTGGTTTCCATGGGAGCAGAGCTGAGTCTGGACTGTGTGCTTTCAGAAATGGGAGCATGAAGCCCTTCTTGGGGCATGCCCACTCTCTGTACAACAGCTCCATGCTGGTCTCGTGCTGCCCATAGCAGGCCCTGATAAATAAGAGTAATGCTTATTTTAGCTAAGTGTTTCAGATCCATGTGTCACTGGAAATTGTTTTGTTTTGTTTTGTTTTTCCCCTTGTTATTTTTGGTCCGCGCTAAATTCAGTAAGGTTTTTATGGGAGCCAGTCTGACTGGGGTGTGATTGTGTCAAACAAAGTTCAGTTGTTTTCATACGTACCTTTTCCAGATAGTTCTCTGGATTAACTTTTCGGAGGCTCACAGAGTGCAACGCGGTGCATTTTTCATGTTATCAGCTTTTTATTGATGCTTTGTTAAAAATACTTCATCACCACATTCCCAACCTCTGCTTGTAAGGAGGATGTACAGCAAGGGCTGTGATGGAGCAGCAATGAAGAGTTTGAATTTGAGGTGCAAACTCTGGCCTTACAGTGAGAAGAAGAGATCTGTCACCTGGAAACATTCAGCACCAAGTATTTTCAACCCTTGCATTATGAGCTTATGTTGATGGCTGAGTGGTTTGCAGTGTGTGTAAATGAAGATGCATTTGACCCAGGTTTGTTCCTGTCAGCCCACTTACTGCACAACCTTAGGGCACAGATGAAATTATTCAGATGCTATATAGGGAGTGTCATTCTAACTCAGGATTTTGCAGTGGAAATCCTGCTACCACCTGCTGTCAGCCCAGAAATCGGTTCTTTCCCTTTGCAGCATGAGCAAAATTGGGCTCCTGACCTATTTTTAAAGTTAAGGCTTCTAATTTCCTAATTTTTATTTGTGCTAACCATCAAAATTCAAGCTCTTTGCACTTTCTCCCTGAAGAAGTCATTAGTTTCATAACTTGTATTTCTAATTTGTTTTCTTATTGTAGCGGGTCTGTTGAACATCTGTTTGGCATTTCGTTTTTAATATTTCCATAAAATGCAAGTGTTGGTAAATTGCATGGCACTGTGTTGACGACTTGCATTTAGCATGGGCGGGATTCTGGGAGGTGGAACTGAATCTGAGTATGTGGTTTTGTATCCCAAAGCTTCAGACACAAACTTCAGCATGCAGCTGAGAGTCCTTGGACTGCAGAGTGCTGGGATAACTTCAGGTCCCACTTTCAGACATGAAACTTCTCTCTTTGGGGTTCAGTCTCTGGCAAGTCTGGGGCTGCCTGTAGGACTGTCTGTTTAACTGGCATACAGGATGCTTAATTAAGCTGCTTTGGGTTTACATCTGAATGAAAGCTGTAGTGGTTCCTTGTGTCTTCCCCACTGTCAGCAGCAACAGCTGATTCTGGTGCCAAAGAACCAGTGCTCTGCTGCTGAGTAGGCTGAGTCCATCAGTTACATACACAAGATGTGGTGAGACTGTAATGTATGTCATTTAATGCTTGGCTTACTTTTATCTTACAATGCTAATGCCCAATATGAAGGAGCACTTACTCTATTGTCTAAACAGAGAAGAGGTACATAAATCCAGGAGATGAAAAGGGCACAGTATAGCAAGTGAGATGCAGCATTGACTTTATCCACGAGGCTGATGTCTGTATGTATGTATATACATTCTGTTTTGCTCCTACCATCAGTCACTAAGCAGGACAACAGTATATACCTGCACCAGGGTTCTTAGGCAAACACAAGCTGCAAAGTACTGCAAAGCTGTATTGAATTCAGACCTGATCCAGTGTTCCCTAAAGCTATTAAAAACACTGCCTGTGACTTCAAATTTGGATGAGACCCCAAAATCTGGAAGAGCTAAGTTCTTTTGTGTAGTTATCCAAAGAAGTAAAGCTGGAAAGAAAGCATACTGCTGGTATTATAGATGGAAGGTATCGTTTAAACAGAGAAAGGATCTTCGTTCCCTTTGCCTTTTTTGCTCTGATTTCTGATGGTCACTATAGCAACAGGAACCAAAGAGATGAAGAAGTGGAAAACATGCACTTCACTATGACAAGTTCAATTTACAGCCAGCTCAGCAGTGTAACAAATCTATGTCATACTTAATGAGAATCTATGCAGCAGGTATGGATCAGGGTAAGATTGTGATGTGCTACAAGGTAGGGAAACCAAACTTGGGCTGCATTCTCCAGTCTTAAAGATACCAGGATGCACTGAAACATTATAATTAGGATTGGACTTTTACCAAAGCTGTCCCAGTCTATCATAGATAAGTCATCAGTTTTAGATGTTATCTTTTCTAATTCACCTGGCTGTGACACTCTGGGGTCTCTGGGTACAACAGGTACAGCATGCAGATGAGGTGTGGGGCTGCAGCAGGACTGCAGTGCAGCCTTGGCATGAGCCTGAACAGTGCAGGAGCCATGGGAGCCATCAGCAGCCTGCATCCCAGGGGGATCATGGGCGTTTCAAAAAGCAATTCATTTGTGCAAGCAATCACACTGTAAAAACATATCTCACAGGCAACGCTTGCTTTGAAGTGAATGCGGTTACGATGTAGGGGCATGTGAATGCCCCACAAGGGTAGGGGCAGCTGCAAACTGGCAGTGTTGAGAATGGGAAAGCAGTGTCCTAACAGCAGCACAAAAAGTCTGGTCATGCTTGAAAAATCTGCCTTAATGTTTTTGCATTTGTGAGACTTTTTCTTATCTTGAATATTTATCTGGAAAGCCTTTATTTGTAGTGGCTGTGTCTCAGCTTCAGCAGAGGAGTTCTCATTTTCATACTTGGTCACAGATTGGTTCTCAGTTCCCACGTTCTTGAGATTTAGGTGCTCTCCCACATTTAGGACTGCATTGAGTGAATGGCAGAAGGGCTTTTGTGCTCTTTAGAGCTCCTGCAGCTGCAGGGAGATGTGACTTCAGAGTGCATGTGCATGCTCATCCCTTCATTGTCCTACAGACACAAGGATGCTATGGGAGTCCTTAGCATCTCCCACTGCGAGCTTGGAGCTCTGCTTCCGTGGGACTTCTTGCTCTCAGCTGGATGAATATTTCTATGCAGGTAGTAGGGAAGTTGGGCAGCACTGCTCTAGGCAATTCTATGAAAATGCTTACTGAAAGAAGCCAAAGATGGTGCTCATTTTGAGTGAGAGTCGGTAGGGTTTGGGCTTTGTGTGTAACCTCAACCTAATTCAATGGAATTTTGTTTAATGCTCTATGTCAGAAGGGGTCTCTAAGATTTATATTCAGTTCTGGCATCCAGAATGGATTGCAGCAGAGTATATTGGGTGCTACAGAAAGGGCCCACAGGCCAGTGAAAGGAAAGCCTGCTAAATAATCAGATCTTGTGAGCTTTTAAAAACACTGTGGAGTAGTATGCTTGTCTGGCAGTGAAAGCTATTTGTGTTGGAAGTGGTATTAAAATATTGAATTTAAATGTACATAAACCATTTTAATACATATATTTTATACTAAGCAAGGCAAAGCAATGCAGTCAGAATGATTTTTATATCCATTCTGCGAACTGCTGAGGATATGGCATTCACAATGACAGGATATTTATTGTTGTGTTATGATGCACAGGGAGAAAGCATGGGAGGAAGACATTACATTGGGTTGTGCTGGAGGGCAGACTGAAGTGGTTGCTTGGGACTTTTGGGGCAGTCCGTCTCACACTGCAGAGCCACTGTGGGCTCTGATGGAGGATGGTGGTGTTCCAGGAAAAGCAAGCATAGGGGCTGCAGGGGTGCGTGGTGACCTTGGCTGCATCTCCAAGCATGGCAACCCCTAGCTGTGCTGCCACTGCTCACCCCAAGGGTCCTACTACAGGAGCAGACTGTCCCATCCGTCCTCTGTGCCATTCTCATCTGTGTTTCTGTGCCCAGCCTCACTGGCAAGGGCAACATTCAGCCATCTCAGCTGTGTGCACATAAACACATCTTCCTACTGCTGTGCCTGAAAAAAGGGGGATGAAATCATGTTCCTCCTATCTACCCACCCACCCAGGGTCAGTCTCCACAGACAGATCTGAGCCTGTGCAAGGAAGCACCACGAGCCTCCCCATGCTGTCCCATCCTGTCCCCCTCCTGCAGTGGCTGCATGCCGTGGGGCAGCAGCAGTCTTGTACCTGGCTGCTCCAAGCAGAACTCTGTAGAAGTATCACAAAAGGTGGCTTTCAGCATGAAAATTCAACAAACTTGTTGGATTCAAGGAGGAAAAAACACTTTTATGTAAGATTGAGCTGTTTGTTTGAGTGATATTTAAGGCTTAATTTCATACTGGCTATTGCTTAAATAAGATCTCTGCCAGTGACCTTTTCTTCTCTCTCTTTTCCCCTCCTGTAAAGATGTGGCTTTTTGCTGTGCTGATGAGGCCGTTCTGTGCATTTTTGACGATTCTCTCCAGCACATCTGTCCAGCCCCTTTTCCTCTCTCTGTCTCCTCACACCCCCTGTTGTGAATGTGAGCACCACAGATCAAGAGGACAATCAGCTGGAGAACAATATGACAGCAGGTGGGCATTATGTTCTCCCCTCAGCCGTGACTCAAATACTTGTCAGTTGCCAAACAAAAACCTGTTTCAGCTTGGAGGAGAAAATAGATTGCTATGTGGGTATATCTGCAGCAACAGAATTTACTTTTCCCTGCAAATCTGTGTTTTTTCCTAATGCTGCTTTTATGCATCAGAATGCTAGCAGCTGTAACTTCTGTTCCTGGTGAACGTACACAGATTTTGTTGCATTAGATCAAGCATTATTGTGGCAGCAGTTAAGGTGATGGGGCAGTTCAGTCCTGCACTGAGTTATGCATGGTGTTAACAGTATGGCTTACTGCTGGGATTGTGCACAGGCAGGGGATGGACATACTTTATTGAAGGCTATAATCAGAGAATCATAGGGGGTGGAAGGGACCTCTGGAGACAGAAAACCACCATTGAGCATTAGTCCACGAGGTGTGAGAACCTTTATAAGCTGCATCATCCTAATCCCACACGCTGGCCTATCTTTTGGTGCCTTGACACACTCATACGCTTAGCACAGCAAGCACTGAAGTGTTTTGTAATTCGCCTTCTTTCAATTTCTATGCCTTGTTTGTCCATTCAAATGGTACAGTTTCTCCAAAATTCTGGTCTTGTCATTCTGGCCACATCAGTGCAGTGTGCTCTTCCTCCTCCTGCTCTGGCAGCATGGCAGCGAGCCCCTTGCCAGGAGCACCACATCATCCTCTGCGTTCTGCTCAGTGGAGCTGCCAAGGTGGTGTTTTTTGCTCTCGTTGGCCTTGTTGCCTTGGCTCTTATTTTCCCCATCAGCATGTTCAGACTCCTGAGTCCCCCATTCATTCCTCTTCAGAACTCTTCTCAGTCCTGTTTTGATCATAGAACACATCACAAACATCTCCTACCTTTCCTTTCCATCAGTGGTGCTGCTTTTTCTCCTATAGAAGACTTTATTCTTTGTTCAGAAATGCTCCTTTTGCCCTTTGAATCAGAGTTTGATTTTCTTCCTTGCCTCTCATCCATGCCCTGGTGAATATATGTTGATTTTACTTTAAACACTCATTAGACAAGGTACTTTAAATAATCACTCGAGTGTGGTCTGGCACCCTGTGTCTCCTCCTTCTTAGATGAATCTGAAGATGGGCCAGATGGTGATAACAATGACACACTAAAAAAATAATCTGTCTGAATGGCACAACAAAACTTCAGTAATCTGAGCAAAGAGAATTAGCTTCAAAGCAGCACAGCTGCAGCTAGGGCCACCTTTTGGGGGATGGGAGGTGTTCTGTCCAGCAGCACAGAGCAAAGCCCAGATTGCTGAGCTATTACCTAAAGGCAGCTCTGCTGTCCGGCCTCATCTGTGTTATAACACATGGCTGATCTCACTCAGAGCAAAGAAATCTCTTTGCTCCAAGATGTGAGGAGTCTGTGCATCCTCGTGCTTGGGGTACAGGGAAGGCTTGCTGGTTTTCTCCAGCTCTGTCACCTGCTCAGCAATGGGAATGCTCCCTCCCCCTGCAGAACCAACCGTGTATTTGTGGCTGTGTGGTCTCTGTGCACTGGGTGCTTTTCCCCTCCCAGCCTAAGTTGGGGTAAGGCCAACATCAGCTATAGGACTTGGGCAATGAGAGGCAAAGGGGTTTGTGGCTGGAGTTGTGCAGTGTTGTGAAAATCCACCTTCAGCTAATAAACGGTGTTCTGCTCTGTATCTCAACTTGACATTTTTCCTTTCTTCCATTGTGATTCCCCAGCCTAAAATAATTGAAAAGCAATATAAACTGTCTTGTTTGTCTTAGTCCAGGAGTCCCAGCTTGTTCTGCCCTTAAATTCTCTAAGGACTTGAGGGAAAATTTTCTCGCAGCGCTCCTTTTTTTGGGTGAGCAGTATAAAGTTTTTTAACGTACATAAAACTTTTGATTGCTTTCTGCACTCTCCAAACAGAGCCTTGCACAGCCCTCCAATCTTTCATTCTTTTTATGGGATATCATTGTGTGCCTCTTCTATTTTAAGGATTTCTTGAAGCAAGCACTCCTCCTCTGCGATGCTTTCATCTTGCCAAAAGCTCGCTGCATCTCCTGTGTGCCTCAGGCTCAGGGCCTGGCAAACCCTGCCTTTCTGCAGTACCTTTTGTGCGTCAGAATAACTCTCTTTCCTTAAAACATTATATATACTGAGTTTATTTTTGATTCTTGACAAATATCAAACAATCACTGCGACAGTCCAGGTGGAGCATTGCAGCTGATGTTGCACTGAGTGCCAGGATCCCAAATTTCTGTCCCACTTTAGGAAGGAAGGAGCTAAAATGTCTATTTACTGTGGAATGAGGAAAGTTGGGGTCTGTTTCTGAAAAACTCTCTACTACTCACTTGCATGTGTTACTTTCCTTGATATTCTGTTTATATCAGCAATATGTTAACCAAAAAGTGGAATGTTTTGTTTATTTTAGAATATAAAGTTCTAACTGCATTTTAGTCTTAGCAAGAGACTTTATACCTACGTCAGGATTTCTGGTGCTCTGTAGTAACAGCTTCATATTATGCATCAAAGTAGATTGCTTCTTTACTAGAAATGGAACAAACACGTTGGGGTGACGTATCTCAGAGTTTGTCCAGTTCGTGGGCTATTTCCTCATTGGCCTTATGTTATCTCACATGAAAATGCCAAAGGCCAGAGTGATGGGACAGGGCTGGAGCAGTGGTTACTGGCCTCACCTCTCCCACTAGTTCTGCTGGGGAAAAACGTCCAAATCTTTCCCCCATAATAACCCCATAAAGGACATGTAAAGAGAGAAGCTGAAAATGAGCTGAAGAGCTGTGAAGTGGAATAGCAAAATGGTGGGGTTTGTTAATCACAACTAAAAGTACTTGGGAGCACAGGAAGAAGACAGCTGTGTAAAATCAATCATTCAATCAACCCAACTACTATGTGCTTTAATGGCATTCATTCAGAGTCACTTAATAAAACCATTAAATTAACAGCTCAAAAAATAAGTAAGTCAGCTCGAACAAGTTTCCTGCGGCGATGTGTGCAGCTAAAATAAGATCTGCACAAACACGTGTCACAGTCATGAGCACTGAAGCCCAGGGCAGGCAGTGCCTCTGAGCCAGGAATTGCTGGGATGTGGCTGCTGTGCTCTGCAGGGGAGCCCACAGCCCATGCATAGAAGGAGCTGCGGGTCTGTGGCATGGGCGAGGGGCTCCCTGTGTATGTGGCAAAGTCCTGTGGGCAGCAAGGTGTGGGTGAGGATGGGGAAGTGCTCAGTGCTGTGCGGGAAGAAGAGCTGGCAAGGAGGGTCAGCAACATCAGCAGGGGGCTGCTGTGCTGCGAAGGCAGTTTGAAGCAGGCTGGAATCAAGCGAAGAGCAAAGGTTGTTTTGGCTACTCTGCTCTACGTGTGCTGCTGCAAGGAGAGATGAAAAGCGCAGAAGTTTGACAGAGAGAGGCTCAGGGATCTAAAGCAAGAGTTGTTTTAGAAAAGGGAAGAGGGGAGGAGAGATGAGTGCTGGCAGTAAGTCAGTGGGTTTGGTGAAGGTGTGGATGCTGCTGGCAGCAGCCAAAGGAGAGGTGTCTGTATCCTCTGGTGACGTTCCCTGGGTGCAGAGCCTGGGGACCTATGCTACCTACTCTTACCATGTCAGTTTGAGCTGTGCAGTGCCTTCCAAATTCTTACAGCCCATGTTCTCTGACTCACGACACCGGTGAGAAACTCATGCTTTACTTTCAAGTGGGTTTCTAACTTTTATAACAATAGACAAAAACCCGAATGAGGTATTCAAAAGCCAGAAGGCACATTTAAAGAGTTTGAAAAGCAGTTAGCTGAAATCCCCGTAATTCCTGGGCTTCGCTCGTGTTTTCTTATTACTTCTCACAAGTGTTTAATTTCACCCCTTGGTGTTTCTGCAGCCATCTTTTCTCACACATGCAACATCCGTTTGCCTGTAATTACAGTCGTGTCATTCAGTGCTCATACACCCCCTCAGACATTCTTTTGGCAAGGAGATTTTAAACATAAAGCGCGAGTTAATCAGCAGCCAGATTGAAGTACTGCAGAAAGACACTGAAACTGCTTGGTATTCCTAGGAACTCTGGTGGCTGCTTTATGTGCGTTTTATATCACGCTGTGCTTGATGACCTTGTAATGATGAAGTCTGAAGGGAAACAGAGACTGAATCATCACTTCAGAGACTGATGGTTCCAGTGGAGGCTGATGCTCTGAGCATGGTCACAGAGTAATAGCTGTTGTTCAAAGGTTGGTGTGTGGATCTGGCACGGAGCCCAGATACCTAAGAACATCTGCAGAGCTGCTGTGGTGGATGTTGATCAGTGAGACCCAGGGAAAGGGTGGAGGTGGAGGTCTGGAGCCAGATGTGCCCACCAGCTGCTACTTCGCCCCAGTGGCTGCCTCTCAGCTTTGCCATTCCCAACCCAGGCTCACTCCTGTGTCCTGGCAGTGATGTTAACAGGGAGGTCACTGCAGGAGCATGTGTGTGCAATGCTGCAGCAGAGAGGTGAGGAACGGAGCCCCAGATCCTCCCTGAGGTTCAGGCCCCCAACCCCAACTGATGGTGTTGATCCCAAACATGAAAGCGAAGTGCTATTCCCAGACGATGTGCCTATACCTTTCTTGTAAGCATGTTGCATTTAGCATCACCCATGTGCTGCAGGATAGTGAGACACTGCAGTACCAAGTGGAGCCTGAGCTGATAAACCAGCCCTTGGTTCTGGCATCTCTGCAAGCTTCATGCTGTTGGGTACCACATACACGCTCACATCAAGAGAAACAGCTGTTTTATCCTGGACCAAAGGGAGCAGCTCAACCTTTTTTGGCAGATAACGTATTCCTGGCATCTTCCAAACCTGTTCCTTGTGCTGCCAGAACTATCTGGTCGAACAGTGCAGCCCCAAGCTTCTTGCCAGCCTCCCAGATGGCTGCCCAAGGGCTGCACTGTCCATCCCAGGTACAGCGGCACTGCCAACTCCTCCATCACATGTCCATCAAGTCCCAAACTTCACAGCTTCCAAAAACCTTTTGCAAGGAAACCTTTGTGTGTACTGAGCCCTCAGTCCCCGCGTTACTGCAGTCTGAGCGTGGAAACGAGGAGGTAGGGCGGCACAGTGGAGCTGGGGGCATCCCAGGGACAGAGCCAGAGCGTGGGCTGGCAGCGGGGTCACTGCTAGTAATGTGCCAGCAACCAGGAAAGGCAAAGGTACATTGCACTGCCCAGCTGTCCTGGGAGGCGCTGGCTGCTCTCATCTTGGAACTGAATAACCAGCTCTCTGTTCTTCAAAAGACAGCTGAAATATTTTAGGTACTTGCTTATATAATTAGCTTTTAGATGCTCTGGATCTCGTGGCTTAATCATTGTGGATTCCGCTGTTAAATAATTGGAGCTGTCTTGTTTACTAGCAAATTTTCCGTTTGTTGCTCCAGGGTGATTTGTTTTATATTAAATTAAGTACCCTGGGCAAGTAACTTCCAAGTGTCCCAAATGCCAGCAAAGAATTGGTTTTGTTTGTTTTGCCTCTGGGCAGTTTTGAGATGTTTCCAGAATGGATGCTAACTAACTGTCTCTTGGGTTAAATCACTCCTTCCCCAAAACAAAGGCTGTCCTTTCCCTCCACCTCTCCACCCCGTCACCCCTCAGCCTTCCTTTAGTTCTGTGCTGAGTTGTGCTTGGAGTTACTTGGCTTAAAACTTCAGCTTCACCCTCATCCTGCTTGGATAACAGCAATCCCTCAGGACCTGTGTTTTGGCTCTTCTAGCATCTCACTGAGCTGACTGTGTTTTGTGATCGCTATTACAGAAAAGCTTTGATGAGATTTGTAGGGAAAAGGGAGAAGTAAGGGCAGGACTGAAAGTCAATTCATAAGAAATAAAAGTCACGTTTTACAAAGGTTGCAGGTGCAGAGGAGAGTCCTGCTCCTGCACTGTGGGCCAGTCTCTGCACTCCAGGGATGGTCCTGCTTTGAATTAGCAACTGTGGGGAAGGGATGACTGTAGGCCATAGGGAAGCAGTGATGGGGTGGAGCAGTTCTGCATTGGCGCTCTGGCAGCGTGTGCTTTCCTGGAGCCCTCCTTGGGCCGGGACCCGTAGCTCTGCCCGCTGCGGGATGGAGCTGCTCTCCATCCTTGTGTAGAATCAGTGCACTCGTTAAAACGTTGTTGTTGTTGTTGAAAAACTCAGTATTTTATTTCCCAGACAGCTCTAACTATAGCTCCCCGTTGACAAAAACTGTCCAAATCCATTTTGTCTGTTATTTTAGCTGAAGAGAAAAACAAAGCAAGAAAAGGAGAAGTCTCCAGAAGGGGTCATATCCCTCATTTATAAGGGTCTGTGCAGAAAACAAAGTGAGAAATACTGTGATCACCTTCTCTGCTGAGGTCAGGAGCCCGGTTCTTATACAAGGTTCAATAAATGAAACACAGACATAATACTGACATAGCAGAGTAGGAGCAGCATCATGTAAGGCCATCCTCTTGTTCACAGTGGCCAGCACCAGCTGCTTCTGGGAAAAACAGAGAGGAGTCTACAGGGGAGTCTTCTCACTGCTCCCGCATGGAAATGTGTATGTCACAGATTATTTTGACTCCTCTGCAATATCTACATCTTTTGATGCCTTGGAAGGGGGAGGCACACATGTCCTACTCCAGGAAGACTTGGCAGTGAGTTCCCAGCTTAACAGATGATGCACTTACTCGATTATTTTTAGCATGTTATTACCAGGCTGCTTTGGCTTATTTAATGGCTCCTTCTCCACCCAGCTGTGCAGTTTGCTGGGAGGATCCGACTGCACGGGGTGCTCACCTGCCCTCTGCCTCCCTCCCACCCCCATGCTGTGGTGACATTGGTGGGCAGGGACTCAGAGTGAGTGGCTCCCAAGTACAGCTGGTTGCTCTCTGGGTGCTGCTAATGGAGTTGTTGGAGCTCCAAGCAGAGTCCTGGTGCGACGCTTGCTCGGCTGCCCTGTGATAACTGATTGTGCATGTCCTCTGCCCGTGACAAACACAGGCTCAGACCCCGGTGAAATACGTTCATGCTAACACATTTTTCTTAATTTGCATTGGGCTAAAAGTGTTGGTACAGGCAGCTTAGTGAAATGTAGTTGCTTGTTAATCCATGGCAGCTTAATCATGTGTCTGGGCGCTCACTGTGCTGGCTGGGTAATTTACCATGGCAGATATTTGTTGCACTTACGGTTTTCAGACAACTGATACTGCTTAGCTGGAAGATAAACATTTCAAAAATCACACAATGATTTAGGGGCCGTGGGCAAAATGTATGGGAGTTGGGGATCTAAACTCGTTTAAAGATCTTGCTGCATATTCCTATTTCTAAAATGCAGCAGTGAACCATTTTTTGGTGTATATTTAACAGCTAAAAAATGCAGTTGGAAAAAAAGTCCTTCTTGTGAGTACCTGCATCCTTACAGCTCTCAGAACTTTTATAGCTCTGCATACACTTGAAAGTTTAATTTTCCAGTCCCGTTTCTTTTGGATCTTGTAATGAGTCCGTGTTACTTTTAATTTAAGATCTTAGTTCTTAGAGGTGTTTATGAAAAATATCAATGTTGTGATTATCAGGATGAGAAACTAAAATGGAATTATTTGGGCTTTTGGAAACAGCTCCTCTTTCTGCAGCAGAGAAATTTTTATAAGTACAGCTGCCTGGAGTGCTACTGCTAAATAAAGACTGTCAAAATGAACAAGGTATGCCTTATCCCCAGAGGTGAAAAGCCTGGTGCAGGAGCCTGGCTGCTCTCTTAGGGCACTTGGGTGCCATTGCAGCCATCCCTAGAATGCTGCCATGGCAGAGAGGTGTGTGGTTACTGCACCCCATGGTACCGAATTGCTGTGGCATCACCTGCTCTTGTAAACAGCTTTCTTTGGGTTTTGTGCCACAGGAATGATACGCCTCCAAAAAAAAAGAGAAAGTAAACCTGTAAGAGCACCAGGTGCTTTGGGCTGAAGGGCTTAATGCTGCTCTGGTCAGTGGGGCTGGGCAAGGGCTGCTGTGACTGCGTGCTGTCAGCCTCTGCACAGTCACGGCCGTGAGCTGCAACAGATTGTTGTTGAGACTAAATGGAGAGAAATGTGGCTTTTCTATAGTTGTTTATTTTTTAATCAACCCTGCGTTAAGCCTGCGCATACATCTGTCATCAGAGACCCTCTTCCTTTTGTGCTTAATGGTGTTTCTGCTGCCAACCTGAAGATTGACTGTACAGGGCTGGCATTTTTCCAGTGTCAGTTTTTCTTCTTGTCAGGTTTTTTTCTCTTTTCCCTTTTTCTTTGTGACAGTATTTCTCTGTTTAGCTTCTTCCCGTAGTCACTCACATTGAAACCCTGCACGGGGCCTTGGCAATGTGTGCTGAGGAGAGATAGCAAAGCGTGCTTGAAAGTGGCTTTAAATATTGAAACGTAGGGGAGAGAGCAGCGAGCAAAGGAAAGGTTGTACTGTAATCTGCAGCTCAGTGCATTTATGGAAATAAATTTGATTGCAAGTTGCTGCTAAAAGGTGTAGCAGTGCGTTGGAAGGAGAGGTTCACCAGAGAAGTGCATAAAAGCACTCTGCAGAGAAGGGCAGGAGGTTGGGGGTGTACACAGCTCTGCCCTCGTGTTGTAGAGCCTGTGAGAGACCTTCTAGCTGTGTCAGACAGATGCACCAAGCTGGACGTTAGCAGCATTCTGACTGCTCTGTGCCACCACTGGTTCAGCTCTGCGCTGGGTCAGGCTCAGAGGGAGCAGCTGTGGCTCCGTCACCTCAGCAGAGTTTGTGATTCTATGTCTTTGTGTTTTCCCCTGTTCAGACCCGGCTGTCTGCCCCGGCCCTGTGCCGGCTGAAGGCTGCAGGAGGACATGTGCTGTTTAGCCAACACAGAACTGTTGTCTTGGAAAGGTGCTGCAGCGAGTGCTAGCAGTTTTATGGGCTGAAATTAAATGTATATCATCCCAAATGATAGCTGTCTGTAGGTCTTTAGTTTGGCGTGTTATGGAATTTATGGGGTGTACAACAATCTCAGCGCAGAGATCAGAAGGCACTTGGCAGAGTGGGTGCTGAGCAGAAGCGGTGCTGGGAGCAGAACTGTCACAAGGAGCAGCTGGGTCAGCGCTGGGGATTTATCCTGTGAATGATTCAGCTTTTAATTGGGTGCAAATGCTTAATAGCCCCATGCAGTTATGTAAATAGCATGTAAACAGAAACGGACTCTGCTAATCGAAGGTAGGCAGCAGCTATGATTAGATCATATTTACACTGGAGTAGCTAATTGCTGAGCTGGGTCAGTGAGTGCACGTGGCTCAGTGATGTAAGGATGTGCCTGGTAGTTTGGGGCTGGCATTCCTCCGTTAGGTGCACGTGGTCCCATTCTGGGCAGATGCAGAGGGTCAGGGCTCAGCCTAGCAGGCAACCCAGAACTGCAGGGAATCCAAGGAGCTCTAGGCATGTGCTGGGTCAAATCAGGGTGCTGGATTTCTGCTCAGTCACCTCTTGTGTTTGCAGACCCCTTTCCTATAATTTAAGGGAAACAAAACACAATTATAAACCAACGGAGCTGATTCCAGTGTGGCCTTTTGGGGTGAGCACGGTGCTGCAGGTGCTCCTGCCATCTCACAGTCAGTTTGGTTCAGCTGAGAAACAGCAATTCCCTGCAGTACCGCAGGCACAATCATTTTTAAACAATGGGAGCTTTCCATTTCCAAAATTGGCCATAAAAAATTTGAAGTGTGGCAATTTATGGAAAAATGGAAGTGTTTAATCCAGACAATGAGAACTAGCAGCAGTATATAGAACTATCGGGCTGGTATTTTCTTGCAGATATGGCTATAGATAGGAACAAAGATAAATTGATTTTCCTTAGCGTTTGTGGCAGTAAAACCTATTTTCTCTGGAAGACTTCCTCATGCTCACAGAGGCTCAGAGATGAGAGGAAGCTGCAGCATAACTCAGCGCAGCCCTCCTGCACTCAGCACTGCATGCAGAAGGTGCTGTTCTGGAGTGGCCATTTGGGTATCAGTAATGAGAGAATTCAGGGCAAGTTGCTGGTGGAAAAGAAACGAAAATACCTCAAATCAGTAAAATTAGCAGCAGAGATTTTAAAAGCAGGCACTTGGGAAACGAGGCAATAACAGTCAGTAAACAAAATGCAGAGCTGGTTGGGAGGTGGTTGGGCTCTAGAGAGGTATTTCACCACGGAAAGACTCATTTGGCATCTGTTTGTGCACTCAGAGTGGCCCAGGGCAAGATTCAGAGGAGGATTTAAACACTGGAGTGTTGAGTGCAGCAGAATTTAAACCTCAGCAGAAAGCTGAGGCTGCAGTGGGCTCCTGAACTCAGCCACTGAACTGCCCTCTGCTAACTTACTGGTGACACAGTTCTCTCAAAGGTTTTTCTTTAAATTCATCAATCTAAAGAAAATAGTTGTATTTAACTCATTTAATTGTAATTAATGAGTGGAAGGACCGGATACTCTCCGTGGCTGTGCTGCAGGAGGACAGCTGGGAGGAGTGGAGGTGCTGCTCTCCTGGCTCAGCTCCCTCTGCCCATCTCAGAGCCTCAGTGCTTGGAGGTGTGCTTCAAAGATTCATCCTGAAGTCAAAGCTTCTTTCAAATTCTGGGAGTAAATAGGTTCCCACGTGGTGATTTCTAAACGGGAATAACTTATTCTGGTAAAAAATTATACGAGAAGTGAAGCTGATGTTAAGCGCAGATTAATTATTCGTTGGCTTTTCTCCCCCTTCTTTACGCTACGTAATTAGGAGGCTACCACCTGAATATGCAAATCAAGATGCTTTTCATTTTAATTCTTCATGGCGGGCTTCAGTTGCTGTTGCCTTTTCTCAAATGATTGCTTTGACCTCCTCCCTCCCCTACCCCAACATCTGCGTTGGTTCCATTTCCCAGAGCAGCTGCCTGAGCTGGAGCCAATCCTGGCTGCCCTCGTGCAGGGCAGTGTCCGTGGTGCTGTGCTGATGCAGCTTACAGAGGGACATGCAGAAAGAGTTTGTGTTCTCCTTGTCTGTCTATGCACAAACCCTCATAGAGGTGATCTCCGGGTTGCAAGAGATTGAACTGCTCCCGGTACAGATGGGCCCTGTGAACCTCACAGTGATTCTGCAGCTGTAAATGTAATGTTATGTACACTGAGAAATCCACAGGTGCTCACATTGCCAATTTAATTACTTGGTATTATGTTAAGAATTAGTTGTTTGAGAATTACGTAGTTAAACTGCATTACAAGCGTGGTCTTGGCACAAACTCTGAGGTCTTTAGCTGAGTTTAGTCAAGTGTTTGCCTGAGCAAGAACCCACACTGTGCAGCCTCAACCCCCTGTTTGTGATGTAGGCTTACAAAGGGTGACATTGCTGTATATGTTGCATGACAGCTGTCATTTTTATATTAATAGTATAATCTATGGAGGGCTTTGATATAAACACTGTAATTGATGTGTTTATGACAGAGAATTGTAGCATTCAGTGCCTGAGGGTTTCACACTGCATCTGAGCAGCAGTTCTCTGCCATTCCCATTTATTTCTCCCACGCTCATGTTTGCGTTGTTTACTCACATCCCCAAATGTCAAGAGCAGCACACCTCAATGCAGGCTGCTTTGCCTAACAAGACAAGATTTAACTAATAGGACTACAAGCAGATTCTTCAGAGGAGGGGAGTTCTGCTGTTTTTCTTCTGATTCAAGTGCCTTCTGCACTGGTTTTTGGCTGCTGTGTTGGGGTATTTGTCAGCTCCTGGGTAAGGTGTAGCCAGCTGTGTTTTGGGGACTGATGGGTGAGGTCTGGGTTGGGAACAGCCCATCATTGAACGGCTTCTGGTGCTGCCTCCAAAGCACTTCCAAAGAGGCTCGCAGGCACCACTACCATCTGTTGGAAGGGGATTAACATCATTTGTGTGCCCCATGCCTAATTGTGCGTGTAAAATAGCAGCCTGGTAGCACATGGGCTACTGCAGGTGCTCAGCCTGTAGTTTGGTGGAAACGAAGCCACGAATTGCACACGTGTCAGTGGATGCTGGAGAGCTCTGCTTGTTCTGCTGGGGTTGGGGCTGCCTCTGGCATCACCCAACACCTGGCCCCAGCCCTGAGATCCCTCTGGAAGGCAGTGCCAATAGAAATTGCTGGTTTCTGTAATATTGTGACACCTGCAGATCTGTTTGGAAATAATCCACTGACAGGCGAATATAGGTTCCTAACTCAGAAGGGAGCAAAGGAAGGAACAGAAAATTGCCTTTGTGCAGGATTTAATATTTACATCTCAGACTTTGCCAAATAGGTTTGTTATTTATAGCAATAGCAGCAGTAATATTCATCAGTTGCCATGGACATACTAAGCTCACCAAATACAACAGAGTGAACCACAATCTGCACTGGAGTCATTTTAAAATGCTTTCATGCTGAGCGAAATAGTTTGTATTAAATTTAAGAGTAAAATGCCAGGTTTCTCTAGTGCCATTTCTGGGATTTCAGATATAAAAATGGAAATACTTTATTGAAAATTTGATGGGAAGAGCAGTGCTGTATACAAGAACCCTTAAAGAACTTGCTGTCACTGGGTAGCATTCAGGATCACAATTTACTGTGCTTGAAAAGCAGGATGTATAATGAAAACTTCTAGAATTCCATTAATGAGGATATATTTTTGAAGAGCTGAAAAACAGATGAAAAATACGATTTAGCAGGTGAAGTCTCGATAGAAGCATGCTTCTGGTCAAGGTGCCTGCAGTAACTGCTTGCCCCAGCCCTCCTGCCCTGCCCTTGAGGAAGCTCCTCCTCACTTAGGAAACACCACACCTCCAAAATATTGCTGAAAGAAGCAGATTTCTCATTCTTGGGATAACCTAGGGAAAGAAAAGACAGAGCAGTTATGGAGGAGTTATGGATGCTGCCTGAAAAGAGGTTGGATCTGGGCAGAAATGCTCAGCGGTTATGTACCCGTTGTCCATCAGCCCAAACAAATTTGGCATCGAAGGAAGAGCTGAGAGCTGTCAGGCTTTAATACCCCCAGATAAGGCTGCTCCTTGAGGGAGACTGCTCAAATGCATGATAATAACATGGAACAGTGAATGACTTTTAGATATATTAGGTGATAAAATAAAGCAGACTGAAATTGAGACACGAGGAAGTGTAAGCTCTACATGGTGGGAGGTGAAATGCGTCTGATGGCTGCTGACCCTTTGGGAAGGGGTTCTGAGGATGTCTGGAAGGGGCGATGTGGGCAGCAGGGAGGCCAGGAGTGTGCATGCCCCATTCAGCCCACACAGTATGTGCTGAAGGATGAGGTTGGCTCTGGGACTTCTTCCAAAGTAGTTTGCAGGGTCTGGTTTAAAATTGAAGAAGTTTGAATTGGACTGTGATAAAAGTATCCATGTTGAAGAGATTCCTTTTTGGATTCATGCTGGTACTTTGTTGTAGCTTTTTGTCTTTGGCTTGCATTTTTTTTTTTTTTTTTTTTCAAGGCAGCATTGTAGTACAGATCCCTGCAGAGGGATGGCACTAAGCTGTGGGCCTTTTGCATTGACTCTGATATTTGTGGGAGCTCTGCAACCCATCATTGTGGGTGTGGGGCAGGCCAGCTCTCAGCAGTTGCTTGCAGCCTACCATCAGGACACCAGCACCATTTTGGTAATGCAGTGGAACAGACTGCCCAGAGGTGTGGTGGAGTCACCCACCGTCCCTGGAGGTTTTCAAGAATTGTTTAGGTATGGCACTTAGGGGCTCTGTTTAGTGGGCACAGTGGTGGTGAGTTGACTGTTGGACTAGATGGTCTTAGTGGTCTCTCCCAACCTTAACACTTCTATGACTGGGGGGGAATCCATGTTTTTTTGGGAACTGCTGGGAGTTCTTAGCAGTGGGACTGGAGCAGATTGTGTTTTGGGAGAGGAGTAAAGCAAAGGATTGGTCCTGTAAGTACAGTACCTACACCAAATCTGACATGGAAAATGGTAACAGCTCTGTGGTTCAGGACACAGAGCTGAAATTTGTGAAAATGAGATTCTTAAATGTAATACTGCAAATACAATTGTAGGGTGGGAGTTTTGCAGCCTTCCAGTAAAGGGCTTTGGTGTTGGCTGCCTCAGGGTGCAGCTCCTCCTTGCTGCCAAAGCAGCCGTGCCTCTGTAAGTTCTTTCTTTTCTTCTTCTTTACCCTAATGGAGGCTTGATAGTTCTCAAATGGACTGAGATACACTGCAGCTGTTTTGTAGTTTCTGTGATTTCAGCGTGTATTGTTGTGCATGATGTGTAATTGTATTTACTTGCCAGCAATAAAGAAGTGGTAGGAATGAAAAAAAAGCACATTACTGCTGTATTCTCTTCCTTTTCATGCAGTGCAGTGTGGGAGAGATTACATTCTGGAGGTAAAATTACAGTGTATGAAATCCCACCCTGAGCACTTCAGTGCGTTTTTCTTATAGCGAAAACAAATAGGAACAACAAAGAGAACAAACTCACTGCTTCTTTTGTTCTTTTTTTTATTATTATTTTATTAGAGAGTATTATATTCAAAAACTTTTGCCAGGTAGAAGAGATATGCAAAGGGAAAATAGAAGGAGAACTGTTAAAAACAATTGCATGCCCTGAAAATCCAGCGTGTACCCAGTCCTGCAAACAGTACTCATCCTCTCTGCAGAGTGGCTGAAATGCCACTGGGTGCTGCTTATAATGTTCAGGGCTACAGAATTGGCTAAACAGGATGGAAACAAAGCACAAAATGGTGCCTCCATCACTGTGCTCTCTGCCCCTTGTGAAAATGTCTCCCTGCCCTCCAGAAGGTCTTCACACAGCAAAGCGCTCAAGCAGGACCAGTTCCCTCCCTAGGACCCATCTGTGCCAAATATGAACACGTTTTGTCTGGGCAAAGAAGACTTTTGACTCCAACTTTCACATCGTTTCAGCTTAGCTTCAGAAAGGTTGGCTTTCATGAAGGTATGCAAACCCCACATGCGTGGTATTTAGGAAAAATTGGTCTGTTATGAGCAAGGGTGATCTGTAACTGAAAAAAGAGGTTTACTGGAAGCTGCTCTGGAAGTGATTTTGTGTGTGTGCGCGTGCTGCTTCAGACCATTGCGGTATTTTCATGTTCAGGAAGCTTACAGCTCCAGCTGTGGCAGAGAAGGTGGAAAAGTACCTTGAGAGATAAAATCATACATCTAAATTGTGCTTCCTGGGTGCTATTTTCCCTAATTAAAATATCTGTCACCAACACTCCCTGATCTGGCATACGGAGGCGGCCATCTTTGCTGGGCTGTGGTCAGAACGCACCAGTGTTGCTGAGATTGTTGATGCAATGCTGGCGGGGCAGTAATGCTCTGCTCACAGCGGTGCTGTCCTGAGTTGGAGAGCCCCTCACCTGGCAGTGGGTCACAGCTGGCCCTGCAGAGCTCCCTGCCTCCCCACAACTGGGAGCCATGCTGCCCGTGCATCAGCGGCCTCTCCGAGATGCTTCATTTCTGTTTGATTCTTAATTATTTTAATAGTTAAGGTACTTAACATGCTTTAGTGATTTACTTCATTTAATTGGATGTAGTGATTAGAATATCTTTTATATTACCCTCAGTGCGGTTTTAATTTAAGATTATAATCTCGTGTTCCTTTTCAGCTCCTCTCGCTTTCATTTAGATGGAGCCTTTTTCTTTTCTGATTTTATTTTGTTTGTTCAGTTTTCCTGCTGATTCAGTAAACATACTGCTGGGATGGTTCCTTGGGAAGCCTGACTGTGGCTATAAATTCTTTCATTTAGGGCAGATGCTAATGAATTAAAAAAAAAAAAAGAAATGGAAAGTGATGCATGAGAATGCAGTCAGCCTTTGGAGCTGTCTGCTGCTTTTTGCAGTCATTTATTAGCGTTAAAAAACATAATAATAATTGTTACCTTGATAGGGCTTGGAGAGGATGCATGCAATAAGGAAATGGAAAATGACAGCGTATTCTCCTCCCAGTGCATGTCATGCCTTGCCTCGGATGATGTATGGGTTAGGATTTTAGTATTACTACACAGGGTGTGAAATTTTGGTATCGCCATCCAGTGTAGGAATTGCTCTGGGAAGGGCAATGGGCTCAGGGCCGTGGGTTTTGAGCCCCGCTGAGTGGAGCTGAGGACAGCAGTGTGGGCTTTGAGCTGTGGGGAAGGGCTGTGGTGCTGGAGCCAGCTCAGTGCCAGCCTTGTGCATGGCAGCTGGGTCGCAGCTGTACCCACTGCATGCAGTGGGGAGAACCTTTCGCTTCCTTAGAAGAGGAGAATGTCTCCAGTGTTTGGCAGTGCCAAGCGTCAGGCCTGTAATATGCACCCTAAAGCAGTCAAACTGTTGTTATGAGTGCAAAAAATATTAATAAATCATTGGTTGTTTAAACGGAATCATTTAGGGCTCATCTGGCTAATGAGGAAGAAAAAGCTGAACAGAATGCTTCCGTTCGGTTTTACGGAGACGTATGAGATCAGCTGTTCATTGGAAGCTATCAGTGTACATACCTCGCTGGCTCCCTTGTGTAACATTCCTTATCTCCGTCTTATTAGTCTTTCATTAATTAAAGCTACAGAATTCAGCATTTTTTGTTAGCTGTGCTCTCAGCGTGAAATTTAGCTAATTCTTCTACTATTGGAAACAAAGCTCAAAGATTGAAGTTTATTCTCATTGTGTTCTTTCAGTTATTTATTTCATATTGCTGTCATGCATGGATGGATTTATATGATGCTCTGATGACCTTTAGAAATTCTTCTGATTAAATGCTGTTCTACTTCATTATGACATTTCTGTACTTGTACTACCAGATTTGATGTGTACAGCTTAATAACACAACTAGACATGAATGCTAATAACTTTACAATTAATTGCATTGCTATTTTTTAACGTAGACGAAATTTAGAGCAAGTTTCTCTTGCTGCAGGCTTACATGAATCATATAAATTGGAAGGTAACAAAAGAACATATTAGCATTTGTTAGCCTGGATGCACAAATTCAGTAGTAACCATTTTAATATGTTCTACAACTTTTCCAGCCTCAAGTTTAATATGTACTACAACTTTTCACCCTCAATTTTTCAACCAACGTCGTAATTGAATTGGTTCTTTCTTGCCTAAGGATAATGATTTTGCCCTGATGGAATCCTTATTAGATTTTAAGGATTGTACTGATGTTGCCTATTTTACATAGAGAGAATCACAGTTATTCAACTGTAAAATACTTTTACACAAAGGCCACTGTAAGTCTGAGATGTATGAACTAATTATAGTGTTTAGAATTGTTGTTAAGACCCAGCATCCATAGCTGGAGCCAACACAGTTGTGGAGCCTGTGTTTGGGTATTTGGAGTGCTTCAAGGACCCAGCCCAGGAAGGCAGGGTGTGGGGGCAGGCCTCTGTCCTGGCAGGGGTCTGGTTGTTGGTTCTGGTTGGGTTTGTCGTGTTTCAGCTAGCTGAGAGCGGGTGAGAACCACCTCACACCTTCCCCTGCATGCTCCAGCACTGCTTTGCTGTTCTTGGATGTGTGGAGGGAAAAGATGGCCTAGTTTGAATAGAAATGGTGTATTTCTGTTAGCCTGGAAGCCACCAGTCTCGCATGGGTAATTAGACCTTAGACTGCAGAAATAACTGTTGTGTTAATTGATTTTGTGGTTACTTCCTTGTGTGCTGTGTGTGTGCTGGTTGGAGTGGATGTGTGGGTATAATGTCTTCAGAAGTCCCACTGATAAAAGGTCTTCACCTGTGTGCATTGTGTGCAATGTATCTGCAGCCTCTAAACAGATGAAAAGGGAAGAAAAATTGCAAAAAAATATTAAATATCTTTATACTTATTAAATACAGATGTGTCTGGAAGTGAAATTAAACAAGCAGTCATTCTAACTTTCCTACAGTTAGAGGTTAACCTCAATTAAATATACCTTCCGAAGTCAAGTTGTTTTTTTTTTTTTTTTTAAGTATCCTCTTAAGATCATTTTAAATCCTAGGAGAGAGACCAGTTAGCATAACTCCATGGACTGCTCTTATGTGTGTTTTTCTTAAACCTTCATGCTTCATTACTGGGGATGGGTATCACTTCTAAGGTCATAAAACATGATTGCTTTCCCATACTTATGCTTCAGCCAGTTTTATTCACTGCAGAAAATAAGAGTAAGGACCAGCTCCGATGGTAAACTTGTGCTTACTCAACTAACTGTAAACAGAGTGATCAATATATGAAATCAAATGTTATGTCCGTGCTGCGTTAAGATGTTATCAAGCTGCTGTGCTTCTTGGCTCCTTGGTATGCCTCGAGGTACAGCACACCCCTCCAGCTACGTGTGGTTCAGCGGTTCCTTTAAATTGAGATGTAAATGTGTCTTAAAGGAAAAATAAGTATAGAAAAGAGCAGACCTAAAGCTAATAGAGCTGCATTGAATTCATCTCAAATACATGTTAAATTTTCCTGACACCGTTACCCTTTCCTTTGGAAGCTTCAGAGTGTTCTTGGCTAATAATAAAAATAAGACAAACCCTGTAAAATCAAACCAAGGAAACTCATTTTCCCATCTGTTTTCAACCTTTCCCTCTTTGTCCTGGATATTTGTAGCAAAGGAGACAAAATCCCATCAAGCATTCTTTTAAGCTTTGCACACTTGTTTATACTATTTGCTATGCTTGAGCTTCTGCCTTTAACAACAAAAGGAAATAATCAGGTGCTGGTAGCAAAGTTAAATGAAGACTGTAGCAGGAGACAAGATCTGTGGATTGCCACCCTGACTCTTAGACTCTTCTACTGAGCAGCCCATGCTAAATTGTTTAACCTATTAGCTGCTGATTCCCTGTCTGTGAAGTGAGGGCATTGAGATTTACCTACTCAGTGTTGGTCCCAGCATTTGCCTGCTTATGTTGGTGCAGCGATGTTGAGATGCTTGGTGTGACAGCTCATCAGGGATTGGTTTGTGAGGCACTGCTGTGGCTCTGTCACAGGAGGTGGGGAGTGGGGCTGCAGAGCGGCTTCGTGTTGGGTTTGGGGGATCAGACACAACTGGCGAGTTGCTGCAGGCTGCCGTGTGCAGTCATTGCATTACAAGGCTGCTGTCAGAGGCAGAACAGGCATGCAGACATGCCTTCCTCAGTTGCTGGCCCCTCTGGTGAGTTCATCTCAGTTTTCAACATGTTTGATGGAGAGTTGACTTGTGAGGTGGGAAAGGGGCAGATGCTTCAGCAATGCCCATCCCACAGCTGTGTGCTTGGGCAGAACTGGCACACAGGGCTCTCACAGCAGCGCCTGCAGGAGGCGCATCCTTGTGCTCTCAGTCTGCCGGGTCCCGCCATGCCTGGAATGGTATTGAAGCATCCTGGGGGACTTCGTGGTCTCTGTCTTTCCAAATGAATGGAATAAGGAATTGTGATTGTCAAATGATAGTGAGAAGGGAATGGTTTGTTTTTCTGTTGCTTCTTTCTAAAGCACCATTTTGTTTGGGTGCAAATATTAACACTGACAAGTGTATTTTAGAGTTTGTGAGTGCACCTTAGGCTGAGATGGTGCATTGTTTTTTCATGTTTAATGCACACAGTTTAGATGGCATGCATTAATTATATTCTTATTGCCTTTGTTATGTTAATGGCAGAAATAAACTCTTGGTTTTCTTTTATTTAAAAAAAGAAAAGAAAATGGGTAAGATTTCTTAAGATGCGTTATATATCAGCAGCTAATGAAGAGGAAATAACGATGACTCTGCACTGTAATATGTATTAGAGCACTAATTAGACTACAGCAGAACTGCTCACAGTTGTCTTTTAAACACCTGCTTGGTAATTGCCAGCCCATGTGTTACTGCACGTAGCAGGGCACGCCTGCACACACACAGTGCGCATCGGCCTACGTTTCTGTTTGTGTTCATCCACACTTACATGGGGTTAGGAAGGATGGGTGGCACTGAGCAGCCCTCCTGCTGGCTGGGCTGGGCCTGTGTTCCCCATTGCCTGCTGCAGAGGAAGGGAAAGGAGACCAATATGGGTTTTTTTTCCAACTTTATGACCCTGTAAAGGCGTTGTGTTTTCTGGGCAAGAATTACTGATCCATACAGTTGTCTTGCATGTTTGTTAAGCCAGGCTTTTCTGTATTGCATCTTCAATATTTGTTATTTATTTTTGTGCATCCATTTTTTGAGACCGTTAACAGCTGTACATTTAGAAATAATGTTGTCCTTCCTTTCTAAAGTCCCTTTCTTTAACTGGAGTAACAAACCACAAATGCTTCCAACCGACCTCTTACTTGCCTTTACATTTTTGAATGTTATGTGTAAGTAACTGAGTTTTAAACGTGGGTAACAAATGTGGAGCCCTCATTGAAGCTGGCCATGGGTTATAAGCATTGTTCCTTTTGCTTTATATCAAGATGCGGGCATCACCTACCTACCTGCCTTGCAGCCTCTTGTGCAAGCTCATGTTGCCCATGTTATGGCCTTTGCTAATGGCAGTGACTCCTGTATTCCCCAAATACTGACCCTGTGCTGTACCACCTCTTTTCTCTCGCCCCTTCCCAAAGGCACTCTGCTCTGCCCTTGGCCGTGCTGCTGATGTGTTGCAGGACATAGAGCTGTTTGTGTTGGAGAGCCTGAGCAGCCCCAGTGAGTGTACCAAAGGTGAGAACTCATTCAAGACCTTTTTTTGTTATCTTGCCCATTTTTAGCAGATGTACTAAGTGCTGAGATAGTTAATTGATTAAGTGCCACATGACCACATTTCCCATAAAATAATGGGTTTAAAAGTAATATGTAATATTTCCATTTTATAGCTGTTATATTTTTGTCTCTGTTTCAAATTGTTTTATAGTAGCTGCAATTTTATATAACCCCATTTCAGCCATCATGAGCTACAAACGTTTCTGTGCTGTACATAAAAGAATTTTTGACTTGCACACAGGGATGCTGCTGCTTTATATAACTTTGGCTCTGCACCCTGAAGGTAGCAGTAACACTTGGGGAGCTTAGTGCAGCAATCACAGAGGGGTATAGCTGGGAAGGGAGGAGTGCTGGTGAAGTTTGGCTGTGCCCATCAGCAGTGTTTTCATCCTTGTTAAGTACCAGACTGGTACCAGCTCTGTGGTCAGCCCAAAGACCAGGTGAGAGGTGATGCCAAGGGGTGCAAAGCAGCACTGGATGTTGTAAGCCAGCACGATAACCAGGTATGGGTTTATTGAAGGGAAAGAAGAAAAGGAGAATCCCTTTTCCTGTTCCTCTCTCCCTCTTAGCATGTGGCCTGATCCTGAGCATGGTCCTGTGCTGTATGGCAGAAGTGCAGCGGGCTTTACAGAAAAACAACAGCTATAAAGAACCCGGACTCCAAGCAATTTAGTTGCGTTCTTCATTAGGATGAGCAGTGGGCTCAGCACACCAGATGCCTATACAGCGTCAGCTTTTTGTGAAGCCAATAGAGCAAAGCGGGAATGCATTCGTGCAAGGGAATTGGGGCCAGAAGCTGAGTCTTCTAGAACCCCAGGTGGATACTTTGCCTTGCTGAGCTTTTGGAAAAGCAAGTCTGGCTTGGTGGCACCGGCTGTACACCTGCCAGCTGCTGCTGTCAGACCTGAGCTCACCCCCCAACAAAGTGCTGAGCAAGCACGTCTGGGAGTTTTGAGCAAGCCAAGCCCATCTTCGACAGAATATTCTTCAGAGGTCAGGCACTTTCCTCCACTTATGGGAGAAACTGTCTGAGTGTGTCATGAGAGGAGGAGGGAGGGGAAGGAAGGCATCTAGAAACGGGTTGAGTCCCTCCGGGTGCTGCTGTGCTGGAAGCCCAGGTGTTCAGTGTCTCTGCTCACTGGACTGGTACCTGTCACTAGCATGTGGGAGCAGAGCTCTTCCCACTCCATCTGCCCTCTGCCTCGTGGCCTTAGGATTCACAATACAGCGTCAGAGGAGATGAGGCCTCTTATGATGTCAATGAACTGCAGAAATAACCTCTGCAGGGTTTCCTTAAATCACCCCCCAGGGTCTTTCCCTGCTGGCTCCCCAGTGCATGGCAGGTGACTGGAGATGTTAGCTTCTGCTTCCCTATTGCTGTTTAATTGCCAATCTATATGAGCAGTATAATTAGGCATAAGCCATATCAATTTAATCACAAACCCTAAACAAACCAATGCTCATTCAAGTCCTATGTATATTGACAGGCTAAAGCAAACCCTCAGCTCTTATCCATTCTGCATACTGATAATTTTTCTGCCAGTGTCTTCTGCATCAGAAAGTCAATAACTGAGACCAACGTTTGTGTCAATAAATCCAGCACGCAGTCTGCCCCTTTCCTGAAGGCTCACACACTGCTGCATCACTGCTTCTCACTGGGGAGCTGACAAGGGTTGTAACCTGTTTCTTTTTCTCCCTCTTCACCTTCTCCAGGTCACAGGTGGAGGGAAGTGGAATTCTGGGCAGTTTTGAGGTGTTGAGGAGAACCTTGCAGTGCTCAACAATTCCTGAGCAACCTGCTGTAAAGTAAGTCTGATTTCTGAAAGTGGAAAAGGTTCAAATTGAGTTTAGGTGTCTCAGATTTCCTATGGGACTTTGTTTTGTGAGAAGGACAGTGGGTTTTGTTCAGTTGCTCATCACTCGTGCTGCATTTACATGGCTAGAAAGGCTCAGTCAGCCATCGTAGCTCTGACACATGTTAAAGCCCTTGCTGAGGGCAGCAGTGTCTCAGCTCTGTGTCTCACACAACATCCCGGTGTGCTGGAGCTGCTGCTCACTGCAGCTGCTGCTCACTGCAGCGGGACCCAACCCTGCAGGGCTCAGCACAGTGCTGTGCTCCCAGGGAGAGCTGAGCTGCGCTGCTCTGTGCAAGTGCTCCAAACATGCACGACCTTTACATTCAGGCTGAAACAAAAAGATCTGTTGCTAACTAGGAGTCCGGAGTTGCTTTCATATGTCTGAGCATTCAGGGAATAGATGTAGCTTAAAATGCAAATGTGGTACTTTCTGCAGAGCATCTCTGCTTTTCAAGATCCCTCATTTCATGCTGTTACCGTGCACTGCCCTGCTGTTCCTATGAAAAGAGCCTCTCTAAGGAAGAGATTCCCACGGACAGAAATCCAACTGATGTGGTTAAAAAAAAAAAAAGTAAAACATGTATTTTAATTTCTAAAAGGCATGATGCCCATCTGAAACTTGGCAATCAGCATCTTCTCGGGCGCGTAGAAATCAGCCAATCACTCCCTTGGTTTTCTGGGCATGCATCTCATTCAGTGGTCCTCATCCATGTGAGCGAGTAGATGCTGAAGTTTTCGCATAGATCCTGAAGTTTTCACTGTAGGGTTTCCCTCTGAGAGCAGTGATGCTCCAGGGCCTGTTGGCATCTCTTTTCTCTGTGTGTAAGTTCCATGCAGGTGCAATGTTAGGTGTCCTGCACACGAAGAGAATCAGGCCCAAATGCTTCTATTCACATTACCAATGAGAAATGTCTGCAGTGCCCATGAGGAGCAGCTGCATGGTGAGTCTGTTCCCTGGAGGTTACACGTGTTCCTGTGATGCACCACCAGTCCGGCAGCAGTGTTTGCTTGGCACTTGTTGAGGCTTCCTGGACATTGTCATCCTCTGTCTTTACAGCTATGTACGATGTGTTATTGATGGGTGAAATACAGAAGAGGTTTGACATTTCTCTGATATCTTGCATTTTTATTCTCTTATAATTTCAAGCATTTCCAATTCTGTGCCACTACCACATAATTGAACATTTTAAGCACATAGTTCCTAGCAGTGTCAGCTTGTATTTTAAGCTTGTCTGGTTATTTTGACAGTGTGAGGCATCACAAGTGATGTAAGCTGTTTCTCTCCTTAGAAGCAGGACCCAGCCCTGTGCTGCCCAGATAAGAGCAGTGAGACAGAAGCTGCTTTAGAAGCAGCAGGACACGTTTGACTGCACTTCACTGTGCTGTAACCAGAGAATAGAGCATGCAGCACTTTGGAAATGAACTGAAGCTACATAGAATAGGGGGAAAAAATCAGATCCAAGTCCTGCTGTAGTCCGAGACTCCTCAGAGATTTGGAGAAGTGCAGTTTGCAGCAATTTAGCCTTGAAATTGTGGTTGTGACCGTGCTGTGTGTGTGACAGAGCCTGATCAGCACATCGGTAGCTTTCAGCTTGCACTCAGATACGGAGCTGGGAGCTCAGGTGCTGTGGGCAGCAGTGGGAGCAAAGGAGGGCTCTGACCTGTAGGACTTTAGGACAATCAGGGAGATCAGGGGAGGGAACGGAACCTGCCCCACGCTTAAGTGGGACTTGGGCATCCAGTGAAGCAGGACAGTGTCCACAAGCAGCAGCACCTTGGTTCCTTCCTGAGCTCAAAAAAACAGCATGAATTCTGCTGTTTTCTTGAAGGAAAAACAGTGAGGGCCTTAGAAAAACTCCTGAGCTCTGCACTTTTAGTGGGCTGAGATATTTCTCTGTAGTTCTCATTTTTTTGGTGCTGAGAAGCTCTGCCCTGCTCCTTGTCTCAGCATGTGGGCTGCTTTTTTCAGATTTGACCATGGTTTTCCTAAGGCATTTGTCAGCCACTGCCTCCCGATCCTTTGGTCACTGTTTTCATAGATGTGGTCATTAAGAACTATAACTGATAATCTTGAGGACTGGCAGCTGTTGTCAATGATACATGGCTTCCTCTGGGAAACCTCTGGCTCTGATAGCTTCAAAATATGACATAAGTCTCATCTTTTCAGGAAAGCCTTTTCCAGATGGGTTTAAATTAAAGCGTTGCCCTTCCCATTGCTTTATAGACAGTAGCTAATTAGCTGCAGAATGGATAGCTTTGCTCCTGCTTGAGGGCAGGCAGAAGTGGGTGTTTGATATAGAAGCATTTCTGTCTTTGGTTTCAGTGCATCCGTAAGGACAGATGATGAAGTCATTAGAATAAATATCAATACATGTATTGAACTTTCCATTATTCTGAGTTTACCAGAGCTGGCTAAAAAGAGGACAGTTCTTGAGAAAGATCTCATTTTTATTATAGTTCTGCAATAGATCAACTGCAGATCAATTTGTACGTTTTGTCATCAGTCCTATTAGTAGAATACTGCCAAAATTTGCAATCACAGTTGAGGAGCTGACATCTGAACCTTGAAATTATTCAGGAGGGCTCCTCACGATCCTTGGTTTCCAGCTAGAGGAGGCATTAGCCCCAGGCTGCAGTAGGATTCTGTGTCCTCTTTTCCTCCTGCGTGTGTGAAAACGGCTCCAAGAGATTGTTCTCCTTCAGGCAGGAAATCCTGAAAATGCTGAGCTTTTCATTTAGATGCCTTGCAAGCAGTGCTGATTCGATTGCCAGCCTTGTTTCCTCTTACAGTAGTTATAAAAACCTCCTCCCCTCCCCAGTCAAATTTAAAATGGCCTATTTTAATACGCTTCTCTTAAGCGTGTCTATATGCTAGATATGAAGTGTTTGAGCTTATCTTGTATAATGTAAATACTGCTGTGCTTCCAGATTAAAGGGTTTTTTTCCTTTGATCCAGTCTTCTTGTAGCCAGTTCAGCCTTTGGAAGGAGTCAGAAGAGATTTGTGGAGCTTGGCAGCGGTGTTGTTCCTGAGGAAGACTGGAGGAAGAAAACTCAGAATCACCCCTATGAGCAGCTCTTTAAAACGAATGGCTAACTGAAGGAAGAAGCCTTGTGGTGAGCAATTTTTTGCTTAAGATAGCTCGAGACCAAGTGTAAAAATAGCACTGCCACGTCCATGTAGCATGGTGGTGGAAGCAGTGCCTCTGCTGCAGCCTGGGGCAGTCGTGCCCTGTGCTCCCATTGATGGCCCCATGCTGCAGGCCAGGCCCTGGGCATGCAGGTGTTGTCTTGTGAGTGAAGGGAGCCACGGCTGTCTTGTTGTTTGTGGGGATCCATGGAAAACTTATGGTAGCTCTTCTGGAAACTTGTGCACGAGTGGAACTTGGCTGAGATGCTGAGATTTGTTCTTCTTTGCTTTTTCCCTCAGTTAGAAGGGTGGATCAGAGAAACTCAGATCAGGCCCCCAGCACTGGATACTGTGGTTGCTTGAAAATAATTTATTAATAGCTTTTATATTTCATGTTTCCAAGGCAACATGAAAGCTCAGGACATTGGTTTTCCATACGTGAGCGGAAGGTTTTGGCTGCAGAAGTGTTTTCCTCTGTCTCACTGAAACTGCCATCAAGGCACTGAAAGCTGTGCTGTCTGTCACTGTAGTCAGTTTCTCTCCGATATCCATAAAACGATGCAAGGCAGATAGATGCAGCTGATGAAATAATCTCTTCTTGCTGCAGAACTCATTCAATCACCAGAGAGCTCCAGCGTTCAAATAGATAAATTAGTGCTGTGACAATAGTAACTTTGCCTCAGTTCAGTGGCAGTTAGGAAGTGAGACAAAAATTAAAGTATTTGTCTGTTTTAACTGTGGCCCTTCTCAGATTGCTAATGAGAGAGATTCTTGTTAAACGTATGGCCTTTCAGATAGACTTCTTTACAGGTCCTCCATTGGGAAAATGATTTAGTGTTTGTATCATAAGAGACATGAAAGAGGGGGCTTTCCCTTGTTTTCTCTGCCTCGTTTCCTTTTGTGCCTTCAGCTGATGGAACAGGTCACTGCTCGTGTTCCAGCACAAAAGATCCCTGAAACAGAAATCATTGGAGAGAGCAGGGCCACCAAGGGCCCCTTTGCCTGCTCGATTAATGGCACAGTGGGCACACCCAGGTGCTTTGGTCTCAAGGGAGAACTCACTTTCCTTGGAGATGGCAAAAATCAATCTGTGCTTCTACTGAGAGCTGCAGAGAAGCTGCTGCATGGTGCTGAAATAAGTCCACTTGTGTGCGGGAAGCACTGTCTGGCTGTGCAGAGCCGGGCCCTGCAGCAGGGCAGGGCAGGGGCTGAGGTCCCCACTTCCCAAACTGGGGAGGATGTGACCCCTCTCAAAGGGGCTCTTTGCTGATGGATGGCTCTGGTTTGTCCCCCTCCCCCTTCCTAGGAACTGCTTTGACTTTAAATTGTCATTGGCTGAATTAGTGAATATCTTGAGGTTGCAAGCTCTCCATAGGCTAATTGGATGCTTCTGATTCTTCCTTTTTCAGCACTTGCAGTGCCATGATGTTCTGCCATCCAAAGGGGAATTAATTGCTGAGTGGCATGGAAAACACACAGCACAGACAGCAGGCATGGTCCAGACCTCAAGGGACTAGTCATGGTCTTAAAGGCTAAGAAAATAATCTGAGGTGCATTGGAGAGAAAGTGTCTTAGTAATGCTCCATACATAATGCTGGTGTTCCCAGAGTTAGTGGCGTATCTCCAATATTTGTCCATTAAAACATGGAGACATTCAAAGATATGAAGATACTTATTGACCTAAGAAATATATCAGCAAGAAGCTGAATATATTAAATGTATAAACTCGTTTGAATTACAAGGAGTGTCGTGGCACACACTGTAACATAGCAGTGAATGAGAGTGAGTGTAAGCTGATGATGGAGGAGGGAACCCATGAAAGAGAGGGTGAAGAGGAAAGGTGTTCGAATCTTCTTATGGAAATAGCAGGGTTTGGGATAGGGGAACTGCTCCATGCACCTAATGCATCACAGGACAAGTCAGAGGTGAGGCAATACACAGCCACTGTCAGGAAGAGGAAAACATGACAGCGGATCCAAAACTGGTGGCAAGCTGTGGTTATCCCAGACTCCAGCTGTCCGTGTTTGTGGTAGGTGACCTGCAAGGAGATCTCCCTGAGATGGCTGCATTTTTCTGTCAGAAGTGAGACACTGCTGCTCTCGGCTCACGCTGTGTTAGGAGCAGCGTGCAGCTCCCAGCAGAACCCCTGCTGAGTTGGCAGCTGGTGGCTGCTCAGGAGACTGGAGCGTGGCCTGGAGGGGACATTGTCTGCCAAGGGCATGGCGGGGACGTGCTGGGCTTTGGGAGGGCTGCCAAGCAGTGCTCGTGTGCATCTCCTTGTCCTGCAGCCTGCACTGTGTGATGGTGTGGTTGCGACCGATCCCATGGACAGCAGCAAGACTTCCATCTGCAGCCAAATGCCTTGGCTGGCTGCAGGAAGGACTTCCAAGCTGAAGGTGAGACATTAACAGCACTTCTGAAATGGTTACAGCTCCCACATGTGAAGGGCATTGACTCAGCTGTGTGTAGGGCAGCTTCCCTTCTTGCTGTAGCCATTGAAACAGGTGTGAATCAGCTGTGTGTGCACCAGGAAAGCAAATAAGAAAGGTTTTCACAAAAAAGCTCTAAGAGTGTAAAACTGATACCTGGAGGTGCAGGTAAGTGGCATACTTTTTCCCTCCCCCGATTTTGTAGCTTGCACTATATATGCATCAGATTTAAAGGCAAGTAGTGTCTCTCTTTATCAAACAGGCTTGATAAAAGAACAATCATGTACATTCAGTTATATCTCTGCTAAACGTATCCTTTTTTATTGCTTTCCAGTAGTTCAAAGCATTAGCATAAAACAATCAAGGAGGTTGTTTTTCCTAAGAGAGAGAGTGCCTGTTTACAAACTCATTTTATTTTCACAATACTCCATTGTTATTTATTTCAGACAGAAAGCTGTCAGATTAATGCATTCCCTCATGCAGGACAGCTTGCTTTATTGCCCGTTATTAAGATATAACATATATAACCTGACAAGCACTGCCCACGTCTGCAATCTACCAGTGAAAGGCAAATTAAGTAGAAAATGGAGATCTCCAATATTTCTTGGGGCTAAAGTGATATTAGTTTTTAACTCATTTTGTATTCAGAGGGGATTCTGCCTGCTCACAACATATCTGACAGAGTAAACTGCCCAAAGAAGGCTTTTTTGATTCGTAGAACAGCTACATCTGAGAAACTGATTTCAGAGTCACAGGAGTCAATTCCCCCGGCATAAATGTGTGCCGACAAAGGAGGAAAAAAAAAACCAAACACTCAACAAATGAGTTGGATGGTGCAAGAAACCAGTTGGAAAGCAACTCCTTCGGGAACAGTGGTGTAAGGTGAGTAACTGAGATGCATAAACCCAATCCTAAAACAACCCAACAGATAATCCTTATGGCCCCAAGGGTCCAAATTCTAAACCCCAGTGCTCACATTGTCCCAGTAAGGGCTCCCAGATGGACGTGGGCACCAGGCACAGCTGGTAACACCTTAGCTAAGTTGCTCCCTTTTCTGCGGTGCATGCATTCGGGCTACTGGCAAGACGCTTGTATTCCTTCTCCTTTTCACAACAATTTGTTGTCCAGGATATCCCACGTGGTCCCACTGACAGCATCCAACTGACAGTTTCCACAGAACTGCTTGAAAGTCTCCACTGAGCCTCAACATTGCACTGGGACTATTAGTAAGCTTGGTGCAAGGTCCCAACACTGCAAACCTCACTTTCATATAAGTGATGTTTTTCAAGTTTTTCATTATTGCTTAATCTGATTGTTTTGATTTGTTTTCTTTTTCCCCCTAGGACTGAATTCCTGAACTTGTTGAGGGACAGAAACTGCTCTGGAGAAGTCAACAAGAGGTAGGCTGGCTTTGGGAACTCATGTTATCTCTTATTGACTCTTCATGTTTTCCTTTAGTATTTTCCCAGTAATTACTTACTACTCTCCCCGGAGTATTAAGTCAGTCTTATTATCACAATTAAATATGAACTGATTTGAAATGAGATTAGAAACAGAGGTCATCTTAAAGGAAGGCTAACGTGAATACAGGATGAAATACAGAGCAAGGCCATCTGTGATCTGGAAAAGAAACCATGCTTTACACAGGAAAAACGGTTTTGGTCTTGGCTATTGCATATACACTTATAAACATGTTGGGATTATTATTAGCCCTTACTGCAGCATCTAGATCAGCTCCTTTCATGTAGGTTAGATAGAAGCCAGGTAGTTCATGCTTTGAAAGCTTAAAATACAGTTTTGCTTCTGCTCATGTTCCCACTGAGTGGGTTTTAGTGCTAGAAAGTCACCAGCTTTATGGGAAACTGCAGTATGTGAGGAATAGGCAATTTGCAGAGGAAAGCGCACCATGCAATTTAATGATAAATAGTGATATACTAAATAAATTATTTAAAAGAACCAACTCTTCTTTAATATAATTACATTCTATTTCATCTCAGAGGAGAGGAAGCAGACTAATTGGGTAGACAGGAAACCAAGCCAAGGAAAGTGAGGTGGATTTTCATCTGCCAGGCTGCAGAACTATGGGCAGAGGCAGAGCTCAGCAGCTGTAGCCCTTACTCCTCCTCTCCCTCCTGCCTTCCTTTCTGTAGAAGTGGGCCTGGATATACCAGGTGAGGATTTTAATCTTATGGCAGCAGAACTGCTGAGAAGGAAACCACTCTTGTCATGAAGCGTCAGGTAGCAGAAATGTCTGTGTTCCTCAGAACAAGGATTTTAGCTGTAGTGAATCCCCATGTGCAAATACATAATATGGACACGCAATAATATCTGAAATAGTTTTGTATCCCTCTATGTAATAAATATTTTATTAGAATAGAAAAATGCATACAGATAACCATAGGATACACACACAACTGGAAGTTTAAGGAGAAATTTTAAACTTTTCAATATGAAACAAGGTACTCGGTACATATCTCATGGAGATATATAACTAGAAATTAAATAATACACTGCAATAGCATGAAAATGGCAATACAGGAAAGTGAACTGGAATTCTGTGAAACAAGAATAGAAAGAGTCACCCTTTGTTGCAGGAAACAGAACTATATACTTACTAGTAACCCCTGTTTTCCATCTCCCACCCTCCCCCCTATTTGCAAGTGCCTGAAAACATCACTGGTTAGCCACATTGAAAAGCAACTAGCCATTTATAACCATATATTTACAGTATATACAGATCTTGCTTACTTCAACAGCTAGCACTATTTTCATCTTGCTGTGATGCTAATCTATTTGAATGCATATCAAGGTATTTCTATCGTGTTATCATGATACTGCTAGTCCTGGTTCTTCATATTTGTGTGTTGTAATAGTCTTGTGAGATAAAAATGAAGGTCTTTAGGATATGCTTTATGTCACATGAACACTTGCTCTACCATGGATGTTTCTAGAAGGCTGACTGGTCTAAATTCACAACGGTGAAAATCGGACATACCAGCTTTAAGGTATTGCTATGAAAGAAAGCATAGATTTCACTGTAGCAAGCTTGAGAATCTTGATGTATTTTTTAAATTATAAACTATTGTATTGCCATAAGCTTACTAGAAATAGATGATAGTAATGGGGTATATTAGAGTGCTGGACCAGGTGAGATAGTCTGAACTGGTTGAAGAGCAGTTGGAAGGAGAATTATGAATGTATTATTGGATTTACAGCGCGTGCGGTGCGGCAGACAAGAAGATAATTTTGGGCTGCATATTTGGAAGCACCACATCACAAGGTAGGAAGGTGGTAACAGTTCCTTTTCATAAGGCCATGGTGCAACTGCATTTCAGTAATGCTTACAAATGGGCACTTGTGTTAGTGAAACACACTGACAGGAGTTCAGAGAAGGGCAATAAGAATGATCCTGAAGGTGGGAGAACGTGGTTATGAATAAAGGATCTGGTTACTGAATATAAGGTAAGGATGTGAGGAAATTACCTTAGAAGTGATTAAGAGGAAGGTCAAGTGCTGGAAAGAGTACACGGATGTACGCTGGGATAAAAGAGAGCTTTCTGTGAAACATGGCTGTGAGATCATTTCTTAGAAGTAGTGGAAGCCCTGCCTCTTGGACACCCCAATGTGGACTGTGCAAAACTAACATTAATACTGTGACTTTTCTAACTTCTAGCTTTGATTTCTTGCTAGATTTAGAATAACTTATGTAAAGGGCAGCAAGCCAATGGCACTGTCATAAAGAACTGCCAAGTAGTTGATGTTTTCCCTTCTGATTGAAACTGCATGCTCTGATCTCAACTTTTGTAGGTATAATGATGTTATCATAATACTATAAAATATACTCAAAACAATTCATTGTCACTGTAAAAACTGAGTTTTTCATAGAGCTAAGCTCTTTCTTGTAATTGATCACAGTGCCATTGCTTTCAAACTCTCACTCTTACATTGTAGCTGAAGTACATAATATGTAAACTCCTTTGGTTCAAGTATTAAGGCATTTCAGACTCCTTTTTAAAGGATTTGCTAGACTTTACATGATATTTTTAATTCATCCTACAGTGAAATATAAAGAATTTAAAAACACGTCAGAAGAAAAACATGCATTAACCACTGCAGTTTGTTTGTTTGTTTAAAAAAAAGCACTTTTCTGGAATAACTGATTGATAATTTGTTTCTCCTAGCAAATGAAAATGCATCATCACAACACCGAATTAAGAGTGAAGGAAAACACTGTCGGTAAGATGCTGGATAGACTGAAGATATTCAAGGTTGACGGACCAGAGCCTCTTGCATCCATACCTGTGACAGATGAAAAAGGTCAGGATTAAATGAAAGCATGACTGTCTTCTATGTCAAATCATTACTCTTCCTTTATACTAAGCAAAAAAAACCTACTGTCATTTTTTTTATTTTTGATAAACAACGAAAATTTATAAATAGAAACACTGCACATTTTTAAGCTACAGAAATGCATTTCTGTAATGCATTTACATTGCAAGAATATTTAAGCTGTATTAATGGTCATTTCTGTCAAGACAACTAATAACAAAAAAAGAGAAAAAGTAGAAATGTTTTTTAATACCAATCTACATGGTAATTTACTAGTTCAGTAGAATATAGCTTGTCATGCATAAGGGCAGGAAGACTGTTAATTGCTTTTCCTTTTAATACCTTATTATCATATTACATACACACTTTCAATTTTTGTTCTCCTATCAATAAGGACTAATAATTCCTGTAAAGATAACCTGTGACAACTGCCTAGTGTCAACTGCACGTTCAATAATGCATCACCATGCAAAGGCAGAGACGTGTCTCTGTACTGTGGGTGGTACAGTGGAGGTTCTGATAGTGGTTGAGGACTGAACATAAGCACGTGACAAAACAACAGCAGTTCAGCTTCAACGTACTAGCTAGTCTGGGAATCAGGATCTGATCACTGCTAGTGCCATCTCCACCTTCAGTTGTTGCTTTTACTTCTATAATGTAATCTTCATTAAACTGGAGCAGAAGTTCAGCTGTTGTTTTGTCTGTGTTCAGCACATTCATATTGTTCTGACCGCTTGTCCTGTACAGAACCTGCAACAAAAGCAAACAGCATCTTTTGGAAATCCATAGTGCAACATTTCTTCCAGGAGGAGTTGGCATGCAATTTCTATTCATGTTTCTTGGATAACAGGTTTTGGTCTTAGAAAGGCATGATGAGAGAAAAGGTCTAATTTTGGGTTAATATTACAGGGCACGTTTACATTCAGTGCCTAGAGGAGTAGTGAAAGAAGTGAACATGGATGAAAGTATTTTACCTAACTTTAATCTGAAATGGCACAACGTGTGACAGTATGTTCTGCTGACTGTTGAGTATTGTTGTCATTTGCTCTTTTATAGATTACCCCACAATTTGGAGTCTTTCATTATCTAGGCCAACTGATATCAATGCATAGTATGGGGAAGGAGAGAACTAGTCAGAATGAGAAAATTATGGGACTGTGTTGGAAGGTGTTCCACAAGTGGTAATTAAATTACTCTATCATTACTGTTAAGTACAGAAGGGGTCCTGTTTTAAACACCAGGAGCTGCATTCAGTCAAAAGGCTCAAGCAAGAGCAACATCGGCTTCTCTTCTGGTCTTACATCCCGTGCACACACCTGGCAGAGTTCTGCAAACTTGACAAGCAGGTAAGTTGGGGGTTTCCCAATGCAATATGAAACTATAACGGCAATAGTAACAGATGGCAAAAAAAGCAAGGCCACTGGAATTACATATGTGATCCATCACCAATCCAGGATCCTCACCCTGAATCCATCTAAATGACAGTGGCCTCTCAGTACCTTCCAGCTCTGTGCTACGCGCTGCCACCCTCGGGCCACGCTCCCTAATGCCATGCTGTGCTGAAAAAAACTTCTGAGGGACACAACCATCTGGCTGCCTTCCACAACGCCTGAGCTGCGGCTGCTCTGCTGCTTTCAATGTCATTTGTTGGATATTCTGCTTGACAAACAAGCTTCCTGTTAACTGCAGTGCCCTTGCTTCTGGGGATAAAAAATGACACCCCTAAATCCTTTACTTGGGTAAAATTAACCAGCATTATCAAAATTCAGCTTATTGGTATGTTTTTAGTAGAGAAACCTGAGAATGTTGTGAGAGACAAAGCATGCAATTTGGAACTGTACACTGGATTCCTCTTGTTTGGCTACCTCCTCTGAAACCAGGTAAGCTTTCAGCATTTATTTCTTGCCACTACATCCCAGAACAATGCATAGTCACATCTTGACATAAATTTTATACAGTTAAGTGTCACATGAGGTCCAGCTGTACATTGATCAAGAACATCCTCAGCAATTCTCATAAGCATAAATGATGTATTTAAATACTTGTTTGTTTGTGCATTGATCAGCTCTGGAATAGATGTAGCAATGTAACTTCTAGGAAGGGAGGGAGCAAGTCCCACAGAACTAAGAAGAGAAAGTTTTAAGAATATCAATTTCATGCCCGGTACTAAAAAAAATCTACTTAGCCAGCCATAGAATGCATCAGTGTACCATTAATGGTGAAAGGACTATGGTTTGTGAGACACAGTTTGAATGTGATTTTCAGCTACAAAGATGAGGCAGTTATGAAATATGCAAGGCAGTAAGTTTACAGGATGCAAACAGATGAGGTAAGGAAGGGAATATTGCTTTCAGATTCTCCTATAGTTGTTCATTTTTGCTTACCTTATACCCGGTCACCTCAGACTCGTTCTCCATGGCTCTTACTTCTTCCCAGTTGAGGATTACTCTGGAGTCAGTAACGTTCCACACAACGTTTCCTGGTGGCTGACTGGGCGCTTTGAATACATAATCAAAGCATGACTTTAATTTAATTGCCATTAGTGATTTATTCTACAGTAGGAAATAACAGTTCAGGTAATTGATTGTCATTACGTGTCGGATGTAAAAGCAAGTCAAATACAGCCTCGTCATTTGTACACTTTATGGTTCAGAGACTAAATTGGAAAAACAGAAGGAAAGAAAAAGAGAATAGCAAATAGATGTTATTTCTGAAGTTGCATTATCTGTTGATGGTGTTTCATTAAATGCAGTCAAACAAAAGCGTATTTCTTCGGACACGGGTGATCAATTAGAACATACTCTAATGAAACCAATGATGATAAGACAGTTCCTATTTGTAGTATGTTTTCAAGAATAAGTAAGTAAATACTCCACAATAAACAAATTTGGTTTTAGTGAATATTCAAACCAATGTGCTGTGCTGATATACTTTAACGTGGCTGAAATATAAAAATAGGTGAGAAGATTTTTTGTTCTTCTGTTAACTTGAGGCATGATTTTGAAATGCAATCGGTACGGTTTCAGTAGTTGCAGTTGGAACAATTAATAGGCTTTAGCTAAGCAACTCTATTGGTTTTTGGGGATGTTTTTGTGGTGGTGTTCGTTAACAACCTGAGAGTTACTTTCAAAGGGAGTGGTACGCTTCTGGCTGTACACATCAATGGAAAGGTAAAGTACAAACCTGTTCAGATGCTTCAAGTTGACTTCCCAGAAAGTGGATGATGCAGTGGACCGTTTAGCTATTAAAATATTTCTAAATGTGTTAAGGAAAACAATTTACTGTTGCTGGCACCTAGTGGAGGCTACTGCTGCTTAGATGGACTGCTCCAAGCTTTGATGCTGAAGGTATGCAGTATTAACAACTAACAGTGCTTTAACAGCTTTGTGCCTGCACTCATCCTTGTGGCTTTTTTTTCCCCTTCCCTTTATTTTTAAGCTCATTTGCATAGGTAGCTCCATTAGCAGTCAGATCATAAAGCACCTGACTATAGAGCATAGCACTGTGTGGACACAAAATGTGAGGCCAAGATATAAAATGACTGAAGTCAAACAACTATTCAAAGATCTATTCTTTTGCAGTATTTGTCTTGTTCTATATACTAAATAGGATTCAACCTGATGCACTAATAGCTAATTTCTGTAAATGTAAGAGGAGACTGTTCTTCTCCTGAGAATTGACTATTACAGCAGATATAGATAGTTTACACACTCAGATATTAAAGCTGAATTTGAGAGAAATGTGTCACTCTCTTAAATCCAAAACAAAATATGTCATCTAAAAAGATGAAGAATAATTATTATAGAAACTGTAAGCCTCTATCACCTGACTTACAGAACTGAGTCAAAAGGCTCTATTTGGCTTCAGCTACCCAAATCTCCAATAATCTTCAAATTTGTAGTAGATAATACCAAACCATTATTTCCAGTGCAAAGTGTGCAAATAGACTTCTCTAGGACTCATTAGATGCTTGAAGTTAGTTACACACTAACATTTCTCTTAATTACAGCTGATAGAACAGTTTGTTGTAAGACCTCCTGAATATTAAATAATAACAACATCTCACCTTGTAAACTCAGGTAAAACCTCCACAATTAAGTACAATTTTATGCAACAAAATATTTAAAACTAATTTAGAAAACTTCTCATGTCAGATACACGCTGTAGACTATGACGTGCTTCACAGTAACTGGATGTATAAGGTATTTAAACCCCAGTAAATATAAATCAATCTGAGTCGATTCAGTGCTCAGTGCTAGTGAGTGATGCTTGTTTCTGCATATGAAGTTATTGTGAAATTATAGTTTCATAATATTGATGATACAGCTCCTTTCAGCAGAAGGACATTTATGACCTTTCATACAGATTTAATTGTGCATTCTCATGAATCTGGAAGAAATACTTCAAAACTGATTACCCTGATTTTGAGTTGTATTACAAAGCAAGAGCACATTAAATATATTTTTCACTTGTAGAAAAATTAGTGCAGTCTTTGACAATCTGTTCTCCAGCTTAATTTCTCCTTTCTAATAGGAATGGGGCCTCTTGTGTAACTCGATTAAGGGAGAACAATGGATGTGGATGATTATTTTGCATGAATTGTGTGAGGATCATTCAAATGCCATGTCCCAGAGAACTTAAGGATGTTATAAAACCCTGAGATATTCAATAAGTCACTGTTTTTCTTTCCAACTAACAGAATTCTTTTTTACATTCCTTAAGTCACTAAAAGAATAATAAAGTTTTTATGCAGAAATAATCTTACCTCAGCTCCATCGGTATGGTTGAGTTTTACATACTCATTGTGCTAAAGTAGCAGAGGGTAAAAACTTAAGGATCTGTGCTTGACTGAGTTGCTCAGCTCTTCTATTCTGTATGAAGATTTAGGTCACTTATGTGCATCGTGATTCCCATTAATGCGTCTATTCTTCATCTGCCTGCAAATGCTAACACACCATTATGTCTCTCCCCACTTCAGATCTGTGATACTTACGTGTCTTCTTGGTGGTAGCATTCACTGTGGCACTGAAGGGACCTGCTCCAGCACTGTTGTAGGCACGGACAGCTGTGTAGTATGCTAAGTTGCTCTTCAAACCTGTTATTCTTATTGATGTTTCATTCCCTGCAGCTTTGACTCTGTTTGAAGATTCTTCTTTTCCTCCATTATTCCAGTACCTAACCTAGTAGACAGAAAACAAAGCTACTTAAAATGTTGGATAAACGTTCAATTCCATGCAATGGCATTGGTTTGACTCCTTCAGGTGCATATCTGTCAGCTGAAAAAGGTAGAAACATATTAAAGTTTCCAAAATATGCACACTATTTCAACAGAATCACTCATGCATCTGCCTTTCATGCTTTCTGCCCTTTTGACTGCAGAAAAAGCAAAACTGAAATATTTGATGTTGCTTGAATTAAAAAATTACAACCAGAGGAAAATCACTGCTTCATCTACAAAGTAAACAAGGCTCAGAAAATTGTAGCTCACAAAATAGTTGCAATTCTGAAAAAATGGCAGTTTGATAATATAGTTAAACACATGACTCATCACAGGAAGCAAAACCATTTTATTCGTGGTTCAATTTCAAAGATAAACAGAAGAAAACATTCAATTTCAGGGTGAAGATGGTACAGAGAAAAATCCCAGATGGGTGGTAACCTTCTATCAACTAGGTATTACTAGAGGCTAATACTCTATACTAACAGCTGGTTGCTTTGATTTTCATAAAGCAAACAACAACCGCCCCCAGAATGCTATATCTTCCTTTTTTAAACAGAATCTTGACTTCTGAATAGTGTCAGAGCTGGAAAACTACTGGGGAGAAGGCTCGGGCTGGCCAAACGTCCTCCCCAGAGCCTGTCCTGCACTGCACAACACTCAGTGTTGGCTCAGTCTAGAAGAAAGGTCAGGATCGAGGCTGTCTGGCATGAGCTATGCATGAGAAGGCATTCTGGATCGTGGCCCTTTAGAACAGGAGGAGCATTTTAAATGACATTACCTCATAACCCAGTAGCCTTCCACTACTCATCTTCCAGGGAATGGCTTTCCAGGAGACTTCGATGACAGAGGAGGACAGGCTTGTCACGGACACACCAGAGGGGGCTACGGTAGGCTCTGTAATTGGAAATCAGCACTGGAGAGATGAGCAGCATAGGTGATGGTGCAAATAAATATGTTCATATGCAAGTTGACCTCAGTTATATCAACTGTTGCTATATTATTTGATAAAAGGTCTCATTAAATATATGCTGAAAATCACATACCTTCTTCAGCTGAAAAAACGGTGGTTATTGAACTGAACGGCCCTTCTCCTTTATTGTTATAGACACCAACTTTGACTTCATATGGTGAAAACGGCAGGATGCTTTCGTTCCTGAAGACGTATCTGGGTGTGTCAGGAGAGGTGACTACAGTCTGTATCCATGTTGTGGTGCCAAAGGGGCGAAAAGCGACGACATATCCAAACCCTTCTCCATTCTGTAACTCCTCGGGGATGGGCTGTGAGAAAAGCAATCAGTGACTGAAGCCTGTGATGTTACGTACTGCACTGGAAAAGCTTTGAAGGAGCAAAGCATCACTGTGAATGTATTGCATGCAGCTGAAACTTGTTCTGGTCTGGATTTGGGATCACTGCATCAACAAATAAACTCTGGTACAGTAGAGTGAAATGCTTTCATTTGAAACTATCTGCACATCAAAAACAGAGCAACTCCCACATACATTTCTTGCTCTCCAGTAAGTACACTGCCTTAAGACACTTCAGTAAACATATTTTTTCAATTTCTGGTCACAATTCATAGTACATAAATAATATCAGAGAATTCAGTACTACCTCCTGTACAGTGTCTGCACCTTCCCCGGATGTGATTTGGTTAAGTAACAACATAGAGTTGCTACTATCAGTATGAAATAGCATGGTAACATTTTTTTAACTCATTAAAAATAGGATACATAATTTAAAGTAGTATTTTGATCGTTTAGCTCTTGCATCCAGAATTAATGGTAGGAAAGTACAAACTGGCAAGTTGCACTGACATGTGTTTGAGAGCAAAAGTAACCTTAGACAAGCTAACTGAATTTCTTACTGATTGCAGTCTAACAGTAGCAAGTGGAACAGGGAAGGCAAATGTGCATAGCTCACATTACAGAATGTTACCGAGCACATATACACCCTAGATAAGAAGCTGCTGCAGCCAGGAAAATTCATCTTTAAAGAAGCGTTTCAATGAAAACAACCATTCTCTGAAGAAAATTGCTTGCCAGAAAACTTACATCCCATGTTATGACCAGTTCAGACCTGCTGCCGCCTCCCCCACTAACTTCAGCTGGGGGAATTTCAGGAACTGTGAAAAAAAAAACATACAGCTGTCTACGCCGTGTAAACAGATGAGATGGTATCACAAGTTAACCTCATTCTCTGGAGCTAACTCTCTCGTTTTCTTATTTCTTTTGCAAATTGAGATGAGTGCTTTAGAACCTGCGTGGGGCAGACACGCATTTGAGTATTTGCAGAACCTCACGAATGGAACCCTGTATGCTCTGCTTTAAATGTTTATGAGCATCTAAAAATCAGTGGCATGCTTCAAGTTTTCAACAGGGCTAACTTACTTACACAGGCGTGCTGGGCAACAGCCTTATCCTAAGTAACACCTGGGGTTTCAATCAGTGTGTTCTGAGCTACATGCTTGCACCATGGAAGGTGTACACTGACCAAACGCCAGGAAGAGAAAGTTGTCAAAATTCACCTCTTCCCCATCCATTTACAGCTTCAGACTGCGCAGCACTGACTGAACAGAGAGTTTGCCATGCTAAAAATAGCTGAAATATATATAGCTGAAATATATTTGAATATAATATGTAGACATAAAGTGTCCTAAAGCTGAACACAAATACTCACTAACAAACTAGTTACAGACTTTTACATTTGATGCAAATTCCAAGCTTAATTGAATTGAGCCAAATAAATGATTTAACTTTTATTTTTTTTTATAAATTCTAGATGCTTGAATTAAAGACGAATAGAAGAACCCACTAACCTGCCTCTTCAGTTCTTACTTTTTCTGAGGGTAAACTAGGTTCTCCACCTCCTATTTTGTTACTGGCAACTACACGAAATTCGTATTCGACCCAAGGATTTAAATCCACCACTGTGGTTGTAAACGTATTTCCATCAATCACGTCTGGAACTATTAATTAAAAAAAAAAGAGAATTAAGAACCTGCTGTATCCTGGCCAAGCATATTTCAAGTGAAGCTGTAACAAGAAATGCATTTTACCTGTGGTAACTCGCTGCCAGCCAACCGAGAAAGGTGTTCTTGCTTGTATGGTGTAAGCAGTCACTGGGCTGTGATTATCTGTGCCTTCTTGCCAGGAGATCTGAGCTGTGGTATCGGTTATTTCATCCACTCTCACGTGTTCGGGGGGCCCAGGTGAGCCTAGGAAAAGATTGAAAAATAGGTGGTGTTTAGTAAAGCCAGTGCCCTGGAAATCACTAATACTGCAGTAAGGATTCCCATTCTATTAAGTGCTGTGGGAAGAAGAAAACATTTGGATTAGGATAAATATTTATTAACATTAATTATACTTGCATCTGATAAGGTAATTCTGAAATAGTAACCCTGAACTATTACGCAGATGACAGGTTTTGTTTTAGTTCACTGACCTTTGTTCAGCATGATTCCTCTTTCCATTCCACATTATCTTGTATTTTGGTGCTTGATGTCCTCTTTTAATCTACTAAAGTATCTCTGCAGTTTGCCTATTTGTTATCTAGAGCTATTTTAGTGTATGAAGTACTGTAGCAATTCTTCATCAGAACATCTGATCAGCACCGTGAGCAACAATTCAGTCAGGCAAACGTCCTCCTGCTGCATTCTGGAAAAATCCTGATTCTGGGCAGCCAAAAAATGCTCTTTCTGTCTTATCTGCACCAACAAACTGGTGAAATAACTAACAGTACAAATGCCATTATAAAATACCTGGTATATTTTGAAACACATTGAATAAATCTTGATTGCATCATGTTGGTTTCTGGATTACTGCTTTTCTTTTGCAATAAATGTAGCTGCATCATCAACAATGAAAGCTATAGTTCACGCTTAGCTCTGCAATCTCCTGCTCTTGAAAAAAAAAATAAATAAATAACCCTGCATTATATAATTTCAATTCCTGTGTGTCTCCAGGACAAAGCCCTTCATACACTTTGGCAGCAGACGCCCATTTCCCAGGAAGGATGCTGGACCATGGAGTCATCATTTAGCAGACACAGCAACAGTATCACAGCTGCCAGTACTAAACTGCGCTCATCAGTGGCTTGAAGGACAGTCATAAGAAACGATATTATGTCATCATTTATAGCATTCTTCAGTTAGTAATTCTTTTCTGGGAAGAAGCAAGTTTCATCCAAAACTGAGCCTAACTTCAATGCAGAATCACATAAGTCATAGATGAACAGGTTTTGTAATCTACACCATCAGCTGTTTCTGCAATCTACAGCACACAACAGTAAGAAAACAATTCATGGTAACTGAAGCTGAAATTTACCTCGTACTATAAGGTCGGCTGCAGATGCCACACTGTCTACTTCTGTCTTCACCATACAAACGTATTTTCCACTGTGTTTCAGCTGGATGTTCCTAATCATCAAATCTCCTGATGCACTCTGTCAAAATACAAAGTTATTTAATTAATTAGCATATAATTTAATATTCAGACCACGTTTTAGAAGTGGAGGAAATATCACCCCAAACATGTAAGTACAAGATAAACTAGACAGATAAACTACAGGGGCAGCACAGCAGGTTATTAGCCAGCAGTTGCTCCATGCTACATGGCTGTAAGCACTCTCCTAGCAGACAGGAGTTAATGCCCCTCCTTATATGAGAAGCAAGCTGCAGCACAGGTGCCCAGCACTGGGAACACACCTGCAGACAGCTGTTAGGAACCAGGAGGAAAGTCACCACCCTGTGCCTCCAAGCCACAAGAAAGATGTGATTTCTATAGCTATCACTCAATCTGACTTCTAGACAGAATTCACAAGTCTAGTTATCAAAGACATTCAAAGAGTTAAAAAAAGGTAACTAACAAAGCTGAACCTGGTCCGTTCTGAAGGCTTAAAGATGAAATGCAGAAAGGTACAGTACGAGTCCTGGGTCAGTGTGCTGCTGAGCCCCTCTCACCGAGCACCTCCTATCCCTGGCAGTTTGTCTGGGATTTCCTTCTGCCAAGTTGCTTTGCATTGTGAGCACACCTGGATTTAAGTGTAATGCCTCTGCATCTCTTTGGCTGATTGCCCTGATTTTAAGGTCCTACTTCTATTCTTTCTTTTTTCATTGTGCATTCAAACGTCAGTCATTTCTTTTCCTCCGTCCTCTCTCATATTACACCACCTGGTTGATAAGAATCAAAGAAAGCATGCAAAGAGCTTGAGTGAGTGATAGCAGTAACTTTGCATTGTGTTACAGACTCTGTATTATTTGTTTTCTACATTACTGAAATAGAGCACTCAATCCTAAACTTCTGGTAGTCAGTCTGCTTCAAAACCTCCTCACGTGCCAACTGAACTGCCTCAGTCCTGCTCACATCAAAGCTTCCAGGTGAAAAATCTGTCAGATTCCATTTTTTCCCTTTTTTCTAATTTTGTGGAGCAGCAGTTTCAGTTGAGCACAGAACCATAATTGCAGGCATTCTCAGCTCTCTGACCACAACAGATTCTTGAGAACAGTGATGTGGGAGAAAGGGAAGACATGACTGCTGTGGTCTCCAGCAAAAGAGTCAACAATCTTTCCAACCCTTTGTCTTTAGCCATTAATTATTTCTTATGCTCACACTAATTGCTTCTGCTTAGATCCTTATATTTCAAGAATAATTTCTTTTCATGGAGACTGCCATTATCTCAGATAAATCTCTAACTAGATACAAATCAGCTGTGCCTCTTCGTCACAAGCATTTGAGTCTCATTCACTGATGTCAACGTCTGCAGTTGATGTGTAGGATGAACATTAGAACGTCTCACACAGAAGCTGAAAAAGCTTCGCCTGCTTCCCCTTCCCTTCCAAGTGTGATAATATAAATAAAATGCCAAGTCTTCTTCAGAAACAAAGATGTAAACATTTAGAGGACAGAGCAGCACTGGTTGCCTCCAGTACCCTAAAAGTTAAGCTGAAGGCAATCTCAAATCCATCTAACTTGATTGGAAGTGGATATTCAGGAAATGATCAGGAACAACAACGGATACGCACAAAGCAAATCATGTTCTACATGAACTAATTGTAGCAAACTAGATTTAAACCATCTAGGCAGAGGGACTATCAAATAAAATAATCCTACTGAAACATAACACTGAAATATTAACACCGCATTTCAACTATTTGCGGATGCTTTGGAGGAGCATCCTGAAGTATTGAGGGGAAGATGTGCAGCAGCAGAAAGCTCCAAGGCACTCAGCTCCCATGGCTCTGCAGACCAAAAGCAGTGCCCACATTCTTGCCTAGCCAGATTAAGTCGTTGTCAGTGTGGACAAGTCCAGGTGGCAGTAAGGTCACCTTCCTTTCTCAATGCTACACAGAATAGCAATAAGCAGAAGTGCACGCATAGTACGAACATCTGCTGGAACTGCTTTTGCTTTTCCTGACTGCATTACAATTTCAGCCATTGCTGGGCTGTATGAATACGCAGTTTAGAAGAACTCTGCTTGTTTTGCCTATAGCCTTTGTATAAATCATTTATCTAGCAGAAAAGAGCAGCACAGCAGTGATATATCCTATGTTTTTCAAACCATCTGGAAGACCAGGTCACGGTGCCATAACATTCCCACTAACCACTACATGTCAGGGATCTCAGGCACACATGGCAGGGACTGTCAAGATATCATTACACAGATCTCCATCCACTGAAAAATTATTTTCCTTTTGCCATGTTTATCAACAAAGCTGAAGTTATGCACAGATATTTCCATTTAACAAATACACACTGCAAGGCTTCTTTACTTACTGGGATGAAATTATTCCATCAACCTTAGTGGGATCCAGACAAGCCCACATAATAGTTCTCTCTATCTCTTAGTTACCCATGGAGTTTTTCCCACTGAGGAGGTTCAATCCCCTTTTTTAATCAAGTAAGACTTAAAAAAAAGTCACCTAAACCTCAGTATTCCGTAACTACCCATAATCCTATGCCATACAATGAACTCCCAGGTAAGATGTTCTACAGTCAGAAGTCTGAGTTACTCAATACTCTGAAATTTCCTTCACAACTGGTTGAGAAGTTTTCATGAAATCCTATTTTTTTTAAGCTTTTTGTTTTGTTATTTTTTCTTCTCTCCACGTGGGGAAAAGTTCAGTATGGCCTCCCTCTGTCACCAGGGGAGGCTTAAAGAGAGAAGTGAGGGAAACACCAGAGGTAGAAGAGCAGGAAAAATAAGATGGATTATAATTTTTGTTAGCTTTTAGGCTGAAGCTCTCAAAATCTGAAACAAGTTCCTCAATCTGTCATTGCTATGTTTCATGTGATCCAAGGAAAATCACGTAGCGCCAGATGCAGAGACAGGTAGGCACTTATAAAACTTCAGGTTTAAAATACGAGATATCTGGATACCAGGTTATGTACTGCAAGCTAGATCCATGAATGACTTCTCTGCAACAAAGAACACCACATTCCATATGCCCAAAAGAGAAGAAAAAACCTTTACAGTGTTGAAAAGAGTAAGCAAGCCTGTCTGTGCTGCATCTATACATCTACAAGAGAAGAGATGTTCACAACTTACCCCTCCAACCTTCTCAAAATGAGAGGCATCTTTTTTGAAGTCGGTGAGCGTCCCATTGAAATACCATGTGAAGCTGATGTCCAGTATAGGATCGTGCTGAACCTGGCAAGGCAAGATGACACTTTCTCCAACAGTGACATCCATGTTCGAAGGTGCCAAAATGATCCTTGTTGGCTCTGAGAGCAGAAAAATCAGTTATTGGATTTCTGTAGTACTAAGACTTGCCTGCCACTAATGTTCTACCATGTTCTTCAAATCTGATTAATGACAGTCACTTCAAATTATACAGCTGGACTATAAATGCTACCGACTGACCTCTCTTGTTGGAGCACTGTACTGTTGCACATTTACCAGTGGGAGTTTGTTGAAACTGAAAAAGTAGCTTTTAACCTGCTGTGTACAGACCAATATACCTCACCAAGCTAAATGCACTGCAACCCACAGCAATGAAATTACCATTCAGAAGCATGTGTGGTTCTCAGCAATAACCCATATGTTTCGGAGCAGGATGCTGTGGTAGCAGCCACGGGGAAGATTAAAAGGTGGGAGTGGAGGAAGGAGATAACAAAACCTGGAAACCAAGGGAAATCTATATAGGGTAGGACGTGTTGGGTATCTGGGTCTGTATATCATATAGAACATAAATAGTGCCATTAAGAAAAGCAGCTTACAATTCCTGAATCACACAAACAGAACAAATATCATATACCGTAAATACTGCAAAAATTAAATTTCCTTCTATAAATCCTTTGTACATAATTCTGTTATTTGTATATAAAAGGGCATGAATCATTTAGAAACAGACTGAAAATCTGTAGCTGTTTCTTCACTGAACAGAATAATTCTGTTTGGATCTATGAGATGTATGGGATATGCAATGCAGTAGGATATTAGATAACTCTGCATTTAGAAAATCTTTTAGTTATTCCCATCTCTAATAAAGAACATCATGAGAAAGACAGTCTTCAGCTAAACTTCACAAAGCACTCGTCCTTCTCAGCCAGCAGTTAGTAATGGGTGTCTCAGAGGAAGGGGCAAAAACTCTTTTAACAGCAATTATGTACACAATTAGCTTTTGAAAGACTTCATGTTTTACTGCCTGTGGGGTCCCTGAGCACTCCTGCAGCTGGAGCTTCTTCCACATCTTTTTCCATGAGCAAATAAGTGTATAGTTCCTTAGGGCTAAAGAGATTTTTGGACGTGAACGTATGATGACTTCTAATATTTTTGGTTGGCATGAATTTCATATTTTGTTCTTTTGTCAAGTTAAATAAAAAGAAGTGCAGCAAACTTGCATTGTTTAGTATTCAGGTAACTAAGTGAGAGTGTGGAGGAAGGTGTTCAGAAACTCCTCCTCTGAGCTCCCAGGGCCAAGAAATCTCTGTGCCAAAAGGGAGAAGATCCCTCAGTCTCTTTCCTCTCAACTAACCAGAGATCAATCCTTTTATTCTTATATATTCTTAAATACGTATTGTGTCACACTTTACTTTTCAACACATCTGGTGCTTGTTCAAAGAGGAAATTCAGAACTCATCTGATGGCAGGCTTCTGTTGCAGTTCAATGTCAGCCTGACCCTCTCTTTCCAGCCCACCTACCTGTAACTACTAAGTTTGTCGTCCCACTGGCTGTTCCAAACTGGTTTGTTGCCACACAAGTGTAGCTTCCAGCATCAACTTTGGTCACATTGGTTATTCTTAGCCCTCCGTCCTTTAATAATGTGATTCTAAAAAAAATTACAAAGAGATTTTGAAAGTTACAGCATTGTTTTGTTGACAGAATGTTTGAATACTCATTTTGTTACACTGGTATATCGAACTGCATCAGTTTCAACATGGTATTTGAAGGTTTTGATGGTATACACTGATTATAGGTAACGTGAAAAAAAAACAAACAAATACTTCTAAAAAAATGTTAAGCAAAGGAGACTCACATTACTGATAGGTATGCAAGAACACCAACATCCCAACAGTAGAGCTGAGATCCTAGACAACAGCAGTGGAGGGACCTAAAGGCAAGGATAATTTAATACCCTCTTTCTGGTCCTCCCATCCATCATATCCTTACATGCAGACCCTTCAACCAACTCTTCCCTGAGATAACCTGGAGCTGCATACAGACCTGTACAACTGTACGTAACTGTTCAGAATAACTGGGAAAAAAAGCAGTAAGTAACAGTTTCCTGATACATCTGTCCATTTCAAAGGCATCAAATGAATCACAGTGATGCTACACTGCCATTGCCCCAGGCAGCTTAGCTAGCAGGCAGTTTGGAAATGTCCCAGACACCTCACAACCGGCTAAAGAGAATCAACAGAACAGCAAACATTAATACTGGAGGCAAACCTCTAACCGCATTAGTTGGCGAGTCTTACGCAGCTGTCAAAGTACACATCATCTGAGAAGGCAGCAACGTCCTGAACCTGAATACTGCTATCTTCCCTTTTCCAGAAGGGTCAACAAGGGTTTTGTCTTCTTGCATGCATGTGCTGCAGTGTTAACCTGCTTCTTTATTCAGTACAAAATTAAATACACATCCCTGCCACTCCTTTTATTTTTAACGTATGTGAGTGAAATTAGTATCAATAACTTGTCCCAGCTGAGATTCAGTTCACTACAAGAAGCAGATTAAGTCTTCAGTATTAGTGGGAATTGGGAGCACTTCCTTCTCAAAACTTCCCCCCCGCATGGAGTAGGCAGGACGCTCAACTGAAAACACAAGTTCCTTGTTCTGCCATTCACACACTGTACCTAACAGCTCTGTGTGAGCAGCGCTCGGGGTGAAGCTGCACGTGCCATGGAGCTGACCAAGGACAAGGTGAGCTTCCAGCTGCAGTGCTGGGCAGACTTGCTGGACTGCAGGCAGGCACAGCTGGGGCACACCTTGTGTGGCATCTCATGGCCAAAAGGCAAGAACAGCTGCAAAAACAAACAATGACAGCAATGACAAAGTCTTAGATCAAACAAACTATAAATAGGACTGGGATATAGAATAGAAAGTGTCTGTTGTTTAATTAAAATGAAAGGAAAACACATTTTTAGAGTGCTCTGAGCTATCTCAAAGCCTAGCTCATCTAAACCAATGAAGCAAGAGGCTTATTAAAACCAAGCCATAGTTTAGAATCAAGGTGGTTTTTTTTTTTCAGAATAAAAAACAACAACCACCACCCAACATATCAATTCTTGAAAAAAATGATTGTTGAAATCTTTATGGCAAATTAGAGCAACTCTTTACTTTTTCAATTACAAAGCAGTAAATGCAGCTCGGCTTATCTAAACACAACACCTAGCAATAGCTCTTTCTGCTACCCCTTTCTGCTACCACGACCTGCATACTTTCTGCACCAACAGCAGAAACTTTAAGCCCTGTAAAATAGAAATAATTGGCTGAATAACACTTTGGCACATGTGCATTAGCACAACTGGAGACTGGCTTAGGGACCTATCTGCTCCTCAGATCAAAATGTGATTGATAAAAATGAATTCATTCCCACTTGAGTAAAATTGTAGAAAATCAATCTTTGAGAAAACTCTTCTCCAGCAGTCAAAGGGATGGAATGAAGAAATACAAAAGCCAAATGTCCTAACTCATGTCCATGTTCTCATGCTCTTTGATTGCTGTCAAAAGAATAGGAGTGGACTTCAGGGTTTCTGATTTGAGAGACAAAACTAGGGGAGCCTTCCTATCCCACCTAAATTAGGAACATGGATTTGGCAATACAGACCTTCCAGCCAACTGAAGGTACAGTCTCCATTAATTCTGCCCAGTACCCCAGGTGTGTTTTACTCATCAGGTCATAACCAGCCATGCAGAAAGCCAGCTCTGGAATGAGAACATACTTCTAACACTGACATGTTATTTTTACTACAGTTGCAGACTGCACCGTATTTCCAGTACTTTCAAATACTGGGAAAAATATCATGGGGGATTAGAAGGCACATGATGCTCCAGGATGTCAGTCTTGACTTTCCTGTATGTTGTCTAAGAACATCCCAGCTATTCTGCATTCACTGTCCTCACTCCTGCTTACTCAGACAGCTGTGACTGCATTATATAGAGGCTTACATATATTACCCTTACTCGTTACAATTGTGTTAAATAGAAATGTTGGTGCAGTACAACCACCCACCCAATGAAGGACCAGCAGATGCCTCAGGATCCAGGATTCCAGCTCTTCCAATGCAAGGCTGCCACTTGAAGTTTTGTACCATTAGTGAAAGCATTAATGAATGCAAATTTGTTCATCTTCCCGTGACAATGCTTTATTACTAAAATAACAGATAGCCAAATTAAATCACTGCCTTTTTATATTTGTCAGATTGTTCAGCAGAACAGCCCAATATTTTAGACCCTTAGTGATCTGATAATAAATATAAACATATTACTTTCCAGTTCATAACTCTTCAGTACAAAGGATCAGTGGAAAGTGGGTCAAACCAGCTTTTTATATATCAAGCAAATTCCAACTAAATTAAATCAGATTACTTAATGAGAAAGTCAGCCAAAATAGGCTCCTATTGAAGCACTGGTAAGTAAATGCATTACTTTCCAGATCACAGCGTTTCAAACTGTAACACAAAATGAAGTAAAAATACTTAATTTGAACTGCAGAGAAGATAAAACCAGTAACTGAACCTTGTACAGATTATGCAATAATTTATCAGGAATTGTACCTCATCTTTTCCTTCCCCCTGAACTTCACGTCACTTCATCACAGTGAATGGTGCTAAAACTGGGAGGTTTTTTGAGAGACTTGCATTGGGATGTCTGTTAGGGAAGGTAAAGTTTGCAACATCTTTTCATCTTTTTCTGCTCTTAGTATATTTTCAAACATCTAGGAATGCAGGTGGATGAGCTTAGAGATGAAACACTGCTCTGCACCAACTCGAAATCTTAATCTTTCTCCAGCCATACATTAGAGCCATAATATAAAAACATTTAACGAAATCTAAAGGGGCATCTTGGTACACCTACTGTTTTTGATGGAGATAAAGTGAATGCACTTAACCTTGATTAAAACATCTAATGCTCTTTTTTGAAATGCACATTAAGAAATAAAAGCTCATCCATCTGGAGATGGGGGCTTTCAACAGAGAAGATGGAAGGCTTCCCCTCCCAGAGATGCTGGCCGCTGTGATCTGCTATCAGGAAAAGCTGCTCCAGAACAGTTTGGAGTAAAAACAACCAGGATGTGGCTTAACAACTGCAGACATTTTTCAAAGGCCTTACAATATAAAATGATTGGAAAGAACAGCTTGAATAAATACAAGCTGCTTCTAGCCCAGTGATGCACACAATCATAACATGGTGTAAAAACAGACCTATGTCGGTTAACCATGGATTCCCACAGTCAGTACCTGATCTGGAAGCATTCTTGCTAATTCCTGACTATCATTCTCATTGCGTCCACAATGATTTGTTTCACAGTTTCAAAACTGCATTTTGGAGAGGAGTAATTCCTGCTTCAGTACCCAGTTCACTTCATTCCCATTTTATGCCTTTACTTCTGCATGCTCTACATTGAACCACATGCCTTAAGTCTTTCTGCATTCCACTGTTGTTCACCACTGAGTTCTCTCTAGTCAAGTTATACTTAAAAAAAAAAAGATGCATGGAATATTTTGCAAAACTAACAAGAAACAAGACTGTATTCTTTAACACGGAGCAATTTCTCAGTCCAAAGGCTCTCAAATCCATTTGACTTACACATTCTCCCCTCTACAAGACGTATGAGATTCAGCTCATTTAATTAAAATTTACTGAGTCATTATCCAATTCTTCTACATACTGAAAATGCAGCACCATTTAAAAATAAATTAGAAATACAAGCAACAGTGCCATCAAAATGAAAATCTTTCAGGCTTTACAGAAGTAATGTGATCAGTAACCCCAGTGAAACATAAATTCACATAGAACAAAACAGTAGGAATACTCTGAAGTAGCACTTGACTCTCCAGCAGCAGAGCACTGATGCAGTGTGCCTGGGGCTGTGGGGACAGGACTGTTCTGGCACAACCCCCAGAGAGGACAGGCTCCAACACCTGCATGAATGCACACAAAAACCAAAACATCCCACTGCCTGATGTTCAACAAACTGTTCTACACTTTGCTGAACAAACAAGTCCATTACACCACAGGCAAACCTACCAAACCAAGGCCACTGTGGTTCTAACTGTTCACAGACAAATACACTGGGAAAACTGTACATGTACTTATCCCCACGGGACACAGTGCAAGAGCTGTACCCCCAAAGGAACCACCTTCTGCAGAAGAAGCAAACAGCTCCCCATACTTTCTGAAGACTGCAATTGCCCTGCTGGCTCTTCACAGGCAAACTCCAACTGACTCCATGTATTTCTCACAGAGTGCTCCATGAGGGAGCCCAAACCACACTGCACGTCTGAGGATCGAACACTTTAAGCTCGTTCTGCCTCTCCTAAAGGTAAAGCATATGCTGCACCTCTGTGCCCAGCACGATCCCTTTAGGGAAAAAGGGACCCTCTGCCCCATCCCCACACAGACCTCTCCATCAGAAATTTACTTAATGGCTGAAAAATGTACAGCTAATTGGAAACCCACTCCTGAATTGGAAGAATTGTAGAACTGCAAGAAATTCGTGAACTGCAATTATTCATAGCAGACAGTAATGAACTATCGTGCTTTCTGCAAAGAATCACTTTTCTCCTTTGCTCTGAAGGAAAGTGGACTCCATTTAGATTAATTCAGGAGCACTGTCTTGTTATTACATTTCCTCTGTAAGCCAATTATGTGTGCTGTCACAAATACAGAGGGGCCATATACACCTTGGGCTGTATTTTGGAAATACCTGCACTTTGCAGAATGAAAAGGTGCAATTTGTGTTTTCAAGCAAACACACAGACGTAAGCAGGCAGCATTATGTGTGCTCAGAACACTGTCAGGAGCTGAACATCACTTTCTTCCACTGATACCATCACCACATCTGAAACCAGTGGCTGCTGCTTTGGAAGGGCAGTTCGAAGCAGCCACTAAGACTGTGTCTGGTGTCTATCCAGAAAGCTCCCTAAGTGTAACTCCTGGCCAGAACAGACATATGTGGAGCCCTGCGTGGTCCATGCACATCTGACAGCTCTGAATATCCTGTCTAACCAACACAGGTTATCTGCTGCTGACGGGCAGCTCCAACAGAGGCAGGAGCAGGAAGGATGCCTTCCTCTGTGTTCTTTGAGGAATGATGTAAGGACAAAAGCTAGGAATTTTCCTACAAGGAGAGAACTCTGTGCTGCATGCCTGTATGCATGCTTACAAAAGTTATCAGAAAAAAAAACAACCAAGTATCGTCAAAAAGCAAGAGCCTCACATAGTGTCAGCAAACACTGTGGCCACGTGGCACAGACTTCCTCATGAATGTGATACGATGTCATTACAAGACAATGGGAGGTTTCACAAAGAAAGAAAAACCAATAAGGGACTTATTTTGAATGAGGCTGTGCTTTACATTCAGGCACACAGCCAGCTAGCAAGTCTGTGCTACTGTGTCAAGCTCTATAATGACGGAAACCTAATTTCCTGCCAAAACACCAACACTTGAACACATGAAGACTATTTATTGTGTGCCCTGTGAAGAAAGAGCGGTGGCTGCACAGACCAAGACGACACAAGTATTCAGACTTGGTGGGTACAAGGAGAACCCTCAAGCCATACAATGGAGCATCCAAAACTACTGATCTGACAGCATCTTCCCGATTCAGAAAATCCCAAACAGAAATTCTACATGGTGTTTTACAGAAATAGGATTGATTTCGGTAACAGCATTACATTTTTAGAAGTTACTTTCTGTTCTGTCCCATACACGCCACTGACAACACACAGTGAGGAGATACAGTACCCACGTGGGCACAGTGATGTGGGTATCACTTCCCTCAGCATTCACAATTAACTCACAATACTTGTATACAAGAGGTTTGTTGTTTCTTCCTAAAGCACATTACACGTTTGTCAATATTAATCTGTCACTTTTCAGCTCACTGGTCTCAGCTCGTCACATAATTCTTGCAATTACAAAGTAAATCTTGAATATTTTCGTATGGCTTTCTATTGCATCTACAGGTTTGAGCCATCTTCATAATATTTTCTCCATAAAAGCCAACAGAGTAGTAGAACAGAAAAAAAATATATTAGAATGGTAAGAATGCTAATTCTGGACCCCCAAATTATTAATCCTTGCTAAGTAGCAATCTCTTCTTGTCTCTCAGACACATTATCACCATGGCTGTAGCACACCTCCTTAGCAGTGTTTTCAGACCATTTTGTTGAAACTTTCCAGGTTTTCTACCACTACTTTATCTTCTCAAATTTACATCAGACAGAAAGTAGAAGCTGGCTCCTGACCTTAAGGAAAACAATATATATGCACTCTCAGTGCTCAGAAAAAATGAAAAGCAATGAACAACCACACTCCTCCCACAAGACGTTTCGGAGAGATTCACAATTATATGGATCTACAGATGAAACTACTGAATTAAAAATCATTTTAGAAGTTGTTTTTTTTTTTCTTTTTTTTCTTTTTTTTCTTTTTTTTCAATTAAAACAAATAAACCAATATAGACTCGATACCTTTCATTTTCGTGTAGCTGCTCACCTCCCTTCTTCCAGGAACATCTGGCCTTGGGGGAAGCTTTTGGTTTGCATTCAAAATCAACTGTGCTGCCGATCTGAACCTGAATCATTTTCTTCATTGGATTCTTGGAAAAGTCTGGAGCAGAAGCTGAAACAGGAGGGATGTACTGACAGTAAAATAAAGCATCCTGAATTATATTAACGATTCTACTATTTAGCACTTAGATGACACATCTCAGCTTCCAAACATAATTAAAAACAGGAATGAATAAGTTATTTCAACCAGATCTTCTGTTGGGCAATTACGCATCTCTTCTTTATACTGGTTAAAAAAAATGTGAATGTCTCACTTTTGCAAAGCATGCCACCTAAAGAAGCACGCACCTAAGATCACTGAAGCTCACTGGATACAACATGCCTAACCACACTACATCAAATCTCATTAAAACTCAAGGAATGTGGTGGATTCCACTTTTGTGCCAAAGTACAATGACAGACCACATATATTAAATGAGAGAAAACTACAGCACAGCTCATTCCATAAGAGCACAGGTTGGATGAGCTAACAGTTAAGAATAGCACATGGCTTCTATCTATGGCAACATGGAAGTTTGAAAGGAAATCCAGGATTTTTGGAGAATGAGGCTGAGGGAGCAGTTAGTGATTGAGGGTAACCTTATACAATATAAAAGGAATAACTCATGCCCAGAAGCACTGCTCTTGTAGGCTTAGTTTTGATTTCAGTCTTTCCGTGTTGGAGGCAGAAATTGCACAAGCATATTAATGCATGTGGCAGTCTGCAAGTTCACTCTTTTCCTCAAATAAACGGCTGCCATTTATTCTAGACTCCCACATGCATCATTTGAATGATTGAGTGACAACTTCTTGTCCCCTCAATCAAGGAAGGCTGCCACAAGAGCAGCCCACTGCACTGCTCCCCTGGGAACACCAGAGGCACAACGCAGAAGGTCAGTGCAGCTGACTGATGTACCGAGCCAGGGCTGTGTCCAGACCCTGCGAGAGGTCATCTCCAGGCCTGTGTCCAATCCTCTGTATCTGCTCTTTCCCTAATTAATAATTTATCTGTGTTCTGTTTTAAAGCAATGAATGACTGGACTGCAAACCATCTGGAAACAGATGAGTAAAATCTTCTGCACTGCAGATAAAATGATATTAGGTTGACAGAAATGTTTACTTCGACAGCATCTGAGGGAATTACAAAGCTGAAATCAGGAGGTGGAGTACTGGGCAGGTGGACGGTGTGTGGAGAGGGAAAAGGAGGGCTGTGATTTAGTAGAAAGGGAAAATCTTACCTACAACCCTGAGCTCTGCACTCGAATAGATGACACCGTGTTTATTTTCAGCTATGCACTGGTATCTGCCAGAATCTGTCAGATTTAGACTCGATATTGTAAGTGCGCCATTTTCAATCTGGATCCTTCCCTGAATATTAAGAAAAATACCTTTACTGATGATGTATTTCCTGTGAAAATTTTAAGATAAGTAAGAAATTCAAATAGGACAGCATCAATGTGACAAATGGGGCAGATGTAGCAGCATATATGTAAAAACAGTTCTAAAATAATTCATATGACAGCAGTGAGATTTGGCAATACAGTGGATAAAAATCAATTCTTCACACTTGCCCAGTTTCACAGAGGCTTTTTATTCTCAAATAGCCTTGCATTTCTCCAGGAATGTGGACATCGTACGAGGAAGACGAGAGCATCCAAAACACACAGATGGCACTGGCATTTTACACTATTTAGAGATTTCACACTTGCCATTTGTTAATGAGCTCTCTGTGATACTGTGCAGAAAAAAATCCAACAGTCATTAAATGGAAGACATATTTAGGTGCCTTAAGAGCTGACAAGGCTACTGAATGAAGAACAGGGTGCTTCTCACCCTGATGCTTCCTGAAAAGCTGTCTTCTTACAGTGGGAAGCAAGTGCTTTGGGATGGAGTGATAGGGATTGGTGACAAGAGGAACCAGTGACAAAGACAAAACCCACAGCTTCTCCTTTGGGGAAAGACATAATAACGGACAGAAGGACAAACCATTTTCTCAAAAACATCTGCTCTTCTGGAGCAGCAATGCCTAGCAAAGGTCCTGGATGTGGCTCATCAGGCTTAATACAACAGCACTCACTCTGCCCTTTCTGCTATGGGCTCACACTCACAGCTGGCCGCAGTGAAGGGCAAATCCAGCTATCTCCGTGTAGCCAACACAGCTCAGCCCCTTCTGTGATGGATCCATTCCCAGTTAATTGCAAGTTAGACAAAGCACAAAACAGTCTCTAAAAGTAACAAGCCTAAATCTCCATGTCTTGATCCTATTTCTAGCATCCTGAGCTCCTGTTGTTATTCCTCCTTACAAAAGATTCATTTATGGGGAAGGGGAGTTAAGTGGAATAACCGCAGCAGGAGATTTTTGTGGAGCAGACCCAGCATGAAGGAGGATTATCACAGGAGCTGAAGACAACTGATCATGATACACAAAGAACTCTTCTTCTGCTGTCTCCTTGGTGCCCGCCTTCAGTGAGTCAGTCCTACAGTGCACAGCCCTCAAGCGTTTCCAGAGTCATGCTTATTCCCTTACATCATGCCTTCAAGGCTTGACACCAATGCTCCATGGTGGAGAACTGGGAAATCTGAATGAGAAAAGGTATTTTTGTACTTACTGAGGTTAAAAAAAAAAAGCACATTACCTCAGTGACACCATATAATTTAGTAACAGCGCTCTTAAATCACCAATATATTTTGTACTCCATCACTGAACCTGTCCACAAAACACTACCATTCCTTTTAGTGAGCATATAACTATAACACCCTGAATGCTAAGAATTGTTTTTCAGTGCTCGGGTCATTTTTCATAGCCATCCACTGAACTCACTTGAGCAGTCCTTTCTTCAACTCTGGGCACCAACGCTGTGCACAGAATTGGAGCAGTCTTGACAGCAGTGGCCAAGGGCAAAATGCCCTCCTGCTACAGGCTACTGCCCCTAGTTTACATTCCCAATAACCTGGATTCAGCAGTTTTCTGAATGCACACTGAGAACTAAAATCGATATGGGTACCAGGTGGTTTTCTGCACTTCTGATCTGGCAGACCTGCTAAGTACATTTTTCCCTGTCACCAAACGTGTGACTTTCCATTAGGTTAACAACAGTATTAAAACAAATACCAATGTTACACTGCTCTTTATCTTTCAAACACTGCAATTTTTGCCATCTTTTCTCAAGGAGTTTGCAAATGCTTTCTTATTACCTTTAACAGAATTCCAGTAGCAAATGTAAGACAACCATTTAAGTTCTTTATCCCTCATTTACAGTTGTTAATATATAATTAAAATTAACTTCCTTCTCCAGCCTTTCTTTATATAATTATTTCCAGGGTTCTACCATGGCTCTTTAATCTCCTTTTAGCTGAGTTATTTTCGTACAGTATAATTTATCTTTGTGTTTCAGATATTGCAGCTTTTGATGTTTCCTTATGGATGCTCCTAACGAACAAACATGAAAAAGTATACAAAATATTTATCTGGACTGTTTACACAGTCTTTCTGAATTCTCACTGCTATGTGAGGTAGTGCTAATTTTGCACACCATTGTGCTCTTCAGAAATGAAAGTTACCTCTACTGACAGCTGTTCTCCATTCTTCAGCCACCTATATGATGGTTTTGGCTTGCCACTTGCTCTGCAATCCCAGTATAAGGTATCCTCTACGGCAATTTCAGTATCTTTTATCATCTGGATCCAGTGTGGTTTTGCTGCAGATGAAATACATATCAACAAGGAAGACCCTAAGAAGTTGTACCACCAGAGTCTCTCTGGTTCTGCTTCAAGTCACTAATGAAAGAAATTACTCACTGCTCCTTCTAAACATTTTTATTGCAAGTAGTAAAACAAAAGAAAATTGAGATGATATATCACTAAAGCTGAACTAGTCAAACCAATATTAAAATCACTAATTCAGGAGCACAATCAACACAAATTTAAAAGTGAGGTAAATGTAAGACAAAGACATTAGCAGGATTATTGGAATTAAATAATTGATGCAGCCAAATCATCAAATTAATGCTGAAGAGAATCTCAGGATCTCTGTTTCTGGATAATCTAAGCATATTACAATGAGGCTACAGGCTACGCTTTTGTTCCTGCAACCAACAACAAAAGCCACATAATGTACATGAGAAGCAGCCATGCAGGTAAATATTTACAACAATATTTTCTTCTAGCAATACTTTGGCTAACACATTGAAAGCATCAACTTCTGAAGCACAATAGATACTTGAAATTTAATCCTTCATTTCCTTAAACACAGACACTAACACTATCAAATCAAAACAAAAAGAAAGAAAGGCGATGCCAATAAGAAAATATCATTATTTTATAGATGAGTGATGGAAGCACCTAAGGTCAGATTAATTCCTGTTGAACTTCCTACTACAATAGTGTTATAGCAGCAATTAATTCAGACTAGGGAAATTAATGACTCGCCTATGGTCACAAGGGAAGTCTGCAGCACAGCTGAGAGCTGAACCTATTCCATTGCCAAAGGCACAGGACCAGCAGCAGATCATCATTTGGATGAGGACTGGCATTCATTTCACTAATAAAGATTTGTTCATATAAATTCTCTCTCCTTCTTATGTTCAGAACAGACCTCAACACAGTCACATACTGTACCATACTTCTCGATACAAAGGATTAATACTATTTATGAATAAATATTCAGGATTATCTTCTCACAGAAAAGTGCACTGCATTGTATTAATTTAGATACTAACTTAGGAGGCTTTGAAATTCAACCCGTATTTGCTGACAGTGAAACCTCCTGTTACTCCTTTTGTTTTGCAGTTATCTTATGCCACATGAGCATTAATGCCTTTCACTGATTTGAGGTTCATGTATTTTCTACTCTGCCTTTATCAAGGTCAGCTGTAGAAGACAGGATAACCTGATCTTCGTGTCAGACAAACATACTACGCCTATTTTACTGATATTAACGTCGGTTAAATATTGAAAGCTAACACTGCTCCACTGGAGTCTAAAAAAGGAAAAAAAAAGAGTCATTACTTTATCTCACATTGCCACTCGAAGTAGTTGTCCCATATGTGTCAAGGGGATGAAAGCTCAAGCCTCCATGTCAGCACGCTTCCTGCACTTTGCATACCTAAATATTTATGCAACAAGCAACAGTACCTGAATTATTGAAGGATCCATACATGTGCAATATTTCACATCTGCTGAGTATCTCCACTTGAAAGTAGGTTAACTGTAGTCTATTTTCAAGTTCACGATCTTGGATTCGGTTTCATTAGAGGAAAGAACACTGACTTCACTGTAAATTTGCATTTTAGGACTTTTTGTTTTAGATAATCTCTATAGGAGGGCACTCCTAGTTCTCCAGGGTGTATACGATAGAAGCATGGCAGCAAGAGCACCACTCAGAAAAGAAATGAACACAGCTTCAAAAGCCACAGTGTGTGGAATTCATGGTGCTTGATCATTTGCAAGAGCGTTGATACAGACTTCAGTGGTTTCCTTGAGGGAAGGTCTTTGTATCTTCCAATTACTGACCAAGGAATCCAGCAGCAAAACAAATACTCTTTTCAATCTTCCACATCTAAAAGTCTCTAAAAATGACTGTAGAAAATATCAGAAATTCTTTGAGAAAAATAATTCAACTAACCAGTTCAAAATTGAACAGACAGCATAAACAGAGCAATTACAACTGGAAGTATTCCATGCAATGCTCTGAGTCTTAGCAAAGACGTCCACACTGCAGCAGCTGAGAAAACAGCAGACAAAAGGTCACGTATTAGGAGATCTCCAGTTCCTCTCAGAAGATAGACACTGCTTTCCAAGCTCAGCACCACCCTTCTCATCCACCCTGCCCAACTGTACCAGAATGATTCTGAACAAAGATTCCTCTTGAGGTCTTGTCACCATCAGGCAAATGCTACCTGCTTAGAACATCTGGCTTCACTGGGGAGACACTAACACCTTATCTGTGCTCCTGAAGGAGGACTGTAACGACTTGGTATGAAGCCTTGTCCTCACTGAGCTGCTGCATTGGTTTGGTGCGTAGCCACGACCTTCCTGAGGAGACACCACTCCTTCATCCTTAAGCACAGAACAGGCAACTGGGCAGCATACCTTCACTGAGATGAAAAAGACAGGTTGTCCTCTAAGCTGTGAGGTTGGAAGTTGCTTTTAATGGAGCATGTAGCGCAGTGTTTAAGATCATGATAAGAGTCTGTGCTGTGAGTACTTGCAGTTCTCTGGAACTCACAGCGCTATCTTCATGAAAGATGTGAAAAAGGTTCCCTTAAGACAAAATACTTGTAGGTAACTGAATTTCTAAACAACGTCACCCATCAGCACTGTGGTCAGTTAGCTGTAAAAGCACCAGCCTGTATTTTGCTTCAGTTGTTATTGCCTCATATATTCCTTGTAATAACTCACAGTCCCACAGGCATGAAGTAATACAAGTGTATAATTTGATGAAATTTAGCCTCGGTGACAAGGAGAAGACTCAGTCATCTTTTCCTGGGGTGAATATGACCGCCTTGTTCTCCAAGCTCAAAGGCCAGGTGAAAACAGCTCTCACTTCATTAGACCCTGGGGAATCCCTTTAGGCCATAAGGCAAGAAAGACAATTCTTTTCAGAAGTTTAAGACATCTCTTTACGATGACTGTTCCGGGGTTTGGTGAGAGTGAAGACCAACTGCAATGAGTGGAATGGGCTGAAGCTCTTGGAAGCAATCGCTTGGGGCTAACGCTTTTCAGAAGCAGTGTTGAGATGTAATTTGTAAGCAATTTGGGGTACCTTGCAGTGTCCTCAGAATCCATGATGCATGCCAGCAGGAATATTTAAATCCAACTTCCTTCAGAGTAAGAGGCTCCAATAAAAAGCTCCTTTTTAATCCTCTAAACCGCAGGAAGAGCATGACAGCATTCAGGAAAGGCAAAGCTTCAAGACCATGATTTCTATCTAGACACTGTACTCTCCCAGGGAGTGCTAAGGCTGCCATACCTCTGCCTGGAGGCAGAAGACTACAGGACAGTCCCTAATTAAGGCTCACATATCAGATGCTTGTATGGGCCTTTACTTTGAAAGTTACAGACTGAAAGCCCATCTAGAAATCTCTTCCACAAACACCTTAGGATAGCTCAGCAGTCAGGCAATAAATCAGAGTCAAAAGGCACTTTCCATAGCTCAAGCAAAAGTGGCTATGAAGCATACTGGGAATTCACAACGTTTTGCAAAAACAGAAAATGTAACCTCCTTTTTTTTTTTTTTCCCAAGGTAGTATCTCTCAAAGTCAGACTATGACACTCATACTGATGCCTACAGCAGAGATCAGCCTACTTTTATCTCAAAGATTCAAGTGAGTTTAAGCACAAATAACTTTTTCTTTCTTTGCCCAAAGAAGCATGTCACAACTCCCATTCACAGATACCTGAAAACACTATTTATTTATTTATTTACTTGTACTTTCATTCAAAATACACATGCTCTGAAGCTTTCACTGCACTGCTGGGGAACGTTTAGCGTGCCAAAAAAGTTGTACGAAGGCCATTAAATTATTAGGCAGCGTTGACAATTGAACTTCAAGCTGATCAAAATCAGCTCTTCCTCAATGTTGTTCAGCTATTTACAGTTCTACAGCCAATGACTTGAGAACCTCCCCATAAATAAGACAGACTCGGGACAAAAGCTCTGAACAATGATGCTCTTCTACATTGAGCAGTAATGTGTCCCCAGTGTAATTTCGAGGGTATGTTCTTACCATAACTCCAGTATTTTTTTTTTGTTACACGTATTTTGTATTTTATATGCAAGCTATTTATTACTGGAGGTCTGTATTTACATAAAATGGAAACCCAGCCAAGTGAACAGCAATGGTTGCTGTTATAAGCAAGTAGAAGCGACCTCGCTGGCTAACTTTGACCATCAACACCCTGATCAGCACAATTCACCTCTGCTATTCAGTCCAATACTGCATAACAAAAGCAGAACAGCAGACTTTTTTCTCCTTGTTAAACATTTTACCTCAGTACCGTCAAGCATGAGTTCCGTTAAATCAACGCGTGCTAATTAAGAGTATTTTTCTTCAATTACCCTTTAAATTAATTACTTTACATATCTCCACCATGTTACATGTTGTTTAATTGCATCTTAAAATGCAAAAATGTAACTGTCTAATTTATTCTCATTTTTCCATGCTATGAAAAGTCATGGATTCTTTCTTCTTCTATTATCTCTTTATGAAAAAGGGTAATGACAAATGAATGTACTACTGAAGTGAAAGCAAATTATTTATATATTCAGGTTTTATATTAATTCATAGTTAGATAATCTCATCCTATATTTAGCACATTTTGAATTCCACTGAGGAGAAAAATGTCATTAAACACATGTTGGAACTGCACAGGGGACAATGAACTGAACACTTGATGTTGGGCTTTTCTTGATAAAATCCTTCATGAGGAAAAAGGAAGATTAATAGTCTGTTAGTAATGTTATGAAAGAGCCCAGAAAATGTTTTAGAATATCTATTTGAATAATCAGCTCAGCTATGTCTTTAGAGTTGCATTTAAAGCCCACAATGAAACTAGAAAACAAAAGAGCCTTTTTTTTTTTTTTTTTGTAATAGTTACAGAATTTCCAAACTCAAGCATAAAATCCATTTTGAGGTAACTACTATTGGGCACGACTGAAGTTGATCCTACGTTCAAGTGCTTTATGACTTCAATACCAGGATTCATTATGGGAAGATGAAGAGGAAGGACAGCAGAGTAAACACAACTGATGGTTAAATCAAACAACCAGCACTGAAACCCCCAACTTTCAGAATTCAAGACTTACAGTTTAGAATCACAGAATCATAGAATTGCTCAGATTGGAAAAGATGTTAAAGATCATCAAGTCCAACCACAACCTGACCATACTACCCTAACTCTAACAACCCTCTGCTAAATCATGGCCCTGAAATGTTTCAGTTGTTCCCTAACGAAGCAAAAGAATATTTCACGCTTTCATTTAGGATAGGCTGATGTCTCAGTTACAAATAATTTTTAAAATCTAGAAAGACAAGAAAATCCTGTATTTTTAGTCAAATTGCACAATTTTGCTTATATTTTTTTCCATCTGTGAAAAAAGCTTTGCATTTTGTTTCACTAAGGCAACACAGAAAAACGTTAATCCCAACTCTTTTTAAAGCTTTGTTGGGAATCCAGATACCACATTATCTTCAGTTATAGAACACTATTAAACTACAGCCAGAACAATTCTCCTAATTCTCAGAAAGTTTTACAATTATCCTGCCCTGACTACAGAATTGTTGGTATTCTATCTGTAAAAAAGAAAGCAAGTAACAAAATAAGAAAGAATACTTAATTCTGCAGAATGGGTTTCATTAAGCAAAACAAGCAAAATAAAACAGTTGGAGTACCATTAATGCCATTGCAAGTCTCATTATTTTCTTCAGTCTAAAGAACAATATTAGGGATTGATCTAGGACAGGCATACATTAATAGTGGAATATTAACTCTACTCAAGGGTTCAGATTCCTTTCTGGATTTGTAATGAAAACGTTCACACTGAATATTTGCAAATCACAACTTACTTCCCTTAGAACTGCAACTCACTTGCTTTTATTGATTAGCAACATCTTTTATTTGAGATCAGTGCCCTTTAACAACAGAAAAAGAACTTTGGGAGTAGTGCAAATACTTCAAAAGCACTCACCTTCATAAATACATTATAAGAACTAAGGAACAAACCAATTCTATCTGGTGTGTGCTTTACAGCTGCTCTGATCCAGAACTGCTGTAGGATTGGTGAACCAAACTGAAGTACAAACCACTGATCACTTTAAACTTTTGAAACAGCTTTATAAAAGCCATATAATGAAAAGTATATTGCCAAGTTTAGAACTGCAGATGACACTGACAGAGAAAGCATCTTAGCTCTTTTGTCCTATGTTATCTGATACCTAAAAGATCTAACTAGAACTAGCATATGCAAAATTTAGTGTAACTATTTATTTGGAAATTGGAGGGGGAATATCTTTTTTCCTTCCACTTTATAACTTGCTTCTTAAATTAAAATCATCGTTGACTGAAATCTGCCTTGCTGCACTGTTCCAGTAAACAGTAGCTTCCCACACACAGAACCAAGTGGCACAGTGGGTATGCGCCATGCTTTTTCACATGACAAAGAAATAAAATCTTTGCTCAGATATTCATACATGACGAAAACATTCCAAATCAAAGACTGAATCAGTCTTTAAATTGCCATTTACCTAAAGAAAATTAAATTTGCAAGGATCTGGCTTTAACAAAAATTGTCAATTACCACTCTGTTGCAAATCGCTCTAGCTTTAAACCTCCAACATCATGCTTTGCTGATATTCATTTCTCTCTATAGTCTTAAATGCACAAGAGACTGTCAGTTTTCCAGCTATTAAATTTCCTATTATTTCATTTCTTATTCTAGAATATATTATCCTATTTGTTTACTCTTTTAAAAAGTAAACTTGTTGGGTTTTTTTTTGAAAGCAAAGAACTGGCAATATCCATCAATAGCAGTTTTATCTTCCTTTAGGAAATGGTTATTTCCTGAAAAAGTGAGGCCTATACAATCCCCTGAATAAACCTAATCCACTAGAGATTTACTTTTTCACACATGCACCAATCAAAGGTGCTAAACATATGCATATATCATTCCAACATTTTACTGAACAAGCACAGTCACTTCCTGCATTACTCTGAGCAATTCTTTTGAATGTGGACATTTATCAAAAGTGTTATGCAAAACAGTGGTGAAGAAGATATCTTTGTTCTCTGCAAGAGGCCAGGAACTTTGATGAACAAATTTGCAATGGTATTGTAGAAGCTGTAAACCCCAAACTAATTGATAGTGGTTTATATTTCATGTGTAAAGAAGGATAGGATAGAGGGATTGAAAAAAGTTTCCTACCGTAGTAAGTGAGACGTCCTCTTGCAATGTTTTTTCCTCTTGAATTTTCAGTAATACATTCATACAATCCTGCATCCTCTTGCTGGAAATTAGGTATTTCAATCATGCCATTGGATTTCCTTAGCTTTATTTTGCTCGGAAATGGCATACCGTCAGTTCTTCTCCAGTTAATCTGAGGCACAGGGCTAAACAGAAAGTAATGGGATTTCAGTAAACAACTTCGCTGCAAGTACTTGATTGTAAAAATTAAGTACTTAAACTAATATGCAATAAAGCCCCAAAGTGACTAAAGCTTGCATTAAAAGTAGTATTCATACTGTACATGACAGATGGTCAGACAGCATGGTTACTGATTCGCATATGCTGTTCTGTTCCTCATGCTATTATTTATGGCATCAGATTTTTCACGAGTATCTGAATGTCCAATGACTGTAAAATTTCCAGTAAATCACCACCGGCCTCCCCTGAAGACAGGAGAGATTTACCAGTGTCCTCAAGGGAAGGGGAATCAAGGCAAGCCCCAGGTTTCATCCTAGAAGAGCCATTCATTCACTGATACGTAAACTTTCCCTCACCTGGCTGGGGAATAGAAGCAATAGCATGTGATTAAGTTACCATTCTGGAGTTCAAAACTATGAACACCTGACAGAGCTGCTTGCAAATAAACTACAGAGTGGTTACTAAATACATTTACAGAAACATAAATGCACTCTCAAATCATTTACGAAGGAGAAAAGATATCAATTTTGTGTGAAATGTCATTGAGAAGAGGAATGCATTTTAATCTTGATTTCAGCTATAAAAGAAGGACAGCATTAGGAAAGCATCAAGTACATTTAACAGTAAAATTCAGTCCAAATTGTCACTGACTTCAACAAGAGTTCCTTTACACTGAGAAAGCAGAGCTACCTCAAAGGACATCTGCAAAACTCACAGATCTTGTTCAGGAGAATCTGGAGTGAAAAGTATGTTCCTGCATTGCAAACATGCACATTTTAATTCTAAACAACAACAGAAGTGTCTTCAAGGCTCTTTCACATCTTATTCCAAGGCAGTAAATGTGATGGTCAAAACTCAATCTTTGGAGAAGACTACCAAAGAGATGGTGCCAAATGCCCACAGACGTTGTGCAAATGAACTCCAACACACTTCAGCTTTGCAGTATGGGTGAAGATGAGAACTTACTTTCCTAGTGCAAAGCATTCCAGTTTCACAGTTGAGCCTTTCGCTGCAGGAAGTGTCTCAGGAAACTGAACTTCTATTTTGGGTTCGTATTCTCCCATCACACCTATGCAAGACAAGTGAGAAAAGACATTTTTCATTTTTGAAGCCATCATTCTCTAAAACACTGAATAACATCACATTCAAAACTTATTTCTCTTGCTCTCCATTTAGAAACTCACGCGCAGTGACCTTACAATGAAATCACTGTCAGATGTAGCAGAGGAGTGCACAACAAAAAATAGTTTATCTTCTTACAAGCAACCAATACTATGAGACTGCACCAAAGGTTATACTGCCACAGAAAATGTTCACTGGAAACTAGCTGTTTGTAGCACAGTGGAAGTAGTGTTATTTAGAGACTGAGAAAAGGAAAGCCATACCATCAGTGCGCAGCACGAGAGGGGTTGGTGACCCGAGGACCTGGCTGTTTGTCACAGTGCTGGTTACGACACAGGTGTAATTTCCCACATCTGATGGCTCCACTTTGGCGATGTAGAGGTGACCAGTCTCCTGAGACACAAATCGCCGGCTGTCCTCTTGGACAAATGATGGATACTCGTTGAAGATCCAAGCAAATGACAACTCTGATTGGTTATAAAAATAAAGAGGTTTGGTAAGGTTGTTTTTTTTTTTTTCCTCTGCACATTTTTATCTTCATAGGCTCTTTATTTTACCCCATATTATAACATTATTATATATAATTTTATGTAAAAGGACCAGAGAACCAGTGACAGAAAAAAAAAACACCCCAAAGCATCGAGAAAAACATGAAAATAGTTCCAAATCTTCTACCATAGAATTGTAGAATCACAGAATGGCCTTGGTTGAAAAGGACCACAGTGCTCATCTCATTTCAACCCCCCTGCTATGTATGTGCAGGGTCGCCAACCACCAGGACCAGGCTGCCCAAAGCCACATCCAGCCTGGCCTTGAATGCCTCCAGAACCTCCATGGGCAACCTGTTCCAGTGCGTCATCACCCTCTCTGTGAAAAACTTCCTCCTAATATCTAACCTAAACCTCCCCTGTCACAGTTTATAAGCATTCCTTTTTGTCCTATTACTATCCGAAAGTGATACACAAGGATCATTATTTTGATCTACTCTTTTACAATTTAATATGCATGGGAAGAGATAGCAAAAATGAGACCATACTTTGTTAAAATGGAAATATCATTTATTATCCACAGCCCAGCTACAGATCTGAGAGAAACGGCACCGGTGTATGCAGCTGAAAAGAACATCCAAAGATCCATAAACACCTGGAAGAGCTCAGCCCACAGCAGAACTACATTTTTCGTAGAAAAATTTGATCTCTGCATGAAACAGCAGTTCTTTATGGACACTTTAAAGGAAAACTTCACTTGAAAAGATAAATCAAGGAGATCGGGCATAAATTCCATGTAATTATTTTTCTCTGAATACCATTCTGAGCTGTGCAAAAGCCCCTTCCTGTGAGAGGCCGTGTGCCTGTTGCATTCATATCCTACAGAATGAAAGGAAATTAATTTTTAATGGTTTCCCAAGCAAGAAATAATTTTTCACCCAAGTGCCACTCAGCTGAAAGTTTATGAAAAGATTAGAGCTTCTACAAGTGCTAATTGGAAACGATTATAGTTTGATTGACCTGCCTTGGCACTGAAGTATCTTGTAGCATTTGCACTGCCCCTACAAAATGGAGATCATCCAGTTTTTTGCACAGGTTTCATTTGGAAGTGCAGACATTTGGATGCAGTTGCGAAAAGAAGAGCAGGTATTTTCATAACTCCCATATCTGAGTACGAACACGCAGCCAGGAAAGCACTAAGCCAACAGATAATTTAACAAAAGGCAAGATACTGCAGATAAAAAACACTCAAGGAATTAAATTATTAAAATATTTATGGACTGGTTAATGTAAAAAGGGCATCAAATGAAATAGCTCATAATTGCATTTAATTTTCTTCTATCAATATTTAAACTCCTTCCATTACCATAATTTTGCTGGAAGAGTGCATGTGAACAACTGACATTCTCAGTTATATTCTCAAGAGTTAAACTTCCATTATAATGGGATTTTTTGTTGTTGGAAATAACCATCTACCCTTCCAGACTTGCCAATTTCCAGTGAAACAACGGACTCACCTAAAAGTTTCTTCCCATGCAAGATGAGAGGTTGAATTTATCGTAACAAAGGCCAACACAGATTTGTTATGAAAACAAAGAGTATTTATTGGAATGGGAATGGAAACCCTGTGACAGAGTGTGACTTCAGCAAGATGTCTGAGATATGCCCCAAGAGGCTCATAAGAAGGTCATACACATACAGTCCACAACACAAGTCCTGTATAGCTACTCTCCTATCTTACAACAAAGACACCGAGATGCAGTGTCAGTGCTTTGCTGTTAACAGAGAGGCATGAGTGAGCAGAGTGCAGCACTGAGGGGCACCACTGATGGCTCTGCCCAAAGTCAGCACCATGAAGTACTCCATCAACCACAGAATAGCTAAATAAGTAAATAAATAAAGTGACGGAGCAGGTCTACAGGGTCTGAAAGGGACCACAGCCTCTTTGTATGGTCTTACTAAATGGGAAAGGCTAGAAAATCATATTTTATCATAGCAGTGAGGGATGAGAGCAATTGTAGAACAGAGAAAACCATAGCACAAACTAGGTATCAATGTAGGAACGTTAGGGAAAAAAAATAAACTCATTTTCAGCTTTGTATCAAATTCAGACATCCAAAAGACACAACAGTTTGGGAAGCCAGGCTTCATCAGTTCTGGTACTTACTTAGCTACTTGCTTTGATGAACTCAAAGTATTATTTTACTTAAAAACCAACAAAAAGCATTCAACAGAGATGGCCAGATCTGTATACTCAGCAGGAAAATAAGCAGCTTGATTTTGTCACCATTATACTGGGTTGGGCTGAGAGTAAATTCACTGAAATCAGTCCTTACGGTTATGAAAGCCATGCAAAGTATATTCCAGTTCAATTAGATCCTTCAATAGCCTATGAATGAGCACTCCTGGAAACCTAATTTCCCATTATACATATATTTTCACTGACTCTATTAAAAATGGAGGGTGGCATTTCTTTCACCAGTGCCCCACAGCCACTATCTCATTCTATATTTACTGTACTTCACAAAACAGCATTCTGATTTTTCTCCAAAAAACTCACATTAAGCAACTTGTTCTGTGATTTATTATGTTTACACCCTTTGCTTGTTGCACCTCAAGGGACATAAACTCACTTCCTTTCTGTCAATTACAAATTTTCAGTTGATTTTCTGTTATAAATGAAAGCAATACATCTCTCCTGGGCTTCCTCAGAGAACGGATCCTTCGCTTTCCAAAGCATTTTTTCCTTATTTGGAGACTGTAAATGGGCAAGGTATTAGAAATTACTGTTATTACTCAATTGTTATTTGTTTGCTACATCTTGGTTGGCTTCTACTATTTATTTAGTATTATTTGATTATTATTTACTGTACAGTCTACCACCCACAGCATGCTCACACTGTTCTAGGCACTCTGTGCACTTAAGGTTTCAATTAGAAAACATCTCATAAAATTGCCTGTCATTTTTAAACTTAAATTTTATGTGGTTCAACAATTAAATCAGTGTGACTGCCACGGCCTGCCATGGTCATTTTCTGCCTTATGTGAGCTTCAAAGAAACACCACTTCCCATATAACAAAAATGTAATGTTGCTAAAGGAACATAGGGGGAGGTCAGCCCCACAAGCGTAGCAGCTTCTAACTGGGTTCAACATTAAATCTTATGTTCATGTCAGTGCTTCTGGAAAAGAAAAAAAAAAAAAAGGCTTTTAATTAAATTGCACCTCTTTGGCTTAAGACAGCAAATGCATGGCAGGGGGGGGGGGGGGGGGGGGGGGGGGGAAGCACTGGGTGGTAGTGGGAAGATTTTATTTCTTACTGACAGAATGTAGGAGACAATACTGGTTTGGGGAAGCCAAAACTATAAGGAAATTCAGGATGACAGCAAAGCAAAAGCCTGAAAACAAAAATGCAGGTAGACCTATGACAAAGGAGCAAGGTAATTCATAAAGCTTGGTTTATGCACTTAAAGCCTACATTCTGAAGGTTATTTTCTTCGGGACCACTCCTCTACACCTACTTAATTCACACCAGCTAGTTCCATAATTCACACCTGATGAGATTTCTAAGACAGCCAGCAGTACAAGGTATGAATAACACTGTTCCGATACTGACTGAAACATCTTATTTTCAAACGGATTGGGTTTTGGTTAGGGCAGGGGATGCTTCCATAAATAATCCTGAAAATACAGCATTTGGATGTTGGAGTGCATTGTGCTGACTCAGCAACTGTTCATGGTTCTGATTTTTTTCTGGTTATTTTATGTTTGGTTGGTCTGCTGCTCTCAACAGATGATGTCTCATATCAGTCACTGAGCTCAAAATCTGCATTATTTCATGCAGTTGTGCAGATCAGATTTTACAGTATTCTGTAACAGAGACAGGAGAGGAAGCTGAAGTAACTTGCTGTTTTCCCTATTAAAATTCTGCCTAAACCACACGATGACATATGGCTTTTAAAGAGTTTGCAAGGGAGTTGTCAGAGAAAATTTAGCAGTGATACCAACTGCAATTAAAGACATGGAAATCTGTAAAAAACAGGAATTTTGAATTATCTGCCTAAAAAATTAAAAGTAATAGAAAAGTACCACTGATTTTAAGAGGGTAATAAGAGATGGCACAGCTAAGCAAGAAACCAATAAGCCCATTATTTGCCCCACCTTCAACTCCCACTGTGAAGCGCATGACAGCACACAGCAGAAACATCTCAGCTGCTGGAGGTGAGCATCCTTGGGAAGCAGGGAGCTCTCCTCTTGGCCACCAGGTGCTCATGCACACGGCTGCTCAGGCACAAGTGCCCATTTGCCAGCACAGTGGAGCACAGCTCCACACACATGTTCACACGAACGTGTACAGCGCTGAGCCTGTCTGCATGGAACTCCTAGCGACGTGGAAACTAATTAAAGGTAGGAAACTAATCTGCATGTGGTAAAAATGCACTGAACACCCACCCGTCCATCCTCCTGCAGCCAGCTAGAAGGTCAGGCTTGGTTTCTGGAGTTCAGTCAAAAAAAGAGGTAATTACATTTGTTACAAAATAGATCACTTTTTTTTTCCTGTGGCAAACACAAATGGCAGTTTCATAAGTCTTATGCACTGCAGGTGTAAGACAAAGTGGTTACGTCCTCCAGTACAGGCTCCCCAGCATGTGCAAACTGCGTATCACAATCCATTTGGGTACCACTGTCAAAAATGATACAGTTTGAAAAGAAAAAACTCTTTACATTATACCTGTAAATAACCTGTACATCATTTCAGGGCTTTATTGCACACTCCCAGGCAACTAAAATGCCCACAGCCTTGAACACTGGCCTAAGTATGCTCAGCTGGGAAGAAAACCATCACCACCTCCTCAAAAAGCCTCAAACACTCCACATTTCTGTGGGGAGTCCTTAAACATTTGCTTAAAAATAGTTAAACCACTAATAGTGCAATTAATATTTAATACTTACACAAGCCACAGTGAGACTTCACACTATGGTCCATATATGAACAGTAGGCTGTTGATTATTTTTTGTTAGTATTTCGTATGTCATCATAATGGTGACTACCCAGAAGACCTCTCTAACACAGCTTGAGCAGTAAGTTGAGGCCATGAGTTTCTGGTTGAGAGTTGTCATGCTCACCACAGTAATTAAACTTGGGGGAAAAAAGCTCAGATGTCTCAGAGCTTCTGAAATTCCCCCCAGAACTTTTGAAATCCATTTCTTCTTTTGCTTAAAGCTTTTTTTTGCTTATAGGAAAAAAGTAAATTGCATGATGGGAAACTGAGTCCAATTACGAGAAGTGAAGAACATCTCTCAGAAACTCATTTTATTCCAGAGTTTAATGGGAAACGTTTAGTTTTCAAAGTAATGTATACCATTAATCTTTTTGGCATAAAAGGTGAATTATTTTGTAGATAAAATATAAAAGATCAATTTTCAGCATGCTGTGCAGGTAATTAGGCATGCAACTCCCAAGTATGGAATAACCCACAACAATGAGAGCAGTGCCAGAGACCCACGTAATATCTCGCAATTTCAATCTACACATTTAATAAGAATATTGAAATATTTCAGCTTAAAGTGAGATCCTCGCAATTTCAGCTAACACCTAATTTTCATATTTAAATGGAATATGCTAACAGTCTGCTTGTTTTCTGCTTTCAAAATGAGCTATGTCAAGTGAAAATGGAGTGATAGCATAAATGGGACTGCAGCATGAACTGCATCCTTCTCAGCAGCTGCATGCTGGGGGGGCTGCACCACTGACACTGCTGTGATGTGCAGCAGTCTGTGCAGAAGGGCTGTCCTTCTGCCTTCCTCTGTACCCCATAGTTCAAGACTGGCAGCACCGCCTCCTTAATCACACCACAGACAAACTCACGTTAAGCACAATCCCAAGCAGCATAACCAGCAACCCCGCCTTTCCTGCTGCTAATTTCCACCTCCCTCCCTCCCCTGTGGGCCATGACCATTAGCTAGCACTAAGTTTCAAACCCAACGCGACCTCATAATGCAGAAGTGCTCCTTAACCAGCAGGTTAAATGCTCCTCAGTGCTCTGAAGGAAATCCAGATGCTAATGGAAAAGCCTAACAAAATGCTTTTCTGCCTTTTATTCAGCACTGGGCTCCAATGCTGACTAAAAACCTAATTTCTTTTACCCTGTAGCTGTGAGGGATGATGGATTAGTTTCTCTTTATCGCATTTCTGAACTAATTGTTTCAGACCAGCAATGTCATTCAAAACGTACTGGCTCTGATCAAATTGTTCACACTCTGGAAGTATGCACAAAAGTACGAAACTGCTTCAGGAAGCAATATTTAAACACACAGCCATTAGCCATATCCATTGCAAATGACAAATTGCTCTTTTAATCACCTCCCCAGAACTTTGTACGCAATTGCTCAGAGCATTCTCTAACAACACTGTTGTGCCTATTTAAAATAGTTAGGACCGTTTAAAATTGCTTCCGGCCTCTAATAACAGAGGATAAAAAGATGATAGTTTAATGCATTGTTCAAATAAAACCCATCTGATCTATCCTGAATGTTAAATATTAGTGACATAAACTAATGACAATATGGAAGTAGAAGTTTTGAAGAAATATTCTATCATTAATAGCAGTAGCAGTAATTAGTGGCAGAGTTCTGTTAGTCTTCCACTCATTTAGGAGAAGGTACTTGGTGAAAGCCTGTGTAAAGCAATTACTTTTGTATTCCTGTTAACAACGCTCTGAATGTGTGCAGGGATTGCAGACATCTCCCTCCCATCATTTCCTAATCAATTATCCTGTTTCTAAAGGAGAAATAAAATATTTTACTAGATAAGATAAGGAAGAGTGAGAGAAAACACCTACAGGAACAACTGAGGGATAAAGACAGTCTTGGAAGAGAAGCACAGAACTTTCTTTTAGTCCTCCCTAAGGCATATCTGAGCTCCCTGGGACCAGCTAAGGGGAAAAGCTCGTCCTGCTTTCCTTTTTTTTTTCCCAGATGATTGAATTATTTCTAATCTCTTTCCCTATCTCGCCCATCTTCCAACAAACACCCCACCAAGAAGCAGCACTCATGCCTAATGAAACATGGAGTTAAGAGAAGAGCTCTGGCCCATCTAGTTTGCCCTTTCCCAAACAAATCCTACATCTTTTGCAGCAAGATTCTTATGCCAGTTATAGACTTCCATGCTAGCTTAGAAGCACACTGTGTAAAGTAGCTGCAGACATTGCACAAATACATCTATAAGGATATATCAATTTCAGCCTGTTTTACTTAAGTCTGGAACACAGGTTTACCAAAGTACATTAGAACACTGCTTAGATAAAGTGTAGAACATGGAGAGAGTGCCTCTTTGTAGCATTGGTTTGCTACTGGTGCTGAGAATAAAGCTCTGTCAGAGAGAAATCATTGTAAGCTCCAGCTGTGAACATGCATTATTGTCTCTTGTATGGGCAAATATAAGTGTCTCTCAGGTGCAATTTGATTTCAAACTGTCAGCTGAAATTTGTGCTGCTGCTGCTGACGACACCAGTAGGAATATTGCAAAATATATATTTTTAAATAAAAACACCATTTCTCTTTGGCAGATTGAGAACAGCTCGAGAATGCCACGGAACAATTTTTTAGGCCACTGCTTTTACAATATTCAGCTTACTATTCTCCTTAGAATGCACTTTTGAGCAAAAATCTCATCGTGTGCCTACTGCAAGCATGATTGATTGCTCGTGCCCAGACAAGTGTCATGCACAATCTGCAGCAAAAGCAAAAACCAAGTGTGCAAAAACGGGATGTTTTGCACCTCTACAAACGCACTGATGGGCAGGAGGAAAGAAACCACGTTCTGGAGTTCTATCAGCTTAACTCTACTTTGTTTTAAAGGTATGAAATGTTTCCAAAGCCAGTAAAATTAACTCAATCCTTAGTTCCTTGGAAAAATCACATGCTGATATTCAAGAGTTGAGGAAAAGAAAAAAAAAAAAATAGTAAAGCACCAAAATATTTCTGGTGTTTGAGATACTTTCCATGCTATGTTATTCATGAAGCACAGCCTTGCTGGAACATGCAGGTCTCCAAATGGCAATACAGAGACATGAGCAAAAATCTGCAAGTCTAAATACTAAATTGCAACAGACATGACATTATTCAGAGAATGATCTGTCATACCAAGCAGTGAGCAATAAATTGGGATCCATTTTTCAGTGATCTAATATTGTTTCAAACCAGTATGTCACAGCTTTGAAACAATAAGGTATAAGCTAGATTGATCACTATCATTCAGATATAGTCTCATTTATCAATTAAATCTGCGTTTGTCAGGGCATGATATTAGATGGAGGACTTCTCTGCTTCTTTATTTATGTAGAAATACCCCTGACATACTGAATGAAATAATAACACATATCACACAAGGTTAATCACATATATGAAACCAGCGGAATTTCCTCCTAGAGCTGTAAGCTCTGTTGGCTTCACAACATACCTGCCATTTACTGAACTTCTTGCAGGTTATGTTCATACCCCTCATAGTAACCACCAACATAAAATGAATGGCTTTTCAGTCAAGCCTGAAGTTCTTGGAAAGTGTAAATAACCATCAAGGAAGCCTTCATTTCTACAATTAAGACTCAATCTTTTCTCTACGTATAAAGCAGCCCTGAAATCATAATGTCATCTGTCTGTGTTCAAGTCTATGCCTCATTGCGTTCTTCCAAATACTCAAAAGATCTCAAATTAATAATGTTTTCTGAAATACAAAACTGTTGCCAAATGACTAACACTGACCATACTAATCAAATAGAAGTCATACCAATATCAATCACAATACTGGAAGACAAAACTACATGATAATCAAGGCACACACACAGCAGCAATACTAGGGAATACCCTGAAGGAACTTCCAGATTTGCTTTACTTGGGGCTTTGTCAGCTCTTAGTTGCTGGTTTTGGAACAAAATCAGTAGCAAAGTCATTTTTAGATCTCCATATGCCTGATCTTTTCATTGCTTGGCAGAAATGAAAAAAAAAAAAATAACATTGCATGATATTTTATTCAAACCTGCTGCATGTTATCACACACACTTTAATATCTGACATTGAGATGTTTGCTATACCAGCACTGCTTTAAAACTATCAAGGACACATCAGTAGCACAGCAGAACGTCTGAACAGCTGTAGAGAGCTCAGTAGAAGGTAAGAGTTATTACAATTCAGTATGTACATCTAGTGCATTTAGATCAATCAGTTTTAGATGCCGTATTACTGTTAGAATATTGGGGTGATGACTTGGTGATTTGCAGAAAAAGAAAAGTATTGTAGCAGTTTTCCTGTGACAGAATTAAAATTATGTACGCAAATATGGTCACATTTCTGCAGAACAACGGCCAATGAGCATCCTAATCATCCAAAAATCAGTGCTCAAATACAATACAGCTTCCAGTAAGAGAAAAAGAAGAGTGAAATACTCTAACATTGTTTTCCTTAGAAACCCGAACCCAATAATAACCATTGAGTGACACACGTATCTCCATTCAGTTAGAGCTCCAGCAACAAGAAGTCCCACCCACCACAAAGGCAGGAGGCCTCTCTACAAGTCGGTCACTGAGTCACCCTTTCAGTACATCTCAAACAAGACGGCTAAAATGGGAAGTGCTAAAAAGGGAGAATGCAGCAAAACCCTTAAGGAAAAAACTGAAGGAGTCTGTGATGCATTTTATGTTTAACCACCAGAATATAAAGGCGTTTGGAGCATCCTCAGCTGAAGTACCAAACACCTTCCTCCTCCCCCACACACTAACAGCTGTGAGATACAAAGCTAAAATCCAAGCTCAGCACATAATCCTGAAATGCGAAGTTAAACAGACTTTCACTGCTGGTTTAAATGGTAAATGCCATACCCTCATGAAACTGCAAACTCTGAAAGGACAAAAGTACTATTAACTGCACAAGTCAATTGCTTCTCACTGAAAGGATATTCATATTAGTCACATTAACATTCTTAGCTGAGGCAAGCCATAAAATATGCCAAATTGTAGAAGAGAAGTAGTGTCTTTTTCCCATACTACTAACTGGTGTTGTTAAGAACATTGGTTTGTACTGCAACCACAATGCTGTATACAGAGGAACAATCACAATTTAATCAAGTCTCTTCTTTAAAGTTTTTTTTACAGAGAAGTTAAGAAGTGCCGATCTCCATCACGTCTGCAAGAACTGAAATTGTGAAAGATAGTAAAATAACAATACCTGGGGGGCTAATGGCAAAGAGAGAACAAGGCTTTTGAGAAAGTTTCCAAAACTGCTACTGCATAGAATTTGCATGCTTAAATTTGATTGCTCAGTGCAGCCAATGCAGAATCAAACAATAATCAGACCACAGATCTGCAAAGAACCCCACAGAGCTGCGGTCAGCTATTTCTGACCCATTCCAGGCAGATAATTCACTCATTCCTAAAAACAAATAAATGAAACAACAACAAAAGGAAGCACCACCAGCAGCCACCAACCAACAGTTACTGGCTATTCAGTTCAATGCCAGCTCATCGTGAATCAATGAATCACTGCCACTGCTCCATAATCTGCACCAATATGGCCCCTGCACCTCGCTCAGATTACTGTGTTTTCCTGCCAAAGTGAACACAAACATTTCCTCCTAGATATAGGGAACAGCTCATTATTTTCTCTTTGCAGATGTTCTATATATATTTAAAAACACTACTTAGCTTTCACTCCACTTTTTTTCCCCCTATTTGAGCCATTCCTAACAAGCTACCACTTAATAGATCAATGTTATCCACGAGTAACCCATTTGTATCATGCCAGATCTACAGTTGCTAAATGCCTGACATCACCATGCAGTAAGCTCAGTCCGGTAAAAAAAAGATGAGGAAGGATTTCTTCCTGTTCCACGGCTCCTGAAAACTTTAATGGCTAATGCTTCAATTCCCACACAAATCCGAGGATTCTGAATAATTCTCACACCAATTCTCGATTCCATTTGATAATTCATGAGGCCCTCAGTGCTCTCTTTTTTTGCGTGAATAACACAATTAGTGTGAAGTGTCAATCATAACCCATCTGCTGGTGGTGAAAGAACCCTCACCTCCTTCGTGTGTCAGTGTGAGCCACAGCCCCGAGCAGCACGAGCATGTTTTGTGTCACCTCCTGTTTAATACCTCCAACATTCACTGTGCTGAACTGCAGTCCGTCAGTGAGCGCCTCTGTGTGTGTACGCGCTTAGGATGCAAGTATGGGAACAGCCACAGTAATTTAGACTTTGGACTGCATATAGAAGCAAAATTTAATCATCCTAATTCTTACAGATAGCCACGGGAATTACCCATTTTCTCAGCAGCTAAAAGACAAAGCTGTTGTAAGGCTATAAAGATGATTTAAGAGTACGTATCAGTTTGGAGAGAGAAAAATTCTGCAAGCTCAGACAGTTGTAAAATGTCACTTTATGGCTCTGTCTGCTTTGACTCTGTCAAATTTAAGAGGCCACAACACCTATGTTATTGTATTCACGATGTTTAGCTTATATTACCTCGTCTCTGCAATTAAGTCTAATGTTTAACATCACCAACCTCCAATAATGAGACCACTTATCAATAAACGAAAACAAAACCTCCCTCAAGAAATAGTTATTTCCAAATATTATTTAAAACTCAACAGCAATTACCAAGGACAGAAGATAACAGATGATAAAACGCACTCACAACTTCTGGCCCACAAAGAATCCGTTATACAGTTTTCCCCTCAAGACAGCAGTGTTTTAATTATATCTGCAATACAGCATTAAACTACGAAGTGCTTCAGTTTCAGGAATACACGCACACAGCAGAATAATTACAGAGAACAATCTGGACCTTGCAACTTTCTTGGATACAGAAAAAACTACATGCACTGAGGCTGAGCACACGTGAAATCAGACAGAATTTAACTCTAGAAGATCCTCAGCTAATTGCCAGAGATACCATAAAAACTGGACAAGTTAAGTGCACAGAAATCACTAAGGACTAGAAAGGCATCCCAACATAGGAGAACATCCTCTTGGACACAGCCCTTCCACTTCCTCCTGCACTCGTTTCCTTTGGCATTGTCTCCTCTCTCCGTAGGAGATGAGGTTTCACTGCTGCTCCCTGATGGAGCTCCCTGCCCCCCTCCTGCTGTGACCACGGGACATCCCACCTTCACCCACGGTCTCAGGAAGCTCCCAGTGCTCCTTACCTCCCGCACGGGGCGGCGTTCCGCAGAGCAGCACCACTCCCTGTCCTTCTCGCACGGATACAGTGCTTCTCATCTTCGTCCGTGAGCTCTCAGGGTCTGCTTTAGAAAGAAAGGGGAGATGTTAGGAGACAGGACAGTCCCACTGTACAGAAGGTTCAAGCTCTCTAACTCCTGCTATGAGGTCACTCAGGACACAGAGTGGTTCTGTGATCTCCTGGATTGGCTGCAGAAGTGGCTGTTAAACACGAGAGAGGATGACAGAACTAGGACTAAAGTGAAATAATTTACAAGAACTTAATTAAACACATCCTATGGATAAGTCTGCACTTATGCTAGGCTTATATCACCATAACTCTGCTAACTGGAAAGGAATCATATGCATAACTTAAAAATAGGTCTTTAAGCCACTGTTCCTTCTGAAATGAAGGCTCTGATGAAAATAGTATCAAGATCCTCTGAGCTCCTCTAACCAGCTGTAAATTAATGTTAATATCACAGCTATTTGAAAAGCAGATATGTCTTTTTGAGGGTAAAAAACCCTCCAACTGCTCCCTGTGGGCAGAGCCCCTCATAGCACGGCCCAGCTACTCCCCTCCACCATGGGCAGGGCAGGCACTTTGCCCCCTGCGTACTGACCCAGCACTCTGCCTGGTTTTGGTCTCCTGTGATCATTTTAAGCTGTGTAAGAGCAAAACCAAATGCTGCAGGCAATGCATAAGTGCAAAATTGTAGAGCAGCAATGTTTATTATAACTTTAAATTAACATTCACTCTAACCGATGACTCGAGATCCAAGCACAGCTCCACTATAACCTTGAATAAAGCTAGATACAGCCATCAGTACAGACTGGCAGTGAAGTTCTACCCCAAGAAAGGGGAATGAGTCACATCACAGTAAAACCATACATGACAAAATTCAGACACTAATAGGTCAGCTAGTAATCCAACAAAAAAGCTTTTTTCTCTGAATTTTAAAGGATATTAATACATAGAGATGCTCAAAAAGGTAGAGAAGTCTTTAAGTCTCTGTAACCAAACATAATACTACAGAGTTGACCAACAGTATCTGTCTCCCAAAACATAATATTTTTTTAATATTGAAAAGCAACAGCTGCTGCAGTCTGAACACTGAACAAGAGTGATTAGAATTTCAATGCTTCATTTAAAAAAAAATACATTTGCTGCCACAATAAGATATTGTTCTGTTGTTCTTTGTTACTGCACATAGAGGGTTTCTTAAAAGGGTTGCTTTCAGCTTTCCAATTGAATTTCTTTGTAAGTACATCTCAAGGACCTGTGTCCTCACTCACATAATGAGTTCAGATCTTCTGGCTAGATGTGTTTTGGAGTTCATAAGCAACCACAGCTAAACTGATTTCACTGGGAGATCACAATAGTCTGCCTCGGAATTCGTTCTGGGTCTTTTAAATATCATTCTCTCCTCTCTATCAATATAAATATCCAATATAAATTCATCAGCCCTCCCTAGCACTTCCACCAAGTCACTGAGAGGGGAACTAAGAGCTAACAGCCCCCCACTACCCTCACCCCAGCAGGGCACCGAAGGAGCTGAGGAAGGTGCGTTGTGGAACAGCAGCTGGGATGGAAGCAATATGCAGAGATTTCCAACATCACCTTCACTTGTACCTTTAAGAATTTTCCCTACCTGGATTTATAGACCCTTTTCCTGATGACATACATCTAAGGGGAAGAGGCATTCTTTCTTTAGTAGAATGAAAATAATGTTGCGATTTGGATGTAAAAATTTCCAATACATAATATATATTATGTATAAAATGGATTTAGATGGAATTTCACCCTCCTTACACCTTAACCACTGTGAGTTGTAAATCTCATATGAGGGCTGCTCCAAAAGTAATGCCTCCTATGTTACGATGTTGGCCCACAACATCAGAAGCGGATGTTGGTGGGATGGCAGTAGAGGTTGAACCTTCCCACCAATCTTGTTATGTTTTATTGTCCTGTAACAAATGGCAGCAGAGGGACAATCTGACAAAATGGTGCCTGAAGTAATGGTGTATCACTGAATTTCTACATGCAGATAAAACAGCAGCCCCTGACATTCACTGACACTTTCTGATGTTTACAGAGACCAAACAGTAGATGGTAGCGCAGTGAAAGTTGGACTGTGTGTGGGCAATGTGGTCCTAGAAACAGTGCCTGCCATTGTAAAACACTGGGCCACCTTCACTGGTGCAGATTTTTACAAGCATGGCATGCAGGCAAGCTTACTGCTGGAAAAAATGCACAGCTACTGGTGATGACTATGGTGAAAAAGAGTGTTTTGTAGCTGAGAATTTGCTCTGTTGAATAACAACAGATACAAAGAGCAGAATATTGCTATTTCCATGGGAATAAGTAGGAGGCATTACTTTCGGAGCAACCTCCTTATGTTATTTCTCCAGTTACGATGAGATGGTTTAGCACTGCTTTCTGAGCACATACACTCATTCCTTGCAGCCACACTTGCTTAAAAACACAGCTCTCTGTGCTGTCCAACACAGTGCATGGGAAGGATGGGATGGGGTTGGGAGCAACTGGGAAGGGTTGGGACTCAGGAATGCACACCGTGTTGTGCTGCGTCATGTGGAGACCCACTGCAGCTCTACAGTCTGAGCTGCTGCCATTCAGTACAGCTGAGGTTATTCATCACTGATTACAGCGAAGGCTGCTGTCACCAGGGAATAATTTTGGGGGGAAAACATGAAGGAAAGCCGAATCCATCATAAAACAAAGAATATGAGCCACGCTACAATGAAAGAGTCATTTTTCATTAATTAGCAGGAAGCTTTCTGTCGTACCTTCCAGAGCGGCTGAAGCACCAGACTAATCACACAGCTGCACAAGTATCATCACTCAATTCCTTCAGATATTTTTATCATCTCCACGCATTGGCTGGTGGCACTTCAAAAATAATTATAAATTACCATGCAAAACAACAATAACATCCTCTATGAGTATTATGCAACTAAGTCCAAACTTCTGACCTTGGGAAGTGTTCCCTACTTGTACACAAGTCACTTCTCAGCATGCTCCACAGCTCAGAGCTGAACAAAACCTCCTTTACTGTCGCACTTTATCTGTTGCTGTTTACTATGCATGGATCATCTTACTCATCGCTGGATGTTTTAGGTTTTTATCTACTAGCAAACTAGCTGCTGAAATTGTTTAATTACTTTCCCTTGCCCACCTCTTTTTAGTTCTTACTTGCATTTATTATGATTTATTATGCTCCACTTTTATCTTTTTTTCATCTGAAAAGCTATTGCTCCTGTAGGAAACGAGCAGCTTTATTCCTTAACTTGCCTAAAGTCTCTAAGCTTAACACAGAAAATATTTTGGTTAAAATGTTAAAAAAAACAAACAAACAACTGACTCCATAAGATAAAAATATGCACCTTAAAACCAATCTAAAACAGTGTAAACTGAAAATTAAATGTTTTTATTGTCTTTTTATAGTTTGACATATCGAGTTTAAAATTAGCAACAGAGACGTTTTGGAGTCCTGAAACAGCACCTCCTCCCCTCCCAGGACAATACATTGCCTCATTGCCTTAGCATCAAGTGTATGACGTTCCATCAGCTGAAATGCACTTGCCATTGCAATAAAAGGGAGCAAGAAAATGTAATTCAAGTTTATTGTTAAGTCTTGTTGTTAAGTTGTTCTCCTTTTCAGGCAGAATAATCAAATGTGTTTTTGTTCATACAGACACCACAGATACGAACCCTTGATATCCCTTCCACTCCAGCTAGGTTTTAAGCCTCAAGTACAATGCTAAGAAAGATTTCAGAAATATGGAGCCAAAGTAACATGAGCATCATTTACACTGCCACAACTCTGGAATAACCATCTATATATTTGGAACAAAAGTCATAGTTCATTAATACCTATGATAATTAAGAAACATGTACTTGTGAATTCATGAGCAGCAGAGCTTTCAGCATCTGAAGAACTCTGCAGAAGATAACACATATCTTGTGTTCACCTGGTACCAACAGGTAGAAAAGAAATGAAATTGACTGTCCTGCCCAATGCCTGCCTGCATTCATTGCTGCTACAGCAGGTACCCTGCAAGATGTTCCTGGTTTGTGCAATTGTGTAATCAAGGAAGGCAATGGATGATGCAAGATCAGATCAAACGTCCACGGTTTGAGAAGATGTAACACCATGTGATGAAAAACACACAGCGTTTTTGATGACAAAGCTGCTTCAGATAGACCCACTGCCAGCTTGCAGCAGCATGGAGTCACAGGGCATTGTGCCGTGTAACCCACGATTGCACCACAGCTACATATCTGTCCATAGGGCCTGAGATTAAGATTAGCAGAGGCTTCTGGAGGTTGTAGCCACTTCTTTTTCAGTAATGCACAGAACAATGGCATGCCCTGGAGAGAAGCAGGACTTAGCACATTTCCGACCCCAAGTCCATTTGCACCCAAACATCTGATTATATTTACATCAATTGATACTTACTGTCACAGCACATTTATTAGCAATCCTACCATGTTCTGAAAACTCCAGAAGGGTTCATACTCTATAAAGATAAGTGTCCTTTGACAGACAAAAAATATTTATTCCATTACTTCATTACACTCATTATTCTTCAATGCAGCAGAACTTGCTAAATATACTTCATGTATAATTTTGTACTGGTGTGATGCTCGAGTGCCTCAAATGAGCCTGACAACCAAATCATAACTGTTTTCTTCAATATGCAGTTCTACAGAGGGGACTTTGTTCAGTGCCAGTACATAATGAACGACTAATGCACAACAAGGTCGCCTTGGTACAAGTCACATTGCTTAAGAAGGAATGAAATAACAGTCCCTCAGCTCTTAAGAATAACAGCCTAAGCACGCTGTAATAACTACATTGCTAATGACAACTTCTGGAGAAAATAAGACTTTTTTTTGGGGTAAGCTAGCTACACTACTTACATGCACAGGCAAATGTTCTTCCCCACTACTCAATATCCCAAATTTGGCAACGTTGAGGCATTTTTATGACCATGTATTTTATACTTCTTGAGACAAACACTGGAAACAATGTATGCAAGGAATAATTTTCTTAAAAATACCTCCATCAGCTTAACAGAAGAGCTGGGAGACGTGGCCAGCTAGCCAGAACAGCGCCTGCAGGCCCACTGGGAAGAAGCTCAATAGAGCTGCACATGGAAAAAGTGAGTTGTTGTGCTGATTTCACAGGGCTCCAGATCAATCCTGTAAGAATAACTTTTGTTCACATCCCTCCTCCCCACATTACCTCTATAACCATCAATTATTGTTGGAGGTGGAAAGGAGAGAGAAGAAAAATGTTAACAGAGCAAAACTGAACATTACTCAAAGCAAGCAAAGAAACTGGGTGATTTGTCACTGGAGAAGGAATTCGCTGGCTACCAGAGAACTATCTCCATGGTTTCATTTTTGTCATGCTGGTATTACAGGGAAATCATATAATTTCACAGCAACCTCTGTGAAATCTCTTAATGCTGTGGCACACTGCTGAACTTTCATTTTATGGTAGAAGGTTTATCTGTAGGAAGGTAACTGCACAATGGGTTATATATACACACCGGAATATTCTCTAGACCTCATTTTAGTAAGAGGCTGTGTACTTCCACACCACAGGAGCAGCAACAGAACCAGAGCACTGCTCTCCTAGGCTGAGAGCTAGCTCTGACACAGGGCGGCAGCTCAGCCCTCCCCTCCCCACAGATGCCCTGGTCATTTTCATTTCCTAAAGGCTCCAGGACAGGGCAGAGAGAGGCCTCTGCCTCCCATCCTCCAGGCATCTTCTATTCGCAAATTGACACTTACTCAAACCTCGATTTTCCAGTCTGAAACATCCCTCACCATGTTCACATTGCAGCAGTCTCAATCAGCAAATCTTGTTCAAATCAGCATCTCCTATCCGCAGAAATATTGCTAAAAAATGAACTTATCCTTCAATTGCATGCGGCAGGGAGGAGGACCAGCAGGTTGTTCCTGCTGCATGAAATCAGCGCCTGGCCACCAAGTCATGCAGGGATGGGCAGGCTTCAGGTGCTACTTGCTGCAATAGCAGCAACTCAGAGCAGCACACTGACACAGCACCCGCACTGCTCAGCACCACAGAGCCACCCGGGGTGCAGCAAAATATGCAATAGGAAACAAACTGATTACACTGATTAAATGGGAATCATATAAAAATCATAAAACAAAGTCTGTTACATAAATACACACATGAAAAGCTAAAGAGAAATTGGCACAGGTATATCAGAGTGCTGTGAACATGAAACGCCAGCGCACAAAAAGGCAAAAGAGACTGCAGTACTAAGGGAGAAAAAAGGGAGAGAGGGGAGATGAGATACTTTTGTGGGCTGCATGGAGCAGAAGGAAGAGATCAGAGGGAGCAGAGAAAAATAGCAGCAGACGAACATCAATAGCATAAAAGTTGAGTCAACATCTGATGAACAGATTTTTTATTTTTTTTTTTAAAGGCATTTTGCATTGGCAAAAATACACTGAAGAAAACCTGGAAAAATAGCCCTGTGTGTTTTGAAAGAAAAATGAAGGAAAAATATTCTCCAGTATTTCCAAAAATACACCTTCTCAAAATTCATATTATCTGGGAATTATCCCTTTACTCAAACACAGCACTGAACAAAGCAACTCAAGCAATTTAAGAAATATCTCAGGAGGGAACAGTGTTTGCTCAAGCAAATTATCTTACAGCCGACTCTGCACATGAAACAATTTTGTCCCCCTAAAGCTTACCTAAAAGAAACTCTAAGAATACCCTGACAGCCTCTGAAGCACCTCTATCATTAACTACTCGTGACCACAAAGCAGATTTGGGTTTAGTGTTGAAGAACTACTGGGCTATTCATGTTTTTTGTTGTCGAACTACAGCTGTGCTGTTCGTACTGTAATAGTTAAACAGATGGATAAATGCACTGCCAGATCCGGGACTCATTACCTGAAGGTTTGTTTGCTTATTTAAGTGGCAGCATTTTGACTTTCCTCTAAATAAATCAAAGACATCTTAGGACATTTTTTAAGTACTGAGAACATGCTGATACAACGAGATTTATTCGTTTTTGCTATTGACCTCATTCCTTTATCTTTCTGAAGACTGCACCCTTCCTTAGAGAAATGTAGGTATGCTCCAACAAACGTTATTGAATACAGCTGGGTTTTCACCCATATAACCAGGACATGGGTAACCAAATCCATTCCCCTTGCCCCTGTTGGGCTGGAGAACCTGGCAGAAAGCCACCAGGCTTTGATGAGGGCCATGTGGACTGTAACAGATGTAATGATGACAAATAACAGATACAGCAGATGACTAAGTGTCCTATCAACAGATGTCACACCGCAGCTGCTGTTTCACACCTAAAAACACACCAACTCATCACCATAAAAACCTAATATTCACAGACCTTCAAAATATTTATAGTTCCCATCTCAAAACATGCGTGGTACCTGGCTTAAGCCAAATAGTTAGCTCCAACATGGCTAATTAAAGCACGTCCCCCAGAGGGAACTGTGGTGCTCCAGTGGGACCGCTCTCCACCTACAGAGCAAACCTTCAACTTTAACAGCCTACAGACAGCTCTCTGAGGATCAGATTAGCAAAGGTAACAGCTCTTCAACCCTCAGATGGGCCTTTCTTGCTCTGTTAACATCCTGCAGTAGATCCAGTTATTCCTGTCCCACCAACACCAGCTTCTCAGCTAGCTGCGAAGCCTCAATTTAGGGAACAAGATAAATATACAGAGAGCCATTTCTACTGTCCTCAAAGCCTTCCCTGGGTATGAATGGGGTGAATACATGTGAAAAGCAAAAGCTTTTGTGAAGATACAGCAGCAGTGCCCATACCCCTCCCCTTCACCAGCGCTCTGCAAACAGCTCGCAGGTGAATGGCTTCCAGGTGGATTTTTTCTACTCTGTTTTCCCCGAGACCAGGATTGTTTCTAATAAATGAACCGTGAGTCTAAGTTTTATTGAGACAAATGTTCAGGAAAAATAAGATTTTCAACTTGCTTGATTGAATACTGAACCGTGCACACACGTACATGGCCATCCCTGTTGGACTGCAAGCACTGTTATTCATCCATGTGGAAAAAAAAAAAAGATTTTAACAATCTCACTACCAATTGCACAACTGTTAAACACAGAACTATTGGGTACTTGCACCCTGCTCCAGGGAGCTCCATTCCCAAGGCCATGGACTCTCTCATAGGAACCGGAACTCGAAGCAACCCAGATCCTATACATTTCTGCTATTCCTCATAACACCTCCTTCTCTGTCCCTTCTTCTCCCCAGCGCCTCCCTGTTCAAGACCCGTTTCCTCTCAACTCCATCTCCTGAAATCTGAACCCTCAGCTTCAGCACATTCCCCATTTTTACTTTAAATCTCCTTATCCTCAGTCTCAAAAATCATTCCATCAGTTCTTCATTCCTTAATTACGATCACAGCATTCATTACAGTAAAATGCCCTTACCCCTTCCCTGTTCTTCCACAGGGATTTCATTTTTTGCTGCAAGGATCCAACCGCAAGACAAAGCAGCTCTTCCTCTGCGTGGCAATGCTAGATTCCACCCAGCAAGCACCACAGAGAAATGCCAACAAACAGCAAAAGCACAGGCACCAATCAAGAATTTGGGTATGCCCAATGGTACATCTTCACGGGTAGGAAAAGAACTAGACAGGGATCTTCCTTTCTCCCTGTAAGGTACAGAGGGAAGGAAACACTGCAGTGACCTGAATGCTTGGCTCATCTTGATGGTCTGGGCTCATTTTGGAGCAGCTCAGTAGGGAGAGTTAATGATTTCTGCCAGCTTCTTGCTATTACAGCAGCCACGTCTTTTCTTATCTAGAATCCCCTCCTTTCCTCAAGTACTACTGAGTGTATTTAATTAGTTTTTGAGAGTCTGAATGCTCACTGGAAGATGTCAAATTATTTTGCTCCTAAGGCGTACTGCAGCAGACTGAACGCATGGCAGCTCCTGCTGAGCAGCAACTTTGTGTTCCTAGTGGGCCATGCAAGGAAACCTGAGGAGCATCCTCACAGCTGCTTTAACACATACAGTGAGGCTGACTTACACATGCTGCAACAGCTCCAAGTATCTCAGCTGAAATGTTTTCACTCTAAGCAACTTTCTTACACTTGTACCCTCCCTATCAACAAACTCGCAGCAGACAATGAAAGAACTCATTTAGAGCGGAGCAAATGCATGCCACAGGAATAAACAAGATAGTACCCAGCAGGAGGAGAAGAGGCTTTGCAGCAGCCACCAGCCATGTACCACCTGCATGCCTTGCAGCAGGTATTCACAGGAGCTTCCCATGGAATCACTCCTGGGGTGGGACCAAACCCAAAGGCCAACAGTTGGAGCCAGGTAAACTAGAACAAGAGTTAAAACTGGACAGGCCAGAAGCAGTAAAGAACTACCTGCTTGATAACAGTTAAATACTGAGTTAAATTGCATTACAGTATCCAGGGTCTCAACACGGACCATCTAACAGTTCCTGCTAATCTTAGACACAATTAACCATTGCGCAGATTACTTTCTCAAATCAAGTGCTGCAAACACTGCCTTACATCCCACCAAAGATCTGCTCTGCTCCTACCCACCACACAAACTCATGCTAATCAGCCCGACTAGCACTGAAGACAAGATCTGCTGACTGTTATTAAGCAAAATTTTCATTTGCTTTGTGACACATCTACTTCTGCCTCTCATACACCTTCATAAATCAGAATAACCTTTTCTGGGATGTGCACCAGGGCGTCAGTTTGGTTCCAGAGCCTTGTGTTCAGTATTAATCATTGCTCTGACCCAGATATAACATTTAAAATCAAGAAGTTTAATCCTCTTGTGGGAAACAATTTCCACATTTTGATTTGCAAAAGCACGAACAATGATCCTTAAGCAATTAAAGAAAGAGGTAAATAGGTGATAAAACTGCATCTGGTCTTGCTCAAAATTAACTGCTATCTGATACTTCATTGTCTGGAGAAAGAATAGGAGAACCTTGCAAGCATGACTTTGAATAAATTAAATTCATTACACAAAGCAGTGTTTTGTGATAAGAATTCACTCTAACTTGATCTACTTTGACACCTCATATACCTACACATCAACGAAATCCAGGGTGTGTGGCAGACAAGTGCTGTAGTGTGCTCAAGTACCTTGTTCTCAATCAAAACCAGCTGCAATGTATGGCAGTGCTTTTCCAGCCTGCAGTCCTACATCTTCTGATGGACACTGGGATGTGAGAAGCAACGGATATCAGCCTTGTGATGGAGTCAGTAAAAACTGAGTTTGGAAGTAGGTTTGGTCCCACAGTTAAGCTCAGAACTGGAATGAGAAAGTTTTGTTTGTTTTTGAAGTGTAAATGCAGTGATTTAACTGAGGTTATTTCCATACAACGTTAACATTTGAATGTGATTTAGCTGGTTCTGCTAAATATCTTTTGACTTGCTTATGTCTGTACTAAATGGTATTAGAAAAAAACAGTAATGAAATAAAAATAATAATCTGTACAACTTCTTAGTAAAAAGCTACAGAAATAGAAGTGCTTAGGAAACTAATGAAGACATTTGAAATGGAAGAGGTAAAGAGGCCTTTAACCAACTGGTCAGATCACCCTTCCACTTTAGTCCATCCCCCCCAATCTAATGCAAACAGACCGTGCAGTGTGCTTTCTTCTTTGTTCTTCCTGCAGCAACTAAGAGTGAAAAAAGAAAGCTCAGCGATCGTTTGAGCATGTTAACCTCCTTGGAAAAGGAAGGAATGAGACCAGATCTTCAGAGAATTGCATTCTGTCTGCCTCTGCAGTAATGGCATTACACTTGAATGAAAGCAAAATTATGTGGAAGACTGTTGGTTTACTGAGGGGTCGAAGTGATGACAGCTGTGGCAGGCTGCGGTAAGCCTTTAATATGCCACGATGTACCAATGTGCACATCCTTCAGTGGATGAATAGATGTGGCTGAACAAGGGATTACACCTGAACAAGCAACTGCATAGATGAATATAATCAGCATCAGACTATTTGACAGCAAAATCGGGGTATGTGAAAAACCACTGCCCAGAAATACTTACCTGTTGTTCTGTTTATGGAAACAAATACAATCCCAGTGCTATCAAAATGAGTTTAATAGATGGAGATACAACCATAAGGAGAAGCCCCCCAAAAACGCAGTGGGGCCTCAAATCTTTTTGCAGGTATCTGAGCAGAATCTCCCAGCGACAGACACGCTATCTGCAGATTGATCTCCAGCGTAAGCCAAATTGCTCTGGGTAGGGTGGTGTAATCCTCAGAAGTATATTGTTAACTGCAACTTAATAAAAAGCCAAGGGCTGAAAAAATACAGTTTCATAAAAAAGAATGAAGAACTCTCACTTTGCAGGGCTGAGAGAGGTAATAAGAGGAAAATAAAACACAGGTACTGCTTCTCTTCTCATAAGTAAGGAGAATTTGCTTGGCTATAAAATGACACTCCCTATAACTCAGTCTGCACTCCCTTACCATTCAACAGCATATTCTACTAGAAACATTTATGTAAACATATCTCGATACAAGATAAAGACACAAGCAATGCAATGTAAAAGGAACAGCTCAAGTTTCATCAATTTGGTGTTAATACCTACTTTGCTTAGCAAGTAGCTGCACTGACAGCAAACATCAGGAGGCAAAGTGGGCAGGCTGGCAGCAGATCAGAGCCTGAACACGTACAGTAAGAAGATGCAGAGCTATGACATTTACAAGTTATTCTCAACATGGTGTGACCAAAAATACAGCTTCTAGCAAGTTATGGCCTTAGGGGATTGTGGCCACAGCCAATTAAATATCTCTGTGATATCTGTGGAAGAAAAGTTTTGATTCGGATCAATTCACTTGACTATCCTCCATGCCACTTCAGTTCAGACACTCATATTAAATCCAATCAAGTGAAATATTTAATGAAAAGAAGATGTACAACGATGAAGCTACAGCTTCTTTTTTCAACCTCATTTGGTGCCTTATGATTGAGAGCAGAAGCAACTAACACACAAAGGATAGGAACCATTTTGTACAAGCTGATGTTATCTCCCTGATTTTAGCCTTTGTTCCCATGACACACAGGAAGCAGAGATCCCCCCAGCCCAGTACATTCCCAGCTGCAGAGCCTTTTGCCACTGCTCAAGGACCAACTTGGAATTTCCACCTTTTATTCTAAGGAAGAGCTGGAGAGAAGAAAGTGTGTGCGCCAACTGCAGTATCGGGAGTGTTTTCAGAGTGCAAAGCAAAGCTTAAATCTGAATATTTTCTTCCCCTTCTAAGCCAAAATGGCAGCCATCAGCTCGTCCACCAAGATGCCATCCTTCAGCAGCTCACAGTCTCACTTGCCCACCTGTGCTATGGCTTAAGGTAGGAGTGCTGGACACAAACCATGAAGTCCATACTGTTCTTTATATATCCATAACACTCTTCCCCTTATTTTCTGTGCCAGAAAGTCTCTCTCCTCACCATACTCCTCCACAAGTTACTCATTTGCAAGCTTTGTAAGGTAAGAGGAGACAAACAGATTCTCATTAAAAAAAAAAAAAAAAGGTTGCTATGTGAATAAAATGACAAAAACTGTTACTAAATCCAATATAAAAGAAAAAAGAGGACAACTGGAAAGAACTCAAATGGAATTGAAACTGTCACCTCAACTGATAAGGTTATGATCTGTAACAACTGCTTTCTCTCCCTCGTTTACTCTCCGCTTTTATGTAGATTTCATTTTCCCTTCAAACACTATTTATAGACTAACAATGTAAGTCAGATCAAGATTCAAAAGCTCTTAAGAAAAACAGAATTATCATTTTCCAGTATGGTTCTATGGAAAGTGTACTGCCATACACTTACAGACTAAAAGCTGAGATCTGTCCACTCTGCATCAATGCCACAGATGTAGATCCTGATTGCGAGATGAATCTTTATGTTTTATATACAAAACATACATCAACAGTAAGTTCAGCCATATAAATTTCTGTCTTTAAACTACCATCTATGGTAACATTTTGCATAGGTTAGGAAGTAAATCTTGATTTCATTTTCCCAAGCTGCAATCAAAGGAAATTCTTACACATTCTTGAAGGCAGAAACAGCTGGCCCGCCATCCAACCCCAGCATTTTTAGCATGAAATATCATGAAAAGGAATGAGCTTCCCCAGTTTTGAAGTCAGTCTTCCCACAGAGTGCTACTGCACGTCTAATGTTGACGCAGGATAAATGTTTCATTACATTCGGTAGAATGTGGGGAAAATCCATTTCCTTTCATTACATATCCCCATAGCTGCCTGGACTCATTAAATAACGTGGCAAATGATCTCCTTACACAGTGAACCTTAAAAATGAGAAATGTGATGAAGCCTTAAGAGTCTCAATTCATAGTCTCTCCACTGATGGATGATCCCCAGCAACATAAAGACCAGAAAGTAATCTGGAGTGAAATAGCTGAAAAACTTTTCCTCGACATATGGCAGAGCTTTAAAAGACCATTTCTTATTTGCACTGTAACTCTTCTTGCTACGTAACAGCCTCCTAAAATGCCCAATGAGCAGATTGGAAGCTCCTCTATGCTGCCACTCTGCAAGACGTATGTCAGGGTACATTCACATCAACGTGAATCAAATCCTCTGTCTGTTACTGAGACTGCATCACTATTTGTCTGTTACTTTCAATAGTGCAGAACTGACAATTCAGTTATTTACTAACAGCAACAGCATTACTTGCCACCTCAAGAAGCCTGGGAGAATCCTTAACTGAATCTTATGTTAAACTAATTGGGGATTTTGTTTGCTTCCAGTCATAAACAGTCGTATGAGTAACATGATAAAATATCTGTTAATTGAACTTGGCTATGCACATTAAGCTGCTTTTAATTTAGGTCTAAAACACTGAAGTTCTCATTGCACAGCAACTGAGAAAAGCCAGTGAATTCTGTAGTGCTCTCTGCCATCCTCTGCCTTCTGCTGCAGGCCACCGAAGAGGCACAGGCTGATGTGCAGAGCTCATGCCCTTGGTACAAGGCACAGCTCCCACCCCCAGGGGATGTCTGGGGCAGTTTTTAACAGCGGACAAAGGCAGTAGCCCAGGTGTCTCATTTCACACTGCACCGAAGCATCCAGTTAGCTTCAGTCTAACATAACGTTATCATCGCACGAAATTAGTCGACACCACCCTTTCTTTACTAAGGGTACCTCTTCTCTGTTGGATTAAAACATTAAAGCTACTTTTAGTGACTGGTTCAAACAGAACCATCTCTGCATTCAGAAGCTTCTCTGCTGGCCCTGAGAGTTTGACCCTCAAAAGCTCTGTTAAAGGGTAAAGGATAATCGAGCACAAAATACATTCACTTAGGTGTCATGTTAAAATGATGTTCTGCCTTCTCTTCCAAGACAGAAAGCAGCCCCAGACTAGAGAAAGGTCTACTTTCCTGCCAAATGGCATATGTTTGAAATGTTTGAGACTTCACTTCAAGACTTCTAAAAATTAGACAAGGAAGTCAGAACTGTTCTATCCAGCAAGAAAAAAACGCATTCCACTACATAAAACTGTCATTCCTTAATATTCTGCTTATAGTTACAGAAGTTTAATTCATTTTAGCATCAGTAACTTCTGATGGTGTTAATCATACAATAATAAAAATGACCTTCATTTCCTTAGATTTTCAAGGATGTACAGTAATAAGGCTGAGGTTAGGTTTTGGCTTTACGACCTTGTGTTATTTTATCCTGTACACAAAGTGAGTAAATCGTGTTCTGATCCCTGATGAATGCATTGGAAAAAGCTAAAGGCTAACATTATCCCATTTGTTATTAAATAAGGAACTACAAGGGTAATCCCCCCCCCCCCCCCCCACTCCCAAATAACCATGCTCTTAGCAAGAGGCTAGCAGCTATGCAACACTAGCAAAAAAATAAAAATCTAAAACATTCATTTTCAGCACGGTCATTAAGAACAACAAAATCACAGCAGTTTCTTCTGGAAGGCTTTTTCTAATAATTACAATAATAAAAGTATTTATTCTCAGCTCTGTTGTTTTCCTGAACATCTGTCAAATTATTCAGCTTTAGATTTCAAACTTCCCAGCTTTCCTAACCATTACTCACAACTGTTCTAACACGTTCCCCCACCCCATCACCCTGCCAATGTCCTCAGCTTCCCAAGGGGCTGATACAGCTTGCATTCAGCACAACAAGCTTCTACTGGAAGTCTTTCTCCCCATTGTTCCTGTTCTATTGACTTCTGTCATTCTATTAGCAGAGAAAAGGGATTCCCCCTCCTCTGGTTTGGTATTTCTACAGCCTGACTCATCTGCAGATCTCCAGCCTTCCCAAAGCAAGGAGCACCACCAGATAGATTATGCAGGTAAGAAATAGCAAAGTATTACCCAAAATCCAAGGAATCACTCAAATAGGTGAGATTACTCATCCATCCTGGTCATCGTTTATTCTTCAACAGCAGCCAATGACAGCTGTTCTTTAACCAACAAAGATTAAGCAAAGATGACAAGCACATCACATGCTGTTTAAGGACAGGTCATCTACCTTCAGAAGCTACCCTCCCCAAGGCACCGAGACTGAAGACATATGACAGCTAAGTAGCCATGCACAGCATAACAATCGATCCAGCAGGGACACAGCAAACAGAAGCACCAACTCAATGGAAGTGATCACCAACTCTTACCAAAACTGCACAAGACAGGAGTGTATAAACACAGATGCACAGCCTTCGTGCTCTATGATATTTGCAACACTACAGTTTTATTGCAGAAATAAAGCCCTTGAACGTCTCAGTAACTGATGTAAAATTTAAAACCGCCACTGGCCAAAACTTCTCCATTCAAACATCATATAAATCTGTGATTAATTTAATTACTAAATACAAGAACAGCATTTGTCACGTTGAAATGAAGTATCAATTGCTTGGAGGTGAGGGTTCAGCTTTAAACATCAGACAGTATCTACAGCAAGAAGTAGCTGGTTTTCAAGAGAAAGTGTTCTTCACCTCAGAACATGAAGTAGAAATGTTAAGGTCTCTCTCTGAGAAGTGTTTAGTATCACAACATTATCTGCTCTTAAGGAACTATGCACTGTATCTGGTAGAACGCGCTCACCATTGAAATGCAGACCTGTGTAAACCCACTGAACACAGAGAAAGTCCAATAAGTCAACAACAGCGCCTTTTCATTGACTTGGCTCCAGTTTTATATGTAGCTAGGAAGAAAAAAAGATGATTGTGATGAAGGAGAATATATTTATTCCCTCACTTAATTCAAAGCGAATGGCATAGCATTGCTGTTTCTGCTCCCTGTCTTCTTGAGTATGGCCAAAGAATGAAAAAGATCTCGAAGAAGTCATTCTTAACAAGTGCGCTCCATCATTAAGCTAAAATTGGAAAAGCTCACAGCACTAAGTGTGCAAGACTGCATTCATATTAACAGCAAGAGTTGCAGAAGGAAGCAAGATCTGCTCTGATTCATCTCAAGAGGTGAAACTGGGTCTTCAGTAAGCTACCACCATCTGTCATTTTCTAAGTGAGAGGCAAAATGCCTGCAGCGGGGCAAATATCTTGGCTCTGGAGTTCACACGTCAGGCTGCTCATTGGATCCCTTGCTCACCATAACAGAGGGGTAATTAGGCTTGATGGTATGCTGGTTTTAAGTGCAATGAAATATTCAGAGTGGGGCCTTTCCAGATTTACCACAGTAATTCCATTTTCTATTACCAGATCTGTATGAAGTGCTCATGACATCAGAACTTAGAAAACCACAACTCTGAGATTAGTTCCTCATTTTTTAATTCAATAGGCAGACAAGTATTTCCTATCAACGTAACCAATCCTCTTAGCAATATATAAGGACTCCAAGATAAACAATTCTGAGTCACTACTGGCATAGATGCATTAGTAACCCTATGACTATGCATGTATAATGTACAAAAATATTATTATTAATATGCAAAAATCTGTTCACTGAGATATAGGCTGGTTCTGTGACTACTGTAATTTTTAATGAAAACCAAATCCTAACAAGAATGTCACGGTATTAAATGATGATGGCTTTTCTTCTAATAGATTCTCACCCATATAGAAACTCCCCAGAGAATTAATGGAAGTTACTAATATCTTCAAGGAAGAGCGTATCTGTGCATAGGGAAGGTATAGTTGTCACTCTGCCAGTGTCCAAGGAGCCCTCACCAGGAAGGAAACAGAAGGTTTCCATCCTTCTTGGGAAAAAAAAAAAAAGAGAGAACCACACCTCCTAATTTTGTGAGCCTCCTAAACTCAATACTAACAAGGAGGAAAGTAGTGGGTCTGATGCATGACACTGTGGAGCCTGGCAGTTCAACCAAGTTCTTCTCTAAGAGTTAGGCTGACAAAATAAGTGGAAAAAAACAGAAGTGAAAACAATGGAAACACCTGAATTGGCATTAAAGCAATTATAATATGACCTAGTTTAAAATGCAAATGGGATATAAGTTATCAGAAAAAAAGTGTCCCTGTTAACAAGAGTATGCTGTAAACGGCTTCCATGCCCAAATGGGTTTTATATGTTAAACTACGTACTTTTTTTCTCCTGGCAGATCATTATTTAAGATGCACTGAGAACGGCCTTCTGAACATCTGGAAAACATGATCAGTGCTCCAACCATGCACTTTTAAGACTGGACAGAGAAAGAACGTTAATCGGTTCTACTTGCATTCTGCCTTTCTAGCTTTTCCTATTTGATTTTCCAGTAGAGTTCCAAACTGGGGTGTAGCACATCACCACTGATAAGAGCTTTGCTTTTCCTAATGCTCCAATGCTTCACTGCAAAGTACAGCCTGCTTGACACGGTCATCTTAGCACTCTGTATCTTTACTAGTGCAAGAAAAGTAGTTCTGTGTAGAAAACATCACATTTCTGTGTTTGAGGACATTCGGGTGCTTGAGAGGATGATGCCTGAAGGGACTGAATGGAAGAAGCACCTCCCTGTGACGGGGGGCAGAGAAATGGTCATTTCACTTGGAAGGATTGGGAAAATCTACAGAAGAGTCAGGAAAAGCCGTAATGCTCCTGGATGGGATGCACAGCTCTGCCACAGCGCATCGCTCAGCTCAGCACTCCCACTGGTTGGATGAGACGACCACCAGAGATCTCTCTCAGCCTAATCAGTCAGTGATTCTGGGAACTGCTCTTGTCTGTTTTCGGTGCTTTTGCTGTTTTTGTTTTTTTCTTTTGTGTATTCTGCTCATCTTTGAGCTTGTTCTTCAGAGTCGTTTAATAATGATAATAAAGCCTATTTTTTTGAAGTTCATAGAATAATAGAACGGTTTCAGACAGAAGGAACACAAAGGCAGACATTCCTCTCCCTTGTTTGAAGCTTGACATACGTATGTAATGCTGCATCATCATCTTCTTATCCCTAAGGTACACAGACAAAAAGACTACAGGATCATTAGTTAAACAAGATAGAAACACAATCCAATAAACAAAACCTCAAGGGCCTTATTTTTTTCCCCCCTTTCCATTAGATACTCTCAACATCCCCACTTTGATAAACTGAAGATTCACATAGGATAAACTGAAAGCAATTCCATACAGCACACTGCAATAAGGGATCTAGTTTGAAATACGTTATCTGTAAGCACAGAGAACATCAAGACTTATAAGTCAAGATCAGCAACATCTCCATTTCTGAAGCTGTTATTTCCTAACATTAAATTGCAGGTAGGTTTTGGAAGAACATAAGAAAAATTGTTTTCTATAGCAAGTTAGAATACCTGCTGATCTGTCTTGATGATAGCTTAAAAGTAATATCCTCCAAACTGTTTACAACTTGCTTCATGTTTACAGAGTGCTCTCACTGAAACTGGCCCTGAAACAACTGAACTGCGTGATTCTTGGGTCGATTTTAGAAGTTTACTGCTCCAAAGCTCTGTTAATAATATTCAAGCAATTTAAGCAACAAGGTAATATTAGAATTAAACACATTCTTTGCTTCACTTCTTGTTTGTTCTCCAACCCACCAGCTCCCCATTGCTACTCAGCTAGCATTTGGGAAATACTGGAGAGACATAAACTGAAACGGGTACAAAGCAAGGCTAGTAGGCTGAACAGTCTTACACAAAATCAGAAGCATTGGACCTTCAAAATATTACCAACTTCTTCCCTGTTACTGAAATGGTCATTGCAAAATAATTTTACAAGTAGAATAGTTACGTCAGTAACAAACATTTTACTATTAGCACTTTGCAAACTCCACGATACTCAATGCCAACCTGAGATACGCAAACAGAACAATTTGCAGCTATCATAATTCCTTTCATACTGCACCCCCTTCTGCAATCACACACAGAAATGCACATTTACTTCTACTTCTCACTGGCAGCAGAAACAAAACCTGCTTTCATCCAACTTACTTTTAAAAATGACTAAAACGAACTGAGGTGACGTACAATGAAAAAAAATAAGAAAGATTAAAGGTCAGAAAAGCCTTCCAACAGATGAGCGAAAAACCTTTCATGCTTCCTGAAGGAGATTACGTACATCTGCACACGAACCACTATCAAAGTCAAAGTGATCTCAGTGCAGGTTTGAGGGCATTGCTTAAGACCCACAGACCTTGCAGTCCATACTCCATGTGTCTGTTTGCAAGACTCCAACTGGCGATGCCAACAGCTTGCTCCTCATTAATTCTATAATAAAACTCTGTGCCAAGCAAAGGGTCAGCAGATCCTCCCTGGTCTGAACTGATTCGTTTATCATCTCCATTTTTTTAAATTAAAAAATACAGAGCATATTTAAATTCGATACAATCCAGAAGATTTGCAAGCTTTGCAATTAAAGATAGCAAGAGTTTAATTAGAGTAAAATGATTGTTCTTTTAAAAAAGAACCCTTTTCTCCATGTTATCTGCGAATTAAATATTGGATTTTAGTTTTTCCTTTTTATACTATTTGTGTTTCAGATATTTGTTATGATTCAAAGGATAGGTATTACATTTTATAAATGAAAAACTACAGAAACATAAGGTTATATGGTTAGAAAGATAAAAGACTACCATCAAATGAAAAGCTTAAAGAAAAGGTTTTAACAGATTAAAAACCAGGCTTTGTTGTTGTTTATAGCATCAATACTCATTTAACATCAACATAACCATGAAGGTAATGAAATCATTCGTTCTACTTGAAATGATATTTGTGATTTAAGTCACCAATGCAAGTTAGTATTGCACAAAAGATATTCATACTCTTAAGAACTGTACTGTAAACCTAGCAAAAACCAATGCCTAGCAGGTCAAAACCAGCAAGATTACACTTAAAATAATATTTAGATAGCTAATTTGTTTTAATCTTCAGATTCTATTTGTTGTTCTAGCCTCACGCCCCAGATCCTTCCTTACATCAGCTAATTACTTGAAATTTCTTTTGGCTTAGTCTATATTCTAACTAACAAATCACATATCTTCATTTTATAGTGACTGTACTGAGCAGTTAGCAAAACTCCAAAGCTGCATCTAAGATTCAGAAATGCATGCATATATTCTACAAAACCAAACTGCTTTGCTGACATTTACAGTGTCAAATTGTGCTAATTCAGATGCTGGAGTGGCTCATTGGCCTTACAAGTAATCTCCCAGTGATACCTAACACATAGCAGTAGGCACCCCAGAAAGCAGACGTTCATCCTTCCAATTGCTCCAAGTCTGCGCACACAATTTTAACTTGAAGTATTTCCAGATGCAGCCCAAGGGGAGGCCCAATCTTGGCCAGTACAGCTGCACTTTTTAGCTAACTCAGGTTGTTCACAACCTCACTTTCTGTCCTGGAGCAGGACTGCTGCCGCATGCATTCACTGCTAAAGCAGAAGAGCAGGAAGAACAAGTGGCACAGAGCAATGCCATAAAACAGTGCCCATAGACCTGTAGAGAAACAACCCCCTGCTACTCTCTCCCTCCCTGTCTTGGGCTCAGAGGGAACCACATCTTTGCTTAGCACAGCACTGGACATACAGACACGGGGAAAGCAGTTCAAAGGAGAGTTAAGCAAAACCCTTCAATTTTAAACAGTAACTCTGTGCAAATCTCATAAGACTGTTTCAATGTCAGAAACATCCAATATCTCTTCCAGAAAACAAACTAGGAAGTAGTAGCAAAAGAAAAAAAATCCCATCTTTAAGTCTCCTGAAATTTTATTTTTCTGAGAAAAAGTGATAGAGGCCAGATTAGTACCTTTCGGATTACAGGGAGGTATGCTACATTGTGAAGCCAGTTCTGGCCCTCTGAGCCCTCATATAAGGATAAAATCTGCAAATCTTTCTCACTTGTGTTCAAAATGGGAACCACTCTTACTGATGGCAGCCAAAACATGAGCACAGGGCACAGGAATAGATGGGGGAGAGGTGAGAACAGGGGCTGTGCAGCACTCCGCTATGCCACCATGGTCTGCCCACCTCACTGCAGACCCTCTCCATCCCCTCACTGAAATTGTTGCAAAGAAACACGCAACTGCTCACAACAGACCCTGACTATAGTTCACATGATGAACTACTTCATGTTTTGAGCATAATTTCCTTGTTTCAATTAAAGCACACACATACATACTATCCTCCCTCCTCTCAGATCACCCCAAACACCTTCAGCTTCAAACAGCCAGTTCAGCTCACTCTTCAGAGCAACCTTCCACAGAGGCCTGATGAAGAACAGGTGTAATCACATTCACAGGGAGAAAACCCCCCAAGGAACAAACCCATCAGCTCAAGATTTCTGACAGCATCTATCGTTGCTTTCCAGTCTATCCTCCAGTCCCACAGCCAGCCCCTTCTATGCAACAGAGAGATGCACCAAGAGGAAATTTCTTTCTGTTTGCATTGCATGCTCAAGAACTTCCCAGACCTTTATCAAATCAGATGACTTACAGTGACAAAAGGCTTCCCTCATTCGGGAAAAGTGGTACCATTACAGGAAATAAAATCACCAACATGGCATTGACTTACTGAGGAACATGCATCTTGGTAATTCGGGCTCCATCAGCTATGCCTGCTCTTCACAACCCTGATGGTGCCATCGTGCACAGAAATCACCAGCACAAATCACCACTGAGGACAGCATAGGGACCTCCTCCTTCCCTCTCGCACACACAATGGCATCATTAGGGATGGGCAAGCAGAGCATGTGCTGAACAACCACGAACAGTAGTCTGGGACATCTCCTGCTGCTCTGAGCAGTGACCTCAGGAAGCTACAGAGCAACGTCCCAAATGAGACAACGGGGCATAAGGAGACCTAGAAGGCAGCACAGCTTCCCAGCACTGAGAACTAGAGGGGTATTGTCTGGCAGAGTGGGAAAGCAAACCTCTGAACTGCTGATTGGTGCAGTGATAACAGCAGTGCTCCTCACAAATAGACCCATTCTACAGTAAATGAAGCTTTGACAAAAGCTGTAGCAATCATCCCCAGCAACGGCAAGAATTTAAAGTCTCCAGTTAAACAGAAACACATACTGCAGTTATTACATCACTGTATCCACCATGCATGTATCACTAATGGCATCTTTAATGTTATCAAATATCTTCTTCTGGCTTTGAAAGCGGGGTTCTGTTTAGTAACTTCTGAGAAGTTATTTTAATTCATTCACTCTTAGTATTTGAAATCATTGTTTAGCATGCAGTGCTGTAGTTTGATACCTCCAAGACAGCCAACGAGTGACACCAGGAACAGCTGTTTCCACAGCAGCATCATCTTCAGTTGCCTCAATTCAGTAACTTTGGTTCTGTCCCAGGTGAACCGCACATTTAGTCTTCCATGTGCAAGGTTTAACCTGTTAAAAGAACAAACACAACGATGATCATGACTTCAAATTTAAGAACTGCCTTCATTGTAAATGCAAGATTTAACAAATAGAAAATGGACAGATGCTCTGCAGTGCCTCAGTTTTCCTGAGACTGAACTCCAAAGAGAAGTATGCTGGATGGATACAGAGTGTCACAAATTAGGTAATCCAGCAGGAGCACAGCTGACAGGCACACTGATTTTCTAGTTGCCCACATCCATTTATTTGTAAGAAATAGAGTTTTAAAGGGAGAGAGAATACATGAGGTGCAATCACACACAGAGTACAGCGGTTGGAAGTCAAACAGCTGTTAAAGAACAGCTTTCGTCCTCCTTGCTTTGTATACACCACACTTAACAACAACCTGAACACATGCAGTAACCAATTTCATTGAAGCCGCATCCACTCTCCCCTTCTCTTACTGTTTTACTATTCCAGACCTGTACTCGATGTACCTAACAGTATTGCAGAAGTCAGAAGAGGAAGATGCAGCAACCAAAAATAATTTCAAAATAGAATAAAAAAAATAGAATCTCAGCATGTGGCACTGAAGCGCATCAGGTGCAATGATAAGCTGTGAAATAATTTGTTAGCTTCCATTTCTACCTTTGTTACTTGGCTAAACGACAAAGGATTTGCCAAGGTCTATGTGCTGGGGCACACCGTTCTTGTTTTACTTTCATTTTTTTCCTACACAAGCTGTGCAATACATTTTTAAAACTTGTGTGACAACTGTGGCCTTTACACTGTGTGCATCACTTCCACAGTATCACTTTTTTTCCATAAGAACAGTGAATGGGCAGAGCTGGAGGCTCTGCAGCACACAGATGAGACTACATAACATCACTCCCCCTAGCACTGAGCTGATGGATCAACGCACTGAAATATTAAGGGCAAAAAAGACAACCATTAATTTCAAGGTGCCAATCCACAAAGTCTGAACACATTTTGTTTGTTTTTCTCTCCAGCGTGTTTCACATTACAGCTAAAATCTTCTCATACTCCTGTGAATGTAGTGTTTCAGTTTCAAGCTGAGCACCCCCAGAAAGGAAATCACACAGAGGATCCCCTCAGCTGAGGACAGCATCCTCCCCACCCCCATCCATAGCATCACAGCATGAGGAACAGTGGTTCTCATACTGCCCAACACCACCCCCTGCCCACTTCATACTGGGGACACGTTTGACAGCACGTAGAGAAGTGCACACAGCAGACAGGCTGCATGCAGAACGAGCAGTGGCTGAAAGGGACTGACTTGGCTTGAAGCATCCTCCAGCAGATGCGACCCCCGGGACCTGGCTTTGCTCAGGTTTCACTCTAGTGACAGCTGTGTGACACGAACATGCTTTTTCCTTTTCTTCTGTGCTAAAGCCAAAACTCTGAAGCACTTGTGTGACAAGAGAGGTTACCTCACACCCTCCTTTTCTCATGACAACCAAAGAAATGGCCATGATCTGCTGAAAAAGAAGTACCTTACACAACCCAGAACTAAGTTCAAAAAGAAATCCCAAAGCATCAGGGCTAGGAAGCCTCAGGACTGCTGTGTTTTGCATGTTGTTTCTGCAGCATCCTCTATAATTTATTGACTGGAATTAATAAGTACCGCACAATGACACTGTGATATACTGATGAAGCAGTAGCTAGCATAAGCTGCTGGGCTCCAACTGCACTGCATGTTTGCTGAGGGCTTTCCACAGGAAGCTCTGTTCCTTATCCAACATGCCCTGGGGTCAACAGGTACAGAGCTGCAGCACATTTGGCCTCCACAAAGGCATTTTGGTGCTTTTGGAATTAACAGGACTTCAATCACCTCTGCAGAGCTTTGGCACGCTGTATGTGATCATCCAGAAGGATAAAAGTAAGCAGCAGCTTCAGCATCTGAACGTTTGGTTCTGCTACCAAAACAACATGCAGAGGAAATCTGTAAATCCCTATTTTGGAAAATGAGAAACTTTCCTCCTATAAGAGCACTGGTTTTGTGAGAAGCTGACTACTTCAAAACATCAAGAATGCAAAGCCAGGAAAGGGGTGCAAACACACCAGAAAAAAAATAACAGGCTTCCTCATTGTATGTTTGCTTGTCCTTCAGAGACAAACAAGTTCTCACAAGTTCAACTGCAGAATAACAAGAAAACATGACCAGCCAAACAGATGGCACAAGATGAAAGCCCAGACATACACAGAAAGTTTCAACTTTCCCTCCTTCAAGATTAGCTTTTCAAAACCTACATACTTACATATCACTTAGTATAGCAACTGATGGACAAGCATGTCTGGGAGAAACAAAGTCTGGAAGAGGTTCAGGAGTCAGTAATCTTATGCAGTGACCTCAATTCTTATACCCCTGAGTACAGCAGTCAAAAAGCAGCAGTTCTCCAAAGGGGGGATTTTTATTTACATACCGTATTGGAACTTCTCAGACCTGTTTGAGAAGCCCAGTATAAACTTGGAGCAGGAAGAATTTGTAACCTTTGACAAGAAAAAAAGAAATTTCATCTTGATAAATGATGAGATTAACATTCTAGTTAAAGTCATCCCCACACAGCATCACACAAACGAGAGGCACAGATTAATGTGAATTATCCCTCAGCAATTTCAAGTAGCCACATCGTTTCAAAAATAATAATAATAATTGAAAAGATCCATTTCTCATTTCCCTCAAAATGCAATCACTGCTGGCAAAAATCAGCCAGTACACTCTGTGTCAATGAAAAATATCCACGTGGTGGGCTCTCAATCTTCCATATCATTTAATCAAGTCTCTACCTCTTGTAGCTCACATTCTAAGACTGACAAGAACCAGTGATGGATGAAAGTGTTGAAGCCATGGAAAAGTAAGGGTGTATTTACCACACAGTGAAAAACTCAGAGATTCAAAGATTCAACATTTTTGGTCTTTTTAAAACACAAAGGAAATACAATAAAACCCACTATGAAAGTCCTCCATTTGTACATAATTTATCAAGCTAGTCTTCCTGTGATAGCCCTGTTCCGTAGGCTTTCCTTTGACACCAAGGTAGCCCACAGCTCTGGGATCATTCTGCTGAGACAAACTTGAGACAAAAGTGCCAAACATATGTGGAAATTGTAACTTAAAGCAGATCTCATCCAATCTCCAATCAATGGCAATCTCTATGTTGAAATTCACTGGAGCTTCTATCTGCAGTTGAAGATCTAGAGTTCATTCCTTGTATTTCTCTGCTTCACAATGTCTAGTATTAAATGCGGAGGTTGGAAGCCATGCCTGTGGCAGGGGGTTGGAGTTTGATGACCCTTGAGGTCCCTTCCAACCCAAGCCATTCTATGATTCTATGAAGGGGATCTTCTATGAAGACCATTTATGAAAGTGACAGCATCATGCAATGTGAGTATTTGAAAGGATAAGCAAGATCAATGCCAGCTCACAATAACCTGCTGCTGTATTTTGGTGGCAGCCTGCTGAGCAGTGCCTCACCCTATGGAACACCATGAAGGCTATCCAGCAGCTCAGCAGATCTCACTATGAGAGCACTTGCTGTTCAAGATTATTCCTCCTTTCACATTCTTTATTCCACACCACATTAGTTTTAGTGATTCTGAGTAACTTCATGTTGAGGATGGCAAGGCTTTGAAAACCTGAGATACAGTACAAGTGCTATCAAGCCACTACTGGCACCATGAACAAATCCATCTAAAACACCTGAATTAGACTCTAGATACATAAGAATTAACCAATTAAAAGCTAAGAAGCACGACAAAATACCTTTAAAGCCCCTACTAAGCAGTACAATGGCTTGTTCCAAAGAAAAGTTTAAAACGGTGCTCCAAGGAAAACCGTGATCGGCCCGGCTCCTTTGGGGGCTCATTAGATCTTGGTTCCACGATGGGAGCACCACTCATTAGCGAGCAGCCTTTGCAGGCTCGTAGCAGTTGTTAGGCTGCCTGTGGCTCTTACTCAGCTTCCCTGTCCCTATAGGGATATCAGCAATAGACAAATCATCCTGATGAAGCTGGGCTGTAAGAATAGAAAGAAAGATGAGCAGGAAAGTTTTAAGAGGAACTCCACTATTAACAAGCCCTAGGTAGGATTAAAGCTATCTGCAGTGCGTCATTAGCAGAGACTTAATTAAAAGCACTGCAGACATTGCTAACAAAATGAATTTACGAAAGCTTAGAGGAAAAGTAGCAGCAACCGTTCTGCAGAGAGTTTTACCACAACTTCTTACCTTACTCTATTTATCGACTCTTCCAGTTGCAGTCCCCTGCTTTACCTGACCACATACCCTTCGTACTTTATACAAGCAGAGACCTCTATGGATACAGTGACCGCACGGATGGGTCTGGTTTACAGAGCATCTTCCCTGGCCCTATGCTTTTTCTAGCCCTTCCTTTTCCCAGTGGAACAAAGAATACTTGTAATAACTGGATGCCCTCTCTCACTGTACACTCATCTCTCCACAGACAGCATCACAGTGCACGTCTACCTCACGTATTCTTCTTGTCATGGAGGTTTTCTCTGGATATGCCAGCACTTACTGAACCCAGCACCTACAGAGCTGTAAGCACCACAGAACAGAACTCAGCTGAGCCTTTTACTACAGGCAGTTATTTCATGTAAATAAAAGCAGAAAACTCGCAAAATAAATAATTAGGGAATGTAATTTATCTTAAAATTCCTCAGGAAACCTACACTATTTTAAGACCACTAGCTTCTACAGCTCTGCACATTAGCCTCTGAGCCAGCAATTTGAGAGCCTCTTCAAACCCAGCCAGAGGTCTTTGCTTTGCACACAGTTCGACCACCTGCAGGGACTGCCTACTTCGATCAACTTTGGTACACCTATGGGAAAGCTTTACAAAGGAACCAGCTTTGCATTCTTTTCCCTAAGTACAGGGGAACGTTTATCAGAATCTTTTTCAACTATTTCAATTAAATCAATTATGTGATAAAAATTAAAATTAGTAAGTCATTATAAGCAATATTAATTCCATTCCCAACTCACGTGGAACACTGTTATTGTGAACAGAGTAAAATCAAGTTTGACAATGTGCTTAGTTACTATCATTCAAGCCTGGTTTATCTATTTTTGTGGTGGTACAGTGAAAGTCGTATACTGATAGCAAGTTAATCTTTCCAGATCAAAAAATATAATACTGAAGAAAAAAAGAGTCATATTTACCAATTCTGGGATGACAAGAGAAAGCACATTTGCACAGTTCACTCCCAGGACCTTCAACCTTATCTTGATATCACCTTTTTTTTGTCCAGCAAGTCAGCTGAAGCTGCACATTTCATGAAATGGCATGTAATCGACCAGTTTAATCAGAGACATTAAGAACAAATATCTGACATTTTCTTTCCATGGTATTTGAGTTAACAGAAGATGTAGAGTGGCAACAGAAAGACCTCTACTCACAGATGAAATAGCAGTTATTCAGACTTATATGTGCCCTACTCTATGACAGTCTTAAATGCACAGGAATCAGCTAAGACACGTGGTTTCAAACATGCATGCTGCTGATATAAACTCAGATTCTGGCCTTGCTGCCTCATGCTGGCCATGGAGCTGTGAGGACCACACTTGGAGGTTTGCTGCAGTGTTCACACAGGCTTTCCATGGTCTCCACTCACCATCAAACTCACTTTGAGTTTCCAAGTAAAATGCTATCATTGGTACCAAAAGTATACCTCCACTTTATGCAGGCAGGAGGGCATTTTTAGTGTATCAAGACTTTCAGGCTGAAATTTCTTTGTAAAAGTTCTCAACCTACAGTAATGAGGAATCGTGTCTATTCAGCACAAAGAGAAGTTTGAAATGAAACCCCAAAAGTGTTATTAAACTTTAAACATATGTATTTTTTTCCACATTCAGCCATTGCCAAAAGCTAACTGTAACTTCTCCAGAGCTCTTGCTGACCTCCAGCACTGTGAGCCTTGGGATGCTAATGATGCTGCCAATGAGCCAGTACTTCAGGCTTCAAAAATACAAGTAGCCTTTGTATTACAGAGGATACTGCCTGGTGAGGTGGAAGTAATACAGCATTTCTTCCAAAATATCTTTGGTTCTATCTCATACAAATCATTATTTTAGAAGTTTATCTTATCCTGCATGGTTACCAAAATATAACTCACTGCTTCCCCCAGCATGTACTGATTTCATTATCTGATACTCCTTGACCTGAATGAAGTTTATATGTACCTCTCATCACACCCCAGACTGCACCACTACCCAGTGCTGCTGGCAGCTGCCCAGAGATCCCAAAGGGCAATGGTCAGGGCTCCCTACAGCACCCTGATGGGATGCAGTACATACAGAGAGGCACAGCACAGGACAATGTTCTTCCTACCCTCCTGAGATGCTTCAGATGCTAGGAACTGGAATTCAGGCACTTCCACCTTCCCAAACCAAGGCATCCAGGAAGGAAACAAATAGCAGAGAGCAATAGCAGAGCAGTCTCAAGCACCTGCAAAAACATTCCAAGCATTTCCTAAACTCACCCCCTATAATACCCCTTATAATACATAAAGCCTTATGTATTATAGGCAAAGAGGATATAAATAAAAATTCTATGTTTTATGAAAAAACGTATACACACACACATATATATCCACATACATTTCATATGCAATCTAGTCTTTTCTTTAAAAATACCTATAGCCTGGGAGCAGAGGAGTTTGATGGAAGAATTCACCAATTTCAGCACGGAACTGAGCTCCAGGAGATATTGCCTCAGGTACCCTTAATCTCAGTCTGTGATTATCACACTCAAAGTCACATGCAAGAAAATAATCCCCTGCAGGATAGAGCACTGATATGAAAGGAAAGAAAAGCTCAAAGTCATGGCTGAATGGTTCTATCTGAACCCGTTTCAGTTCCTTCCTCCAGCTCCCCATTTCTTATTTGAGACCTAGGCAGCTTAATCTGCACTGATGTCTATGAAGTTTCACTTTAAAAGTAATTCAGTTTGAGACTTCCTCTTGTACGAGTAGAAATAAAGTTCTTAAGTATTTTTATGCATTTTTGTGCTTTTTTTTTTAAGAGAAAATATGAGATATTGCCTGAAAATTTGTGTACTGCATTTCAGCCAAATTTCAGATTTGTGACAGATAGTAAACCCAAAATGAGATTCTAACAGGGAAAACACACTTAAACTGTACAAACAGGTAGAATGTCACCCACTGCAGAATAAGACAAAGCACTCCTAGGTGCTCAGTAGGTTACTAAGGCTGATTAGCTTGAAGCTGATAGTGCACTCCATAACAGAACGAAACCATGGCATGGTTACTATTAAGACTGTAGAATATGGTACTTCATTATTATTGTTTTACTTAAATAGAATACTCCCCTCTCCACTCCTCATTCTCTTTTTTGCCCCCTACACAGCACTATTCTGGACACGTCCCTGCCCAGCCAACACTCCGACGGTAACCATGTTTGGTCAACAGCCAAAAGGAGCAGTAGTAAATGTTAGACTGCAAAGCATCTCTTTTATCCGTCTCAGGTAAGACGACTTCACTTATATGTTAAAAAAATAAATAAAGGGCTGACAAAAGCAGTGTGTGAATTACTTAACAGGATCTCCTTAAATACCAGCACAAGGTTAGATGTGATAAAGACTGCAGTGGCTCTGCTGGGTAAGTTTGTCAGCTTTGGTTAAAAAAACACCTCCTGTAAGGAGCAGAGAGCTCAACGGAACATACAGAGATAACATTCAGCGGTGATGAACTTAAGAACATGTGATGTACTGAAAGATCAATTTCCTGACTAAGGAACTACATCCAAATCAGGAAATCTCTGGCTGACAGAGTAACCGAAGGAGGAGGAGAAGACGGGAGAGGGAGGTTAATTGCTTTGTAAAGCATTAAGAGTAATTGGATACAAAATGCCCTGGTAGGAAAACAAATCCATGGAAAGGCCAAAGAGACAGAGAGCATGGAATCTGAACACTCCACATCTAATTTTTCAGGTTCAGGAGTTCTATTTCATCTCAATTATAAATCTTGTTCTGCAATCATTCATGGTTGCCCAAACAAGTTGGACATGCAGTTACAAAATACCTACGCTCAAACAAAACTCAATGCTTTTCTTACTAAAAAGCTTACATTTTTCCTGATTCTCAAACATTACTTTACTTTTTCTACCCAGAGAAGAAACATTCCTTTCCACAGCATCTAACAGGGAAGCAGCAACAAGTTCCTGATGCCACAAGATGCTATTTTCTTCTGGACCTCCAAGGTTCACTTTGTGTCTTAATGTACTTGGCACTGCCCTTGCTATTAATCGTGTACTGCAGACCAAGAGAAAGTGCCTTTCCAGAATGACCTCAAACTGAATTCATAACTCTTTAAGAACTAATAAATGCACTGAACTAGAAAGCTCAGCGCTTCCCCAGCAGGCAAGCTTCTTTACTCCCTTTCACAAGATTCACTACCACCTTTCATTTAAGGCACTGAGTGGAAATTGTTTATATATATTTTAACAACACTTGTGCGTCAGAACAGATTATGGCTCTGATGAGGTATTATTAAAGCAAGAACATGAGGCATAAGCTGCTCTAAGAAAAGCCTTGTGCAAAATTATTTGAAACCATGTCTACGATGCTCATGTTTCCAAATCATAAAAAGCAATTTTAGTTCTTCAAAGGCTTTAGAAGCCTTTTTCTGACCAACAAGATCATTAAATTCAACTGACACAAAAGGAATACAGAAGTTCTCCAGGCCTAGTACTAAGGCAAGCTTTCAGGTCTTTTTTCATATTCTTATATTAATTGGATCTACATACATTTAACAGCAGGGGGGAAGAACACCCTAACAGAACTTTGGCAATTGATGATAAAGTCTCGCTGCAATTTTGCTTCTAGAAATAACAGCTTTTACACAGAAGTGTCCGGAGTTCTTAAAACAGAACTGTCTGTATTTGAAAAGATTTATTTTCCGGGGTGCCATTTAGTTACTTCAAATCGCTATGCAATACTACTACTTCTCAAGAAGTACAGCCATAAATTAATCCGAGTGGGATATGCTCATTGCTATCATACCCAGCCTTGGTGAACAAGTTGTTGAGGCTTCTGGAAAGGAAGAGTGAGCCAGAAGGGGACGTGGGTCCTTATGAATTTAGAGTATGCATGAAATTCTAATTAAAAGTGCAGGCAGCTAACTCTGCTGTGTTAAGCCCCGGACTGACACACTTCCACCTTCTCTGAGAATCAGATGGAACTGGAGAATTTTCCCTCAGCTGACTGCTGAAGGGAACCAAGGGGTAAGCAGCAGCATGACACAAAATCTCCAGCCTCCACTGCTGTTCTTAGGTTTGTATTACATAAAGCAAAGCAATTATTACGCTTGTGATTTGTCCATTACTTTTAAAAAAATAAAAAATCTGAAATACAACAACCAAGGAATAACTCATTTTTGAAACAAGTTCAGACAGAGTACACATACGTCTATCGGCGATTTCTATGCTTGAAGCCTACATACAACTCTCATCCTGCTACAGTGGGAGAGGTGTCAGGGAGCAGCAGTGCTCTGCCATCAGACCACAAGCAGGACACTGGTGGTGAGTAAAGGGGATGGGAGGACTCAGAACCCACACCTACTCTGTGCTGAAGAACAGTGACCATGTCAGAATGAAACAGAACTGGTGTAAGTTTCAGGTTAAATCTCATCTGGTGTGTTTAGTACCTCCCATACTACTTCCCATACCTTTTTGCATGTTTTGTTGATGTTTTTTTTTAAATCATCGCTATGCCAAAAGTCAGGGAGCTTTCTGTTCTGACAGGAAAACAGGCAGGCACGAGCAGCTAATTATGCGTGTTATCCAAACCTATGGACTTGAGATGTTCAGATGCTCAAAAAGGAGATGACTTTATGCTAAAATCGCTTCAAGGCAGGAAACACGAGGTGGTGGAGCTTTGCTGCTACCTTAAGCTGCTTAGCTTCAGATAAGGAGCTTATGCAACTTTCCCACCTCTGAAGTACATTCAGCGATACCAACACAGCTTCCAAGTTACATGTGGGACAATGCCTCCCAAATATTGTTATTCTGCCCTACAGAAAGAAAGGAGGGGAAAAAATATCTTTGCATATACCCACTAGCACTTAGATCCAGACCAGTAGAGGAGACAGGTGCTATATTTGTTCTCCTTGATGTTTCCCTCTTACAAAATTGGTATCTGCACAACAAGCCTGGTTTCTTGGACTACAAATGAGATTGTTTTGCATTTTCCACACAGAGCCTAAGAAGCAACGGCTTCACAGTCACCTGGAAATGCTTGTAGAAACAACACAAGTATAAATACTGCAAGTATTTTAGGCAGAGAATGGACTTCTGATAAACTATTTGGTTTGTTTTCAGATGAACGCCAGCCCACAGTGGATCCTGTCCAAAAATGTTCTTGGGGCAGGACAAGGTCAAAGCCAGCAGTGCTGAAGAACAGATGTGCAGAGGGCTTTCCAGTGCACGAGTGCCAGTGGGCGATGAAATACACAGTGCAGCATGGGGTCACCAACCACAGTTACACAGTACAGAAGAACTTCCTATGAAACAAAGTACCAAGCAAGAGTCACAACATTATTTTGTTCTCCAGAGAAGAGGGAAGGAAGCCTTGATTGTACTTGTAACCATGTAACAGCCCCACAGAAACAGCACAGTTAAGTACTGCAACTCTCTGTTTGCACTTCAAGCTTACCAAGGAATAAGGATTCTCAAGCAGACTAGACCACATCATTGGAAGCACTAGAAACACAGCTCTTCGTTGGAACTATACAGATCCGTATTTTCTCTAGCAATACAACAGCAGAGATGGTCAACACGAAATTTAAAGTCCAACAGTTACAATTCTAGTGAGAAACTGATGAGCTGGAAGATGCATAAGCAAATGAAGCTAAAGATATGAAAGGAAAACCAATGGGTACATGCAACTACTTCAGTAATTGTACTCCATTCCACAAATCCTCAGCCAGTTCTTTGAAAGGTGTCAGCACTTCTTCCCACCACAATCTCAACAGAACTCTGTAGAATAACAAAGACATGAGACAAGGAGCAGTAATGAGGAACATAGCAGACCTCAAATGGAGGGGTGGGGAGAAGGGGAAAAGGCAAATAATTAGCTTTTATGTTAGCTTTTGTCTCGGGAGTGGCTAAATTAATGATTGCTTTGTCAATACCAGGAAATAAGGCAGAACAGTAAGTGTCCAAGCAGGAGGCAGGCGTTGTAGTGAGCAGCTGCCTCCTGCCACCTTGCCAGAAGGCCAATAGAGCGCACTGCCTGGGCTGGGCTGGCCAACATCCAACCTGCCCCTAAAGGAAGGGCTGTCTTCATCAGGAGCTCACAAAGTCATTTGGTCACATCCAATGTGTCCATGTGACCTTTTCATTACTATGACAGTGGTATGAATAATAAAATCTTTAACGATAAGAGCAACAAAGCAAATACCTTCTCTGGTGGAAAACACTCAGCATACAAATAGAGGCTATTCGTATGCCACTAATGATGCGCACGCAAACCTAATGAGTACACAGAACATCTCTACCCGATCAATAAATCTTTATTCAGGGGAGGTGCATGTTGCTTAAAAATGTAAGCTTAAATGCCCAAGCAGATGCTATGGACTATGCAGCTGGAGACCCCACACGAAGCACCACGAGCCTTATCAACCAGAGCTCTGCTCTCCCCAGCATTCACTGAACCGAGGCTTCAGCCACACCAATGCTCCTCCAACTGCACAGCTGGCTCCACCTGCACCTGGCATGAGCAGACACGGGGCTGATGCAGGTCAAATTCAAGGGTTATAGAATGTTACTCAATCCTTTCATCTTCCTTAGCTGTTTCCTAGCTATTATCCAAAAAAAAAAAAAAAAAAAAAGAAAAAAAAAAGAAAAAAAAAGAAAAAGAAAAAAACCATAGAAAACTGCTTTTCACCCAGCAAAGCAATGACTGCGCATAAAAGGAACTTAAAAACTTATGTCTTCTGTTGCTTGAGATTGTTAAAAACTCTACAACTCAGCCTCAGCTCATGAATTCTGCAAATTTGTATCTAAAACTCTCATTTCTACTGTGACCTCTTCCCCATCCCCTTTTTCATATGAAAACATCATCTGCAACCACCTGACCTCAGCAGCTTGCCTCAGAATTAACAGAAGAGAGGTAAAAAAAAAAAATAAAAATCCTAAAGATAAGATGTGAGCGCCAGAGACTGATGCATAAAAAGTATGGCATATGGCTGATAAACATAAAAGCCCTCTCTGTTAAAGTTGGTTTAGTTTGTCTGTTTCAAATCAGGTTACAGAACAGATAAAAAAAAAAAAAACCAAATCAATTCACTTTCCTCAAGCAAAGAATCAAAGAAGCACTTCTCCATTTTAATGCTTTCAGGTTTTCACTCAAAAGGAAAAAAATAAGAAATCCCAGGGGACATTCAGCAGGGAGCCTCAGCATCTCCGCAGCACTGCCCCTCCATGGCAGGGAAGCCAGGTAATGGGATGTGTTTCAAGTAGTCTGTACTAAGTGTTGTTCTACAGACCAAATGATAAACATTTATCCAACCTGCACATTTCCCACAGTTTTGCATGTTTCAGTAATACACAGTTAATATTTCAGTTAATACACAGGATCTCATTTTTAAGTAGCAAATGCTACCCTGGTCACACCCCAAACTTACAGCAGCAGGCAGTTATCCATTCCAGTCAACATCCAGCCCATCCAACAAGCACATCTACTTGAAGAGAGGGACTGGAGCAATTTACAAATCACCCCCCTGAAGATCCCAAACTATTTGGCCCATTTAGAGGTTTTCAGTGATGCAAACTAGAAAGATGTTGGCAACAGAAAAAAAGGAAGGAACAGCATTATTAAGCACAGATGGTACTGTGAAAAGCCTTTAGGAGAACTTCCATAAAATCTGACTTTCTATCTAACAGTTAATCCACCCATTAACTACCAAGGCAAGTATTTCTGGTCATAAGTGGGGAACAGCCACAGGAGGGATCAAGGTAGAAATCCACCTTCTGGCTTGGCTGCTCATTCCCTTCCCAATGCTCTCTGTTGACCAACTTATTCCTAGCAGCCTTTAAGAGAAAAGCACCAGCTTTCCAGTACATCTCAAAAGGACTGACTTTATACCTCTGCTAATCTGACTTACAGAACAGCTAAACAGCTTTTGCTTCCATTAAAGTTTGCAGCAGTATTGCTCAGCAGCATTTGCCATTGATTTAAGCCATTAAGCAGTAGTCCAGTTCACAAGACCCAGAGGTTGGAAAAGACACTTGGAAGAGAAAACCCAACATTTATATTCTCCTACCAGCCTGACCAGCATTCCCAGGGAAAGCTTCAATTCCCTGCATCCTGCAGCTTCTGCTTCATTGGAAAGGCAGCTACACGAGAACACTTGGAAACCCCAAATAAATTACACCCATTACTCTGTAGGAGTTCTTATGCTAACCAATTTGCATATTCACATGTAATCTCATAATAAAGAAGAGAGGAAAAATTACAGAGTCTATCCTTTCAATGTGGACTATCCAAAGCAGATACTCATTTTCATACATTCATCTTCAGTCAAAAAACACACACTCAATGTATTTAGTCAACATGAGCAAAAATTAGGACAGATGGAAAGGAAAGGGTTGGAGCCAGCACTAATATATAATGAATGCCAGCTCATGTACAAAAACATTAGGAGTTTTCCTAAAAAGCCAGATGCAGACCTGAATGGTCCAGAAGCCAGCAGCACTGCTCGAACCCAGCACTTAACAGGCATCTCTCAAAGGCAGCAAGGCTGCTCGCTTGTTTTAACTCCAATCAATCAATGTTGAAATAAATTCCCCTATGATGTAGTACAAATTTTCAATGCAAAGCTTGCCTTTTAATAACTGTAAGGCACTCTATTCTCAAATCCCAAGGTTAAAGAGAACTTAACTGATACCATTAACCATTGCACTGTATGGACCAGTGAAACGAATGAAGCCCAGATTCATGTGACAGAGACACTGTTAGGGCTTAACAGTTTCATAGGCATTTCAAGGACAGGTATTTACAATTCAGAATGGGAGCAGTGGAAATAGTACCAACTATTCAGGTACATAACCCACTGTAGAAGAAAAACAAAACCAAAAACAGTACACCATAGCAATGAGAAGAGCCATTCCAGCAAAAACTCAGCTCTTCTCTTTACCTACAGTCCCAGTTCCACACAAGCAGATATGTCTTGAGATGGGCACCTGGCTCCCAAGCTACGGGCCAGGGGCTCCTTCTGTTCTGGTGCTGAGGGATGAAGCCTGAAGGTTGTGGCAAAGCACAGCACTCACGGCAGCAGCCTCCTCCTGTCCTCGTGCCCTTCGCCCGTCCTTCTCATGAGCACGGTTGGCAGCACCAGAAGAAATGAAGAGCACCAGCTGTTCCTCCAATGCATTTCTGGTTTCTCTGCAACTGTCCTTTCCTTTGGCATTCCAAAGGACTACAGTATAGGAGAAAGGATGGAAAGGAAAGGATGGAGAGACTAAACAGCCACGGCGTTATTGGAACAAAGCCCTGAACACCATCACCTGGATGAATGGAAATAAACAATATCACCCTGAACTTTCTAATGAAGCTGTTCTAAGAAAGCCCAATGTTCTGCTAGGTAGGAAATAACAGAAAATGGTGTAATACGATTTAACTGCTTTACAGCAAGAAGAAATACGCTCACCGCAGCCTTGAGATCCCACCTGCCTGCAGCAGGGCTGCCACGTGGGGCTGTGTCACAGGGCCCACGGATGGCCAGAGTGCCTGGGAACAAACACATGGTCAGAGCAGCTGCCAGCAGGAGCTGTGGAGAAGACTTAACACACATCTCTGCAGTAACTGTGGAAACACCAGGGAAAAAAATCCCACCTTCAAACCCTCAGTGCTTTGATAACATGCAATAATTATCTGTATAATCATCATCCCACACTACTCATACCATTACATTTATAAATCATGCTGTTTTAAAATAGTGTATCAATTGCAGCAATTATTTGAAACTATTTAAATATACCCTCTGGTCTTACTGTAAGAAATGATAAGAGATTCCTGCAACAAAAAGTTGACTGCAGACAGAAAAGTCAGTGCAATAACTCTAAAGATTATATATGTTTTAACTCAAAACATTTTATAAAATGCTAATATGCAAAGGATTTTTTTGCACAGCATTTGCAGAACTGAAAGAAGTCCGCAAAGTCCAGACATGAAATTCTGAACTTAAAAAGAAAGGGTCTTCTGCTAACCTTAATGACGGAAGGGAAAGACTCTGTGTGCACACAGAAGAGAGAACATGCTAATAACTCTTGATCACTTGCAGCTTGCTTGCTAGGCTTCTATACAGCTTTGTTTATACAGTTTTAAGAGCAGATGTCAGAGCAATCGCTATCCAGAAGCACATCCCAGGAGCACAGCACACTCCCATGGAGGAGCTGCTGGTGGTCAGGCACTGACTTAGCAGAATCCTGTGCTTTACAAATTACCCTAGTAAAAGATACATGCATGCACAGCCTTTTCTTTTTATTATCATTTACAATCTACATCAACACGTTTGGCTGACACGTTAAATAACTGAGGACAGCTCTCCTACCAGTCATTTGCACATATGCTGACCTGCACTGTACTTTTAACGGTAAGTGACAAAAAAAGTTACTATTTAATGAAGAAAATGGCTATTGTAGTAAATACTGGTGTTTTTTAAATCACAAACTTTGGACATAAAGACACATTTTTCTGCAGATGCAGGTTACACCACAGCACAGCCCCACTGCCCAGGCAGCACTGCTGCCCTGCACCCCACACACAGCCCAGGCCCACCAGGGCTCACTCCGTGGCCAGCAGCTCTCTTCCATCATCGCTCCAACCATTCTTTCCGTGATGCCCTCTAAAGTAACGGGTAGCAAAGACAAGACCTTCTTCCCACAGGTATACGTGCAGCCCATTTGACCAATCTAACTGAAAGGATCAGTGGGGAAAAAGGCACATTTAGATATTTGCATAAACCTTACTTAAGCCAGGACAAAATTAAAATACTTGGTTAGATTCAGTAATTATGGCTTCTACATGAATCACAGCAGTCTGATATCCCAGTTTTTACACGTAAAATATTTCCACAATAATATGCCATTAACGCGGTTTCTTTCATCTCATGTTGTAGTGTGAATTCCAAGAGAAGCTGATTTTAACAAATGGAGAGTCTTCAGAAGCAGAGATGCATGATTTTTCTGTAAATGAACTGTGAACATCAGTATGCTTGTAAGCTAAACTACATTTATCATTCACTGACCTGCTCTGGATTGGATTAGACTGCATTGCTCCTTATGTAGTCAAGCAGTGCAAAAGGCTGAAAATGATTGTTCTGACCTCAGCACGAGCAAGAGGGACACTGGCCATGCCTTACATTAAGTCAGGCTGTGGAAAAATAGTTGATTTTCCCCACCAATTTACTCCAAATACAGGTCTATAGCTACAAATAGCTGTAATTTATTATATTTTAAATTTCATAACAGACCCAAGTACATTGAGTGACAGCACTGCTTGGAACTGCCAAGGCCTACTGAACTGAAACACACTCCCCAAACTGCAAACATGGCACTGACATTTCAGCAGAGCAAGAGGGAAAAAAACACTGTATGTACATACAAGTCAGTACACTAAAGACAGGAACAGCTGGTTTTTAAATGAACACTATGCTTTTCCCCTCAAGGAGATCCTCACGCCTGCACTCAGCCCATCACAACCGCTCACCCATGGCGAAGCTTGCAGTACAAGCATATGAGGAACACTCCATTCTGTCCTTACTTAGTACACTACAAAAGGCCAATCAAGGAGCACCTCCCAGCCAAGCCTGCTCCTGTTCTTTCCCTTCTCTTCTCTGAAGCTCACAACTCCATTCAGACTTGTTTCCTGCGGGCTCACCACGTTGGTAGTTCCACCACTCATCTTTTAAATGCTTTGTGCTTCACACGAAGGCAGACACTGCAAACAGAGCATTTCCTACATGCAGGATTTTCAAAACACTAAAATAGACAAATGCCATCCGTTCTCACCAGATAAGTTTCCCCAGAGAGCACAAGCAGGTTTCACATGGGACCTGGGTCAGCGCTGAGCACTTCAGCAGCAGCAACCGCTGCGTCACTCAGCTGGAAACACAGCAGCCCTGCCAGCTAATTATTCCTTACATTGATCCATTTATTTATTCTTCAAGAGACCATTACTTAAAAGTGATAGCTAGGAAAAAAAAAAAACCCATCAGCTCTGCAAGATGAAAGCTCTCACTGATTTTGAAGAATAATATTTTACTTTAATACATTAAAAAGTGCTTCTTCAAGAGCGTAAAATCAACAGCTGTTCCAAATGAAGCCACTGCTATATACATTAGGAGCTCAATTTTAATCAACCTTTTCTCAGACTAAATTTCAACAGGTACTTTTTAGCTTTATGCTAAAAGGACCAACCATCCACATTACTCCAAACCAGCACCTCTCTTTCTTTGTTCAACCAAGAAGAAGACTAAGAACCTGGAAACATTTCTGAACTTCTGCCCCTTCCCTTCAGTCTGTTTCAGGACCTCTTCTCTTCCTATTATGCAACACACTGAAAATCCACAGATAGCAAATTTTAATTGACTTGGAGATGGGCTGGCAGTTGGATTAGATGATCCCAGTGGTCTTTCTGACTGTTAATGATTCTACAACTGCAGTCAAATATTTTTCCCCTCCACTTTTGTTACCCAAACCCTCCTAGAACACCCGCTGCAAAGGCCATCCAACACCACCCACCAGCTTGGGGCTGATTTTCATCTATTTCAATGGACATGAGAGAGACGCGGCTGCCCAAGCACCAAATCAAGATCTTTAAACAGAAATGTATCTCACTCCATGCAGTCCTGCAGCCTCTCTCTAATCCTTTCCTGAGTTAAGGCACATGACAAAGCATCGCCAATGATTCATTAAATTCCTCCTCCAATGCATTCTCCTACACCACATGCTATAAAATCTGGATACTCAATTCCGCATCAAGAAGTGGGGCTGTGACTCTGAACAGCTTCACTAAATCAAAGGTGAAGACGTTAGCATTAGAGAAGACTGCAGCTCTATCAAGTTCATGCTTCTGCATTTTAATTGTTTTTAATTGGCAAAATCAGTGACTGATCTGTCCCTGTTTTGGCTGCAAGAGGCTGCCTCTGACAGGAATTTAAGCTGTAGATCTGCAAACAAGAGCTAGAAAAAGACTTCCTGCTTCATTAAGGACAGCAGCAACACCACAACCATTCACAGCACGAGCACCAAAGTGAGTCTTCTGCCCCTTCATTTCCAGGGGTTGAGGGTGCCATGGAAACCACCCTGAGGAACAAAAAGAGTACGCTTCTAAACTTCTTTAAACAAAAGTTGCTTTCAGAGTACTTTGACATTTAATCCATCTTGGCATCACCCATGTACGACGTGACTTTAAGCTATGCGTTCATCACAACAGACTCTTGAAGAAGCCACCCTGTACAGACACCTGTAATTTTAGTAGTACTCAGCTTGAACGCATTCACGTTTGCATCTGACATGACTGTAATATCATGTTAATTTCTAGATAAGAACCAGAAGATAACATATTTGTTATCAGAACATGACAGACCCAGGTGCCAAAGTCAGCACCAGGAAGGCTAAAAATTAAAATAGACAAAAAGAAACTCGGCAGATGACCAGACAACACATTTTTCCCAACTTCCAGTGCGTCTCGGAATTAATTCATCCAAGGTCTTCCCCATTCCCAAGAAGCACACTCAGTGCAGCCATTCCTCAGGACTGATGATTCCTCCCCTCTCTCAGCAGGCTTTCTGGCTCCTCACTGATAACAGCAACACACCACATTTCTCATTGGTTCAGAATAGTGGAAAACCACGTTTGTGGATAGCACCTAACACGTAATAACCAACTACGCTGATACAGGACTATGGGCTTATGGCTCTTCTAGAATCAACTTCTACCACAAAGAAAAAGAACACCTAAAATTCAATCCAAAGCATGGGAGCTTCCCATGACAGCACTGCCACCAGAACGTATGAAACACAGTGAGTTCTGCTCCATGAAAACAAAACTTCCACTTGCACAAATACTCTCCAGTGTGTGCCTGGGGGACAAGCCCTTGCAGAAGCATTACAGGAGATAGCCACAACGTATTTAGATGCTGCTCACACCTACACGGCTTGCTCTCCACCAACACCAACGAGGTGCTCTGCGGGCCCCGCAGCCCCCAGGCGCGGGTGTGCAGCCCCGGGACCGCACGGCCACGCGCTGTGCGTACAGAGCCAGAAACACAGCGATCGTCCCACCGCACCGCCCCAACAGCACGCAGCTGCACGGAGCAGCTCCACCCCAGCGCTCAGCTCAGGGAGCGACAGTCCCCCAGGAACGGGCGGCAGTGCCATCCGGCAGCCCTCAGCACCCACAGCAGCGCTACACCGCTGTTTGCTGCAATGCCCTCGGCTCAGCCCGGCTTGTTCCCAGCATAAGGCAGCGCTAGGACCGAGAACGCAGAGAAGCAGAAACCCTACGGAGCCCGCAGGTGACTGATGAGCGGGGGAGTTGTACGGGGCTCGCAGAGCTTTGCAGCACAACGCACCTTCAAACCGCAGTCCTGACATCAGATCGGCAGCGCTCCGCTAAGAGCCACACGCGTTTACTGCACCATTTTCCCTTAAATCCTCTCACAAACGCCATAGCTTACCTTGGAAAGTCTCTTGCCAACTTGCCAGGTATAACCCCACGGAGGGCTGAGACACTTACAGCCAGCCCAGCATTCCCCCTCCTCGTTTCAATATTTTGTTCACAACTTCCCACAGATGTTTAAAGCAGCAACGAGTGCATCTCTGGGCAAACCCAGCGTGCAGCTCCAGCGAGTTCAAGTTCCTCGTGCAAAATGCATCAGTCAATAGTTTAAAGAGTTTGCTGCTCCCGGACCCGTGATATTTCCTCTCGCGTCAAACAAGCACTCTAAGATCGGTATGATATGCACACATTAGCGGCAATGCCATTAGCACAGCAATCCCGATCAAGCAGCCCGCATCCGAGGCTGGGGCTGCCTCGTTTGTCATCCGAAAAGGGCTGTCGGCTTTCGGATTTGGGTTAATCGGAGCCGGGCACCTCGCTAAGCAGCAACAAGGTCACCTCGCGCTGCTCAGCACCCCGAACGCCGCGAGCCACGCGGAGCGCTCCCGAGGAGCAGCGGGCGGCGGCGGGGCGGCACGGCGGGGAGCGGCACGGGGTGGCAGCGCGGAGCCGCGTGCTGCTGCTGCTGCTGCAGGGACGGGAGCGGAGCAGCGCGTGCAGCCCCTCCTGCGCCCGCTGGAAAAGTTCTGGGCAGAATTCAGCGGAACGGAGCGGCCCCCCGCGATGCAAAAGCAGAGCGGGGCTGCCGGCTCGCACACCGACGCCAGACAGGAGGAGAAGCAGCGCGCGCGCTCTCGCTGAATTTCAGACCGTTACCTGCAAAAGCAAAGCCGGAGAGCACAGCCCCTAAGGCAGAACCGCTCCAAACTTCGGGCGGCGCTCGGGAAGAGCCGCACGCAGCGCCCCGGGACATCTCCGAAATAAAACGTGCGAGAACGCAGCGAGCCGCGCGGGATGGGGACGTACCGTGCTGGGAAGGGCGGCCGCAGCCGGCGGGCAGCGAGAGATCCCGGGCACGCACCGAGCGCCCGCGCCGCCGCTTCTGCTTTCCTCGTCCGTAAACGGAGCGAATAACCCCGGAGCCGCCGCCGACAGCCGCACGACCGCGGCCGGGTCCCCGCCGCCGTGCCGAGCCAACGAGGCGCCCCGCTGCCTCCGGACCGACTCTCTCGGACCCAGCCGCCCTCCCGCTCTGCCCGCAGCCCGAACGCGAAGCCACGCACCCGCCGAGAGGCCCCGCCGTAATCCTGCGGCTCCCGCAGCGCCCGACGCTTCTTCTGGAGCGGGGAGCGCCGAGCTCCAGGCGCGGGGCGGGATCGGCGCGAGCTGCCCGCCCACACGCGCTGCCGCCGCCGTGCCCGGGGCCGCCAGGCGGGCAGAGCCCGGGGGAGCGGCGGCTGCGGGAGGGGCGGGCGGGGCAGCGCGAGGCGGGGAGGGGGGCGAAGCACGAGGGGCAGCGCGAGGCCGGGCCGTGGAGGCGGCGCGTGTTGAGCTTCGATAACAACTTGGTCTGATTTCTGGGCAGGTAGCCCGGACACAAAGGTGCACGTCGGTCTCCGTGCAGGAGCCGGGTGGACGTTTTCTTGAGCCTGGCTCCGGGTGATCGCGCTGTTAGAGATGCGCAGCTGCAATGAAGCTGAGCAGAACTCCCGTAAGCCCCTTGCAACGGCCAGCAGCGAGTTTCCCAAAATCCCGCTACCTTCCAGGATCCCCGCGCAGGGCGATGCACGGTGCCGTCCCTGCGCAGTGGGGCACGCGGTGCAATGAGGCACTCGCTGCCCCTCCTTCCCCCTCATCTCTATTTCGTGGAAGGCGCCAACTGCTGGCGTGGCTTCTGGGCTCCCATGCACTGCGAGAACCGGAGGAGACCATCGTTACCTTTCTGTGAATGTCTGCATCTGTAATTAAGGGCTGTCCGACACTGAAATGCAATCGCTTCTGTAATGAAATGTGGCACTGCTCTGAGAAAGGGATGTCGAAAAAATTAATTATCTCTGAAAAACTATGAGACGTTTCTAATTGGCAGAGCGCAACCACACAGGACTCATAGAGGTGATGGAATAACTGTGATCTAATGAGCTCCCCATTCACGGGCTGAGCACTGAGATGCAGACTAATATGGTTCAGCTCTGTTTTGGCGCAGAGCAGGAGCTCAGTCTGTTGCTACCAGGCAGCTGAGGACCTGAAGCATGGAAACTCCATCCTATGTCTCAAAATCCACCTTGTGCTTTTGCCCAGAATTGCTTTTTTTAAGCATTCTTACACAAAACCTCAGGACAGGACGAGGGCTGAGCTCCAGCTTCACAGCAGACCCCAGCACAGGTGGCACAACAGCGGCTGTGAACGCCTCTGCAGTGCTCGGGCCCACCAGGAGCAAAGCCCAGAATGCCGTGGGCAGCTCTCTGCACACCTGGCATGCTCACATTCATTCCACCTGGCTCTTTTGGGCATGTAGGAGCTGGCAAGGTCACAGACCTACGGCGTGGCTCTTAACCTGGCAATATTAGCATCAGCTGTGCCAGACCAGCACAGGATTTTTATGCCACTATTTTTACGCTTGACCAACCACAGTAGTGAAAACGTTGAGAATGCATTTTGCAGTTTGTCTTCCCCAGTGCCCTCGTCTGCCTCCCACCCAGCCCCACCTTTTGACTGCCTCTGCCAACTAATACATTTTTCATTTTCAGTAATTATTTAAATGAAGGACTTCAAATCCCTATCACAGGTAGCAAGTGGCTCCATATAAAAGATGCAGGTTTTCTGAAGTTTGCCAGACAAGCACTTTATGAGATTGTGAGGTCAAAGAACCGGCCAACCTTTGGGAAGAGGACTTAAGAAAATAGAGCACTCTTCCCCTCACTTAGTTTGTAATATTTAGAAATAGTCACTTGGCAAGTTTGGTTTTGTTTTTTCCTGTATTATTCACTTCAGGAAACACTGCAAACTTACTATCTTACCGTATACTTGTGAGGATAATCAATTTGCAGACTGGGGCTAGGTGGCACATTTTGCACACAGTGCCTGACACCACAATGCCCTTCTGCCATCCACATCTCCAGGCTGCTACTCCAATACACGCATTCAATAATAATTTAATTAAACATCTCACGTTACTTCCAGCCTAATGATTTTTTCATTCCCACCTATCATTCAAACATCACTGTCAGCATGTCACAGGAATTACATGAGAAGGACAGCGATGCTTCTGCTGTAGCGTTGTCTAATTAATGCTTCCTAAGGATTAACATGGAAAAAAAAAAGAGAAAACTTTAATTTATGAGCGTGGCAGGGGTATAAGCAGATAAGTGAATATGATATTTAAGTAAATCAGCTAAGAAACTTGCCAGTTAATAATTAATAATCTGGTTGGGAAACTCAAATTAACCACCTCCATCCTGGTGTCAGCTGGCACCAATGACAGCTATCAGAGCACCTGCTCTGCTGATTGCAGCCCTCACACAGCTCTGCCAACTGCCATAGTTGCTATGTCTGCTTTCAAGTAATACTTTCCACCTGTGTTTTCTGCACATGGGTTGCCTACAGAACTGCTTTCTGCACTGCTGTTGTCTGCTATGTGCTTTGACAGCCCTTGTTTTTTCCAGGTTTTAGATGGAAATTTAGCCACCAGTAACAAGTAGGCTCAGATCCACCACGATTTCCTCCAGGAAACAAATCAATCATAGCTTGTCTCCTATACACCTTCACTTACAGAAACTCTCCTATCCACTGGCAAAAATACCAACTAAGTCACCTCAAGCTTAAACTGAGCTTAAACCGAATTGCTTTGCAAAAGACTTCTAGGGTCAGCATGGGATATGTAGCCAGCAGGCCAATGCTCTGCCCTCAATCACCACTAAGCTGTTTCTGTGGAAGCAGACTGATCAGTTCCTTGAGTCAGAAGTGGCCACCAGACAGTAGAATTTTAAAAATTAAATAAGCAGTTGTAAACACAGTTTTCCATCTTTCTGGGTGTATGAGTTTTTATAGCCTTCATCTTCCCAGCACGCTTTCAGGCACAGTAATGTCAATGATCAAAACATACACACAGTACATATGATGCTTTGGATGCAGTTGAAGGTATATAACAACCTACTTTCTACAGCAGTACTCCCAGAACCTCATATTTAAAGTGCCTAATGCATATCCAATCATTCTCATTGTCAATAAATGTTTCTCTTTCTAAGCCAACATTGATACCCACTTTCCTGCTGTCTTGCTCTGCAGGGACAACTAATACATGTTGCATTTCTCCAAGCCCAACATCAGATGCAGTAGCTAGGTGGTGTTTTGGATCTGTATGTCACAAGGCAATCCATGAGCCCCTCGAGCCCAGAACTCCCTGCTGTGGCTGTGCCAGGGCATCAGCTGCATGGACTCCACAGTCACTGCAGCATTAGTGTGACACTGACACCAGTGCAGGACATACTCCCCACACCCACAGCCATCTCTATTTTACCACTGTTTTGTATAACTCTGCTCTCCACAGGTCTAGGAGGGATCAGGAGGAGTATTTTTAGAAGCATCCCACAACAGTCTAGTCCAATTTCAGTGGAGTCAATGGTAACACTTATTGTGGCATCAAACGCAATTGATTGAATCACCAGTATCTTAAAAATTTCATTTCCCTGTCTCCATGAGCTCCTGTTGGTGCTAATAAGCAGAGAGTGCAAATGGTGTTTGGAGCAGCAGGGGGAAAGACTGGGAGGGGGGAGGCTAATGAGAGGCCCTGTCTGTATTAAGGAAGTTAATTATGTGACTGGATTAAATGGCAGCACTGAAAGCCTCGCTTTGCCCTGACACCAGCTGTATGCATTAAAGGTTTACTTGTGACAACCACAGCGGTGTTGCTGCATGGATGCAAATTTCCTTAATGCAGCCAGAACCTAGATCAGACCACAGTGACTAATACAAAACTGATAAAAGAGTGAATTACGTGTTATCATACTAGAGAGCACGATACAGCAAGAAAATGAGAATAGGAAGGTTAAGCGCCCAGTGAATGCAAACTGATATACAATATCTTGAAATCGCAGAGAGAAAAAATTAAAAGGGTGAAATGATTTTGCATATTGGTAGATGGAGGCATAAAAGTAATCTGTGAATTATGGGAAAGAGGACGGGGTGAGAGTGTGATATTTGCAGACGTACAGGCATTTTCCTGGGAGAAATGAATAAGTGATTGAAGGCTAATTCCAATAAACAGGTAATTTAGTTTTGTTTTTGTTGCAGATTTTTGTGTCATTGAAATATTTGCTTATTAATAGGTGGTCATTTTACTAGCATTACAGTAATCTGAACATCTGCAGCTACTAGGCATTAAAATAGAATTACTTCCCTATATATCAAGTTATTCTCACAGTACTTCCGCCTGATTTTGTGATATCTATTAAAATGCGATGGATCCGTTCTTATCATTATGTATTAACTGGCAACCTTGAGCTGAAATGTTAAACAGAAACAAGCCTGATGCCTGGAGGCCTGACTAGCAACTCAGTGGAAGGCAAAGACATTTTAAGGCTGCCCTGGAAGTTAAATGACAGACTGGTAGCTTTCCTAATCAAATAGAATTAAATGCAAAGTTATATTCCCACAACCCCTGCCATCCTTTGTTCAAACAAGCTGCCTCACACCCCATTCAGCAGTTTGCTAAATATAGTTTTCTATATCTGATGCTTTAATATTACCAAGAATGCAGTGGAGAAGTGGGGTATTTGTTCACAACATCCCAAGGAGCTCTCCTGGCACGAGGGCTCTCACAGGATGGGAAACCACTCCAATCTCATGCTGGGAGATGAACACCCAGCGCTTAAATGCATCCAAAGCACCACTCTGAGTTTACTGTTAAGGGCTGGAAGACAGAAACCAAAGCATAGACAGCCATTGCCAGTAAAGATGTGGTTAGTAAATCCTTGAGCAGTGAAGAAATACTCCTTAAAAGCATTCTGAAATGTGATCATGCTGGAGGAGTGGTGGAAACAGTCGGCTGCTCCTCCTTCCCCTCTTAGCACGAATGATTTTTCATTATGCTCAACAGAAGTTACAAGAACACATATTTTCATTTCTGTAACGCACACTATTTATTTCCAAATGTAGTGCTGAGTTTTAGTCACCTTCAAAGCTTTCAGTTCTAGCTGGGAAATTCAAAGCAGTCATCACGACACCCAAATACAAGGAATTATATTCATCATATCACCCACTGGCTACTCATGTAGCATCCTCTGTGCAAGCACGGAGCTGGGCTCCAGCGGTATAGTTCTCTATGTAGGCTTTGAAAGTCATCTGACTCTTCTAATTTTAACATGATGTAGTAGGTTTGGGGTTTTAGCATCGTGTGCTCTCATTCGTGAGTTTACTCAGGCATCCCAAACATGCCTGAAGAAAAATAAGAGTAAGTGCACTTAATGCTAAACCTTGTCAGCAGGATCAGGTGCAGGCAGAGTAAGCCATGAACGTAAATAACACCAACCTATGAAATCATAAAATGAAAGGAAAAACAGCATACCTGAACAGTAAGCTGCATGGAAAGCGTTCCAAGAACTTGAATTCAGTGACATATTTCAGACAGTATTTACCTCTGTCTCTATGAAAATGTATGCTTTAGTTCCTGTCTTGCTTAAGAATGCTTTCCTAAATCAAGCACTAATAATTTTGAGATCTATAAATACCCTGATGGGAAGACTCTGCATCTGTAATGAATACAAATGGCTCTGTGCAAGTGCACTTTGAACAGAAACAATAAGGAAAACAGTATTATTAATGACCTTCAACCAAAATGTCATTGCATCTCAACATGAGGGCAGTTGCAGACATTTACACACTGAAACCAATTGTAAAAGATCCTTAGAAAATTCTAGAATAAAAAGGAAGATCCTGAGGGCATTCAGGTGCTCATCTTGCTGTCTAGTGGGCCCAAATGGGTTATGGAGATTGTACTAGAAATACTTAAGGAATGCATTGCCATCCAACTCCAAATACAGAAATCAGAGCTTTTAATCAGCATTTGTGCATACCTATTCTAAAATTATCAACATTTTCCATATATGTAATGCATACAGCTACAAATTCCAACAAATGCAGTTTCTAATTGACATTATATTTAATCACCGAAGCCATTAAGCTGTGTTTGCACTGTGTTCCTGCACTGATAAAATGCATTCCAGGAGGGAAGAGGTCCCCAGACAGCTGTTTCTCCTTGTTTTCAATTGGAAAGTCATTGTAGTTGTCCCCTGTAGAGACACCCCATGTGAAGACTGAGGGGCATTTGGAGATGTTGGAACACGCTCTCATTAAGCAAGCGATTGCTAACTCTGAGTTATTCTGCTGCTCAATTTAGTTACACAGAGTATTGTGAGAGCAACTGCAGGCACGAGGAGAGCTGCTCCTCAGCTGCAGCCCTTCAGCAAAAGTGAGCGACAAGACAAAAAGAACCGGTTTTACATTATGAATGGAAAAGGTTCACAGTCTTGAAGATTACCTGGAAGAGTTCACACAGTCCCCACTAAGACTGGCTGTTACCTAGCACAGGCATTACCCTCTGTGTATACATTACTATTATCCCTTCTCAGCTGACTGCAGAGCCATGGGTCTCTGGCTCAGCTCCTGGCACCATGCTGAGCAGCTCGGCCAGCACCTCCCCAGCACGGCTTGGTGGGCTCTGCATACTGCGAGCTGTGCCCATCCATCCTGCACCCTTCTCACCAACAACTGTGTGAACCACAGCTTTTATTTGACACCATCATGGTGGTCGGATAACAGATAACGTCTCTAACTTCTGGCTTCGAATAAGCCCTGTATGAGATTTTCCAGACACTGAAATATTGCATGGTGATATCTTCAAAAATGTATAGACACTGGGCAGAAAGGAGAAGAAAGTTACAGCTCTGTCTGAATGTTGTTAAACTTTACCCCACTGTTAACTGTTCCTTTACAATTTTAGGTAAGCCACTCATCTACTGAACTGGGGATTTTCCAAAGCCTTTCCGAAAGTAAGGAGTGAGCTGAGACTATCATGAGATGTGCATACAATGCACAACTGCTCTTCTTGTCATTTTTAAGCCCATGCTTTTTCCTTCTCTCTCATTCCCATTCCATGGACATCAGATAGAATAATACAACCAAACATCACCCCAAGAATTGATTTTCCATTGCAGAGGTGTTTTTTTTTTAAATAAAATTTGCCAAGTTGTGTACATAAAACTGGAACACACAAATCCCAAGCCTTCTAGCCTCAGTATCTGCAAGCAGCTAATTTGTGTTTGATGATTTTACAGTAAGATCATACTATAACCAGTGCACTGGTTATAGTCTTTATCCTTCTTTCCCCTCATTGCATTGCCCAAACATTGCTTTCTGCCAGCAAACTACAGCAAAACCCAAACTTGCACTTATAGGACAAAACATCCTTTAAACCTTTAACCTTTTTTTTTTTTTTCCTCCTGTTAGCAGTTCCTGATAATGCAGCAAAACTCTCCTAAATGTTCATTAGTGGAAATAGATTTGCTGTCAGCACAGCACACCGCGTATGGAGTGTATGCGATTTAAGCAGTTGTGCCCTCTACTGGCAAAGTGGAAATAATGAAAAATGAGTAATCCCTTCTTCCCACAGGTATCAGAACAGAGCACCGTAAACCCATAGCTGAAGACGATGGCATGGATGGTATGTCAGTAGAGTTAAGAATAAGCCATTTAATGAAACTTTTAAGGAGCTGCGCAGTCACTCAGAGAGCAGGAGAACAAAGCTGTATGACAAAGTCCTTTACAAAGTTCATAGAGACTTTGGAGCATTCAACCATTTAAAAGAAAGTCTGTGGGAGTTGATGCACAATGTGCAATAGAACATGGAATTTCATACAGTGCAGGAGAATTGGGACCTCGCCCTCTGCTGAAACGTTTCTATCCAATTCTTCACCTTCCATGAAAAAGAAAACTCATAATTTTCTGTCCTATCCCCCACTATTCAAGTTTCCAGCTGACGTTAGAGTTGAATAACAAAGGAACAAAAACACACCCTTGGGTAAGAAACTTGCACACTGCAACTTCCCAGCGTGGGCAGGATTAGTCACAGATGCTAATTGAAATACTAATTGACATATTTATACCATCATATAAAATCCATTCAATACAGTGGCAATGACATTCTTATCGAAAATAGCTGTAACATCCACGTGGAAAACAGCAACGGCCTGGAAGCTCCACAGTTTTCTTTTAGCCCTGGTGGGAAAACACATCATTTCAGGTTCCTTGTGTTTCTGCCTTTTATAAGATGTGGTAGCTACAGATTAAATGGATATCAGACTACACTGATCAGAGAGGAAGGAAAATAATTACCTTCCAGAAAACTTAATAATCAGCAGATGAAGAGGCCAACATATTCTTGCCCCTTGTTTTGGTTCCAACATTGTCCCTCTGTAGCAGAAAGGGAGTTTATTTACCAGCAGAAGCAAAATCATTAATCATAGAATTAAGTTCTAATGTACCCTGTAACTGGCTTTATTCGTAAAGAACTGAATCTGGAAATGAGGTAAGGACAAATAGCATGGGGTTTTGGGAATCTTGGTCCACTATTAAGTGCTCTGTTGTCAGAGAAAACTGTGCCACCAAAATGAGCTGTAATCATACACAGAAGCAGAGGGTAGGCTCTTGTGCTTACAGTGTGGTTCTCTCTGCTGACTTGTCTGCAGACAACTGTGTTATAATAGAAGTAAATACTACTGTGTCAGACATGAGTATTGCATTGAATTGCTATGCATTCCAAACAGGTGTAGCTTTATTTCTGTTCTGGACAAATAAAAAGATCTCTTTATTTTCCATGTTAAGGAGTACTTAAAATCTACTATAAATCTTCGCTGAATCAGTGAAAAAACATATTTTAAATGCATTGCATGATTATGTCAAAGACAAAAAAACATTTCTATTGCCTCGAAGTTCAATTATGCTGAAAAAGAAAGATACAGCAGTATGGGTGGGTAAAGGCACTGGGAATGGCCCAGAGGAGAAAACAGGAGGACCAGGCAGGGGGAAACAAGCAGAGAGGCAGGTGAAGGGACCTGAAATGCTGGGGGGGAGGAGAAAAAACAACCTCATGTTCTGCATGAAACCACAAGGAAAATTGAATTGGGATTTAAAAAGAAAGTGAGAAATGATTAAAATAGATATAGAAGGCAGATAAAACCACAGGGACCGTGCAATTAAAAACCCAGCAAGCCTACAGAAAAGGAAAGGTGAGGACGGATGCATGCTCAAATGCTGCAAAGAATTGGGTGCTGCCACATCTAATGTGCCCACAGAGCCCCAGCACAGCCTGGCAGCCATCTCCTAGGCAGACACATGAATGCTGCAGTGATGAATCCATTAAGCTCAGGAAAAGCAATGACTCTGAGAACTAGGGCCCATCGCTGCTCAGGGTGCTTCCTAACACAGCCAGACCTGACAGCAACACCAGCCTGCCCTGGCACCAGGGAAGCACAACCTACTGCAGCACGGGCCTCTGTCACACTGACAACACCAAGAGACAATGCCAGGATGTGACCCGAAGGAGATCAAGAGGCGATGCTGGGACAACATCAGTGTGACCTTCTCTGCCCATGAGCCCCAGACACTCCCATCTGCAGGAAGCTCTCACAGAGAATTCTTCTCCTCACTCTTGAAATGAATTGCATGGGACAGTGTGGATCTAGTAAACTCCATCTTGTTAATTGGTTACAACAATTAGGTGATGTTCCTGGAACTGTAGGCACCTTGATTACATGTGGGAGCCAATTAGAGTCTCATACATATTCACACCCCTCATGCTTCCCAGCCCTGCCCAGCTCACACCCAGCCCCCTCAGCTGCAAGAGTTCCCTTTTCCTTTCACATTTCATTGAAATCACACAGTAGTAGTTCTAGCTGTAGTTCACATAATGGCAGTGCAGAAAAAAACACATCTGAGAAGAAAATGCTAAACCAGCCCAGTTAAACTCCCCTCATGCCCTAATACATAGAAGGACCACACTGGATCCTTCCTCTGCAGTCCTCCCTCAGGGGAGCTCGGGAGTACCTGAAGCCTGGCTGGACACCCCAGAATCCCCCTCCTGTGACCATGCAGACCTGAGAGATCAACATGGCACCAGCACCAAGCAGACTGCTGCACTGACCTCATGTCTTGGGTGAACTTCAGTGCCTGGTGCTCCATGGTAAGAACCAGCAGAAGATGCCATGATACTTTGCAATTTCATAACGCATGACTGGTAAACATGGTCTTAACCACTGAAATTAACTACACAGCTATCTGCTGCTCGCTTTATCCTGTTTTGTCTTCTCTTGTTTTATACATTTTTTTTTTTTCCCTTTCTGTAGCTGTATTTGTGCCTGTTGTGGGAACTCTGCTGTAGAGAAAAACAAACAGGTCTGTGTTTGATGTTGTGCTTTCTGTTCAGAAGTTTGTTTTCCTTTCTTCTTTCATTGCATCAATATTAACGTGTTGATTCATAAGCAAAATAAATAGAATCTATAAATACTTTTTTTTTTAAATCATGAAACCTCAAAGATATGGTTCCCACAGCAACTGCACAACATGCACATACATTAAAAGCAAGGATATTACCACTCAAGGCAGAAATCAAATATGCATGAGGGAGTTGCATGACTGACACTTGGAAGACTATGCAAGTTTGAAACTCCACAGCCACAGAGCATCTTGGTTCTGCTCTGTCACTATGTCAGGAAGATCTGTCCTCATGGGCATGAGGGAACTTGAACTTGCCATGTACAGAAGCACTTACATGAGAAGAAGGTGATGGTACCTTCACTTGTTGCATCACACTGGCCTTAAAGATGCTCTGGATAAAACAATTACTGTTAATTAACTGAAATTTACAACCAGAAGGTGTCATAACAACCAAAGCATTATGAAAGAAAATCATTGTTCACAGTCCTGACTATTCACAAATTATGTGAATGAGTTTCTCACAGTTTGAACAGGAATGAAAAGTGGTCTGTACATGGTTGGAGATATTCAAGTCATCTATCTGCTCTATCTTTTACAGTCCATGGAATGATTTGATCAAATAAAAAAGTGCTCAGCAACCTGGTTTCTGGAGCTCCACCAACTACTGGCTAATCAACATTTCTTTTTCTAGGTCATGAATTCAGTATCTCAGCACTTAACCATCCCCAGCACTGTCAGCTGGGATCTAAATTCGCACCATTGACTGCTCTCTTCTAAATGACTCTCTTCTCTGTCCCTTGCAGTTTTAAGCTCAAGACTTCAAAGAGTCTGTGCAGTGCAGTCATTGTGCTCTGAACCTGGAGTTCCAGCATCTCTCTTAGCAAGTCTAACATTGCTCAGTAAATGGAATGCGTGCCTCCTGCTGGCTAACGAAGAGCAGCCCAGTTCTCAGTGAGGAACACTGAGAAAAGAATAGTGAATTCAGACTTGAAAATTTAATAGTAAAGATTATTTTCTTTTCCAGGGTCTATTATCACAAGTAGTAGAAACTGTAGGCACCTTATTTCCACGATGAGAGGAGAAGCAACATGCCATCAAGTGACTGGCACTATTTGTCTCTTTTAATCAAGTAATTTAAAGGAATTTGAGGATTCCAAAGTTTCAGAAAGAGAACTATTAGCATGTTTAACTATAAGCAGCTGGATATCTTATTGAAAGAAATTGGTAAGTGGTTAACTGTCAAGATGGTAATTTTAGCATATTCAGTCCAGGTAGCTTCATACTCATCCTTGAAGGAGTACCAGGCTGCTTAAAGATAGATGTATTTGTGACTTCATTGAAGGTTTGGGAAGTGAAAGTTAAGATATCATACATACACAGAATTGCAGCCAAATTCATCTCTTCACCACTTGAATGAATTCTGAATTTGCTGTTCAACAAATATCCGCCTCTGAAGCTGGACTTTTTCTAATAAAAATCAATCTCTATCAAAAATGGGCCATGCACACATACAAACACATTTCTCCCCTCGTGGACAGGAACATGAAAGAAAAGAGTAATTCAGTATCTCTACAAGTTGTCACAGTTGATTTCTCAAGATATTAACTTTTAAGCACAATGTGTGCATTCAAAGGCCATCCCAACTATGGTATTCCTACTCCTGCACTAGTTCTCCAATAGCCATACTAGACAGAGAATGAATGATGCAAAGGAGAGTGCTATCCAAATGGCCACCTTACACTTGCACATAACAATGGGCTTTGCAGTATCAACCACCTGCTTTATATTTAGCATCAACACATGAAAGCTTTTGTGAGAATACAGTAACTATGGTCCATTTTCATAGATTCACAGACCATGTATCAGATCAGTTTTGTTAGAGGTATTTGATTAGCATAGATTTACCTTAACAACAATACCAAACTTCAGAAGTAAACGTATCAAAGCATCACCATTTCTACACAGCAAGTTTCTCTCCACTGTGAAATATGCCTTCCCCCTCCCCCCCCCAAAAAGCAGCAGGTATTGCCAGCCAGGTAATTTCTCAAAAATGCTCCTGGAAAACTTACAGATATTAATTTCTCTTTAAGCCTCTCCAAACTTTGGCAGAAAGACAACTTTCATTTTTCTTTAACAAGTCCCTTAGTTATGCAGATCTTGCAGCCAGATTGGCAATAAATTTTGCTATAACAGGTAGATCAACTAAGAGAGAGATGATGGTGTTTAATATTCTGAGCCTATGTCACCTTTTGAACCTGAATTTATAGGTGATGTATTTCATAGTCTACTACAGAAACCTGCAAAGCCTATTAGATTACGTTCTCTCCTAATGAAAGTGTGATTGTCATTCAAAGTATCTTCAAAAGTATCAAATTAATCATCTAAGGTAAAAATGTCCATCTTATGTCCCATTTCCAAATTAATGTATACATTTTGATTACACCTCTCTGATTTCCATTCATCTATTTTTGTCTCTCCTTTATCGCCCTGATTAAAAGCCTACTGAAACAAGTAGAAAATGAAAACTCACTGACTGAAGTGTCTTTGAAGCAGTTTTCAGACCGTTACTTCACATCAGTTCCTTATTACGTGTTTGTTTTTCCCCCTCTCTAGTTTCCATTTTGCCTCATTGCTTGTATTTTTACTTAAACACCAGGAATCTGTCTTTGCACTTTCATAACCCAGAGCATCTGCGCTAGTAATAGTCCATGCACTGCAACAGCTCATCTTCACTTCAGAGGAAGACCTTCTGACTTCTCAAAATAAGTTTGATATTAATGTGAAATGGAGCGTGGCCTTTACCCTGGGCAATGTGCTCAGGTATGCTTCTCTCTCAAGTCACTTTCAGCAGCGCTGGGAGTGATGGACAGGAGTTGCTTGTTTTCCTCTTCCACTTTCGGCGGCTAACCTGGGTCAGTGCTTTTGTGTTCCATTTCTCTGACTGATGGGGGAGTTCATGCATAACCTCTGAGAGCAGTAGAGGAAAACCCACCTGCCTTTCATTAGTCAACATCCACTACATGAGGCTCCACACCCTCAGCAGGCACATTAAGGTGATCTGCAGACCCCGAGAGCCCTGCTCTGGGTACAGCAATCCTGCATTACACTCCTGGATTGCTCCCCTTGGTCCAGGCATTGCTGATGAAGTGGCAATGGAGCTGCCACTTCTGGCAGTGGTCTTACATGATTCAAATACAGACTTCAAATCTCAGGTTTCAGATGCTGGACCAGCAAAAAATGCAAAGTGAAAAGCTACATGTATAATTGCATCCCTATACTCATGACAACTAACATCTTCAAAGAGTGCATCAGAATCTCTACACCTGAAATAACTAGTGGGGATCAGATTGTAAAGAAGGCTTAGTTTTAATGGCTGTTTCTGCTGCTGCAGCCAACTTTCCATAATCTAGGGAATTTTGTTCTACTTTAACACTTCGGTCAGTATATCCCTAGCAGAAAAACATCAATCTTGCTGTCAACAAAGCAATCCTCTCAAGAGGATACCACATTCCAGACCCACCTTTCTGCCAAAGGAGAATCCCTGTGGGATTTCGGGCATATGAAAGGCGCAGAACAAGTACCATGCTGGAGGTAGCTTGGTCCAGCTAGACCTTCTGAGAGCTCTCTCTGCCTCTGATACTTGCTTCCCTTGGGCTGAGCATCCCATTTTGCCTCGGCAAGGAGCTTCCTCTCCTGTTCCTTACCCCACTCAATCTTGGACCTACAGCAGTTCATCTGAGTGCTTGAAGTTCCTCTACAAAGGAAGGCTCTGTGGTGCGCTGGCCATTTGATGCTCAGATTTATCTGTTTGGTGGCATCCCTTCTCACTGCTGCCTTATCCTTCCCACCAGCCCACCTGGCATCACAGCTGACTGTGTGATCTGGGAGCACAATGGAATGCCAATCAGCGTTGGTGCTGGACGTGGCCTGAAAAACAGGTGCATTTAGTGCTCAGGATATTGAGATGGAAAAGTCCTGGGAAGAACGTGGTTAAGAGTGAACTTGGAAGTTTATATTCTGCTACTGCTGTCAGAGTTACTGGCAAAAACTTGCTCAAAGGGTAAACAGCACACACCAATAAGTGTATAAACAAACAAACTCAAAGCCCTTAGAAATTATAAGAAAAAGAGAGCTAAACTCTGCTGCAGTTCCCAGCCAACCACCACTGTTTTGAGACTAAGAAAATATCAGCTTCTAGCCTTAAATGCTTGTTTGTTCTAGCAGGGATTTAGGAAGGCTTTCATGCAGATTCTTTATAGGTCCCACTATTCATACTTGCAAATTTTAGAAAGTCCTTTCAGAGAGCCAAGCTTAGAGAAAAATAGCTAAGGGTTTCTCACATGGTGGTAGATAGCTTTCTGTTGCACTGCAGTAAAATGGTTGGCTCTCAGTGGAGCTAAATTAATAAACTTTTTTTATGATGGCTTGAAGTTACTGCTGCTGTATTCGGGAGTAGAAAGATAACTGGAGTGGTCAGGACTCTATCTGCAGCTGTGAAATTGATGTAATAATTCTTGACTAGAAATTATCCAAGTTTAGGAGAAAGCATGAGCATATGCATAATATATTTTCCAGAATCCTACTGAGACCCCTGGGGATTTGGAGTGTGACCTTGTAAACTGCTAATCAAAAATCCACGTGACAAGGAAAACCCATTAATTAAGTCTACTGACAGCTTCCACAATAAGGTAATCAACAATCTATAATAATGAACAAATTTCGCAGAAATCTGCATGGGCTTGCTTATATGGGTTCTCATAAAGCCATTGAAAAGGCATTATAAACAGAGGCAAAAAGGACATTGTTCTCATATGCCACTTTTTATAGCGTTGATTTGTATTTTGATTCCTTTTTCAGTGAACGGTGCTAAGAGTTACGGCTGTCTGAGGGTCAACAAATTTCAGCAGGAACCAACCTTCTCCTTTGGCCTGAAAAAATCCCAGAGCCTTGAGCTTTGAAATTCGTGACACCCATACGAAAAAGTATCATTTGCTGTGATTTATTCTGACAGCTACATTATTGGGTGCATGTTAACCAGGACAAATGGCAGTACAGGAAAGCAGCACAAACAGCACCAAACTACACTTTAAGAAACTTTTCTCTGCATGGTGCTGGCAACAGAGAATGAGTGATGGCTTTTCAAAGAGTAAGATTTCATCAGTAAACTTGTATCAATCACTCCTGGCTTTACTGGTGGTAAATAAATGGACCATACCAAATGCCTGCTGCCAAACCTTTCATCAGACTGTTCTACCACGCTCCTAAAAGCTTTCTTAGCTGTATAATATATTTGTAAGTATAGAGAACAGTAATGAAGTCTCACTGAAGTCTCTTCTTCTTCATTACTTTATCCTAAAAGCTATTGTGTAATCCGGCACAATATGATGCATTGCTTTGTATTTCCCTTTGTGAGAAGTGTCCCTCTACGTCAAATTTGGTTTGCACACTTAGAGCTATAAAGCAATTCCTCTCATCCAGAGAAGCAGCAAGAGTGTGAGGTTGCTGGCATATCTCCAGTATCATTGTTAACAATTATGACATGACTGTCAAACCTTATTATCAGCTTTAAGGAATCTCTGTGAGATCCTGTAGGCATATTTGGCTTTCCTCTAAAACGCTGCTCACAGAAGGCAAAAGAATAAAAGAAATGGGCTTTCACTTATGGATGAATCACTGAGTGCTACATAAAGCCACAGCAGTCAGGTTTTTTGGGGGGGTGGGGAGGGGGGGGTCCTTAATCCCCACATGCTGCTCTACCTTTGGTTACACTGAGGTCCCAATACTTCATCCCCAGCCCTGGAACATCCTTACAACAGGCATTTTAGCAGGTGGCATGGAGCAGTGCTTAGCACTGCACAGGACAGCCCACAGTGCTGAAAGAATAAGAAAGTATCAGTACTCTGTTAAACAGCGGTTTCAGAGCATAGGCAGACATATCCATTATATTTTACATGACACTATGGCCAGAGGGAGTTTTGATGAGAAGTTTGAAAGGCTGCAGTGAAGGAGCATTGCCATCACCTGCTGAGCAGAGGTCTGCAGACATCACCAGTAGATGGAGGGTGATTATCGCATGCATGTGTAAGCTCTGCTTATTTGCTTTGTATCAGCACTGCTAATCTGCCACGAGAGAGAGACTGTGGAGTTTTGAGATAAGATGTTGAGAATATCATTCTTTGCCTCTGTCTCATACCCTAACGGCACAAAAAAATAATAGCTATTACATTGCAGCACTGTTTCTTTGAGTCTGGAGCATCCTCCTCCTGCCAGCCTTATCAAAACTCCCATTGTAATTGGCAAGTTCTCATTTTGCTGGGGATCTTAGCAGGGGAGGTCATTGATTTCTCACAACCAAATCGATCTTTTTACATGCCTGACTGCCCTAAATCACTACAAGTAGGAAACTATTTCCAAAATTTCTCAAGAGCCCTGAACATATTGATTGAGTCTAACTTTGACTTCAGACATTAAATTCTTTTTCCTTGATAAAACAAAACAACCAGAACACACAGAGGGTTACAGGTGGTTTTAAGTTCTAGATTGCAACCTGACTTCATTTATTTATGCATCTACCAATGATATTCAGATTAAACCCTCGATAGCTTTTCTCAAAATTCCCTCATTAACTTTTTCACATGTTCCATTGAAAGTTAATTTTGTTTGGATTCTCTCCTCTTGTGTTGGTTTAGTTACTCATCCAAAACAGCTGTAATTCTACTAAATAGCAGTATATTGCCTGTGTACTCACGTTTATAATCATTTTTCTTAGACTCCACTACTTCCAATTCAATTGCAAGAGCTCTGAAATCTAGGAGTTAGTTAATGGAATATAAACCCAAACCTCTACTATTGGATGAACCTTTCTGGTAATATCCTCCCTTGCCTTAATAAGTATATCCTCTGAGTTAATGCACTTAGCACAAAGGTTAGTGATAATGTTTTCCCTCATTTCCCCCAACCCATTACAGTGAAGAGTTCTGTTAGGATCATAGATGTGGTTCATTGTGTTAAGAACCTCCACTTCAGAGTGCAAGTCATGGAAGTGCTCAGCACACAGGAGCTGAGCTGGACTTCCAGAACCAGGATATTGGCAAGCTCAGATCTATGGGTTTTGAAAAACACCTCAGCTATATAAAGTTTACTTGAGTTTACTTGGAGTACACAGAACAATTTACAACAGAGCTGAATGATGGCAAATAAGGGGAAATGAAACATTCAGGTTTGCAGTTAGGCAGAGAACCCAGCCCTGCTGCAATGTCTTCATCCTCAAAGTTGAAAATTATTCTCCAGTTATCTCTGGAGCCACTTGGGAAAAAAAGCAGAGTGTCTATTATGAGCATTACAAGGAACAGACATAGAAGAAAACCTTCTAGGAAAGGTAAAGAGACTTAAGCAGGAGACATGAATTTTGTTGCACCCGCTTTTTGCAGTGGAGGTGAGCTGAAACACAAGTATCAGCTTTACATGCAATTTTAAAAATTAGATGTATTTGTATGTGTGTATATATACAGATATACCTGCATACATAGGGACATACCCACATACAATTTGAAAATGCTGGGGTCATAGATAGGCAAGGGATTCTTGGAGGGGGAAAAAAAAAAGGAAAGTTCTGAAGAGGAAGATTTGTACAAAATACTTTAAAAGTCTGAGGAAACACCAAACAATTTTAACTGATAGTACAGCTATTTTACTGTGGCCCTAAATGGACTACATGATACAAGGCAAAATACTCCTCACCACTGATGAAGGATGAGGACACACATAGCTATAAGTTGAAGACATGAAATCAAGGAAGCTCCTGTGAGGCGTGTTGGCTGTACAATGCAGCCCTAACATTTCTCCTGCCAGCAGCTAGTTAAACCTATTTCAAGGATGCACTCTGGCACATCACCAGCAGGTGCATGGCCAGGCAGCTCCAGTCAAGGCTCTGGCATCTCTTAGCATTGATGCGGCCATGGACCACCACGGTGGCATTATAAACAGCTGTGATATTTGAGTACGGGAACTATGTCATCTTTGGATGACAGCTTCCCCATGTTTAGCACTGGGGATGTCAGTCCTCCTTGGCAGCAAGGCTTTCATGACAGTTAATAATCAGATCTCAAAATGCAATAAAGCTGTCTTGCGAATAAAGCCAGGAAGTGGCCAATTGAAATCCAAGGCAGCAATTATAGCTGGAGCAAGCTGTATTTTGTGCTCCCGAATCTGCAACGAGAAACAAAGGGGATTTTGCACAGCGTTTTGCTCCAGCTTTGACAGGCTATGACCACAAAAATAATGAAGCTGTTGGAGATACAATTGATAGTATCTTTTTAATGAGGGTTATTTTAAACCACTGTGGAATTCAAAAGTGGAGCAGAAGTTGAGAGGAAGGAAGAAGCAGAACAAAGATTTAGTTTTCTGTCTTTTCCTTTCATAATTACATTTTTTATATTGGATTATGTATCATTTGAATAATATGGCCTCTTCACTGATCTTGTTTTGGTGGGTTAGTTTGTTTGTGCCTCTTGATAGAGCAATAAGGCTGTGAGGTTCAGCCAGGAAGAAAGGAAGCCCCAAGGGCTGCAGTACTGCCCAGGGACTCTGAATATATGGGCTTCAGTCTTCACCCCAATCCCTGGCATATCAGTTCAGCTTGAGTCCAGGGTAACAGGATGGAAGTGGATCCTAAGGGCGAGCTGTCCTTGCCCTTGTTCCTGTAGGCTGAGAAAATGAAACACCTTCCACTATGCAAGCAATTCTTTTGTGCATTGAATCACACTATTTGTGGGAAGCCTACATGTTACATTGCTTAGTCCTCATATGATGAGCAACTATGGAGGACAGCTCATGTTATGGTATTGAACAAATAGTATATTGCATCTAAGTCACTTCCATATAGAACCAGATTTTGGAGAATATCCCTCTAGCATTCAAACCCCTTCATACAACTACAGCTATTGTCCAGGCACAGCCCCAAAGGCTTTACAGAAGTAAGGATAAGAGCACACACTGCAATCATTATTATGATTAAGCCTGAAAGGCAGATATTACTGCAAAACTCAAGTCCCCAGCAGAAAGCAGCCTTATAAACACCGTGTGCAGAATTCCATAGCATTACCAAATGGTTCTGCAGTATGAAATCATTCAGATAACTTTGGTGTAGAAACATAAAGCCCAGAGTAAACTGAACTTTGTAAAAAAATGCACATTTATACACACAAATGGTAATTTCCTATGAAAGTTAATATTTTCTATTACTCTTATTACATTTGTAAATGGAGTGCCGGGTTGAATTATGGCCAAGTACAGTATTTCTTTTACACTTCAGTAGTCATTGCATTGGTATTTCAAGTATTCAGTGTAGAAGCTTGTCAACTCTCATTCATCATACACCTGCACACCAGTCCTACACAAGGATAGTTCGGAACTAGAGCAACCTTACTGTCATCACATTGCAAGTCAGCATTTCTGTTGCTTCTCTATAATAAATTAATTAGTAAAGAGTAACCAGGAAGCACTTAAGCATGCATCAGAGTCAGTGGTATTGTGTATATGCTTAAGTGTAAGCTTTGCTTATGCTATAAACTGAATCCTGCCACAGTCTTAAAGCACACAAAATTGAGTGTTACCATACACGTATAACATGGATACTATTTTTAGGATGGATCATCTGCATGAGAATACAACTTTTTTCTTTTCTTCTTTTTTTTTTTTTTTTTTTTTTAATGTAGAGAACTTTTTATTCTTCAGGCACTGTGGAGAATCTTTAAAAACAAATTCCTGCTAGCTGTCAGTAACTGGTAGCAAATCGATGCAAACTACATTACCATACTCCCATCATGACTTTGAAGAGGGGCTGAACTTCTTTGGCTGCCTGTGCATCCAGAATCACTTTAAAAACACTATTTCTGACATTCAAGTTTATCTCTGGCTTTGTTCCAAAACATTTCACTGTAGACTGAATTCAGACAGAGCAAAAAAGTGCCAAACCAGTGACATAACAGTTTACACCTTTGGTTTTTGATAGACAAAAAGCACAGCAGCACAAGCCATGTCCTTGCACTGGGCTAAAGCACAGCCAAGTTGCCTTTGTAGGAAGATAGAAAGTATTAGAACAAAACTGAAGGCTGGCACATGAGGAATCCTGCATAACTCAGCAGGAAAGTAGCCCAGTGCCTCTTCGGTCCTGATGTGAATGGGGTACTGCTCACTGTAGCATCAGAAGACAACAATGTTATATATATTACGTACACTAGTACCCTCTCCTAACTCTGGAAAAGCATGTAGATGCGCAAACCTGCATGTTCTGTAGCTGAGACCATTCAAGCACAAAGAAACAGTTGCAATGTTGTACTGAAAATAAAGCTATTAGGGAAAACAAACAAAACCTTCCTCCACTATTTTTCAGCAAGCTGGCCAGAACATCCTCCTATTTTCTTCCCTTTAAGACAGCTGTGTAACCCCATAGCTAGAATGTTCCTGTAGAAAACTCTCCCGCATACTTTAATGTCCTCATAAACAAGATAACTCTAGAGTTACCTTCTCACATAAGTTGGATTCTCATGTTTCTGCTCACATGGCTCTTACCCAACTTCTGTAACATTCAGGAAACACTCTAGCAAGCCATTTTCCTAGTTTCTGTTCCTTTAGTAGCAGCAGAAGACCTATATGAAAAGAATTCCCCCTTGAATCACATAGGGAGGAGTGCTATGAGCAAAGGCAATGACAAAGGAACAGTTGGAAAGAACCAAACCTGTACAAGCCATTCTCTGCCCCAGAAATTCCTATTTTAGGAAACATCCTTTTGAGAGCTTCAGGTTGCCAGTGGCAACACTTTATTTATTCTGTATAAATAGATTATTAGGATAATAAGTGTTTGAAGAAAAGAATGTCTCAGTAGCTTGGAGAAACAACACAGAGAAAAACCATTAGTCAAATTTAAGATTGGTCTCTAAGTTGGAAATTTCAAAGCTCAGGGAAACAGCATCAGCCACACTTCTGCAAGCACAGATATTTCTCCTCACAGCTTTTGTATAAGACTTCATATGAGTTAACGCTGTAAGGATGGATTTTGGTGGATAAGAATGGGAAGACATCCCTACAAAACACAGCCCCCATGATTTCTCATACTATCTGTCTTGACTTACACCAGATCCTTTTTTGGTAAATAAATGGAACTTGACCTTTCTACCCCTTTCTTGCTGCTATTGCTTTCACGAAGACAATGCGAATGAACCATTTTGCCTGAACTATTTACATAAATTAAAGAGGATTTACTGAGGCTGAAAACCTTCTATTGTCTCCTTATGGACAAGTATTAAAATGGTAATTCTTCCCCATATTTTTAATCTTCTCAACATGTTTCCTTTACATATACAGTATGAACCAAAGATAGCAGGATTTAGGAGAACATTTGCAAATTTTATTTTGGCATATTGTTTAACACAAGTTCAAAGTGATGGAATAAATTACAGACCCCTGAAGGAAAGAGAACGTTGTCATTTCTGAACCCCAACCGTTATAACTGCACATCCAATTACGTGTAATCCTATATGAATTAGTAACTACAATGGCTCCACTGAATAGATCAGAAGTATTGCAAAGAAACAGGCTTCTGCTTGGCATTAATTTATCACTGCTTTTAATGACACCACCGTTACCACGTCTGATCTGTTATTTATGAAGTTACCTGCCTACCTATTATTTCTTTTAATCATGGTATTTGACTCATTCTGTCCTCTCAGCCTTCCTTCTTCCACTTTCTTATGTGGAAACTTTTCCCATATGCCAGAATTATTCACTCAAGTTGTTTTATGCTTATATTTACTTTCTTTGCTAAGGAACCTCCTACAGATTATGAGTCTAAACAGAAAAACAATGCATTTTGTCCAACATCGCAAGAGTTTGATTTGGATGTCAGACTATAGTACTTCAGGAACAAGTATTATGCTTTTATTATTCTGTGAAGCAGTACAGAACACGGTACTTTTTAATTTGATACAAGCCTTTGGAAACCACCTTCCTCTCAAATATTTGATATTGCCTTTAGTTTTATTCTATATATAATCTGCCTGAAATCATGCTATCTAAGAACCTCACATGCTAACATAAGGTTGATTCCTTTAAATACCCCTTTTTAATAGCGTTTCTATTCACAGATTTTTAGTAACTGCAGTGTTCAACTTGTTCATAAGGTAGACGCTACATTTTTGTGATCCTAACAGCACAAAACAGCTTGCCTTAATTAGGAAAGCATTACACTCAGGAGATTTAGTTTTTTAATTGGTTACTGAAACCAAGGCTAAATTATATAGGGATGTCCTTGCCAACAACAGAATAGGAAGAATTACAAGAATTTGCAACTTTTACTAAATTTAGAGGCCCACGCTGCTGGCCCAAGTGACCTACAGGACTCAGACTGATGCTGGAAGTTCAGACTCTTGGTGTCCCACTGTAGGCACAGAGAGCTACTGTCATCCCATACCTGAAAGTGTTGTCTGTTACCCGGCACAGCAGTGCTTCCACCAAGAGGATGAAGTACTTGCTAAGAGTATTTCCTCCAAAGTTGACTCCTTTCTACATATTTTCTTACAGGAGGCTCCCTGCTACACCTCTCTGGATTCCACTGGTGCTTTTGAATTTATGAGAATCAAAATGCCCTAAGCTCTTCTATTCGTGTTTTATTCATGTTTTCAACCTCTCTTTTTATTTACCTGCTATGCTGCCTGCCAGAAGTAGTTTTTGGCAGACAGCAGATAATTCATTTTATGGACATCTGCTCAAAATGTTTTGTGAATAATTAGAGAAGTCTGTAGGGTCCATTCAATGGGATTGAGCACTGACAATACCAAGAGATTTCCAATACTCTGATCTTCCTCATAATAATAAAAAAGATCTTTTAAAAAGAAATTTCCTTCCATGTTGATGTTATAAAACCAAGCAACAGGACTTACAGTAGGACCTTTTGGGCTCCAGTCCTCTTTTTGACATATTCTATTGCCTCCACTCTGATGAAAGAACATCATAAAAAATGAGATGGGAGGAAGAGATGAGTGCTGGGCAAAGATAAGAGTCCCTGTTGCTGCGTCAGAGAACCTAGCCCCCATTCTCATGGAAGAAATGCTAAGTTTGGGTAAGGGATGAGCACACACCTGTTTTATTTGTGTAGTCTATACCAAAATAGGCAAATGGAAGTGAAGTTTTTCAAAGTATGTTTATGCTTACATATCAGAGCTGTTACTCATAAGATTAGAGTTATCCAAACTACATCATATGTTTATGGATCTTTGCACAATGTGTGCTCCAAACAAAATCCATCAGAAAAAACCCAACTACTGTTAGCTGTTGTTGGTCTTTTTCTACTTCACTGGTGTTTTTGCTATGAGGAAGCTCAAAATAAAGAGCAGTTATCTTCCACATCAACCTACCTCCAAGCATTCAGTCTCTGAAAAGTTTTGACATAGCATATTGAATAAATGTTTTCAGCACGTTTTTGCTTTTATTTTTAGGAATTTGTCCACATGGTTTTTAAGAACTACTTTGTTTTAGCTATGAGTATTACCAAATGAGTAATTTGTTTTTATCTTAGCTCCTTGGCTGACTAAATATTTCAGACTGTCCTTGCGCTCACTGAAGTTTTCTATTTATACATCTCTGGAGGAATATTCTCTTTAGAAAGTAGTTACAGTATTTAAACCTTACAGAATTTAATCCAGTGTGTCACTGATGCTAAATATATTCTCCCTTTTTTCTCCCCAAGATCTCCGCAAGCACCCCAAAAGCATGCACCATCCATGAGACCATTTCTGAAGACAGGTCAGATTTCATAAATGGCATCGTTCTGGCCATTTCAGCAAATACAAGTTACTATTTTGGAACTGCAAACCAACCTCCACTTCCAGCCTAGGGTTTATGATGGCTGTGTACACTGCGCAAGTATTCTCATCACTGTAGAGATACATATAATCATTGCAAACTATTAACTGAGCCTACAGATTAAATTATAATACAATTGTCTTCTATATCAAGCATTTGAATTGCCTTTCAAGGGTTTTGTTCACAGCAAAAGACAAAATGACACTTCAGATAGTCAGCAATAGCATTAATTACACTTTTACCCTGCACCAAAGTATTGATCATACAGTAATCCAACTTTCATTTTCTCTTCATCTGTTATTTCTTCGCTTGCCTGAACTTAAATGAATTATTCGTAGGCATTAATTGCACTCCCTTCCCCCCATTATTTTCCTTAAATGAACCTCAACTGAACAAAACAAAACTTAAGGGACAATTTCACACATTTCACAACTGTATTTTCTTCCCCCAACAGTCTTGTGGTAGTTCTCTGCCCAGTACTGGATCCATTCACAAGAGGTCAGGCTCTATTGCAGCACAGAGCAGCAGCTCCAGCAGGACCACCACCTCCAGACACCACTGGCAACCTCTCAGTAACCTCCTCATTGTTGCAAAAGCATTTGCACGTTGCACATATGAGGGCAATACAAGAATTAAAGAAATACCAATAAAAGCCATCTCAATTGCTCAAATAGACAGCTGGCCCTCACTCTCCCCACTGACCTGCTCGTAAGGTGTGATACTTATTTTGAATCCCACTGCTGAGAACAGAGATTGGGAACTTCCTTCAGCTAAAACTGTTAGCAACTGTTTTTCCTGGTCTGCTTGTCATCCTTACTTCCCTTTCTGCTTTTGGAGTTTTCTTATTTATTTTGCATCTTACTGCACAATTCTTTCACACATAAACTTCCTTATTTCTAGAAATGCTGTCAAAGGGAATAACAAATCTCTCTCCTGGAAAGGAGAGCTGGCAGTTGGCTCTGAATGTCACTGGATATCTCGCTTCCACAGGTATCACAAAGAGGACACTGACAGCATCACACCTGTTATTACTGAGATAAAATATGTGATGCTTTGTTCCAGACTATGTTTCTAAGTTTCTTATGAAATGAACTGTATTACTCCCTACTCCTCATTTACATCACTTTTTAAAATAAGAATTGAAAACTAGTGAATTGTGTACACTAAAAGCTTTAAACACTATAAAACTTTGATTGCTAGACAGATCTTACTATTAGAGAATAATCCAAGTCAATTTTTGACACAAATGAAGCTTACATATGATCAATTACATTTTTATTAACTATCTAAAACAACTGAGCAAGCTTTAATCTAATCTAAGAATACAAGTCTGCTTATCTGTATAGCTGGAGGAGAAAGACGTTTGTTGTAGGCAACTCACTCAGCAGTAAGGAAGCTGCTGGAGATGCAGGACAGGGAGGGAACCATGTTTTGCAGCAGAAGACTCAAAGGCCAGAGCTGGGATGCAGCTTTCAGACGGCCAATGGAGACTGATGGGTAACTGGGGCAGAGCATTGTGATTTCTAGCTCTATTTGTTTTCTGGATAATTATCTTCTGTTTAAAAAGGACTTCAAATCATGACAACATAAATAAAGTTAAGCATGAAAGGAGTGGCTCGAGTAGATTCTTACCAGTATTGTTGACTCGGGTTAATTACAATAAAGAGGAGTATACAGAAGAGTTTACACAGGAGGATTCCTCCTCCATACTCAGTGAGCATCACCAGCATGCAAGGAAAAGAAAGACTCAAACACTACTCCTACAGATTTACCATGAAGTCAGAACATTAATTACTGTTAGCTCCAAGACCGTGTCTTCCTGCAATCACGCACTGGAGCCTTTCAGAAACTATTTGTCACTAACATATTCAGCAAGAAGTAGAAATTGTATTTTACTTCTCCCCTGTATGTGATGAATCACATGGAGGAAAGCATTTGCTGACAGCTCCATGGAAAGTTCAGGATAAAAGGAAAACCTGCATCTTATTGTCTTCCTTCTCTGAGTATTGAGGGACCTTTTCACCACACTACCTGGGACATTTAAACTATGCATTGCTTTTGTGGCAATGCTCACATGCACGTTAAGCATGGAATCTACTCTGCTGGAATATTAAAAAACAGAAGTGGAAATGGTCCAAAGGGAAGCAAGCTCTTTACCAAGTCAAGCCTGCAGAGGTCAGTTAGCAGCAAAAAATAAAATAAAAATAAAAAAAATAGCAATACACTGGAAGAGCTTTGCAGTAGGAGTAATGGGAGCAGTACAACCCATCATGGCTCAGGACCAGACAGAATGACTTCATGAGCTGTGGCTGCCAAGATAGCGGGGCACAGAGTTTGACTTAACACACAGAGTTCCCTCCAATGCAGTTCCAGAGGAGGGGGCACAGGGGATGCTTAAATACACACAGATGGCTCAATGCAAGAAAGTGAAGGAGAGCCCAATCAACAACAAACTGGAAACTGAAGTGTGAATTTTAAATAGACAGCATGCATTAGCCAAACAGGAACTTGGCTTGGGATCCTAGCAATCGAGGGTTTTATATCTGTATTGTGGAAGTTTTATGGGCTTACATTGCAATACCATGTAAATATCAGAAACAAAATAATACCTGTACTAAGAGAACTGCTTAAAATCAGGCTTTTGTGTAGTGATATAGTGATGAAGCCTCCCTAGCTCAAACCTGCACTGCCACAGCACAGACTATCACGTTCAATATGTTCTTGATGATTAAAAAGAATCCAGCAAAAAAAGGTCCCAAATGCCACAACTGCTGAATGCACCAACATTCTGTGAGACCTCACATGTCTAGCTAATGTTGGAAAACTGATTTAAATGTGGACCCACAGCACAATCCTGGTTTAAAAGGCATGCACACATCTGGGATACACGAGCTGTGATCTTTCTAAATCCTAACAACTTAATAAATACAGGAATATTAACAACATTGATACAAAATAAGCAGCACTGAAGTGGTTCAAACATACTCCCTTCCCAAGCACGTAATGCAAAATGGCATCTTTAAAGAGTTATATTATGTCTTTACTGTTTCATTTTTTCCCCTCACAGGCCCATCGCAGCATCCCTGTTAGTCGAGCATCCTGCAAGGGATGCTTTTCAAAATAGCAACGTGGTGTTGCAAGGGCTTGTCAGTAACACAGCATGATTTAGATACCTGCATGGAATGGGACTCAAAGAAATGACAATTCCCAAACTTATCCCAGAGTCATGTGAACTGTTAGCTCCTGTTTTATGTCTACTTTAGAGAAAATACGTGAAAATTTGAGGTAGTTTCTATTAGTCTTCCTGACTAACTACCCTAAGTAGTCGGACTGCTTCAGTGACCTAAAATTTTAAGCACGTACATATGGATTTCTGAGTTTTCATTATGCATTAGTTTCTTACTGATTTTGAATAATTATGATATTTTTAAAGTAATCTACAGAGAGATAGATCCGAGGCAGATCTTAAATGAGTGAGAAATTTAAGTACTAGTTTTGGAATAAGCAAAGAACCATCCCTTTTCCCTGCCTTCCCTTCACTGTATATATTTTTCCTCTCATCCCACCAATGTCACTACATCGGTTTTCCCCCACATCTTCCCTACTGGAGTTCAAGTACAGAAGGACTCCAAGACTTAATATAATAACCTTTAAAATTCACCATAAGAAACCACCAGATTCTCAAGTGAATACATTCATTTATATTCTCCATCATCCCATTACTATGAAATTAGCTTATGTTACACAGCCCAGAGTCCCATTGCCCCACTGTAAATCTGGTTTATAAAGGCAACATTTTTAGTTCTGTGACATGCCTTCCAAAGCAACAGAAGCTTAAAACAAATAAAGGCCCTCACTATTGCACGTAAATGTATTCATTTCAGAACATAAGTTACAAAATGTTGGTTGAAATTCAGAAGTAAGAAAAGTGACATTTGCTGCTTTATTGCATGGTGCTGAGCCCACATGATTTGCAAGCTGCATTGCTTTTGAGTTACAGCTTGGCTTGTCTCGACACAGAGGTCGGTACTCAGGGCTGTGTCTGTGGAACCACTCACAGTAATTCAGCAGCTCTGGGGGACAGGGTTAGTCTACATTTCAGCAGCTTTGCTGCCTGCAACAGGATCTATACAACCTACAAGATCAGCTTACAGAAGGGGGCCCTGAAGGGCTCTCCTAAATATAAAGGAGCATGTATAGAGCATTGCACAACCCAGCTCACAAATCTCTCTTTTGTTGTGTTTATGTCATTTGTAAACTCTGCAAAGAGCTCAAAGCAAGCTCAGTGTCATAAATCTTGAAAGAAGCTGGTACTGCTTATATAATTTATGTATCATGAGAGGTATTGAGAGCACTACCCAGTTTTTAGAGGCTGAAAACAAGGGGAAGCAGCCTGGAGCCTACAGGCAGAAGAGGACTAATCAACGGGGCTGACAGTCTTCTCCAGAGCAGGGACAGTTCACAGACTGTCCCAGGGATCCTGGCTGAGAGGAGGAGGAAGGTAGAGGGGAAACAGGACTGTGATGTGCCAAAGAACAAGCAAGGAACAGGTCACACCAGCCCCTCTACAGCAGCATCAGTACAGAGAAAGCTTTGCAGGCTCATGGCTACAAGCTCGAGAGAGTCCCTGATGTATTTTTGCTTTGTATTACATTGTTCACTGCAAATCCATCGTTTTAAGCAAATGCATTACATTACCCTTACATTCTCCCTTGTGATGAAGCTATTTCATTATTTGTTTTCCTGTCACATATACACAAGTGGGTAATGAATCCATTAGTCAAGGGTGGGCCAGAAAGCATACAAGGAACACGTCGTCTTACAAATCTGCTTCCTGGAAACCCTGGTGAGTGTTTTGGCATTTCCAGGCTAGGTAAGCATAGTCTTGAGAGTGTGCAATTATTGGCAGCTCCTAGATGGTTCTACAACAACTGGAAAAGTAGGAGTGACTTAGAAGTAAATAAAACCTGGGGACACGCTCATTTTTAATAATGCTGCATGGGCCATGAGAAATATGGGTATTAGTGTAGTAGTGCACCCTAGAGAAGTCCAACACTAGCTGTTTCTGCACAGGACATAATTAAAAGCATATACCTGTAAGTAAAGTGATTTACCCCACAGTATTTGGAAACAGAAGCATAGGTGCTGGTCAGTGTGAGCAGCATGCAGAAAACAGCTGTTAGGAGAGTCCAGCTAGAAAACCTGTAAAGTCTTGCATCATTCTAAATTAATTTTGTAATTTGTCTGAACTCTCTAAAGGTTCTTCTCAAAATAATCAAAGTATAGCAGTGGTTCCCTAGGCTAATTAATTCTTCACTGGTAGAAAGGTGATTCAATACTAAGTTCTTCTATACTGGTACTTAAAAAACAAGGTCTGCCCGAAAACAGCAATACAGTGGTTCCATAGCAAGGATTCAATTTATAAGGCAGCAATATAAAACCTCTGTGAGACCCGGAACTGAATCAATCATTACCATCCATGAGCTGAAGACAAAACAAGCCAGCAAAACAAAAACCAGCCTGAGCTGAACATCTGTGGGCTGTGTAGAGATTCAGAATTCATATAATAATAGGGGCAGAGATCCCTCTTTAAAGTATCACAAATCTAAACCTAAGCCTGGTGGGTGTCAGAACACACCATCTGTTAAATTAACACAGTTTAATTAATCAAAGTTAAACGTTTTCACTTTTTTTTTCTCCACTTCTATATCTGAATACACATTAATTTCAGAAAATAGCATATACCCAGCAATTAGATCTGTGAAGAATTTAGGATGATTAATGTGTTTACAGTGAAGACCCAGCCAATGGAAAACTTTCGTTGTAAGATGTGGGAAGATATGCAAAATAATAGCAAATATACAGCAAATATTTATTGTAATGTGTAAGATAATGGACAAAAGTAAGGCCTGGGTATGGCAGCTGCCATCCAGATGGCCAACACATGGAGAACAGAGAATGGCTCTATTGAGCTAAAGCAGGAAGAACCTTTGGTTGAAAGAGAGGTCCTCTAACTGTCAGATGCTCACCAAATAGCAGCTGCTAAAGAAGTAGATTCAGAATGTTGAAAAAGGTGTTCCAATTTGCCAGACATGTTTAAAACTTTTCTGGACAACTGCATCTGTTTATGAAATACCAAAGGCTTCCCAAAAGTCTCCTACAAGAATGCCCACACACTCAATGAAATAATATGTTTTCCTCCATGTCTGTGTTCCTTGGACAGCCTGCTGTGAATGACTTCCCCATGTGAGGTGAACCCATGTCCACACAGCGCAGGGCCAGGACACCCCATCACTGCTCAGCTCCTAAGTAATGTCTCCTGCTTTCAGAAAAAGAGAGGATTTCATGACTGTGTCTTTGAAATACGTACAAGCATGGAGAATACCTGTGCCGAATGGGATCTAGTAAAATTAGACCAACTGCCCTTGAATTCTTAAGCCGATAACTCAGTTGTTTGCCTTGTTCCAGCACACAAAGCACCAAGGGTGAAAGTCCCCATGAGGGAACGCGTATAATACAGAGACTTAACAAGAACTTCCACCAAATTGTCACTTTGTTTTTAGGAGAGGTCACCTATCCTTTGTCCCAACCCTATAACAAAGCTTTTCCAGGTAAATTCATATACTGTTCCGTACGTTTTGATTGCATCCATCCCATACTTATTGCCATTGCTGCTCAGGCAGAACATATATATTGCTTGTTCTGATCTGCTGTTGGAGCTACTAGTTCATACAAACTGTCACTGTTAGAAAAAGTACACAGTTCAGTTTCTGTGAACTATTCCTTTTTTGTGTAATAAGAAAACCTACATAAAGTTTTTGAAGCTAAAGGTACACTGAAACAGAGGATTAGCCTTGTCAATTAAGCTAGCTGGTGATGTTTCATAGCTACCCCTCTAGAATTGCACATGGCTGCCAAGCAGGGGAGAATGTCTGGGCATCCCTGGGCTGGAAAGGTGCCGTTTGTAGAGAGGAACATCACGGGAACAAACTTTTTTCAGCCTGGCCCCCAGTGAATAAAAAGACTGCTCCAAGGGACAACAGTACCCACAGTCACATGGGTAGTAAGCAAAAAAAATATTGGCTGAGATTCTGAAGTCACATTCTAGAGAAAAGCTGGTTAAATCCTAAAGAATCACAACAGAACTCCAGGATTTGTAGTTAGAAACAAATGCTAACCCCACGGACAAAGTCAAGCACCATCTCCAGGCTCCAGCCACCTCAGCCACTATCCATGCAACTGGGTTGGCAAATTACAGGGTGCCTTCTGGTCCTGGAAAACAGTTTTTAGGATTGAAGAGCAGATAAAGAGAAGACAGGGCAAAAAAGAGGAAGACAACAGCATAGCCTCTCATGTGCTGATACCTTTCTTGTGTTCCACTTATCCTCCTTGCTTGCTTCCTGCTGCCGTGCAGCCTTTAATGGCCATATTGGCTATACAATAACTTATTTTTTAAGCTTACACGACACATAAAAACAGGAGTAAAAGGACAGAATTTACTCAGTAGCTGAGTCCCACAAAACAAGACGTAAAAAAATCAGATTTTTCAAGATTGGAGCAGATAACACGACTGCAGCTGTGCCTCAGGAGATGGCTGGCTCTGCTCTCCAGCAGCACCATCCAGGGACATGGGCAGCGCTCCCACAGCACTGAGACTGCACATCTCCTTCTGCTCATTATGTCCACTCTTTCCTATCACTCCACGACACAGCAAAGCGCAGTTTATCTTTCTCTTACCAGAGGGCTGGGAAATAAAAACCTGGCAACAGACAACTGATGTTTGCTTTGCGTTTTGTCTCTGCATCACATCCTTAGAAGATGAGAGTTCACTGTCACCACAAAGAGATCTCAGTGTGATTCCTCAGACAGGCATTTACATACACAGTACCAGAAGTATCAGAAAGAAATGGTAATTAAAATTCTCCTCAGTTCAGCAGAAGCCCTCCACCTGGGCTTCTGGAGGCCCTTTGCGTGCTATCCTTGCTCAATATCTTTCTCTGTGGTCAAGACAGGCATAAAGGCAACACAAAATTAAAAGAGGCATAAAACAGCTATAATACCAAACCAGCAGGATATAGCATATTTCCCACCATGCAGCAGGTAAGGAAAGAAGCCAAAGGCATATCAGACCCAGCACTGGCACACACTGCAGACCCAGCTACTCCAGCTCTGCCCACCAGCTGCGCCAAGGGCAGCTCCTCCAGCACAGAGTGGGCTAAGCTCAAACATACACCAACCACGCTAGCAGAGATTTGATCATTTTGCAAAGAGCTCCTGAGATCAATAGAGCACATAACACAGTTAGTTTTTGAAACAAGGCCAAAACCACAAATAAAAAAAACCACCAAACAACTCAAACAACAAAACCCAAGAAATCCAGATTGCCTCAGCCAGACTCACCTTATCAGAAGCACCTCTCCGTTCTGCTTGGCACGTGAAGTTACACAAGCATATCCATGACTGCTTCACCAAAAGCAAAGTGAACAAATCAGGTTCCTTGATCCATTATCTTATCCTATCTCAATAAACTTTGTGCTAAAATGCTGAAGGACTCCATTCAGCCCGCCACACAGCTTATCACTGAGTCTGCTCAGCTCCAACACAGCAGTCTTCAATCACATCCCAACCTCCTTTTCACCTTATTATTTCTCAGGAGTCTGTAATCAGGCACTGGGGTGCACCATTCCTGCTCAGCTGTTCCCACAGCTGTGGTGTGTTTAGGAGTGGTCCTCTCCCAGCTGCCTGCCACAGCTCTTGCTGCCCAGGCTCTGCCCAAATGCAGGCAGCCTCTGGGCTGAACCAGGATGCTGCCTAAATACAATGGGAGCAGGGAATAAGGTTGTAGGAAGGTGATACTGGCAAAGAGAAGCTGCTGATATTACCATTAATGAAGGTGGGGTTGGAGCAGGAGCCTAACTGCATACCAAAAGAAAACGCTCTCTTGCCCAGATACAGGGCAGCAGGCAGGGAGAAGTGCCCAGCAGGCTGCTTGTAGACCACTACCTCCTTATTTCTGTACAACTTCCCCGTCAAGAGTGCACCACCTGGTTCCAACTGCTGTTATGGCCTCCATTTACCTAATCATCAAGAGCAGAAACAGAGCACTGGAGCACTGGAGAAGCACAGATGGTGGTGATTAGGGAAATCTCAGACATGAGATTGGATTTAAATTTCTTCAGAGAGGAAAAGAAATTGAAAATTTGTTTCTCCTTATTCTGCATAAGCAACTGCTGAACTACTGCCTAAATAGAGACCAGGGAGAGGAGAAGAGCAGTTATGCTTCCTAGAGCACACTGTGGATGTTACCTTTCCAAAGCGTATCATACAACTGAATTGGGCTGGGTGTTTCACCTTGGTGGGAAATAGTAAAGATGAAAATAAATCATTTTGACCTGATCTATTTTTTTCTCTCCTTTGTGTTTTGGTTCACCTGAGAAAGCAATTTAGGTAATAAAGTCAAGCAGGAAACATGTATTCCTTCCACCCCCGTGCTGCAGCAAGCCAGAGCAGGTTCAGCTACAAATGCAGGCACTGCTTTGCACCTTCTATGATCATGTGCACCTGTGAAAATTGCGTTTAATAATACACCTGCCTCAGAAGGGTAGCATTCTGTAGGCACAGAACAGAAGCACAAACAACAACCCACTGCTTGAGGCAGCAAGGTCTTTGGTTCTCCATCTGTTTTTCTCTGCGTGTGGAGAGGCTGATTCAGAATACCCCTGACATGGTCACACAGCTCACTTGGCCAACTTTGTGTCAGGGATGATTAGTGAAAAAGGGAAGAAATCTTTCCTCTGGGGATGCTGAAGGCAAGTGGAGGACAAGCGTTAGCTGAACAGTATTGCTGTGTGAGTCAGGGGGAGTTTGTTCTGTAACTGAGTCGCAGCTCTGCTTCTTTAGCTTTAAAGTTATCAAAAACACGATGTTGAATTTTGTTTGGGTTAGTGGTTCATTCCAAACCGCTTCAGTGATTTACGACCCTGAGGCTAAAACAGAAGAACATCCCTATCTCCCTGCTAAAACTTTGCTTTCCTGAGTAGGAGGGAAGAGCAGGTCACTGGTTAGGATGTGTGTCTGAGGCTAGGAAGGTTGTGTTTCTTACCTAGTCCATCATAAACTGCACATATGACTCCAGTCTTCACCGTGTCTCCTGTGCTGCTCAGGTAACCAGTTTGGAATCAGAAGCCACCAAGTCTCTGGCTCAGCAGTTCTGCAAGAAGGTAGAAAAGCACTTCTCTCCTTCACTGGGGTATGGTGAGGATGAATATCTGGGATTTTGACTAGCTCAGCTACCAGAGCAACGGGCTGATCAATAGCCAGACCAGATTCATGCTATCTGCTGATGAATGGGATGAAGGGATTTACCAACAGAGTTCAGCAAAAGCTTAATGAAGCCTGTGCACAGCAGGAGCTAACAGCTATTATCACCTTGCTACTTTATGCATTCATCAGTTGAGTCTTGAGGTGTAGAGAGGAAGAGGAAAATTCAGCTTTTTTTTTTTTTTCTGTTTTAAGCTGATATCCTGATTAATTAAGTAATTTGACTGTAATTAAATTGCAGAGATTGTGTGCACAGCATTCCCAACTGCTAGATCAAGTTGCTGGGGGACCTGGGCATGCCTCCAAAAACAAACTGCAGTCACTGCAGACCAAGGGCCTTCTGGAGCACTCCTGAGAGCAACTATTGCTCACTTCATCCATCTGGAGCTGAGCTAGAAGGCTCTAGAAGCGGCTGAATCTCCAAGTGAAAAGGCAGTTTTATCCTGCTAATTGCTAAGCAGATAGTTAAAGGGCGATGTTCCTTGATCCCTTCTTACCAGAGATGGTGGTGCTCTGATTACTGCTTACTTTTTCACTGTTCATTGGCATTGTGCTAGGAAATGGAAAACCATTCAACACAGGCAGATGCAGGGATGGATCCAGACCTTTTCCAAGGAAGCATGAGACAGTAATGGTCAGCATGATGAGTAGCAGAAGGAAATGGCTGTTTTCACTTTGACTCGCTTTAATTGCCAGCAGTTCAATAGCTTAAATTGCAGAAGTTTGCATTAGATCTGCAGCAAAACATACGAGGCACTGCAGAAGTGGATGCTTCTATCATTACATGCTGGGGGCTGCAGCTCTATTTCAGCCACCCTTGTGCTAAGAGAAATCTGAGCTTCCTGATTTCAACCCTGCTGTCCCTTCTGTGGGGTCATATACTCAAGATATTTCCATTCTTCCCAAAATACCACTATCATTTCCCAGACAGTTGTCCCCGCATCTGTAGAAATGGATGTTGTTGGACATTGTGTTGAGATGATTAGCACGGAACACCCCATATACAACACTGTCAGCCCCACTCTGCAGGCCTGTGATGCCATTTGGATTTGGAAACCAATTTTGCCAGCTTTGTTAATATCTTTATGCAACTATGGAGCTTTGGGTAATTCCCCCCCCTTGAACCTCCTTCTCCTGATTTCTCATTTTCTCTAATCAGAGAGCTCCACTAAGCAGTGCTGGAACCTGCTACAATCCATGGGTTCCCATATTTGCAGAAGCTAAGGATATACATGCATAACTAATCAGGTTAGATGCATGGATGCAGATGGGGCACATGAACAATGTATGCACTTACATATGTACAGATATATATGTGAACACACATTTCCTTTCAAAAGAAAGTTTACTTCAGTTTGCTAATATGCACAGTATTTGTTTTCTTATAAATTTTCCCTTAACTGTATTTTTATAAGAACCATACCAAGTTGTCAAGCATAATAGATGTTATCAGCAATATTAAATTCACAAATGCAATTTCATGTCAAATACAGAATCAATTTCTTTCTGGGTAGTTTTTACCGCAGATTTCTCTCTTAGTGACTATCATTTAATTTCAGAAGAGCTTATTGCTGCAGTGTACTGACTTTGGAGATAATTTTGTGAACTGTTTAAAAGAAAATGAACACAAGTTTTTCTTGTTCACTTCTTTGCTACTTATTGACTTTCTTCTAAAAAGCTCCATAAACTCAATCCTGCATGCCATGGTTATTTGATCCAAGTGCCTAAGCCAAGTCCTAAGGGCAGGTGTGGGCTCAGTGGCTGTGTAGCTTGGGTGCCTGGCCCGTTGTCTCCTGCATCCATCACAGCAGCAGAACAAGGCTCCTCCTGTAAACCACTTTCTGGGCACATATGGGTAAATTTCCAGAGAGGTATTGAATTGCTGTGAATTCTACTGAAATCAATGACCCCCGTATGCTTAACATGTTTACCACTTCAACTAATATTAAATCCACTTGTACTCCTAATGTAAGGGAAAAGGGATGCATTCAGGCAAAGATGCTGTGTAAGCTTTGGAGTTGTTCTGAATCTTAGCTACAGTTCCTTCAGACACATGCACTCCTTGATTACAAAAGCACCATTAAAATTACATTATAGGATGTGAATGGGGTCAACAATGCCAGTAAACAAGAGGTAAAAGCAACCATTAGAAGATATTTGCTGACAGGTAATCTTTGTAGTCTTAGAGGAGGCCAGGTAGGTCGCTGAATGTGAAACGGTGAGATCAAGAAATACAATCAATTATTAATTGACATAATTCATTATTTATTTCCTCGATGCTACAGTTTACCTAGAGCTTGATGGGCAAACAAAGGGTTCGAGTATTCAAATCAAACCTGCGTTCTGACGTTTTAATACTGTACCATTTATAGCCTGTGTTGTATTGCAAATTTAGGGTGGATTTCAAAGGACACTGAGTTCAATGGCAAATCTCCCCTATAACTGAGAAAAACAATTAATGTTCTCTAATCAACTTTATTCCTAGCATCCCAGCAGATGACTACATCTACAAACCAGATTAATCTCCTGGCTTCTGAGCTGTCTTACACCGCTGTACCCGGCAATGATTTTCAAGGGTAAATTTTCTGCAGAGGATTTAAAATTATTTTTGTTTCAGTTTGAAAAAAAACAAAACTGTCCTCTCGGTTCCACTGGAGGATGGGTTGAGATAGAGGGAAATGAACAGCAGAAATTTGAGTTGTTTGACCCTGAGAATTTAAACCCACGTTAATAAAGATATGGCCCAAATCTAACAGTTGCCTTGGTTTGAAGCAATCCTGTTTGTAAGAGGAGTTTTAATCATAGCAGCAATCATCGGCAGCTCTGGATCTGATGTTCACCCAGTTCAGACTGATATCACAAAGACATAAAAACACACACACACTTTTACTCCTCATTCCTTTGCAGACAGAGGTGAATATTACTCTCAATGAAAGCAAAGGGTATTTTTCTTTTTTCTCTTTCTCTCTTTTTTTTTTTTTTTTTTTTCTATGAGGACAAGCAAACAATCCATTACACAAAGCCAAGAAAGAGCAATTTTTTTGTGGGACTGAAGCCTTCAGAAATGTGGCTGTATTGAAAGTTGAAGTATAGAAGCTTAATTATATCCCACAGCAAGGTTTTCAATGAATTTTGAGGTAAAGGAATTTTCCACTAATAGTGAAAACAAATTTAGTTGAATACTAAAGATTTTTTTTTTTTTAAATCTACCATTTACTAATGTTGTTTCTTATGCATTCAGAACCAGCATTTCACCTCAAGTATTACATCCAATTAATTACCGATTCTTTTGTTCAGCCACAGCCTGGGCAAGCATAAATTGGTGGAAGTTCATTTCAGGAGTACAGCTCAGTGGTCTCCATCAGAGGAGAGCACTGTTCTAACCACAGACACGAGCCTGGGTGGTAGATGTGTATGTTATTTATCAGTTTAATTCAAGAGCACATTAATTCCTGCTTGGAGGGCAGGAACATTTGGTGTTCCCAGAATGTTTTGACTAAATCTCTTGGGTAGTAAAATTCATCAAGAAATAGAAGATGAAAGCCAATTGGTAGGCTTTTTTGGATTGTTGCCAAGCATCCAGAAGATTATTAGGCCATACAAAGTGCATGACTGGGCATGAAAATGATTTGCATGGCAAATAAAGAGGGAGCCAATAATTTTCATTTAAAAATTAGTATGAAAAACCTTGAACCCAGTATTCCTTAGTTATTAATAAGACCTTTGCATGTTTTTATGAGTCCCCTTGTAGTTTGGAACAGTGTGCAGGTGATGGAGCACATACCAGGTATTTACAAGCGGGGAGAAATGAATAGCCTGTCTGATTCTGACAAATTATCCTCAGAGAGGGAAATAACTCCATAAGAAATATAGTTGGTGTTAAACTTAATAAAAACAGACCCTGATGGAGTCCCCTCGGAACTGCGGCGGACCTTTCCCATGCACTCCATCCCCCCTCCTGTCAGAGCCTCCATGAACTTACAATCCGTATGAAAAAAATACTCTTTTCGGTCACTAAAACATAATTACTTTTCTACTGCCCCAGAAAAAAAATGAAAAGAAAAAAAGAAGAAAAAAAAAAAAGCAAAACTTTCAGGTATGACCCTACGTGACATTGTAACTGCTGGATGAAGAATTTGCCATTCTAGCTAAAATATAGGAAGCTTAAGAAAATACTCGTTTTTCTGGAAGACAAATTTGATGCTCTACTGGGAAATCGATAGAATTTGCTTACCAGAAGGAACCACCATATAGGCAATTTGGCTTCATGCAAATTCATTTGAAAGAGTCCTATAGAGATACTGCACACAGTAAACTTCTTGAAAACATGTATATATGGGTCACACTGAATGTTAATCTCCATCATAAAGAAAATGCATCACCTTTCATCCATTTTGGTGCTCACTTGTCACGATTTTGACTATTTTTCCAAGCAGCTGGTGTGTGCTGGGGCTCAGGGAGTCATTACTTGTTCTTGGGAAATGAATTGCCTTTCCAGAGAGACGCGGGGAAGGATGGAAAAATGAAAGTTATTGCAATACATGGAGAAGTGTGGGGGTGAGAGATGAAGTCAAGACATCGCAGGCTTGAAAGCCACTGACTGTGTGTGCTGGAAAGGCCATCAAGAAGGAGCCAGTTTTTTTGGCTGGTCTGTGTCGGAACATTGCTGGAGATAGGCAACAGGATTCAAACTGGGACTTCCCTGCAGTTTTGGGAAGATTTGGGAAGATGTGAGGGTTCTTGGCTACTGTGGCTCTGGGGCTGTGGGGTACAGTCTGTCTGCTACAAGTGCCTTTATAGCCATATTTTGCCACTGCAGACACTGTCATCCACAGATTGTATTTAGCCCTGCTAAAACTGTAAATTTAGCAGCAAGTGAGTAGAGGTCAAATTCTTCTGTGTGCTTTATGGAAGTCTGGAAGGGTTTATTTCTCCCATCCAGAAATATTTTTGCCAACAAAGACTTACAGTCACCTGTGTCAGGAAAAGGTCTGCTCATGGCTTTGAGTGTCTGTTGACAGACCAACAGATCTCTCTGCCATGAAGTCCTTTCTCTACCACATGCTTGTTGATCTGGAACATGGACTACATGGGCTAAGAAGTGTGAATGAAGTTCTTCTGCCTTTATATGCCTTGTATCTGAAAATGTGGGAAAGATGTGCACAGACTGCAATAGAGAGGTCAGCCAATACAGGGGCTGTATTTCCTATAGCTATTCTTTTCTTTAAAAAAGAAAAAAAAGTCAGTTAATTTACTTTCTGCATAGGTGTATTCCAAATGGTGAATATTGTATTATACCCACAGCAAGGATTCCAGGCTTAAGTTGTCTGATATTAACAGACTAATGGCATGTTACGGAATTGATTTTCCATCAGCCATCTCAGGGCTATCACTCCTCCTTTGTTCTTCTAATAGATAACATCACCTTTTACAACCTCTCCTCTCTGCATCTATTAACAGGCCTATGCATTTGTCTCCATTTTCCCATATGCTACAACTTGATATGAAACTGGCTTTTCAAGTGTATAATATCTTAATAATAAAGAGACAGGTGAGATCCAGATATGAACATTTTGCACAAAGAAGAAAAATTGCTGGGCTGGGACCAATGCCTTCATGACACAAAAAGGATACCAGGCACAGCATGTCATAGCCACCAGACTTGGGTTAGAAATCAAATTACAGCTTAGTTTGAAGAATCTGATTTAAGAGAAGATGCAAATCCAGGATTTTGAAATTAAGCTTAAGCTATTAACTCCTATTAGTTTCTCTCAGATGCCTTTGCACCACTATTAGCATATGCATGTTAAATAATGGTATATGTATTAAAATACAGCCTGGAAGATTTCATTGGCCTTTGTGTTAAACTCTAACTGATTTGTAATAGTTAAAATACATGATATATTTTAAATCGTACAAGGAGAGAACTTTTTTGTGACATACGGACCCTTCAAAGTAAAGAAGATAAGAAACATTGGAAGATTTTGAAATGTAGTATTATTAGATATTACAGGAAGGGGAGAAACAAGGTTTAGATATCTTTTTTTTCAGAGATCTTTGGTTACATTTTGATTGCCTCTTTAAACATAACAAAACCTCCAGGTATTGCACATGCTCTCATATATGTGGGGAAATATTTTATACTGAAATTAGCAAGTTGCTGAATTGTTATCACCTGATCTGTCTTTAATGTATTCTGCTCTGTTCACAATCTGTAATACCATCCAGAGTTACACAGAGCTGACTGAAGGTTGTGCCAAGTTCAAATGAAGTGTCTATTTATCAATGGTAGGCTTCCTGCCGGAGCCTGAGATGTTAATATTGAACATGCCTAATAGCATTTTTCAAACTCAAACAGTCTTGGCTTATTGCTGAGCATTTTGAAACAGAAATCTCAAGCGATATCAGCATTCTCCATTAGGAAATCCTACCCAGCATTCTGTAATCATATGTTTTCATAATATACACTTCTCCCCAAGGGAATAACCAGAGAAGGGAACCAAGAAGTTCAGCTTGACCACAAAGCAAACACAAGAGTTTAGTTTTGTAGGACCCAAAGAAAACTTGAAATGTCTTTGATATGAAATATCTAGATATGATGCTTAAAAGAGGCTGTTAGTTATTTCCTTTGCTTACAGTCATCTTAGGAGAGAACTGTACGTTACTGGTAGTGTAATAAAATTGTTCTTTTCATGTATAACTGTCATCCTAGTACACCTGGGAACTGGTGTATTAGAATTTAAAAATTATAGTCCCGTTTGCCTTGGAAAATACAAGACCCATTGAATCAACTTCATTGTGCTGTCCTCTCCTTCTCCTCATAGCTTCTGAACCACATGACCAATTTTAACCAATGTTCATCTCAAAAATCTGACATCTCTCCAAGTTCCACCAATAAATAAATAAATAAATAAATAAATAATGAAGACAAGTCAGCATTAGGAACACACATTGTTTGCATGTTTTTGTTGTTTTAATAAAAAGAGGCAAAATACCTTCATTTGTCCTGTCCCTTTCCTCCTGTACAGGAAGATGTTATGAATGCGTCCGTTGTGTGAAAAACTTCAGCTGGAGCTCTCCCTTTATTAGGCACCAGAGAATCCAACTACAAGACACAAAACCATAAGAAAGCAGGCTTCATTAGTTTCATTGCTCATAGAAGTGCTTGTTAATACAGACACTCCATTTTTAAAATGCGTTTCTCTGCGCTCAGAAACTGTCTGGTGGAATTAAAGTTACATAGAATATGGGCCCCTTGCCAGTTCAAGGGAACACAAATTAAGGCTCTGATGTTGGGAGAGTTTATGTGTGCGCTTAATTTTACAAACCGGTGGGAGTAGTCATAGATTTGAGCTTGAATGTATTCGTAAGTGTTTGCAGACTGGGGACTATGGAAATAAACATCATTTTGTGATATTGTGTACTTGCACTACATAAGCTGTGCACTGCACTTGAAGACACACATTTGGAATGAAATTAGAGGCGGCGTTTAAGGGTTCTGCAATGAACATGCATAATGCCAATTTCTCCGATGAGTGAATGCGTTTGGGTTTCACAGTTACAAAGTCTATGCAAGTTGCTGTTGTCTTTAAAAAAACAACAACAACAACAAAAAAAAAACAACAAAAAAAACCCCAATTCATTGGTTATTTTGGAGGCCTGTTAATGGGTGCTAAATTGATTATATTTCAGCACCTGCAATATCACACTCAGCAGAACAGAGGAAGAAACCAGATGACACCAGGGTGTGCACCTGCAATTCCTGCCCAGACACACATGAGTCATTTTCTGTATTTTGCCTCTTGCTTTCTCCTCTCGTAGTCCCATGATGCACTCAGGAGAGCAGGCACTGAGTGAGTGCCTCAGAAAGGGACCTAGGGGTGTGCTTGGGATGTTTTGCATGTATGGGAAAGGATGCTTCTCTCATCCTAAGGAAACAAACAGAAAAACGGGCAGTCAATTTAAAAGCAGGAAGGGACTACCGTGGAATCCAAGAGCTGAGAAGGGGGCACGTGAGGCTGCCTTTGCTTTTGGCCAGTGTCAGGAGCACTAAAATGTGAGGTTTGAGCTGGCACAAATCACGGTGCCTACATGCAGCTGCACTGAATGACACCACGGGTAGATTTGGTGCTGCAAGGTTTCTACTTTCAGGGTGTGCTGCTCCAAAGCACCATCTCTACCTCCAGCAGCACCTCAGTGAGCATCAAAATATTCATTTGAGGATTTAGACAGAATTTGTTCAAAGGCTTAACCTAACATACTGTAAAAACATGCTTTGGCAGGAGGGTGTGAGTAAAAACTCATGAGAGATTCAGCACAGATGCACACAGATCGTATCTCCAATGAATGAGAAATATGCTGCATGTTCCCTCCATTTAGACCTCTGGAATCATATAATTTAAGTCTAAACATTGCAGTGTGCATTTGTCTTTGCCATTGAACTACTGCATATTGTTTGAAAATAGAAGGGGACTATTTTTCAAACCCTGAAAAGATGTGCAGGTGAGTAAAGCTCCCAAGCAATATTTTATCACACAAGCTCTTCTTCCAAGCAAAATTAATAGAAATATATCTGTAGAAACCGTTTGCTGCACAAACACTCTTTGAGCATGATTCTCCTCTCATTTAAATTAATATAAATTGGGAATCTCTCCTCTGAATCCCCAAGCTAGATTATCAACTGATTTCATTCAACAGAGGAGTGACATTAACCAAGCAAGAATTAGACCCTTCCCAGTAACTGCTGTTTGCTCTTTCACATTTGAAATTAAGACGATACCTCACTCTAAGGGTAATCAGAAAATACAGCCATTCTGCTCACTGACTTCAGTGACCTTAGCTTTCTACTGCCATCACCATCAGCATGTGTCATACTTTCCATTTCGATTAATTTCTATATACATCTTGGCTGTAGATGCAAGCAAATATGCCAGGGCTTCCTTAACACTCAGAAAATGGATGCTGTACGAAAACCCACAAAAATCCCAATATCAGGTGCAGTTCTGCTTCTAAGGCTTCTGAGAATGAATTCAGCATTAACAAAAAAAGTGGAAGAAGAGCGAGTGCGGGCTGGGAGAGGGAGGGAAGAAGCTGTAAATCCAGGTGTCATTTTTGCTTGATTAAGAATTCCTTTAGGACCAAAGAATAGAACATTTTGAAAAAAGCTCTGCAAAATTTCCATCCCAAAGGGCTGCAGGAAGAGCGACTGACGCTCCCCCCATTTGCTGGGAATAAAGTGAAAAGAAATTTCCCTTGCTATATTTTTCATAGACTGCCATTATTATGTTTATACGCTTGTTTTCCTCCACCGTGTATTTTGGAAAACAACCTCAATCTTTTCAATGGCATCTGCAGAAGGATGCAGAAGTCTCCGTGCACACATTTTGTAGCTGTTAGCCTAGTTTGCAGTCCGTAGGATTTTCTGTAAGTTTGAACTATTCGTTATGTTGAAGTATCCGGTTCCCATTAAAGTCTGATTAGATTTTAATGCTCACCTTTCTTTGGCTTCTTAGGAAATCCCAGCTACTGAGCATAAATAATTTCCAGAGTACTTCAAACAGCCACAACTTACAATTACACAGAGGTAAATTCAGGAGAGGAAAGAGCTGTTAAATCCTGATCTAAAATGAAGCTGACCCAAACTTCAGGGAAATTCTGGTAAGAACTGAAAGTTCAATGAATTCGGCTGGTGGCAGTCTGTCCTTCTGGCGATGGACTTAATAGAGGAATTTAAACATGCATGACAAATAGTGAAGAGTCTGACATCTGCGTGGCACATATAAAACTGTACGGATCTCGCAGCTATTCTGTTAAAAACAGAATTTTGTGTCTGGGAGTGAGTTATAAGCTACAGAAGCATTCCCTTTGCATCTCGCACCTGAAAGGATGCCCGCTGAATAATAAGAAGAAAGCGATGGAAAGCGATGTTTCTGTCTGGGGACATCAAGAGCAGTAAAGAAGAGTCCCAGGAGGGAGTGCTGGCTGCCCAACCACTGTGTCTCCGAGCAACCTCGATGATTACAGAACAGCATTACCTCCCCCAGGTATTTCCACCACTTTGTAGAGCAAAAAAACAAGCTTAAACACTGAATACGTGTTAGTGCTAGAGGATGGCACTTATTCTGACTGGAGGAAACATACAATGATTTCTGTCATGTGTTTTGGATCTCAAAATAATCTTCCCAAGAATATGAGAAATGATGCAGTAGAAGGAAAAGAAAACCCAGAGCCAGACCAGTGGCATGAGTTGCATGTATAATGCTTCCAGCAAGCCTAGGGAAAAGAATTCGATGTGCAAGTTAAAGCAGTCAGTAAGCTCTAACTTAAGGGCTAGAGCCAGCCAGACAGCAGATTACTCAGTCTTACTCATACAATCCTGACATTATATTACCACATCTGTGTATTTTTACACTAGCGGACTGTTCTTTTTTGAATGGTCTCCCTGAAGTATTAGGCACTGACAGCAACAGGCGAGTGGGCTGCCTTTCTTTCTGTTGTCCATAATTATCAGCATTATGGTTACTTGCACCAAAATCATGCCTTACCCTTTCACACTTCCTGCCTTGTTATTACAACTTCACAGGGGGAGCGGAGCAATGTTACCTTCCCTAACTTATTCCCTACCTTATTTTATGGATCTTGCTGCAACAGCAACAACAACAAAAAAATATATATTATAAACTTTGATCCCACTTCAGTCAAATCAGCAGTAAAACTGTCATTGATTTTCAGCCAGCATGAGCTACAGAGATTTTCTTAATTCTCTTTACAAAATAAAGACAGGAATTATCTTCAGTGTTAATGATGAAAAGCAAAACTGAACTTGGAACAAAAATTTCAAGACTTCTCAGGCATGAAACTACAGCAAAATTTGAAATCACTAAAACCAGCGGGCCATTCTGTCATGCTATTGGGCTACTTATTACTGTTTCTTTTCCATTTTCTTTTAGCATTTTGCTTCCAGTTTCCTTCCCAAGAGAAAACTTCCATCATTTCTCTTGCTCAGATCACCATTTTCTTCCCAACTGTCCTGCACGTTCTCTCCAGATACTGAAAATGGAATAAAAACAGTTCTTATTCTCTTCTTAACATGCTAAAGCATAGCAATAACCAGTTGCTGCTTATTTCAAACATAATATTTGAATTCGTATTGTAACTTCCCTTTTAAACATCTCCAAAACTAATTTCAAAATTACAGAATATACATGAGAATAATAAAACCCCCTGATTTTCAGATCAAACCACTATAATCACTGTCTGTCGCACTGGATAACGTGGGCTGAGCAGCCTCGCTCAGTAATTTGTTCATCAAGCCCATTCTCTTTGGCTGTACTTTCTCAAAGTTGACTGCTTTTGATTCAAGGGTATAACAGAGAAGAAAGTCAATTTAATTCCAAGATAAGTTATTTTAATGGCTGAAAATGTTCATTTCAAATCTGAATTAGCCTCACTTCAGCAAGATCTTTTTAATATCTTTTTTTCTGCTAGATCAAAGAGTTGTTTACCATCACAGCTTCGTCATCCATCACTGAAGGAGATCCTGCTCTTAGACTGGCATGAGAAATGTGAGCCTGTAAGATAGTGTAAGAAGCTCCTACTGACACAGAGCCAATATTTACGGTGGAGTTATGATAATTTGACCCAATATCAAAACTGTCCTGGGATATAGTTATTATTTAATGGTTCATTATGTCATTATTGTGGACATGTGGAAAGAAAGACAAAAAAAAAAAAAAAGAATCCAAGTTGACTGATCATCATAATTAATTACAGATCTTTGGGAACTCTGTGCAATTACTCGGATAGGCTGCGGCCCTTCGTCACTGTATTTGTTGAGGGACACCACCAGCAGTCCACCTCTCTGTATTCAATCCCCCTGGTCTTGTAACTCCACTAGCACACTTTATTTATGTGGTAAAGAAGGGCCAACCAAACACATAAGAGGGGACAGAAAGCGCTCCTCTTGTCTCATTATCCCAAATTCACCTCACTATTGTGCCCTGCTTGCAATGCTCCAAGAGAAACAGCTCCCACTGGGGACATAAATATGAGATCCAAACATTGGCTTTCATGATTCAGATGCTTTCTCTGAGTACCATGAATTTCTCTCCTCGACATCTAGCATCTGTCTTACGATGCAGGACCCAAGCAAGTATTTGGGAAAAGCCAAACATGTAACTTTGGGTCAAACATGCACTGTTTTGCTCACAAATCCAGATCCTTGTTGTCAGGGAAGACACCAAAAAACACCGCACATTGGGACCCACTTAGATTCTCCAGACATTTCCTTACACCAGACTACCATTTCTCTCCGGATTTAGGGTGGCCTTGCTATTATACAATGAAATTGTAACACTGTTTTTCAAATGGGGCCTTAAATTGAAAGGAAAGGTCTTTGTCTGCAATTGCAAGCAAGTAATACTATGCCTACAGCATGAAGACTTGCCCTGCATGACATGGTGGGAAGGCGCTGGGGTGGCTGTGCAGGAGCCATGGTCAGGGGAGCAGAGATCAGTGATCTTACTGACCTTACTGATCCCTTGTCCAGCTGGGACATCATTTGCTTTCCAAAGACAAAAAAAAAAAAAAAAAAAAAAAGAGAAAGGAAAAAAACAAGCAAACACAACCAACAGCTAAAAGAGAAAACAACACTTCTTTCCATTTTCATCGGTACAGATAAAAATAATCTGTGTTTGAAATTTTATGAGCTGCATTTCTATGAATTTTAGAAAGAAAACTACTTTTTTTTCTTTTTAATGAATGAGACTAGTGAAACAAAGGTGCAACTGCAAGTGAAACCCCGACTGCTAAGTATGGGGCTGGGCTGGGGTCCCAGCCTGCGGGTATTTTGAGGACTGTTCCCATGAAGAATTCATATGCAGTTATTTTCAGAGAAGTGAATTCTGTCCTGTCTTTACCATTATCAGCTCTGTCTTCTGGTCTGTTGACAGGCAAACTCAAACCCTGGGGAAGGGAATGTGGATAGAACATTTTCTTATTTTGACATACAAAATATTGCACCGCACTACTATCTCATAATGGAAAAAGAAAAGAAAAAAAAGATTGTTGTGATATATTTGTGAATAAAATAGCATGCTGCTTCATCTCTTTGCAAACACACCAGCCTTGACTGACATGGAGACAACCATTTTAATCAAGTGTTTGCCTAAGACTGCTCAACCTCGTTTAAGCAGTACTTAAAAGAAATAATGGATATTAATTTAGACAGTTATCTGTACTCTTTAAAGCCAGAACATGAAAAGTGTCTGCAGATTTGTGCAGAAAGATTTTAAAACATCAGTATTTGAAGTAAATACAAGAGTTTAGTTTTTAAGATAGCACCTCCTCTTTTGTGCCTGCATTAATTACAAACGCATTTATTTTTGGAATAATTATTCTACAATTATAAAGAACCACAAAAATGGACAAAAGGAAGGTTTCTAAGAATGGACCTAAGTGCCAAAATACAATTCACAGATATTTTCACAAATGAAACTCAGTTCATGATTGAGAATTCATTTCCTTCTTTCTTTCATTCCCTGTCACCCCTTTTTCCTCCTACTCTGTGACTTATACTTACGTGCTTCACATACAAAACTGTCTGACCAAAAAGCAATGCTGACTCAAACCCAATGAAGGAATACAGTAATTTTGAAGGAATCCGCTTTGACAGCTCTGTCACACTATGCCCCAAATGTTGTATCTAATGTAGGTAATACCTTGGCTTTAAATTTTGCAGTGCAAAATTGTCTTTTTAAAAGAAATTTATGACAGTGCACTGCCTAAAACTTTGGGCTCCAAGTGGCGTACCTGATTTAATATGTCACGTTTTAATAGTCAAGCCATTTGCCTATTTCGATATGAACGGTGTCTACCTTGTAATGTATTTATTTCATTGTAGCGTAAGGCATCTCTTGCACAGGATATATGTTTCAATTACATTTCAGTGCAAAACACATCTACTGAAAGAATCTTCATACTTCAGGATCTTGAGTAATGAAACATTTTAAGTGCTGGAAAGCCCAGTACTGAAATCTTTATTCAGGCAATCTCCCACAAAGGCAACCATTTCTCTCAGCAACTTTGATCAATACCCCAATATACCAGACCAAAAAGCTTTAACAGGAACACAGATTCCTTCTGTTTCTATCAATAAAATATGTAATTAGTTGACTATTGAAAACTTGATTAATTTGCATTTGATTTTTCTGGTATTTTTTTCCTTTGGAATTCTGTCAGCTATATTTTCAAATACCTGTGGGTACACCTATTTGGGGCACAAAGCAGAGGAGCTCTGGTAAGCCTCATAAAAGTAGACTGAATTTTAGCTCTAGAGGGCAGGAAGGAATAGAAAACAAAATAGCTAATATTCACTTAGTGGTGAATTTGCTTTCCTATATGTACACCTTGGGTACAAGCACTAGGTTGGCATTGTGACTATATCAGAAGCATTTAGCTCTGCCAGCACACACTCACAGAAAAAGTACAGAAAAGACATAAGAACTTCCCAGCTTACACTGCGTCACGTCCTGAGCTGGCTTTACAGACTCAGGTTGAAACAGGTACTGCATTAATGTCAGGAGGAAACCCTTTATCACTGTAAGCTATTAGTGAAGCTGCTAATTCTGAAGCTTTCCAATGCTGAGGATATACATGTGCTTTAATCTGATTTTTCCCGCAGCTGCTATTTATCTGAAGGACTTTTTAAGCAACTATTTAACAAAGTTGCAAATTGCAGTGCAGCATTCTTTGCATGGCCACTGAGTTTTTGTTCAGTAAAGTTTCCCCCACTAGAATTCACTACCTAACCAATTGAAAATAAGCTAGTAAAGACATGTCATTACATACAGGTACATGGGATATATACATTCGCCACATTAACAGAGATTCTATCATAAATCCTTATTAATCAGGCATCCCATCAATATAAAGTTTTGCATTCAATTCAAAGAGGGACTGTGCTGAGTGTAATCCATGAGCTTGTTTTCCACAGTGCTCCAATGCCAACCTTTCTATCCCATCTATCTAGTGCAGAGCCCATCACTGGAGTAGCTGAACAGCTCTGTGACAGAGTGGAAAATTCTCCCAGTATCTACTAGGAAAAAAAGTCATCCTCTCTGCCTTCCACTAGCTTTAAAGCAAAACCAGCAATAGCAGAATTGTGAATCACAAGTTTCAATACAGATGTTTACAGCTTTCCTGGGCCCACAGCTCACCTTTTTCAAGAATGCCTGAAAAGTAGCTCTGCAGCTTCCTATTTATACTTCTGGTTTTTCAGCTGACATCTGGACACTTCACAGGAGAAGGAACGAGAAGCTGCAGTGCCCCGAGTGAGGCACAAATAAGTATTTCTGTTTTAATATTTGTGTGTGTTATGTCTTCTTTATTCTCCAGCATCAATCCAGGAGAGAAGGGAAGAGGCAAAAACAAAGCATAAGAGACAAAAGGAAGGGAGTGAGTGATTCAGACCTCATAATGAAGCACTCTGCAAGTAAACAATCTTTTTAAAAGGAAAAGTTATAAAGCCTTTGAGGCTGTTAAAATTAAATAGCAGATATTGGGTTGGATCAGACGTGAGAGAGAAGAAAATGAAAAGGAACTGTATAACCCAGATTCATTGGCAAGAAGTCAATGAGAGGGAGAAATGCTCCTCAGGGACCATTAGGCTCCTGGAGTTTCTTTTCCCTTCATTATAGAGGGATCTTAAGTGAGATGTGGAAGCAGGATGGAGACTTCTCCACCTCAGGTGGCTCTGGAGGCTGGCAACACCTATGAGCCTCTGAGGATACACATTAAACATTTTTCTTTTCTTCAGAAAAACTAACACTGATATTTTTCTTGTCTTTATCATCTCAAGCCATTTGTCATTGTGTCCCTAGCGACGTTTAGTCCTGTTCAAGCTTGTTTGCTCCAGGCAAAACACCTGGGGCTTCACTCTCTCCTCCATCTCGGCACCTTCAGCTTCACGTGACAAAGGCACTTCCAAAGCAAAATAATGTGTCTTTCTTTCAACTCACAGTGAAATGAAAGCAAATGGTGAAACACTGCATTCTTGCAGGACGTAGCAATCACCTGTTTACTTCCTTTTCCATTGGTGCTTCCCAGCCCCGGACAACCAGTTTCCCTGCAGGAACCAGTGGCTCAAGCTAGAAGACAACACGAAGTACAGTCTTTGCATGTGACATGGGGGACTTCAGGCACTGGAGGAACACCAGAGGCAGCAGATGTGTTTGATTACCGGTGAGCATAATTTTACTTGATCTAGAGCTCCAGGGCTAATGTATGTCCCCATGTCTAGATGAAACGTAAATACTCAGATACACGAAGTGGAAAATACAGCACACACAGTGAAAGGTTCAGAATCAATTTATTTACCAGTGCTGAAGATGACCACACATGCCTGTCTTGCCTTGGTGTCATGTTCCAGCTCTCATGAGTTGCATGCTCATCCTTCAGTAGTGAAAGCTATTTATTTCGTTCACACTGAGTTTACGTATTCTGTCTGTGTACAAGTATGGACAGACAAGAAGAGATACTGAGTACATTCTCCCTTTTAATGTTTCAGCACAGCTGGACTTGACTGTTTGATCCAATATCAGTTTTCCCCATCAGGCATAAGTGCAGTAATCTGCAGTATTTTGAGAGAAAGGAGACTGAGGAGACAGAGTTGAATAGCACAACCTAACATGTCCATACAAGGGCGATGAAAAAAGTCTTCTCCATTTCCTTACGTTTCTCTTTTCCTCCTGTGCCAGTTCCATGTGTTCCTCCAGACTGATGTGCAGGCAATGAGGTTTCTTTTGATGAAAGTATAATGTTTCTTCCCAAGAACAACTCGTGTGCTTCAAGTTAGATACGTTCTTAAAGGCATCCTTGACTCATGACCTAAGATACCATTTGTCAATGAAAGTCTCTCTCCTATTTCTCTTTTGGAGCTAATAAGGCTGTGCATTTACACAGCAAATTCAATACATCTTGAAAACCCAGCTCTGCTAGCAGTACATTATTTCCTGTCTTTCAAAGGCTTTTCAGACTGGAATATAATAGATTGTTTTTGAACAAGTACTCTCCACGAAATAGGAAAAGTCAGTATAGTGTAGACTTTGCTATTAACATGTTAAGCAACTGAGCTGAAGCCCAGGTTCCTGTCGTGAGCTGTATTTTCACCAGGGAAAAAAATGTGCATTCTTAAATCTTGAGGCCACTAAAAAAATGAAATCACAGTGACAGCAAAATGTGGTTTAATTCAAAGTTAGCTGGTTAAGAATGGCTAGGAAGGATCCTCACATTTACCCTAAGCTATTTATCCAATAAAAATCAGTCCTCATGGATTTTATTTTTCATATTTCTGCTTGTTAGCTCACACAAAAGAAGAAAGGATTTTTTTTCTCTGTGATATAAATCTCAATTGACTTGTCTTATTTGAACCGTATTACTCAGAAAACGTCCATGTTCTATTGCCACAGCCAGAAGTCTGTAGAAGAGCCTCAGATTACGGACATACAGCTCTCTTTCCCTCTTTTTCTCCCTATACTTCTTTCTGTCCTAGTACAAGAGCTATGTCTGACTACAGCTGCATTGCTTCCATCCTATGGGTACTGTAGGTCCTCTGTGACACGCTGCCTTCAGCATCCATTAAGATATATAGCAGCTGCCAGCATCTGTCCCTTGAGCTCCCCAGAGAACAATGAAGCAAATAATTTCTTTAATTATTTATCAAGGGCTGCTTTCTCAGTCAATGAATTCATTTTGCTGTCTCCTGAAGGCCTGGCCTGCTACTTTATTAAGTTCTTCTTCCGCATATATTTGAAACATGCTTTATTATTCATATTAATATCTACTGTGAGATTCCTTTCTTTTCCTACTTTTGCTTTTATCATCAATTTTATGCTATTCTTTTCCTTTATTCTGTAAGCTTTTTGTTGGTTTTTTTTATGCCTGATGTTTTATGAGACATACGACTCGACCTTTAATTAACATTTTAACCGCTCTATTCATTTGCTTCCCTGTTTGTATATTGAGAAAAAGTTTGCATGTGTGTTATTTTAATTGACCACTGAGTCATTTAATTCCTTTTCTATTGTCAGGAGTTGACTTGGGGGAGGACTGGACTATTCTTTTGTGTAAAACTCCTCCAAATAAACATATTTGCAGTTTTGTAATGAACTATCTTAATCAACAGCTGTGAAATGGCCAATAAAACAAATCTGCATTCAGGGCTTGTGCAATGGGAGAGAAAATTCATGAATTTAAAAATATATATATATGTATATGTATATATAAATCCTTCTTGCCTTACTGAATGGTGCCAGGTTTCGGCTAAACTCTCCAGCCACCAGTTGGCAAAATGACCTTTTTTGTTTTCTCATTTAGCAGCTGTAACAAAAAGGTTTGAGTCACTCCCAAACAAATGCTTCACACATTTCTTGGCTACTTTAAAGCGTTGTTTTTTGTTTTTTGGTTTTTTTTACATTCTTGTTAACAGTTGGGAATAGAACCAAGGCAGAAATCAGCTGTGGGAGGAAGGAGGTGTGGGGAGGAAGGAGGAGGGCAGGAGCAGAAGGTGCTTAAGCCTTTGCTGCTTTGTCACCTGTCCAAGGAGCATCCCTGTAGCCCAGGCCATCTGCCTGTTGGCCTTCTAATAGGAAATTCCTATTTAGATATGACTGAAGCGCAGTGTAACTACATGAGTTCATGCTGAGAAGCTAAAAACACTGATCTGAATATCATTTGAGGTGAAGAATATTGCATTTTATTAACCTGGAACGATGAATAGTAGGGAGGTAACACACTGCAAACCCCAAGGACAAGATGAGGCAGCATTGCTCAGAGGAGAGAATACTTCTCCATTCCCTGTCAGAACTGTGGAGAAAAGGCTGTCCCACCCCACACTGTGTCCAATGGTGGACTCTTGCATTTGGAGAACAGAGCTATTGATTCCTAAAGCCCATTAACAGAGCGTGAGTCCGGAGCATAGTCTAGTCTAAAATAATTAATTGCTGAGTTTGTGTTCTTCACACAAACACTTGCTGTTTTCTAGTGTGGCAATACAATTCTGTACTTAAGCATATTTAACTGGGAGAGACGTCTCAAAAGCATCACATGTATCCTCATCCCTCCATGTGACAGTACGTGCTTTCTGTGTATTTTATCCAGCAGAGTCTGCCTTTCTAATCAAAGGTATATGGTGATAATTCAGCAGGGATTATTCTCTGCAAGCAGCATGCCTACTTTTTATCACTACTTCCATATGCAGTTTATATAGTGCTCAAAATTGCACACTGAAATATGAAAGCAGCCAAATTCAAGAAAAAAAGATGAGAAAATATTAAGATTAGGTAAATCTTACAGGGAGCCTTCTTTATTATGCCTGTACAGAAAATAGTGAAGCATTAATTGCATCTTGGAAACTAACACTCTACTTTGAATGATGGTTTCAATCATGTTGATGTCAGATGCTGTTAACAGAATTTCCACATTTTTCAGTTTGTGAAACTTTGTCTTTCATACATAATTCCTGCTAGAAGGGTTGTGTACATCCACTAGCACATCTCAAGGGTCTTTTAACACAAAAAGTTTTACATTCTCTAAATAAAATGTGTGTATTAATGTAGGATAGCCTAAATATTCAAATGAGTTAGAATAGTGTCTTTTCTAACTGGAATACTGCCTGAAAACATTATAAGCTAGGCTACATGGAGTATTGCCTTGCAGATCTTTAGCTTTATATGACTGGGGGCACAACTGTAGGTTATTATTTGGTAAGGTCTGGGCTCAGTACAGTATTGAAATAATCACCTCTTCCTCTCACATAATTTTCTTTTCCGTACTAGATAAACCTTTATTTTGAAAAGACTGTGAAAATACTCTGCTCAACTGCAAGATTTTCAAATGCACATCTATTAACACCTTTATGAAGGCAGGAATCTAAGCACAATTCTTCATTATTTCCCCACATTTGTAGACTGACAACGTTTCAGGAGTTTATGAACACTGTTACACAAAATTCATAATGCATGTTTTATGATAGTGTGTTTGTAATGAATAAAAAAAATTGCTTTGGCTTGAAATACCTCAAGACATCATTTAACTTCTCTATCTACGACTGCGATTCACCAGCTGATGTGGAAAGAACCACAGCCTGTGTTGCTGTGCTTGCTGCCAAACAAGTTGCACATTTAATGCGAAAGTTCTGTGCAATGGTAAGGGGTCTTTCTGATTGTTTTTAATCATTACTTCACAATATTTTTTTCTTTTCCCTTCAAAAAATTCTCTATCAGTCCATAGGCAAGGGCAGAGGAGGAGCATTACTCCAAGGCATGGTATGTCCCAGCCAGCATCACCACCTCCTCCAGTGATCTCTGTACAAGTATCCACAAAACTTCCCAAAAGCTCCCTTTTCCCACACTGCCAACCAAACTCAACAGGTAACGCACTTCTACAAGTGTTTATTGTAATCACCTCACTGGTATCTGGTGCTTCCCTGTCTTTGAAAACAGAAGATATTGATAACAGCTGCTCCCCACTTAGTACATTCGTTGCTTATCTTCTTGTTCAAGTCAAATTTTCTTTAATTACAGTACAAATCAGAAATGTGTTGGCACATAAAATGTTTTACTCCTACCAAGGAGCAGTACTAATTACTTTATGGTAATTTCTAAAGAAATCAAGCAACAAAAGAATACATGAAATTCTTTGGATTGTGACAAAAGATGACATGAAATATGTCAACTTCTCAATATATAAAATGGCATATTGTTTGCTGCCATTATGGATATGTAATTGAACATTTTATAGTATAAAGGACAAAACAGATTTGAAAACAGCATTTCAGCCTTTTTTCTCCCCTGAAATATGTTTCAGCTTGGCATGACAACAAACTATGAGGTCTGACTGGCTGCATTTCAAACTCACATCTCAGGCTTTTCATTTGAGACTGAAAGTTGATGCTGATGGATAGCCTCTTACTAAACTAAAAACTTCTGCATCAAGTAGTTGGTTAGGAATTAAGATAATCAAAACATTGATCTCAGTATGGCTTTTTAGCTCCACATCAAGTGTTTTATTATTAGGAAAGTGACAAAAATTTCTGCTCTCACTAGTCATTATGCACAAGCTTCAGATTTTATGATTTTGCTGGCATTGTGTATGCTGCATTTCACTGCATAGCCTACATGCACATTTTTACCACAAATAATTATTTTCTATATTTGCAACGTTGTTTTAGCATGAAATGACAAAACACCACAATTCTTGGAGATCCAAGTAATTATTAACAATAGGGCTAAAAGTTTGGGTGACTTAAAAACTTTCCTTTCAAAGACTTCTCTACAATGTTAATAAGCAACAGCTAATATGTAAGAGAAATACACTTAAATATAATATATTCAAGGAGGCTTACCAAGATTTCTGTGGAAATTCATTTCACAGTCTTAGATCTGCCTTGCTGCTTGCTCAGATTGTCTCTCTTTTCATTACTTACAGATCTTCCATTACAAACATACCTTAATAAACAGATCTGTTACCCTTGTAAGTCTTCCATTTTTGTAGTGCCTTCTAAATCAAATCCCTAACGTTAGGCTGAATGGAGGACACATACTGCTGGGATCAGAAAAGCCACCTTGCCTCAGCCCTCACTGGAAGCAGGAGGATCTGCATTTCGACACATTTTCTGCTCTCCCCCATTAGAGGCCAGCAAGCTGTATGCTTAAGAATTGATCACTTGGGCACTATCTAGCCCAAGATTTAAAGACTGGTAACAGTTTAAGGAGCCTCTAAGAGCACACAGCTTTTTATGCGCGTTAAGCTGTTCACATTAAAGTGCCTTGTGCCCAGGAGACGTTTCCAGTAGGTTTACTTCACATATTCCACTGCAACCTTTTGCCCTAGCTTACACAAGACCTTAACAGGGATATAATTCTTGAGCATCTCACGTGCAACTGTTCTTCCCTTAGCACTACCTGCTTTATTTCCTCATATATTCTACAGCACTAAAGATGCTCAAAATAGGCTCAAATATCTCCAATTATGCTAAATCCAATATGATATGCCAGTATAGCACAGCAAGGATGAGTAGAAGGCCAGCACATTGATCAGAGCTTTACAAGCTAGACAAAAAAATATATATATATATGCCTCTGTATGTAAAAGAATAGACAAATTCTCAATTTTAGTCTGTACTGCTACATTCTAGTAAGAGATTTACATTTCTACTCCCTATACTTCCTCAGGAACGTGGGATCATCTGGTGAGTAAGACATTTTTCAGTTTTGGACTCCTTTCTTTATTTGTATCTTCATCATCATTTTGGAGACGCAATTCCAGTCCTTAGCTGTCAAGGGATTTGTCTTTTTTGCCCTGACCTTAATAACTAGTTTCAGTGTTCAAGTGTTTCCTTATATATATCAAGTGTTTCCTTCCTGCCAGCATGTGAACAGGTTACAGGGGAGCTTTTCCTTTAGGATTTCCTATCTATCCTTTTCATGTATGCGTTTTCTTTTAAGTGGGACTGTGTACCATGGATGAATCATACAAATAGAGTAGTGTATAGATATTTGGTTCAGAAACTATAGCTAAGGCACAGGTTGTAAAATGCTGCATGCATTGATATATTTGTTACTCAGTCTCCAGGCTGGAATTAGAGCCACTTCATATACTAAACTTCTCAATAACCTATCAATGACAGTACCACATTTAAAGGAAATATTACCTAAAGCAAGCTTCAGGTATCTTTCCAAACAAACTCCCTCTGTGCCGTGCTAGCACTTGCAGGAAGATGCAATTCCATGAGATACTGAAGCAATTTGGGTTTCTCACCATAACAACCCTACAACACAAAATGCGCACCATGAGCTCTTCCAGACTATCTCATCACATCTTGTTTCTACCCTCCAGGTATAAAAGAGTAAGCAAGTGCTGCTGTGCCACCTGTTTTCTGCAAAGGAATGTCTGCCCATGCCTTGTCCTCCTCTGGCTCTTTCAGTCAAGGAACTCAGGGCACTAAAAAATACAGCAGCTATTCAAACAGGCAATTCTGAATTCTCTTCAGCTGCTACTTTTGCTTGCATTCATTAAGAATCATATCAGCTATCAGTTCTGCAGAGCAACACAGATTGGACTAATGACAAAGCAACTGCAATCATCTGCTTCCTTGCAATCAGTCTGAGCCACAACCGGTTGGCTGTAACATTACAGCGTACTGAAGGCCATGACTTTCTACTGTAACTTTCTCCATATCAAATACAAGCACTTCTTCCTATTGAGCATCCTTATATAAAACCTTTATGCAAATGGACAGGACTCCTGGATTACATTTTTTGACAAGATAGATGAGACTACTTTTCACATGAGACAAACGAAAGTAATGAGCTGTAATCTTTGAGATGGAAGATATCTATCTTTTTTAATTACAGGTAGATTATTTCTATATTAGCCCCCATGGCAAACATCAGTGCTCCATGGGCTTATGAAAGCAGCGCTGCATGAAGACAAAAGGATTTAAGAGTCTGGGACCTTGGCAGAAAAAAAAAGCATTTTCAAACTTGAGTCTGTTGTAAATTTTCTATATTCATGCTATTTATGTAATTTGGCAAGCAGGAATGTTGATGCTGCAATTAGAAACTGTTGCCACAGCACTGAGCTGTTTATTAGATGATCCCTCTGAACGTTTATGCCTGACATGTTTGCTCTGTCCTTGTCAAAGGAAGCTGCCACTTTAACAGCATTTAGACCACTTTAAACCCGTTTAACTAAAATAAGTGATGGTATACTGATATTTCAATATAGATTCCCTTTACCCCATGTCTGAGGGAAAGAAACATTATGTTTTGACCATCCGGCTTTTCAGTCATCCCTGTCTTAACCATCATGGCTTGGCCTGAAAATAATCTCTTGACTTTCTGTACTTCTTGGGACAGCCTTGTCTTTTCTAGCTAGCCTGCACGTGAAAGAACAGAAATGGTTCTCTTGTTGAACCTGGCCTCCTTACATGCACCTGCCCTATTCAATCACTTTCATAGCAACTGCTTTGCTAGGGAGGTCTATCACTGTATCTTTTCAAAAAAGATCAGATCATTTGTTGGTGAGCACTCTAGAAGATCATCACAAAGACATATACATGGTCCCAATTTGGTTCGCTCACACAGATGATGCTCCAAGAAACATATAACATTTTATGCTAACAATTCATGTTTTTCCACCTGCACGTACCTAGCTAATGTCTAGAGCATGGAGGTCAGCTGCCAAAGGCAGAAAGACTTGACACTCGGCAGAGTGGACACATTGAGGAGTGCTTCAACTGCTTGCCACCAGTTTAGAAAAGGGTCATTGCTGCACAGGAAAGTCACTCTTTTGTAACAGAAATTAAACCAAAAAAGCTGGCACGACTGAGTGCATTATTGACAGTCTCCAAAAAAGATGCCTGTTCCGGTAGCTCATCTATTTTCCTCAGCTTTGCTCTCCAGTGGAGGATTTCATGAAAGACATAGAGTGAAATTCTGCTGCTACCAAAATCCCAGTTAAGCCATAGAGGAAAAAACTAAGATTTGGGAAAACTGTAGCTTGAAAGTAATTGGAGTACATCTATATCAAAATAGAAATTGTTTAAAGCCCAATTATGGAAGAGTACTGCTCATGAACAGTATTTTGTGTGAAAAACAAAGAAAATGCAGGAGCTTTTTGGAAAGCAGCACTGATGATGAAGTTTCACCCTGACCTACTTCTATTCATTTCTCAGCACTCTGTTGATAACACTTGCAGGACTGAGTGCATACTGAGATCCACTGAACCTAAAGAAAGAGTATGGCTGCGTGGAAGGGACGAAGGAATGACAGACACCTTTGCATATCAAGAAAATAGGAAAACTAAAGATAACAGTAAAGTGAGAAGGGGAAGACTTCAAAACAACAGCAGGAGAAAGTGAAGGAGAATCAGGTAAAAACAAAGTCAAAAAGAAACTGAAAAAATTAGTAGGGAAATGCATGAAGGAAGACTTCTTTGGCTTTCCTCCTCAGCTATAGAATCAACCAATCTGCACCTGGAAATTGTTATGTGAACATTCAAAAATAAAGCCAAAAAGCAGAACGCCATAACAAAGTAAACTCATACCAAAGAAAGCCTTTAACAAGTTTTTACTTCCCATATTGCACCTCACAGGTTATATAACTTTACATTTAATGGATATTCTCAACTGGAGTCCTATTTGAGAACTGGAGGGAATGCTATTAGCATGATAATCAGTTCTGCAGAGTAAATTGGTTATAAGAGTGGGGTGCTAGGGAAAAGTACAATAGGGGAATATATTTTAATTAGCACACTATGAAGTCTATTCTTCCCATGATGCCTGTGCATATCCCCTATTGACATTAATTTAAACTGTACAACTTCTGTTGAAAGCAAGGGGGATTGCATGACTCTGCTCCAACGCAATCTGAACGTGCTAGCAGGAAGCACTATGGCTGCTCTCCAAGCTACAGCAGCAGAAGTGCTGGCAGGTTGTGAGCACAGCTCTTGCAGGAAGCACAGACACCATGTTGCTTGTGTCCCATCAGGCAACCCTGTTTTAAGGTGCAGATTCTCACACACACGATGTTTACAAAGGGGAGTTCAGCCTGGCTTTCAGACTGTCAATTTTTACAACAGATTCCAGATGGGCTTTGTGTTTATCCTGGACTTGGTCTGAATTCATATTTGCTGCAGATGGACTTTATCACTGGCGTTCAAAGTACCTGAGAGGATCAGTCCAAAATAAAAGGCTTGCTTTCTGATTTATTTATTTTTATTTAAAAAATATTTCTCAGGCTCAAAAGTCTCAAATGAGTCTTTAGAGGAGTTGATTGAGGCAACAATTAAAGCACCACCAAAAAAAAAATGCTAGTTTGGGAATCACAGTGTGAATAATTCAAGACAAAAACAGGCCATAATTTGCAGTTTGATATGTGGATTTTATCACTTGGACCACACTCACGAGTTCTTTTCCTTCAACATCAAAGGCTCTTGGGAGTGATACAGTGTTTTCAAAGTCATTGTGCAAAACTCCCACTTCTACTTCCTGCATCATTTATCACTGACCTTATGCTAGAGCTCTTCTACTTGATCCCTCTGACTGTTAAGTGGCATCAAAAGTTGGCTTTTACTTCGACTAATTCTGGTCTGCTAAATGTTAATCACAATGTTTACATAAAGTACTTTGCAATCAATTCTTTTATCAAGAGCTTTGAGTCCTTTTATTGATGGAGAGTCCTGCTTGAGAGCTGGTTATGATGGTCACAAGGCAGAGGACATTGTTTAAGGAAGTTCGCAGCAGTAGAATTATAAAAACAATAAAAAAAGGACATCTAACAACCCTGCAAACTCCAAAGTTTACCTGGTGTGTGTCACATCCCCACCTCAGAGTGGGAGCAAATAGTGCTGAGCACACCAAAACTGCTATTTACTATAACAAGGCTAGGTTTTTATCCTATAGTATTATATATATTTTATCACTGAAGTCAATGCAATCCCAAATTTTAATCTTTGAAAGAAAGCTAAATTGCCTCTGAGATATTCTTGACCAAAGTTTCAAAAGAGTTTCAGTATTCGAGTAAGGTCCTTTGGAAACTCAGGCTTTAATTTCCTCTCTTGCGGGTAAAGGATAAGTGACAGTTCTGTTGTATCAAATTTGAGTAAATTCATTTCACTGAATTAAAAGGTTTTACCATTATTAGAGCAGAATACTATCTAATAAAAAGTAAAAGATCCTTAGGGGGTTTCAAGGACCTCAGCCTTAATCTCACTGCAATAAGCACCTCAAACATACCTCTAAAGATTACTAAAATGAAGAAATGTTGTATTAGAACATACAAATATCAAAGTATCAGTTAATTGGACTACACATCAAGTTTCATATTTCCTTTACCTTAGGCTCAAGATATATTTATAAAGGCAACTCTGTTTGGCTGTATTTTTTCATTTATATAAAATATAAATGTATATAAATTATAAAAGATATAAAATATATATTTTTAATAGTCTTAACTATCTCCTATTTGCTACTGAACCTAACTCTTGGAAGTAAAAGAATTCAACGGTACAGAACAGAATATTATACATAAATGCAACAAATACAGCCCCAACCTCCTAAAGCCCCAGTGAAACCAATAAACAGGACACATCACAAATATTGCTCCTCTAATTGGTATGGATTTTCTTCTGCATCCTCACTTCAGATCGAGATTGAAAGGCTGGAGGGCATGTACAGTGCTTTGCCTAATACAAACCATGGGACTCTCCTGAATTAATTCTTGAGAGAACTAGAGCAGACCATTTGGGAAAACCTCTAGGCTTGAGTTTGACACAGCCTATTCTCCAACAGTTAATCACCTTAACTACCAGCACTGACAGTATTTCTAGGCTGATTTAAACTCTTAACTGCTACTAAACAAGGACGATGTACTTCTTAGCTGTGTTCCCTGACCACAAAAGGGATTAAATCTTTAATGAATTCTTGCATGATTATCCAAAATTTTCCATTTTAAGGACTACGTATTTCTTTGAAAAAAAAAAAATATAGAATCATAGAATCATTAAAGTTGGAAAAGACCTCTAAGATCATCTACTGCAACTGTCAACCAAACACCAATATTTCTTCCTCTATCCAAATATGAAGTTAAAATGCTGGCAACCCACTCCTCCAAGAGCTAGCAACAACTTGCCAAGATGACCAAGGGATTTAAAGCCACAATAAATGGGACAAGATGGGACTCACTAGCATGCTTACAGTTGGGCTGACAGTTTAACCCCTCCAATTCTGAGAAGCTGTCCCAAATCTTTACATACATCATCCTTCATGTCCTTTTTCTCACTACAGACAACTTTCCCTTTGTCAAGTTGGCAAATTCTGGAACTATTAACTGTTTTAGTGCTAAGAATAACCCCTTAACTCCCATTCCAGTTTCTCTGGTCCATACATCACCCATCTTGCAGTAGAAACCTGTCTATTCTCCCCACAATCCTAGCTCTTACAATTCTCCCAGCAGTAATGCAATCATAAGCTCTGATATGAGGAAGCCAGCAGAACTGCATGAATAGGGATAGAGGCAGAACCCTTGGTTAAATCAGAGCAACGGTACTAGGGGAATGTAAGCTGAGTTGAAACCCTGCCAAGGGTTTGACATTTATTAGACGGTGTGGAATACAATGCTGATGAGTTTTGCTACTATATGTTAATGCAATTTGTATTAGTAACACAGAGGAGTCATCTGTAAATTGTATGGAATATAATCTTGCCTGTTACTGTTTTGGGAGCTCATGTTCATCGTGGTTGGCCACTATGACCCCAAGGGCATTCTTCAATATCAGTTTTCCAGAGCTGAACTCAGTGAAGACCCTTGTTTCTAACTATGGCATAACACATAGTTGCACTAAAATGCCTGTTTCTTAATCTGGATGCAAACACACGGTCCATGTTTTGTATCAGTGACTGGTCCTCCTTTTTTAAAGCATTCTTCCAAAGCCAGTCACTAACAGACTTGCATGGCTACAACAACTTTCCTTTGAACGTCATTAAAAAGGCCTTAAATATGAACGAAATAAGAAATGAATGGAGACCGTCAGTAAAAGTAGTGTATAGGTAGTAAAGATCCCTTACTAGTGTTTGTTCTGGGCTCTGACACACAGTTTTTACATCAACTTTTTATTTCTGTTGTGTTGTTTTTTACTTTTTAATCAGTATCATGCAGTACCAAGTCAAATACTTTATAGAACGCTATTAGATGAACATTATTATGGTTATCAACAAAATTTGTAATCTCATTCACAAAAAAGTAATTTTGACAGGATCTGCTTTCTCTAAGCCCCTGCTGATTGGCATTAATTAGATTTCTACTGTTAATCCTTTATTAATCAAATTCTACATCAGACATTCCAGGACCAGCAGCCAATCTGACAAACCTGTAATTACTGGGGTCATCTCATTTTACTCTCTTAAATACTGGAACAATATTTGCTTTTCCCAGCCTCCTGTAACTCCCCCACCACTCCTAAACTCATTTAAAAATGCACAATAGCAGCTGGAGCAGCTTGAGCACAGCACATGCTCTTATCAGCCACTGCAAGACTTGGCAAACTTCTAGCAGCACTGGGCTGCTCAGGGCATTGCCTTTAGCTGTCTCATTGGTCACAGACTCACAGCAGTGTTACAGAAGATGCAGGCTTGGCTGATTAAGCCACTCTCATTAAGCAGAAGGCTAAGAGAAAGAAGAAAGAAGAAAAACTTAAAAAAAAAAAAAGGAAAAAGATAAACAAAGCAGAGTTGAGAGCAAACCCTATGTTTCATACCCCCTGCCCTGCTGAGGGTGCATAGTTCTGCAGGTCCCCTCTCCAGCCCAGGGGAGGACCCATATGGCCACGCCAAGGTCTCGGGAAAGTCTGCTGATGTTTGGTTCTAGCGCTGGTGATGCCCAAAGTGTGGGCTCAACTGCTGGCCTCTCTCATGGAGGCAGCCCAGAGACCATGTCAGCTTTAAAAAAAATGGACAAGTCCATGATCTCCAAGTTATTTTGAATCCACTTTGTTTCCCATATTTCACCTTTTCTACCCTCAGCCCAAACCTTGCTTCTAAGGATGCTTTAGACGTGATGAGTACAAAAGCTAGTATTGCCTGTATTTTCTCATCTCCGAAGGCCTGATTCCATTCTTTTCTGACCCTCTTCTCCACCAGTTATTATCTGAACCTGGACTTAGGGTGGTCTGGAAAGCCTCATTTTCCCCACCTCATTTTGTCTCTTATCAAGCTGGAGGATTCCAGGAGGCTGGAGGATTTTTCTAAGCGTTCAGACCTTTCCCGGCAAGAAAGTATATGATCTAGGTAAGTCTGCTAGACAAGATTTCTTTTTCAAGAAATCCTTTTTGTTTTAATGGTAGAAACTTATCTTAGAATAAGATTAATATTAATCTATAGAAGAGAACAAGATAAAGATAGATTTTGCCTATTAAATTTAAGAATGGCAATCAGTTAAGTGTCTACTAAGTACTGCTAAATTAAAATAAAACACCAGGAGAAGTACATATGACAGACTATAGTGTATTAAATGATTTCATTATTCTCTGATAAAATGAATAACAAATGGATTTGGAAATTGATGCAGTGTTTTGAAAAAAACTATTCCTGCAGAATTACAATAAAATTAGACAGAATTTATGTTTCCACCACTACAATTTCCATTGCCATCTCACAACACTACTTGTGGTTTTTAATATCTATCTATGTGGCTTTCTTGAGTAGAAATTGAAATTAGTTGATCATGCACAAACTACTTAGGAATTAATCTATATTAAATTAGAAAAACTAGGTAAAATAAGATATGTAGCATTTGTAATGCTAAACAGTAAAGATATCTTACATGTACTAATTGTGTATGAAGTAGACAAATGGTTCAGCTTCTCTATATTCTAAGTAAGTTTTCTCGAGGCACAGCCTTGTTATCCCTTCAGGTAGTTTTTACTGTTTTATACCTCAAAGATCACCATAGATTAAATTTGGTTCCAATAGATTTTACTACTGAACCAGACTATTTAAAATTCTCCATGAAATATAAAGCTAAGCTTAAAATTTATGAACGGGAGCATACAGTGACATAGGGCAGATAAAAAGAATGCAACTTAACATGAAGAATTATTAGTAATAACATTGCAATCAATCACATTTCTTATCCACTCATATGCCTTTAGATTACATCTTAAATAAAGCTCTGCTAAGGACAAATGGTGCAGTGCTGAGCTGAGCACTGCAGATGGAGTTTTCATAGGACCACGATGGAATTCATCACTTCAGTGCCCAGCTCCTTGCTGGAGCTTCACATGTGCCTCTCCTATCATAGGTATAAGAATTAAACTAGCTTTTGTTCGATAAAGAAGATATTACACACTTTCTTTAAAAAACAGCAACAAAAGCTCCAGAACCTGCTCTCCCCCTAGCCCCATATTGCTAGCTGTTAAGATTATAAAAAATGTTAAAATCAAATTTAAAAAGAAATGAAAACCTACAATGATGCTTTGCAGAGATTTGTATCCCTTCTCTCACAGGATGGTAGGCAGAAGAGGTCTGTGTTAATCTAGCTATTGTTCTCACTGCTACCTGCTGAGTAATTCCAGGGTCATAGAAAAGAAATAGAGATAGAAAATGTGGGATGTGGGAAATGCCTCACTTGGGACTAATTCTGTCCTCTGCAAAGAGCACTGAGACTGGGGGATAAGGCCAACAGACAAGCAGAGTTGCAGCACCACATTTTGTTGATTTCTTTTTTGCATTATTCTTTCCAACAAATAAGCAAGAAATAAGAAGTGTCAGAAATTCAGGAAATTAAGAGACCACAAGAAAAACAACCAGCGAAAGATTGCAATCTGAGTTATCCAGGGGAAGGGCAGTTAGAAGGGAAGTGGAGCTGCTGCCAGCAACATGGAAGACAAAAGCAGCACGAAAGGAAAAAGCCCCAGCGTATGAGTGAGCGCAGGCCTTTATTGTAATTAAGCTGATGGCATGAAGCAGGCAGCACACAGCCTGGATCCAGGCTGCCATCAGCTCACCCTCAGCCCACAGGATTTCTGTGCGGAGGTTGGGGCATGTCACAGGCCCCCTGAAGGGAGGCAGAGTGCTGTCAGGAGCTCTGTTTGCTGTGAAGAATAGTCAGAGCCTTACCTAGAAGCAGAATTTTCCAGCCTGCCTGGTGTTGCAGTTTAATCAATACTTCACTCAGATGGCTGTTACATTAGGACTAAAATGAAGTTTATAGTCAGCTCACAAGATCCTAAATCCCAGCATTCACTCCCAAAACATCTCTTCCACTGTTTTTACCTGTCCAGCCAAGAGTTAATAAGCACCAGGATTAAGCAGGAGTACTGAACACTCCTAATCCATGGCAACAAAGGACGAACAAGAGGATATTCACCGTTGTTTCAAACTGTACGAAAAGCTCCAGATAAATTAGGAACTTTGAAATTACTTTACTTCTGCTCTTTGCTGTCTTCTGTAAGTCACAGCAAACCACGCTGGGAAGATAACACGTTCCAGGCAGAAAAATATGAAGACAATAATTCATGCAGAGTCAGTTCTTTTCTAAACCTATGCAAATATTACACAGAAAAAGCAGCTGCAGATAAAGGACAGAATGGTTAGCTGCACTGCTGTCCTTTGACCAGCTCAAAGCTTCTTCCCTGATAGATTAAATTAATATTTTGCAGCGTGTGTACAGATGTGAAAGGTATGCAGGCCAGTGTTCCTGTCACAGTGCATTCAAGTAGCTAAGGAACATTGCAATGGGAGAAACAGTGGAGCTGCTGCAACCTATAGAGAAACCCGCTGGTGAGGAGCACTGTGCTCAGCCATGAGACTTCCACAACTGCAGGTTATCCATTGCCACTTCAGCATTAAAGCAACTCTGCAGGACTATCTTGAAGGGGGTTAAGTGGAGAAAATGTTCAACCAAAGCCACGAGGAGAAGTCTTATCCTACATGAGAAGTATTAAGAAAAATCCATGCAGTTGCTTGCTTCTGTCTTTCAAGTTTATCCTCAGAAACGTGCCTCTTTGGCTTGAGCATAGTTTCTTTGATATTTGTGTCATCTCCTCTGATCAGCTAAATACTCCTGTTGCTAGGAACTCTGCCCTATTGAGCTGAGGTACAGGTGAGCAAAAGGTGACACTCCATAGCTGTGGAAGGCCATGAGCATGGGCAAGGGCTCTCAGAGCACACGTGCAGCATCATCTTGATGGAATTACTTCAACACGGCACTGAGAGCACAGTGCACATCAAGGGGGTGACATAACCTGTTACTTAGAATGACACAGAAAAAGTCCTCACAGATACAAAAAAATAATAATCAAAGGCAATATTGTACATTTCTTTCTTCATCTTGTTCCAAATAAGCTTATTTCTTTCTTATGGTGCTCAAATTATGCAATATTTTTAAAGATCTAGTAGCAGTACTTCTTATTCCCATTTCCTAGCTGATGTTTCTGATGTCAATCAGATATGATTACTTCTTGTATGACTTGAATTTAACTCAGTCTAAGGGCTTAAACTGTGAGTTTTGCAGATTCATTGTTATAAAATGAATTTGATGGATGACAATCACCTAAAAAGATACAAGACCAGCAAATTTCCACAAAGACAATAAAAACGGGCTTCTTGTTTAGTAGTTTAGAGACCAAAGCTCTTGCAGCTCAGCTAATGTGGAAGGAGGTGAGGCCAGTGATCAGCTGCACTGTTGGCATAGGCAGAGCAGCCCACAGGAATGGAGCTGCAGGAGTGGCTTTGGCATCTGAAGTGCTAGGAAGTTGCTCTGGGTGATTCTCCACACAGCTATGGATCTTCTGACTTTGCTGAGGCATTTTGGCCCTCCCATGTTCAGCATAAAGTATTGATACATGTGTTGGAGCTACAGCTTCTTCTCAGGGTCAGGAATCTAAACCAGAAAGGTTATGGGGCCCCAGCTTGAGCTGGCTTAAAGGACCTAAGCACTCCTAAGAGTGAAAGGGCAGATGTGAAAGCTTTTACCCTGAGGGCAGTGGAAGATGTCACCCCTACAGTGCCAGCAGGAGACCCTATAGAGCTCACAGCTGCTTTTCACTCAGCACACACTGAGAAGATGCATGCCTCTTTCCCCACTTGGGAACTTCAGGGATTTCAGATGCCTTACCATTCAGTAAAGCACTGTCTGAAATTACGGAGTCTGTGAAAGTGCACTCTCCATTTTGTTATTCATTAACTGCCTCCAGCTCTTTTAGTATGCCACAGTAACCTTCTTGTTCTGAGAGCTGGGGAGAGAGATGACAGAGCAAAGGGCAGCACAGACAACATCAAGAAGCCAGAAATGCACAGAAAGCAGGGAAATGTTGTTTCATCCTTTTGTTACAGCCACTTATTTCCATGCTGAAAGGCAGCATGTGGGCTGAGATGCCTTACTTTGCATTTTACACAGGAACTCTGGGAGCTCGTCTGCGTTTGTCACTGAAGGGGAATGGCCCAGTGCAGTTCCAGTCTGATGGCATTAAACCACAGCTGTTAAACCCACCTACAGTGGGAAAGTGAGAAGAGCTGCTGAGAGATTCAGCTTTCAATTATAAATAATCTGATGTAGCAGGCAAGTTATTTGGGTAAGTAGGGCCTGTAGGTTTCTTCCTGTTAGACTGCTGCTTTTCAAGGATACTTATTAAGATCCCATTTAAGTGACATGAGATACCTGAGAGGACTTTCCTTTTCAGTTGCTTCCACTACATATTTTCTTCCTCTGTCAACTCAAGCTTTGATGCTCTACTCTATTATCCCACCTTTCCTTCATCTTTCATGTTCTGAATTTATTAACAGCTGCAAGTAGGCTGCTGACATGCCCAGGAGTTACCCATGAGCTCAGAACACTTTTAAGATGCAGTGAGACTAATGAAAAAAGATTGTTAAATGCCTCAAATACTAATCTGGGATTCAGGGAGACCATACTAGAGACTCTCCTTGGACGGTTCTCTTGAGACCTTAGGGAAGTGCCCTTTTCCTCTGGATTTTAATCCCCCTCCAGAAGACATGAGACCTTTTCTGTCTCTGAACTGCACTGTAATGATGGCATTCCAACACAAACACACAGGGCTAGTTAAATTGTTTGTAACAAAGCATCACTCCACTCATCTTTCTGAAAGTTCTGAAAGTTCCTTCATGGAAAAAGAGATCTTTAAAATGAAATAACTGAATTGCTGTTGTTATATTAAGGGGAAAAAGGATTAAGATGTTTTGGTCTTACTCCAAATATCATTTTCCAGATTAAGATAATTTGTCCTCATTATGAGGCTTAGTAGACAAATATTGCTTACTTACTTGTTATGGTTTCCAACATCTGTAATGCCCCAATGATCTCTTTCACAAACTAGCCCAAGTCAAACCGAAGGCTCCCCTTGGAAACTGTGCATGAGGCTGGAACTCATCCCGCTCACGACAAGGCGGGATTGTGCAGTCCATGAACACTGAGCTTATGCTTCTATATTGCACATGATTAACACAATTTACAGATTGGTACTTGTCTGTCAAGCCCCAGTGCTGCCATTTGAAGAGGTTTTTTAAACAATAAAATTGCTACTGAGTAATTGACATTTTCTTTTGCCTCTCAGAATATATACAAGCTGTTTTTTTGCAGCTAAGATTCTCTTGAAATGTTTGCAGGCACATATTTCCTGCTACCAAACTGAAAATCAGATTACTGTCTTGAGTATGAGCTGGAGTTCAGATGAATGTTTATTTGGCACCATGTTCATACGGTTATGCACAAGTGCATAGAATTAAAATAATAATTTCTACTTGATTTCATGCTTCTCTGGCTTAATGGTCTCTGATGTTTTTTAGCAGATCCATTATACATACTTAAATATAGAAAAAATGTACTGCAAGGAGAAAAAAAGAAGAATATACTGGCGACCAAATTTACTCCAAAGTGATGTTGGAAAGGAAATTGCAAATACGACTTCTGCTAGGATTTGCCACCATCTCTCCTGGATGATATGACTTTGAGGTATTCAGAATAAGCAGTGTTGTACCCAAAACAATTTTCTGCATTTTGTCTACAAAGAAAAAACAGGAGTTGTCAGAATTTTAAGTGCAGTTGAATGTAATTAACAAATTGCTCAAACAAGGCTTGATTAAAATGTCATTTTGAGACTCTTTGATACCTACAGCTCCTTTCCTAAAGCCACTCAGTACCTGCTCAGCTTAACCCCATACCAGTCAAAGATCTTGTCACAGAGTAAAGCGTAATGACTGTTTTACTCTGCAGTTTGACAGCATCTTTTGCTTTCCATCCAACACAGATGGTGAGTACCCAGCGGGGCAGGAAGGGACACCGAAAGGCTGCTGATACTTCCAAGCAGGGGTTGTCATTTTGGATGCCACTGTCAAAAGCCAAGCAGTGGAAAAGCATCCCTTTCAGGGCAGCGCTGCAGTACCACAAAGCATTGGTAGGCTAAGTGTGCTCAGGCAGTCTTATCTGTGCAGGGACTCGAGAGATTTCAAGGAAAGAGAATGAAGATTGTGTAAATACAAGTGATGCCTTGTAACATGTGCAAGAAAACTTTCTTACCTTGAGCTACACCAGCACTGCTTACTGTTCACAGCTTTCTCACCCTTCAGCTTTTGGAAATTGTCAACATATTGGCGTGTTTTATTGTGATATGTCAATACATATATGGCATATAAATTATGGAAAGAAACGTACTCAAGCACTCAAGTTAGTATAGCTTGTCATGTCTGGCATTTTTAATACATTCCACTTCTTCCCCAGAAGAAAGAATGCCAGAGCATGAACATTTATTTGGAGTTCTCTAGCAGTGATATGTCATAACCAGGGGTATTTCACAATTATGACTTCTTTGTCTCAGCGTAAATCATGCTTTAAATGATAAAGTAAATCTCAGCGAAGGCATAGGATTTTCTGCACCGGTGTCTGAGTGCTGTGCATGCAAGAGAAGTAGACATGGGCCTATCCCCACAAAAATTAATTTTCTAGGGAGCTTTGAATTTTGCATATTTAATAATTACATAAGCATTTTTGTTTGGTATTATTATGGTAAGTCTATATTTTATTAGGCCTCTGATGATTTATAATAATAAATGTTTGTTCAGCAACAGCTGGTCTCAGATCATTATCCTATCAAACATACTTTATTTATCCCACCTCATTTTTAACCCTTGTACGTTTTGTTTTCTTTCCCTACAAAAAGCATCAAAGCAGGAAATAAGTCAAGTTCCCTTTAAAAATAATTCATAGCAAATTAAAATCAGATGCTTGTGTACCAGGCATTGAGTAGTACTTAAGCATGCAAATCATGCCACCTGCAGAATTTGTGGTGTGCTCTTGATGGATGCTGACTGCTTTCATGCTAAGGTACCCTCTGACCTCCCCACATTGTTTCTAGCTTCTTAAAGAATAGAATTCTTGTATTGGCAGCAGGCAGGATGCTACTAACTGCTGTCAGTGGGAGCTCTTCATACCATCAAGGAAAAGGAATCTACTTACTATTAATGTTGTGTTTCTTTGAAGTTTTTGGTGTGCTTTACATCTAAAGCTCCAATGGAGACATAAGTCTCTTGTATAATAGCGAGGAAAAAAGATCCCTCTCTCAAGTAGCTGAAAGGTGTATAAAGGTGTGGATCCACCAAATGGTAGCCAGCTTAGCTCTGCTTTCCCACCCCTGGAAGCAGCCTCCTGGCCGGATTCTCACCTTGCTCTTAGAGGGATTCAGTGGTTGTGTGTACCCAAATAAAAGCCAACCTGCTTACAGTGACAACACCTATGTTTACCTGATGGAAATGCTGATATGCTGAGGAATGCATTATAGTTTCAATCTTTTTTCTTTGAATGAGAAAATGTTTATTGCTGGACTTGATGACCCTCACAAGTTCCTGTCAGCCCCTATGATTCGGTGGTCTTGTGGCTGAAGGGAACATATCACATTCATAACATAGATCTGAATGTATTCCTGATTAGATAAAAGCATAACTAAGAGGAGAAAGAAGTAGAGCCTTTCATTCAGCTGCCCAGGGTTAATCATGGGAATACAGAATATTTAGGTTCAGATCCATCCTCCTTATTTGAAGCAGAGAATTGAACCTGACACTTCTCCTCATCCCAAATCAGAGTGCATTAGCCATGAGACCAAAGAGTCAATCCCTCAGTTTTCTTCTACCTTTTTCTCAAACCCAGTTAAAATCGACATTATTTAAATGTAAGTAACTTCAGGAAAATAGAGAAGAAAGAGATGGCTGCATCTCACATATCGTAGTGAATACAGCATTTTTCTGTAGTAGGACACCAAACTGTAACACAAATTAAGTAGAGAAATACAAGCTACATAATACTGAGACAGGTAGTGTCAAAGTGTGGGTCTAATGCAAAGTCTACCAAAATGATGAGGTATATTTCAATTGACATAAAAGAATTTGGAATCTGCATAACAGTGTCCAGTCTGGATGTTTTAAAATCATTTCTTCATGCTTTTAACTTAAAAAAAAAAAAAAAGTAAAAAAGAAAAAAAGTGACTGGCAGAATTATAGATGAGAGGAATTGGTACAGTGGCTATTGATCAAAAGGCAAGATAAATATTCCACATGAGCTCCCTATGAGGCTGAAAGAGGGAAGAAATCTGAAATGCAAATCCCCCAGTAGAAGGGAGAAAGCTTGCTTTGTCTCTTGTATTACCTCATGGGAAGGTACATACCAGGGATATTTTGAGGAGTTAATAATGCTAAACAGCAGTACTAGGACTTGAAAAAGTTTCATGCATTGTGCATGCATGCACACACACGGCTTTTTCTTGCACTAATACATGGCGTGCTGAAAGACTACAAATGCAAACAGCAGTTCTTGCCACAGAAAATGTCTACACGTGTATTTTAAAAGCAAGAACTTTTTCAGTCCTTGTGATCTCAAATAGAGCAAGTTTACAGAATCAGTGTTACCTCAGAGAGCGAGGAGTTCAAGATTAAGTTCTTCTCTTAAGAAGAAAGAAAAGAATTGCAACAAACACTGAAGCATGTTCAGTTATTTTCCAAGTGACTGCTCAGTCTCCTCTCTTTACTTTTGTGTCACTCAGTCACAGCTCTCATCCATGAACACAAGCTATGGCAACTGAGGCAGCAAGAACCTAAATTGATGGCATCATGTTGCTTTGGCTTTTCTTGCCAGGTCTTGTTTTCTTTTTTTAATCTCTGCTGGTACTGTACTCTCAGCTCCCAGTGCCACCTGCTATAAGGATCCCCGCCGCACCATTTCACAGATATATTGCACAGGTTGCTCTAACAGCAGAGAAGCCCTCCTTGTGAAGTCTCCATTATTGCTTTCATGCTCCAATCTGTCCCTAAATCCATTTTAGGATGATGTTATTTTGATTTACAACATCTTGATTTGCTGTATTATTTAACCAAACTGTTTGGATGAAGAGTCCCAGTATGCACAGCATTATTGGTCTTGGAAGAGCCTTCATATTTCACAGAGTACTTTACAAATATATTGTGACAGTTTTCTCTTAAGGTTTTTTTTGTTTTTGTTTTTGTTTTTTTTTAAGAAAGTGTAGGAGAAAAAAAAAGCAAAACCAAAGACTAAAAGGGCAGGAGAAATTAAATCTCAAAAAGAACAGTTGTGCAGAGCTTTTAAATGCATCCTCTGAGAACTGCTGTTCATCTTTTTATGTGAGAGCACCAAAGTGGCAGATTGATTGTCAGGTCTTCTTTTATTGGGGTTATACAAGAACAGCCTAAGATACTCAGATTACTTTTTATTATTATTATTTATTTTATTGCCTGCTTTGCTTTCCTGGTTTTTCTTTGGTTGGGGAGAGGGGAGAGTGGCAGCTATTGTAAGTCTTCATTTAAACTGCTTAATAATGTGGATAATTACTGATTTTATACTTTTAAAAATAGGAGTGGAACAGGGGAAAAATATCAAAAGACTAATCAGGTAAATAAAGATACAGTTTTATAGAGCTTATCTTCGTTGGGCCTGAAAAAGAGAAATAAACAGAAGAATATATAGTGCGTATGATTAGACATCTCTAAGTCTGTGACTGCAGTTCAGATTGTCTTTTGAGAAACCTCGAACCCCAGAATAGCTTTGGTATGGCCTGAAGAAAGGCAAAAGAAATGCTTCTGGGGTAAGTGTTTGGGATGTTTTTTGGGCAGCTGAAAGGAAAAGGTATCTGAGGGCTTTTGGTAAGAGAAATATGCAAAACATGCATAGGTCAAAGCAATGAGGGGAAGAACCAGAACTTGTAGATCAAGAATCCAAGTCACGTGAAGAGAAGTTAAATAACTGAGTGGTAGAAGAGGATCAGAGAAGAAAGTTAAGACGTTATTGTTTGGGTCATTTTTATATTAATGAAGTGTGATGAAATTTCTAACAGCATATCAGCAGCTTCTGTTGGAAGAAGATTAATAATCTGTTTATTATCTTCAAATTTTCAAATTTAAGAGTATTTTCTAATTCTTACTTTGAGCAATTTCTGTGGAAGGGACCGTCAGGGGAAACACAAGTAGAATTGTAGACTGTGAAGTGACAGCAGATGTTAGGATGTACAAATTTATCCATGATACAGAAACATTCCTGTTCCAGTATTCCTCAGGCAGCTCAGATTTATGCATTTGATCTAGTAAAACAGCCATGCATCTTCAGAAAATTCTGCAGTCAAAAACTGACACATTCACGAGAGAAGGCCCTCAGCAATCCACACAGGGCTACTACCTTAAATTTGCTATAACATATTATGATTCACACCTCTAAGTGAAATAGCAGTAAACCATATTCGGCTTTGCAAGTATTATAAACTGGATGATGTTAAAGTCTCACATATTTACAGTCATATGCACATAAAAAGAGCTTGAGTCATCCACTGCTGATATAATAGAGACATATTCAGTGGCAAGGAACATAGAGCAGTGACTTAGATTGATAAATATTGGGGGCTGGAATAGATCTCTGTTCCATTTGCAGGCAGGTGGTAGAATCCAGCTATCACTCTAAGAAATTGAAAGACTCCACCTGACCTGGGAAAGAAATGCTTGACATCTGAAGTTGGTATTTTCACGTTGAAGTCCTTGTGCAGGCACAACTTCTAGATTGCATCAGTCTCATCACTGTCACATCCAGGTACCTTGGAGTCACAACTATACCTTTGTCCACAGTACAGGCGGGGCAGCACTGTACCATCCATGTGTGAGTTGGGGAAAGAGACGCAAAGTAAATTCTGTAAAACCTCACAGGAAGATCTCAGCTGAGTTGAGAAAGATTTCTGAAGACCAACTCATTGTCCTAACCACTATTCTGAACTAAAGATCCACTGCTCAGTCAAGAGTGCCAGAAGTACACAGCATGCTTCCACTGACAAATCACGCAACCCAGAGTTGTTCTTTAAGTTTCCTACTTAAGTACCCATGACTAGTTTAAGCAGAGGTATCAGCACACAGAATTATGCCTTTAAATAAGGCATAACCTTCACAGTGAATGTGAACACAGATGTCAAAACCTTTCAGAAGATATTAGTCTGAACAATTTGCTGAAGTTGCTAAGAGAAGATTGATTTTTGGTACAAACTTGATTTACCATTTTCTTCCTTCAGGCAAAACAAAGTTTTGCTTCCGTCTAACATTGTCTTGTCTTTTTAAGAACATATCACATTTTATTTGAAAGTAGAGCAAACAATACATATTTTTAAAAAAATTTCATGTATATTTTATCCTAAAGCTATCTGTATCATTATTGATTGTTCCTGCAATAAGAAAGTTAATAGGATGAATTGCAAATAGTTACCATAGTAACTACCATTGGTCTCTTTCTCATGAAGAGGAAGCATACAATTAATTTGTCTTTTAATCTACTTTATCGCTGGAAAGCCTATATAAATGCAATAGCATAGGTCCAGACTCATTATATACTTCAGTGTCATTGTCCTTTTATATCATCTCTTCAGATTTATTTGTTTATTTACTGTTTATTGGAAAGAAACTTTTCATTCTGTGCATTTCCCAATGTCTAATTTGTCTTGGATGCAAGCAGAGATGCTAAAGACTGGGATTCTTCCTTTTAGTATAATTCATCCAATACTCAGGAGTTCATGAACTTCCCTCTTGCCCTACCAGGGAAACATTCTGGAGCAAACATTTCCTGTGACCAAAAACATTAGATCTGAGGCCAACAGAATACACAGCTCAACTCAGACAAGGCTTGAGCTGTTTGACACTATATTTTTTAATTGATTTTATTTTATTTTGCATTCTGGTACTTTTACCACATTCTTCGGGCATAATTAATGCAAGTGTTGGATATTTTTTTTTTATTTTATTTTTTTGCCTGAGTAAGGACTTCAGGATTTGGCACACATTAAACTCTCACCATTCCTGGTTAATCAGAGGATAACATCTGTTACCTTCTGCAGGAGCTCTTCTGGGGGCCATTTCCTTAGTAAGTGCACTAAACAACAGACTGTTAAGTAAAGTGTTTCTGATACAGTTTGCACTTCTTTTACATCAAGTTTTTCTGGTAACTTATACTTAACAACTGCAAAGCAGAAGAGTAAAAACATTGATATTTCCCTTCATTTGAAAGGAGCTTTGTTTTATAGGGCGCTCACCTGGGAAGGCTTAGTTTATTTCACCTTGACTCATATGGGACTCAGAAGTATGACCTTCAACATGCTTATTTTCCCTTAAAAACAACTTTCAAGATAAAATGCTATGCTTTTGCAAATTAGACATTATTTGACATTAAATTGAGTATTCCTGCAGTACTCTTCACTTGAGCACAATCAAATACTAAGAATAGAGGAGTATCATTGCGCTATTGCATCTCCTCTTTCACCTTCATTGGGTCATGGCCTCGTTACTGTTGATGACCACAATCCCACTGCTAAACTGGTCTGGAGAAGTCGTAAAAGATGCAGTGATGTATATAGATGTTTTTGCAAAGCAGACCACTATTGGGTGGACACACAGATGAGGAGTCTCAGCAACACACAGTTTTGTAAAGGGTCATTTGGGCAACACAAGAAGAGAAAAGAAAAAAAAGACACTATATCACACAGCAAAGGATTTCTGCAATGAGTGACTAGAGAGGTATTTATTCCAAGAGAGAACATCCCTTGTCATTTAAGAAACACCAAACAACTCCAAGGAGCTTTGGATCAGGTACCAAGGGTGAAAGAATAGTTTCCTTGTACATTGTTCATCCCTACCTCCTGATGGAGACTAGGGAAATTATGCACAACTAAAATATCACCATATGTTCAGGTATGAACCGACAAAGATATATTACAGTTTTACTCCACAAAATAGCAGGTTAACACACTGGAATATTTGCCAGTGGAGTGTTTGGGGAAATCATTCACCACATTTGTATACAGAGAGGAATAGCAGTGGTGGTGGGAAAAGTGGGGAGTAGAGATCCCACCACCTCTCAGAGGAATCAGAAGGAGGAGAGGTTGAAAGGCTGAAGGCACTGAGACAGCAGAGGAAGACAGATAACAAATAATGCAGAGGTCAGAGAGTGGGATTCTCACAGTCACAGTTGCAAGAGGGGAATTTTAAGCAAATTCCTCTCAGTGGAAAGAGCAGAGGTAAATCTTTGTAGACAGGTCATTCATTTCTACCACCTCCTACAACATCAAACTTCAATTTAAACATTTATTAGATTAGTCTGGACACGAGGACTTGCTGAAACTTGCCTCAGAGGGTGTTTCTTTTTTAATTTTATTTTATTTTTAGATCAGCTAATGCAATTGTTTGTTATGAGCATAAGGAGCGAGATCATTCTTTTTTTCTTCTCAGGAAATTCTTGTATCCAGAGCCCAGGACAGAGAAGAATGTCTTATAAAATAAAATCACTTGAATGAAAATGACTAAGGACTTAAAACTTTAGCAAATGAAATGGAGCTTACAAATTAATCAAGTCTGAAGATTAGTAATTGAAAGAAGAGGTAAGGTAACTTAAATAGCAATTCAAATAGTGAGTTTATTAAAAAAGGTTTTTCCCCCATCCTCTCCTTTCTTATAAACCTGGAGTGAATGTTTGCATAGTTTTTTTTTTTTTTTTTTTTTTTTTAAACAGAAAGCAATGACTGGTTCTGTTCATGTTAGTTGACAAATGTACTTTGACAGCTCCCGGGGGAAGAAAAGTTTGGAATGGAATGGGAGAGCAATACGTGTGAGCAAGTCCAGGGAAAAGAATTCATGGTATCAAGACTTGCCCCTTGAGAAGCAGCAACACAGCCACGCAGAACCAGTTCTTCACAGAACTGTAGCCAGTCATTCTCCTCTCTTCACTACCTAAAAGTCAACCTTGATACAAGTATGTTCCTCATATGCATCTCAGCAAGGCCCAGCAACCTACTTCTACTCAAAACAGCAGTGGAGATAGGCCAGCATCTAAAGGTTTTGCACCTCTCTTCAGGCATTCAGCTAAGACTAACTCAGAGATACCCACGCTTCATTTGTGCCACAGTTTAATCTCTAGTTGCCAATTTAATTTATGTTTTCTCAACAGGAGAATTAGACACCTCTGCCTCTGAGCCCATCAACCTATTCCCAAAGCAGATTAATTCAGTTAAGTGGGGCCACTGCTGCTTTTTTTCTGGGTTCAAATCATTAATGTTCTTGTGGCCCACTGGCCTTCTTCATCTTTCTGTTTCACTCATCTAAAGGATGTAGATGCCTTGCCACCCAGCATCAATTCTATTCCCCCTTTCTGTACCTCACATCACTTTTCCAAGGACCAAGAAAACAGATGCTTTTTTTTCCCTCAGGACTCTGACATACATAAAGTGAGCATATTTTATGTGTTTAATAGAAAAAGTAACCTGCAGTTTAGAAAGATAAGCCACACTTTCAAGGAAAGACCATAAAACACACACATTGCCAATACTGATTCTGTTAGGGAGAGCGCTTCTAACATACGCTTCCTCCTAAGGAGTTCCAGTGCTCTTTATGTTTCAAGTACAAGACATATCTGTGTGTACAACTCTGCTACAAACTCCTCAGAGTTCTCCTCCATGAAGGCTTTCTTCTGTAAGGATTACATGAGAGAGTGCCCAGACCCAGGTTCTAGCTATTTATAAAGCATCCCAAGGGACTCCAGCAGCTTTCTCCTAGACCATAATTGTAGCTGCCTGAAAACTTCTCCACCAAAGTGAAGATACTCAAGAACTAGAGGCGGGAAACCACTGAAAACTTTATAATCTAGTCTAATAGCACAGGTGTAACCCTTCCACTGGATCCCATCTTCAATTTCTGATTTTTTTTCCCTCCATCCTTAAATTCTTTGACCTGGATATGATCCATGAGAATATTTCTCTAATAAAAATCCTAATTTCAGTTAATCACACCCTCATCCAGTTTTTGTATGATTTGGTCTCAGCAATAATCCTGCCAGATTCCTTAAGCCTACAAAGCATATGCTTCCATTAGAGGAAGAAGGGCTTTGTATTATCATCGCTCTTTCTTCCTTTATTTGGGCAATAAATGCTACAGTCACATACGTAAATTATCATTGCATTGTCAGTTTATAGTTGCAGTTTAGCTGTAACAGATCTTCCTGAGATGAACTTCCTGCATGTCACTAAAACAGCTCCCATATAGGAAAAAATAAAAATAAAAAAAAATAGCCTTGCTTAAGCATTCTTTTAATTATGAGAATATTTATTGAGATGTCCCCTTGTGCTTTTGTGTACACAAGTCAGATTATTTGGTGAGCACCCAGGGACTGATTCAATTTTTTTTTCTTGTTCCAGTGCTATATGATGTTAGTGGAGTTGTTTTGAATAACCCTCTTATAAATTAGGTCAGGATCAGGTTCTTTTAGTGGATGACACTGCTGTTATCACCACTTATTATAATTTCCCATTTTCTTTTATGAACTTTCTCAGTGCATCAGCAAAACTTGTGAAGAAATCTCTAAAAAACAAAGCTTTATTCATTATTATTATTTATATATCCAGCTTTAATGTTATCAGTTGTTCGGTTTGCTGCACTGCACCGCAGGCTCATTTTGTGGACCATTCTGAAGGGTTAGTGGGCAGATTGGTATCATTATATGGTTTGTTCCTTCACTGGGCTCTTCCAATATCTCCTCCATTGTAATCTTGAATCATTAACTTCATTATAATAAATAAATCATGTTTATAACAGCAGTGCTGGCTAAAAATAGGACTGGTTGTCTTGAGCACAGTAAAAATGGGGAAAAGAGACCTGAAGCACAGAAACTAGCTGAGAAGAGGGAACAGCAGGAAAATCTAAATATGAACTAAGCAGCGTTTTTGAGGCTGGGACAGGGAAAGACACACAGAGGGAGCTATGTGATCCTGCAGACATCCTTTTATTCCTGTGCTTTTGTTTATAGTTTCAATCCTTTTAATGGGTGGCAGGGCATTACTCTCACAGGAGTTTACCACTGAAAATAAAATAAAATAAATAAAGGAGAAGAGGGTTGTTGTAAGCAGCCAACCAGTCTAGGTGAGAAAATATTCAATCTAAAAGCTGCATAGACTCTTAGATAGAGTTTGATAAACAGCACATGCCCCAAGGGCAGCCACTGCCTTAAATTGTTGCATACTGCTGCCACGCCCAACTGCAATGGCAATTTTCAGGTTGCCTTCTCCTCATTCAATTTAGCAGTTCCTTTCCTCATCTTTTTAAATATCCTCCAAGTTACATTCTGTAACTGTGGGCAAGTAACATTCAATTTCAGACAAAGCCACAATTTTCCATCCAAATTCCATGTATGGAACCAGTGTTGTGCATATGGGAACACATATTTTGCTGCTGTAGTTCTCCAGAATAGATGTGGAAATGCCTAGGATGGTCAAGCTGTGTTTTCTGAGCAGTAAGGAGGGGTGCTAGACCACCTTTCACACTGTGTGTACCAGATTCTAGAGGAACACAAATAGTATAGAACCTCCTTTACCCTACACTTGCTTCAGAGGAGCTGTGGGTCTGACTCAGACTGCCTAATTAGAGGGGGAAGAAATGAAACATATGGCTTGCTCATTTTCATAGCTGGTTTTTGAAAGACTATCGAAAAACATCAGAGGATCACTCCTACTTAAAACACTTTCTGGAGGGCAAAGGAAACTGGTTGATTACCAGTTCAAGCCTTGATATCTGAAATTACGAGGAGAGCATGTGCAGGAACATGGCAAATATAGCTTTTTAAAGACCTTGTATTTCTTCCAGTGGAAATGGCAAAGCTGTGTGCCCACATTATGGGAGAAGTGGAATGCTTGATAACTCTCAATAAGAGTGCAGTGCTGTTTCCTGTGCTGACATGTGCTTGAAATGATTATTTTGATAATGTCACTAATGAATCTGTGCAGCCTGCTGAAGGAATTCAGTTCTATTGTCATTCTTCTCTCCAGGAAAATTTTAAAAGGATAAGCTGGGGGAAAAAACCAAATGGATTTCCCATCCAGAGAAAACTATTGCATCTAAATTGTACATTAACTGGGCTGTGTTCCACACAGGAGAACATGAACTTCTGCTGCACCACCTTTTTTTTCCCACGTTCAGGATAATTATGAATTTGTCCTTGCCTTACCTTGTTCCTTTTTTTTTTCTTTTTTTTCACAGTTCTAGTTACTTTTTCCTACTAAAAACTTATTTAAATGCTCAGAAGAATAAAAGGACTGGTCATTGTGGTGTGCTGTACAAGCAAAGTCATCTGGTGTACTCTCCTCTACTGCTCACTGATACAGCTCCCAGCAAAACCCAGCACCTCCAGCACCACAGCCTTGCTGGACTGAATATAAAGGTATAAAAACATCCCTCTGTCTCTCAGTAGCGCCTCCACCTGGATAATTTTTATATATTGTTTGCTGAGTTTGCATATTGTAAATAGGGAACAGCAGGTAGCACCAGGCCGCAAGGGCAGTCAGAGGCCTTGGGGGTCCTGACAGGCCTCAGCTGCAGCACCTGCAGGTCCTTGCCCTCCTCATCGAGTTGTGGCTGGCTGTGGGCTGAGCTTATCTCGACTGTGACTTGGTGGTTGCTCTCTTGGCTGTGTTTTGTACACATGTTATTGTCACAAACGTACCTCATGATCTGGAGCCCTGGCTGAAGTTTGCTGCCATCCGTGGGCCTGCCCTGCCTGCTGTGCTTCGCTTCTGTGGGACTGCGTCCTGTGCAAGGAGCTCCAGCCCCACGTTACTCCTGTTGGTGGTTCACACAGTGTGGAGCACAGAGCCAAGAACTCGGCCCTAGGCTGGGATGTGCCCCCAAGGCCCGTGGTGTACTGCAGGGCAGTCTTGTACCAATGCACTCTGAATGGCTTCTTGCACAGTAGAGAGACCTGCACTGAGATGGAACTGTCTGCAGTAGAGAAGACATATGCCATGCTTATGCTCTGTCCCATGCTGCTAGAGGCCGCAACAGCTGTGTCACAGTCACAGGTAAGTGTCTTACCATCACTGGGGATGCTTAAATTGATGCTGACTGGAAAGGAAGAGGTGAGAAGGAATTCAAGAAGGCATGGTCCTGGCTATCAGCAGGGTTGGAAGCCTTTCTTCCTTGCTGAGGTGTATATACGTTACCTATATGGCTGTACAGGGAATGAGCGTTGCAAACCTGAAAAGCACTGATTTTTGGAGAACACAGTAAATAGCCTATGGGGAGAAAACAGGATAAAAAAGGCTTGAGAAGCACAACTCTTAAAAGTAAAAAGTAGAGAGTAGTCGTCAGAGTTGTGTTTAAGACCTATAGCCATGTGCCTGGTTCTTTAGGGTATATATATTATGCCTGCAGTTTAAAATGTATATGCCTATAGCTTAAATGATTATATATATTTATATATTTTCAGTATTATTTATATATAAATAGCACTGATTGCTCATACATTCATTAGTAGACCACAGCTGAGAGACCCATTTCTAATACATGAAGGGGGTCAAGGTGGTGATTATATACCACTTACCTTTCTGCTGACAAACACTTCCTCCGTGAAAGCCTTTTCTCCTTCACAGACAGCATTTGACATCAGCTTTCCCAGGCATCTTCTAATTCTACCTGCAACTGACTTCACCAGATGGCATGACATCTCCCAAGCTTCTCTCTCTAAACCCCTAGTTGGAGTACAGCCTTGTGCAGCAGTGTTGATTGTCAGCAGTCAGCAGGGCTCTTGTATCTCCAACAATAGCTAACACAGAACCACAGAGAACAGTTTTGCATGGAAATGCACAAAAGACTTAGTGAAAAGCAGATTATAAAGTACATAAACACATAATCTTAGTCGTATTCCACAAAGTAAATTTACTTTCATTTCTGAAGGACAATAGAATTGTCATGGCATATGGGATAAATGAAAGCAACTCTAATACTGCATAAACTTTCTTCCTTTTTTCTTCTCCTGGTTTGTCTCAATACTGCTGCAACAAATCCTCTGTCTGAGAAAACTCATTCAATGTGACTAGACCTTGGATTCCTGCTTGTAGATGAGCCTAGAGGAGAATGTCCAAGATCTCTGAAGCTGAAAATTGAAAAATGAATAGGAGTGAGAAGCTCAATCTCTCAAAGCTCATGTACAGCATTTCAGAATGCTTCACAAAGCTTATATATAATTCCAGTTAGCATATAAGCTGCTCATATGGTAATGTGTTGGCTTCCTTTTCTGTTTCTTTGCAGTTGGTGAAGCAGGAAAAAAGTCAAGTCATAAGCATGTTTTAACCTCCACATTTCACCATACCTGTAAAACAAGAGGTTGCATCAACCTTTGTAGGAGGGAGTAATAGCTGATAATTTATATGTGCAATTTGAGAAAAGCACAGTTCCGTGGGGTGATTATAGCAATAAATAACTGAAGTAGAACACCCTTGTCCTAACATAAACCCAACTTAATTTTTCCTAACACTCTGCATGAAGAACCTGATCTGGGACTGGGAGGGTGTGGGGGTGGGAGGGGGGGTTGTAAGAGAAGCATATATAACATTCTTGTGGAAGTCAAAGAAAGATCAGCTGAAAGTAAGAATTCAGCTTAGGAATTTAAGATCCATACATAGGATAGTAATTTATTTTGCAGCAACAGCAGTGATGTTCTCTTTGTTATGACAAGTAAAAATAGAGAGGCAGTAGCAAAGGCAATATATGCTGTTGTACAGGTAAGCTGTTTAGGGCAAGAACTGTCCTTTTGTTTTATTGGCACATTACCTGACACAACCTTGTTTAAACCAATGAGTTGAATTTTCTATGAGCCAAAATGATGACAATACTATCACACATTTAACGATAAGTTGATGACCTCTAATAAATATTTTTGGTTTAGTTTCATTTTAATTTAAAAAATGTCTGTAGGTAGAAGAAGCATGAATCACGTGTTCACAACACTCTTTTCTAAAACTGCAGTGTTAATATCCACTGCCAGCCCTGCAATGTGTTTTGCTGAAGGAACCCAGACAGTATTTATCTTTTTACTTTGGCTTTGCAGTTTTCTACCCCCAGCCCATTACAAGGTTTATCAAACAAAATATGGGACAGACTAGTAGGGCAACATTCTATAAAGGAATTTACTGGAGATCTGGAAAAGCAGTTGCACGGTTGCTCCAGATTAGTGGAGCTGAGCACCTGACAGACGGTACCTGTTTAATCCCTCTTCTCTATTCAGCACTGTGTCTGGATCTGTTCTCATTCCAGAGTCCTTGACTTGCTCTCACTTCAGCCATGTGCACCCAGGGACATCTCCATTGAATATCTCTTCTGGCATTAGATACTGCAGTATGGCATGAGGAGGGAGGCAGGTAGATCCTTTCTGGTAGGCCTTTCTGAAACGCACCTTACCATGAAGGGTTTCAAAGATAACAGCTTGGGATCCACCTGGCAGCCCAAAGGCAGCCAGTTCGTGGCACAGCAGAACAGCAATGGCACGCGCTGTGAACAAGCAGTTCTGCATAGCAGGCAGGTGGCCACTAGCTTGCCTTCCACATGGCCTCTGAGGGCTGCCTCAAGTGGGGCTTGCTGCTGTATTTTAAAATTACAGAGTTGCAGGAAGAGTTATACCACATTTCTCATCCAAAACTTTCTGGCCCAACAAACCTTCTCTTTGCTCTTGCTGCCAGTTGTGCATCCAGTAAATTCCCTAAACTCTCAGTTTAATCTAGAGATCTTGGCTTTGCGCTCTCAGCCTCTTGGTTCATGACTCTACCCTGCTGGAATGCCTTTCCCAGCAGTGTCCCAGCCAGGTGGCCCTCATTCAAACAAACCTCATTCTTGGTGCTATTATGGTAGAGCCTAGGTGGTTAGGGTTACTGTGATGTTTTTTACGTTTAAAATCTAGCAATAGATGTCTAGCCTACTTATTCCACTGGACTGGTGCCTGTAGACGTAATGAGCATCTCGAGCAGGAAATTGCTGCATACTGCAGATGAGGTGGCCCATAGCTTAGACCTCATCAAGCTCCTGTGTTCATAGTGAAAAATACGTTTACATAGAAATTACAATTGAATGGAGAACTGATTTGATTTTCTGCCTGAAGTGAGGCTTTTTTTTTTTAACTGAAAATATTTTCTTTGCTAAAGTTTGCTTTTCCTGCAGAAGTTCTAGAAATTTCTAAAATGAAGAAATTCAGTTGAAAAAAAACCAAAAACTTTTGAAGTCTCAGAGGACAACTTGTTACTTTCGACTTGTTTGTCAAATGATTACTCAGATGTGTCACACTTGATAAATACTTTATGCTTTTGTTTCCCAAAACTGTATTTTTGGGAACATGAGTTCTGCAAAAAAACAGCAACTGAAAGCAAACAGAACACCTTAATCTCCAAAACAATGGCACTTAGCTGATATGTGAAAAAGAACAAACATCTCTTAGTCCTCAGAGTGGAGATTGAGGTACCTTTTACAAGTCAAATAATCAGCCTGAGAGATCTCATTACTGTCTGACTGCTCCCCCTTCTTTCGCCTGTTCGCTGCAACATCAGTTCTTCTGGTACATCCATAATGCTGCACTTTATCACCTAATTTGAGTTCCAAAGAAAACAGAATGATAGGAGATGTTACTTATCATCTGGTCTATTCAAGGATTTTTTTTAATTTAGGCTGAAATTTGGGTTGAAATTGAGATCAGTAAAGAACCTGAAAGTCTTGTGCAGTGTAGGTCTTCAAGTTCTAAATGCTTATGTTGAAACAAGTGGGTGAAATAAACTTTGAAGGTGGGGTATGAGGCAGACACTAGCTGAACTTCTGCAATCTGCTGTTGTGACTACAGCATATGATAGAAAACATGTAAATCACTGATAGATTTGGGTCTTCAGGCTGTAGAGACAAGCCATGTTCTGTTCTTTTGCCCAGTGTACTTGATGGAGCACCTGAGCCACAGTTCCTGAGGGGAAAAAAAAACCAATTCCTGAAGGGGAGGAAAAAGAAAAAAAGCTGATGCCTGGTGATTTTAGTGGCGCTTACAGTAATGTATGGTGGAAAAAAGGTATCTGACCTGCTTAGATGTTGTTTTTACCTCTGCCTACATTCACAAGTGTCAAGGAACTGCTTGTTTATCACACTCATTGGTTCCATACTTCATTTTACAGCAGTTCCAAATGGTGTTCTTTAATTAGTTGTTTTCTGCATGCACCTACCTAGCTTTATTTACTCCATCTGCCCAATGCTGGAAGTGGACTGGCCAAAGGAAGAGGCATAGGTGCAGGAGCTGGGGTTTAGGTCATGAATGATGATGTGCAAGAGCATGAATGCTGTCAATAGCAAATTGCAGATCCTGGAATGGACAGTGGAAGCAGCCATACAAGGGCAGTGCAGGGTCCAGGTCAATGAACTCTTCTAAGAAATAGGTTAATTTCTCTGAATTTCAGACATCTGAGGCTGTATGATGTGGCTGGGAGACTGAACTTCAACCTCCATACTTGGAAGGTTTTCCTTTTAATGATTTTACCTTTCATCAACCACAAATGAAGAGCAAAGTTCTTGGTTATTTTATTGCTGTTCACTTTCTGGAAACAGAAGTAAGGGAATACAAGATGAGAACAAAATCCTTGGTCACCTTACACGATGGGGATGTTGTATAATGAACAGCTAGGTAAACAGCAGTCTTTATTAACACTGAGGAAGCTAGGATGAGAAATAACCTCAATAAATCTCACCATGAACCCATGTTTTCAACTAAAAATATATTTTAAATTCTTTACATTTACTTGATTCTCATTCATGTAAACTCATCTTTTTTTTAACTAAAAAAAAAAAAAAGAAAAACATTGGTATTTATTTCCCATGTAAGTAAAACATAGATTGCAGGAGACCTGCACAGAAACTGTGCAAAGTTATGACCCACTGAAGACAAGCTTGTATGTGTCCCTGTGGTTCCTATTCCAAGCACTGAGGTGGAGGTGCAAGTCCCCTGCTGATCCCATGGACTCCAGCTTGTAAAGAAGTGGAATTTCCTCAACCATACTGAAGCTGGTTTAAATTACATCAGATTTATGACTTAATGACAAGGTTTTGCTTAACCTTTGTTAAGGAGACTTCTGATACATGCCAAGTTGTGACATTTTTTCAGGAAACCTTTTCTTGTTGGCTGAGTCACTGCATTAAGAGTGCTTGATATACACAACCCCCTATCAGGGCATGCTGTCAGTCATTTTACCTTCTCTGCAGGAATACTCTATGCTGATAAAATGCTTCATCAAAGCCAAGAGGACTTGCATTAAAAACTATGATAATTGCATCACTTTATAAAACTATTTTTAATCCTATATTTTTCCAAGGTCTTATATTTGTTCAGAATTACTGATTATTACCTTTTCCAAGAGGAAAAGCATATTCAGTGCCACAATTATACATTATAGCAGGAATATACAATAAAGCATCAGCTCCATTTGTTTCTCCTTAGTTTTCTAATAAACAATAAAATAAAAAAGAAACAACATATTTTCTGAAAGTTTTGGGGTTTTTTTTGCATTGGTTTCCTGCTCTCTGGAGAAGTAAAACAGCCTTGTTTCCAATTGTGAGATAATTTGTGTAATATAACAAGATTTCCAGATATATTGTCTTGTGTTTTGTGTAGCTCACGACAAAAATGCTTTCTTTTTGAGGAGGAATAAATGCATGGTGACACAGGCTAGAAGGGGGGAGGGGAGGGGTTGTTTTGGTTTGAGCTTTTTTGCTTGCTGAATTAACATTTTATGCACAGTTGAAGATTTGCTCTTGAAGGATTTAAAATTGAAGCATTTGAATTGTTGGGAAACGGAAGGGAGGGGGACTAGGGCACATGGGAATTTAACAATCAGGTTTGCACTGTTGAGAAGAAAAGAGTGGCTATTTTTTATTAAAAACGTTTGTCCAGGTGGCAGGCTGCATGTGTTCAGATAGGGAATATTTCCTATTTGCTTGGCACAATACTGGCTTTCACAACTGATTTTTTTCTTTCACTCAGCCCCATAAATACTGCATTTTTATATGGAAATTTTTACATAAAGCTAAAATTAGTTTACATACTTCTCTACTTTTGGAAGGAAGGCTGAATGCTGCTCAGTTGAAGTGACATTGGGTTATATTGGAAGGAATGAATAGATGATGGTTTAAATGCCCCTCTGGAATATGGATGCCGACATTTTGATTAATGTCTTTGTCATGGGTAGAGATTATTTAGTTAATGATTTGCTGTTTCCTTTGCTTGGCTCTAGGAAAATCATGCCAAATCCCAGGGTGGAAGGGAGGAACCGAGCAGCTTGAAGCCATTTGGTTATTCATGTGTATTCAGCATGTGCCCAAAAGCTTTTCTGGATCAGGCCTAGTGCATACAGGGGAACAAAACTCATGGAGTACTCAAAATAAAAATATCTTAATTGCACCCTGATTTACAGGGCTCAGAAGCTTAAAGGAGCTGTGAGGGTGTGTGGATCAGCAGCACTCCTGCCAGGCAGTGTGCATGGTGAGCCTGCATGGTGCAGTGGGTGACTGCACTTTGGCTTGGGGCAGGGCATGGGGCCTGAGGAGTTCATCATGCTTTGCAAACCTGTGCTGGCTTGTGAGATGAAGTCGGGTGTTTCTGTGTTGTGCTTTGGCAGCATGCGGTGCTGAAGGGAGTGATGCAGCTGTCCCGGTCTGGGGCAGGACGGTACCATGAACATGCTATGCTGCCTGTCTGCCCAAAAGGCTCAGAAAGAACAAAAAGTTTGGGATCACCACGCTAAATGAGACTGGCTTTATCAGTTAGATTCTACAGCCTCATTTGTATCGGTAAAACCAGCGGTGATAATTCTGTAAATGGGAAAGAACAGCTCTGTTCAGAGCATCATTTTGATTTTCAAAGCTAATTTTTTTAAAAAACCACTTCATTGTTTACATGTGAAGTTAGTTGTGTGCAGATGTGTTGTTTGAATCCTGTTGAGTACAACCTGACCCCTTCTGTTCTATATGAGTGCTGTATTTCTCCTCTTCCTCTTCCATTCATAGTTTTCACGGAGGCAGACATGGAGGAAGCCATTAAAGGCTTAAACAACTTAAGCAGTTACTTTTAAATTATCTTAACATGTTCAAAAACCTTGCCAGATTTACCCTTTGGAAGATAGTAAAATAATTTTGAATAGAATGTGACCAGATAAAATGAAGATTATTTTATTATTCATGAATACTTTAACCTGAATGCTTTAGTGCCTACATCTCTCTATTATATTAAATTATGGTGGAACATAAAACTGTCACACTGGGGTTTGCAGATTGATATTCCCCATGGACTTCCCTTATGTTTTTGCTTCAGCTCTCCCTGCTGCTGCTAATGGAACCAGTCCTTTGATACCTTTTCCCTGCTAGTTATGTTCTACCTCAATTGACTGCCTCGAAGCACCTTCGTGCCTGGCTGAGAGGTGAGCTGCCTCTTTTCACAGAACATGCAAATAACCCCTATGTATTCCTACCCACACGTGTACTTCTGTATCTGGCTTTGCTCTTTCATATTACTGTTCTTTTTTTTATATGTTCTCTGGGCAATTTTTTTCCCCAGACATTGCACTTTAGGGTATACTTTTAAAGTGATGATCAGATATTTAGGTGAGACTCCCATTAAAGTTAATGAGACATGTGGCTAAATGCCTGTGCACTGTATTAACAATACCCTTTACTGTTTATTGTCTAGCTTAAAGAAAAGGTCACATTGGCTCCGAACTCCTAGTCCTGGATCTTTGCCTTCTCCTTTAGATCTTAGAGGTCACTGTGAAAGAAAAGAACATAAGGCATAAGGCCCAACTATCCATATTTTTTACTGCTGGACATTGTTCCTTTGGCTCCATTTTCTTTTTATACAGAGCTATAGAAATTACAGACGTAAAAGGAGCTTTTTTCCCAAGCTGTCAAAAGCACTGTGATGACAACGTATTGCTGAAGCACCACAAAGATTTACTCTGGTGCTTTGTAGAGAAAATTCCATGGGAATTGGGAGGAAATCTCAGATCTTAAGTGAAGGTACTGCTTATCACACTGGGTGTTTACTGAGTGTGGCACATCTGGGCTCTGGCTCTTTGCTGGCAGTTGTCTTGCTTACCCTCATCTAGATTAAACATATTAATAAGTATTTGCTGAGGTATGGCAATATTGTGCTGTTGTCTGAGATCTTTGGTTAGAAATTCTGCTGCTGTAGCACAAGGAGACAGTGAACACAGGGCAGATCTAGGATGGGAGGAGGCAGAAAGGAAAGGATCCCATCTCAGTAGCTGTGTCACCTGGAATGAGTGCGTATGATTCCAGCCAATAATTACAACCCCTTCATCTGGTTCAGGGTAGAGTGGCACTGGATTGACAAAGGAATTTGTATTTCTTAGCACTGTTGCTAATGTCCTGAGTAATAAATGTTATTTAATTTCCTTATGCTTTAAATTTCTCATGGGGATTATGATATTTAAGTCTTGGTAAACATGAGCAGAGAGCCTAAGGTGAAACATGCTGTAAATGTAATCTTTGCAATGTGAGCAAAAGTCTGGCTTTAGGTCGCTTTTTCATTCATCTTATTAGCCCAAAGGTAATCTCTGTACTCTATTATAATAGAACTTCTCTGGGATAATGAGAAGTGAGCTATTCAATACAGTCCTCATCAACATTGTATTTTCCTCATGTTTCTAAAGCTCAGTAGAAAACGACATAAACCATTGTATTGAGTCATGGAGCTGAAGTACAGCGAAGTTAAACACAGCTTTTTCACTAAAAAGGGAAATGAGACTTAGATTAAAATTTAGAAGTAAAAAACAGATAAATACATTGGGTGAAATGGAACATTAAAATTAAATGACTATCACGGGTGGGTGAAGTTCAATATAAGTAGGAGTGTTTAAGATAAGGTTTTCATCCAACACTGAGCTGGCTAATGATATTGCTAATGTGAGATCCTGCGGCTGACAGTTTGTTTCTGAAGGCAGATAACCATCCTAATGCTGCTGCTTTGAGAACTACAATTATATAAAAGCAGATGCCATTCATCAGTGCATGTCATCGATCATTATGCAATCCTTCTCACTTATTTTTCTCATCTTTGTGTTGTGAGCGATTGCTTGCAACTGTGCAGCGGCAGCGGAGAGGCAGGCAGTGCTCAATGGCACACAGGGCTCAGACTCTGACTGGGGCTTTTCTCTGTCCTCCCTGGAGGAAAAACAGAAAATCTAAAAGACACAGAACTGATGGGTAAAAGCAAGTGTTGGATCAAAAGGGTATTCAAACAGAGATCAATGTTCGTTAACTCAGGCAGCCATGTGAGCTGTGATTATCAGTCTGTATGGACACGAGTGTTTTTCTGATTGCTTTGTTGTTTATACAGGGAAAGTGTTCCACTGAAGAAGGTGGGAACTAATTACTTAATATGTTAATTATGGTCTTATTGTGCTTATTAGTCATTCTCTCTGCAACAGTACCAAGGTGTTCTAGACTAATGAGACTGTGTTCTAGGCTCTGTACATGCACTGAATAAAACACTATTTGCAGGAGAGGAACATTCACTAAATGCAGTGTGCTCCAAGGGCTCTGCTGTCTCCTTCCCAGAAACTCCAGGGGTAGCAACCCCAAAGGGTGACCTGCAGATTCTCACAAAGCTGGTGTCCTCCTCACACTGTGTGCAGTGCTAGGGACATTAAGTTAGCTGTAGATCTTTATAGATCTAGCTGTAGATCCTTGATTTAAAAAAAATAAATCTGTTTTCTGTTTCCAGCCCTATCTAAAGACAGGTTGTTTAACTTGCACTCAACTCCATTGTGTTTGCTCATACAGAAATATGTGAAAAAAAGAACAATTCTTTCAGATCCATCCGGGTGACTTTTGGACCTGAGTCCAGATGTAAAAAGGGATATGGGCAGTACAGCAGCTGGGCAAGTAACGCATCGCGAACAAAATGGATTTTTTCAATACTCGTGAAGTTTCCTTTCAACTGTAGCAGTGTTTTATTTTCATTAGGATTTATATTTCTGATCAAGACCTCATTGAACATTTTTTGACAATTTTGAAATTCAGAAGACTGGGACTAAATAATTCCTTTGAAGTGACCCTTATGCATAAGAAGCTCAGAATTACCTGTAAGAAGCTTTGGATCAATGTATTTAGAGAGGGTGAAGATGAAATGGAGATTCAAGGGAAAAGTCTCAAACTGCCTACATTAGGGATGGAAGAGACTGCTCCACTGAAAGCTGATGGAAACGAGGAAATCGGTTACATATGTCTCTATGTGACTCTGAAAAAATGCAAAAAAGAGGTGCAGCCCTCCCTTTTGGAAGCATAGGAATAACGTTTGGAGAGAAGCTTGTGATCGGCAAAGCTAACTTGGGTCATGGCTTTATCAGTGGCCTTGTGCCTTTAGATATGCAGCCTTGCCTAAGGTCAACTGTGAGACTAAGCTAAGACATGTAACTTGGGAGCTTGGGAGAATGGCTAGAAGTGGGTTCTATGGGCATGCTTCTTAACTTCCCTGGTTGTACTTGGGTAGTGAAAATGAGATTATTTTTCAATTTCATCTGTTTCTTAATGGACAGTAATTTGCCATATTGAAAGTTTTATATGTCCTGAGATCTAAAAAGCAGAACACATCTGCTGCACAGAAATAAGTAATAATTAACACTAATTATATACTAAGACTAAAATAAAAAAAATAATTGCTGATGAGTCCTCAGCAGAATTAACAGGTGATGAGGATGCACAAATGAACAGTTTGATTTGCTTACATTGTGCTCCTAATTCTGCATCTTAGCAGTTTGTTATGTGGGAGTTGGGGAGGCATTTTTGGACTCTCGAAAGAAGCTGGTTTACATAAAACTGTATCATTTTCATTTATATAGGTACTCTGCATCTAGTGTGTTTTTTCCAGCTGAGGAAAACTGTCTGCCCGTAGTCAAACTGTAGCCCTGAGTTCCCATGTTAAGAACAGAAGTGTGGGCTTTCACTTCAACTGTAAGCAATTTCTGGCCCCCTACCTTCTGCTTGCCCCATCTCAGGCTCTTCCCTCAGCTGGTGATGGGGCGCAGCCTTAAATTTGATGAGAACCTGGCTACAATGCAGTCCTGCACTTTAAATGCCATGACATTTCTTAGTTATTAACATAAGAACATTAAATTAAAATTATGTTCCACAGGGACTGTAGCTTCGTATGGCTTGAGAGAATTCACTTGCTTATTCAATGAGCTTAAGCTGATTACATTTGCAATTAATACATTCTTTCTAGGGGTGCCACTTGGAGATAGAACCAGGAGCCAAATTTTGCTGTGAGATGCTCCAACCCAGCTCCTCAGAGTTCTGCCTGCCCTTTGCTTACACATCCAGCCTTCATCAGCTGCAAGTCAGAGAAGTCACCTGAGTGAGTAAGCCTTCTAAGATTGATTCTTTAAATAGCCACACGTGAGGATCCATTCCCAGCTGGTGTAAGTTTGCATTGGCCTCATTGCCTTTCACGCAGCCATCACAATTTGCATCAGCTTGGATCTGCCCTGTTGAGTTCTGAATGGCTTGAAATTGAATGCAAATGGCAGCTTTGCAGAAGGTGTGTGTTCAAATGTATATGTGTCACTTGATAGCCTATGATTAAAATTTGCTGTGGTTAAACATACACACTTCTAACGTACATGTATGGTGATTCATGCCTGAAAAACGGGAGCAATGGCATTAGTTTTGTTACCATCAGATAATCTAAAAGCTCTGCTGAAACTGTTATATTGCTTGTATAGTTATGAAATAGTACATGCTCTAAATTGGAAACTTTAACGTGTGCTTTGATTAATCTTTCTGTGAAACATGGAGGTCCATCCCTAACTTCCAGATATTTCTTCTCCAATATGTATTAATTTCCAGTAGCCCAGAGTTTAATACACATTTCTCTATTTCATTTCCACAATTAATAGTTGTAAGACAACACAGATAAAAATGCAAATGAACAACTTATCTTTATGCTTTTCAACTGGATGTTTACAGTTGCATTTACAGTGAGCTTCTAAAACTGCCCAAACAGCTTTTCCAGATATGAAAATTATAAAGATACCCTTATAAATTACAGATTTTAAAAACTCCTGTCATTTTAAACTGCTATATTTTTTTATATTTATTGAAGCTATCTTGAATATAAGCACAACAGTTTCTTTTTTTTTTTCTTTGCAGTTCCAGGGTAATACACGATATTACCATATATAAATATGTACATATATTTTTTTCTTTTCCTCCAGAAAGATTTTAGAATAGAGACTCATGAGAGTGAGCGTTTCTTGCAATGTTTGCCTTTAAGTTTTTCACACAAATCCACTGCTGTGGCAACATTCTGGAATCAAATGTGAAAAAGTCCAAGAAAATCATGGATCTTGATGAAGACACTGGGCTGTTAGAGGTGCAGTGTGATAGGGGCACCTGGAAATGAAAACTTTTCACTTTTTCCCTGAGATACTTTTCTGTGGCTGGTAGGGAGAACTTAATTTTTGGTTATTTGTTCTTTAAAGAAGAACTAATGTAGTTGGGAAGATTATGTTCATGCAAGCAGATAGTTTAGTTTTCTTTTACTTTCCTGCAATTAGACATGAATTGAACCACAGAGTACCTAACAAGGAGTCCATGAGTGCTACAGATTTACCACCATAAGTGTTCAAAATATTCTTCTGTGTCCGAGAGAGGCCAGTCTGCAGGAAGAATTATATTTTCCTGTGCTTCCTGGCAGAGGCCTTTCTATTTGTTAGGTAGATTTTCATCTAAAAGGTAACAGGCTACCACTTCAGTAAACCTTATGTCTGCTTCTGCAGTAAATGCAAAACATGAGCCCATGATTCATCCAAACTTCATGTCTACAGTTTTTGAGATGGCCTGAATTGTGTGTTTGTATTTTTTAGAGTTGTTCTCATAGGAAATTATATTGTTATTATCAGTCTTTCCAGGTGATTAATCTTCCTGTTGTGTATTTCTGTATATTTGTATATTCACTCAATTTATGTCATTGCAAAGTTCTTGTCTACTGTACTCATCAGGGCAATGTCTGGAAGTCATAGAATCGTTAAGGTCGGGAAAGACCACTATGGTCATTTAGTCCAACCATCACCCCATCACCACCATGCCCACTAACTGTGTCTCTATGGGCCTAGTAGGCATATGTCTAAGGCTGTGTGCTGAACCTGTAGCTCTGAGTCTCAGTCCAGAGGCCAGATGTGGGCATTTCATCCATGGCAAATGGGATGACTATATCAAGGAGTATGATGTGCAGACAGAGGAGCATCTCTGACACCGTGTAACCTCAGGGTAATTTTCTGGACTCTTATGCCTCCCTGACCTCAATATAGGTTCACTGTGATTGTTTGAGCTACAAGAGTGATATTTAGAGTTGACTTGAAGGTAGGAAGCAGATGAGGAGCGCTTTTGCTATATAATCGGAGAGCAAGAAAAGTAATGAAGAGTATACAGAAGGAAATGTGTGCTGGGGCAAACAGAAGCTCATGACAGCTCTCAGCAGGCAGTTTTGTGCAAAGAGAACTAGGCATTGAGTGCCTTTGGAGTGTTCTGCATTTAGGTATGGAGCAGTGCATTCAGCAATTTAAGTCAGGAAATCAAAAGCAGTATTGCAACTGTTCTATGTCTTCAAATATTAGTAACAAATGGTGTTAGAACTTCAATCAAGGCAACAAGTAAGCTGGCCAGACTTTTAGGTTGTTTCCTATCACTTTAGGTTGATATTTCCATGCAGTCTTCACTGCATTTATGCTGGAAAGCATAGCAGCTCAGAGACAAGCTGGCAGTACGTTGTGTTGCTAAGGCCACTTGCCTGTGATTCCACTTTGTGTTGCAAGATGTGTGTTTGAGCTCTGTATGATGATAAACAGTTCTGCAGATTTTTTGGTAGAAATTTCTCATCACTTCTTGTGTCAGCTTCAGCTGAGCAGCAGTAGCTGCATTAACCACATGGCTTAAAGCCATGCCTTTAAGTGTTTCTCTTTTGATTGTATCTTCATGGCTGTAATAATGTTTCTAATTTATGCCCTACTTTCCACTGATACTTACATACCTAGAAAAGGAGGTTGTTTTCATCTCTTGCATGTAGCCACTCGATGTACTGAGCGAGGCAGCTGAACAAAGTCTCCGATGTCCTCTGCTCTATCTCATATTCAGGACTTGATAGCAATTATAAAATACTTGCTTTTTCTTTCCTTTCTCACTTTTTCATTTATCTCCCCTGATGTTTGCACAGAGAATAATGCATGTGTTCTGAACTCCTACTGGCCTCTCATCCTTGTTCTCAAAATAAACAGAAAATAATATGCTCAAGCCGTGTTTGCCCATGGAAAACGAAGAAGGTCTGGTTGTCTTTGTCAACACTGCTGCTTCCATGGGAGCACTGAACGGGTCTGTGGAAAATTTCTCTGCATTAGCAGTACTGCAAGAGGCAGCACCGGTGTCTTTTGGGAACAAAATGTCACAGCAGCAGAGCTCTTGTGCCACCCCATAAAACTAAGGCTAGTTCTTCAAGTTAGTTGATTTTCAAGGTCTATCATTTGTGTGTTTTCTTTCGATCACTCAGGTAGCAGTTTTCCTGTCCAGGCTCCTGCCTGCTCTCACGCTGTGATAAAAGCAAATTCAGCTACATGTGACTGAGCTTTTGTACTGCTAAAATGAAGGCTATCCACTCTTCATCACTAACTCAGGCTTGAATCTCCCTTATCTATATCAATATGAAGTGATCCACACTGAGACTCTAATACCTACTTTTGCTGAGTTTAGCAGTATCTTAGTCCTGATAAAGTCAGATGTTAATTTTATGGTAGTCTGGAGAATGGAGAGATGCATTATGTCATAAATTTGAGGTAAATTCCAGTAGTTGCATCAAGATACCAGTGGCCCTTGGAGAGGTAGGAGACAAAGGTATATTTTTTTTAAGAAGATTTTTTCAATAAAGGTATCTTTATTCTTTCATTTTGGAAAAAAAGGTTAGAGATCCTGAAAATGGTAGCTTCTTGTATTTAGTATTTACTATGCTATTTTGCTTTCCTTTTTAGCTTTGAGTTTAACAGTGCCATCTGTTAAAAATATTAGTAATGGAGAAACACAGTCGGTAAGGCAAAAATAGTTCCTCATTTTTGTTCGAATTTACAATAGCTTAAGTAAAATAAAAGAGCAAACAATGAAGTTCCCAGGCAACATCCAAGCTTTTCTGTATCACCTTTCCTCTGCTGTCATCTGTAAAATATAGCTGAATTATCTGTCCTCGGTAGATAAGAAGCAGCACCCCTTTCATCTCACATACATGTGTACATTTTGCTTTTCTACTGTTGCTTTTCAGAGTTTCCAGAGTTTTCTTTGCTTCTTATCTTCCCAACAACCCTTGGGTTAATGTTGCTATAAGAACTTCATCTACAGATAGCCGTGCAGCCTTCTCAAGCTGTCACTGCGTTCTTCCCACCATCTGGTTGCCATCCCAAAAGACTGGCAACGTTCTATAGGCCTTCTGTATGGGAGGATTATGTACTACTTGCTCATCAGCTCTGAAGCAAGCTTCCAAGTTTGCTTGTCGTTGCTGTTTTTTTTTGTCTGTAGTGCTTTCGAATGTGACAATGGGAGACAATTCTATTTGTTCCTCAGTCCTGCTGCAAGCTTCCAGGTCTTCTACTAGTTTGTACTGCATTGTTACTAACACTGATCCCAATCGATGCAATGATTGCAGAAGCTGACAAGGATGCCCAGATTCTGGAATGAGATGAATTTGCTGGAAGCAAATAATGAGGCAGAAAATAGACCAGTTTCCCAGTCTGTTTTTGTTGGTTTGGCAGGCAGTTGCTTGGCAATGAGTGTTCTTGAGGATGGGAAAGGAAACTACTGCAGTACCTGAATTCTCTCTTAAACCTACCACAAACTCATGAAATAGATTCCTGTACAATAGGAAGGGAAGGGAGTGAATCCTTTGTTAGGATTTTTATAGTTGCATGCTAAGTCTGAGGAAATACTATCTCCTTTGATTGATATATTGGAGAGAGAAGTCCTGCAATTGTCTGATACAGTTTATGCTTAAATGCTTCTTCTTGCTGAATGTAAATATTTAGGATGTATTTTTGCACAACAGTCTTGACATGTTAGAAAATATAATGTAACGTTTTCCTTATTCTACACACAGCATTTATATCACTCATAATAATACCCTAGCTACATAAATATTTAACTACAAATAGACACTGTGCATTAAGGATGAAAATTCAGAGCAACAGAAAAAATGTGAGATATTCCTACTTAGTGTTAGGAGTGGTTTGTATTTTTCTTTCTGTCAGTAGAAGAAGGTGAATATCATTTTAATGGTCTTTCTTTGGAAGTAACCTAATTACCCAACTGACTTTCTGAAGGCAACGAAGATCAGAAGGGGAATAAGAACAGCAGCAAAGAACATAGAGTTCGCTTTTAGGTACACACATCAGAATCTTGTTTTGCTATTCCCACAAAAGATTTCTAATTTGGTATAGAAAGATAGATTATCTGCATTGCTTCTTTCTAAAGAGTATTAAACCTCAAGAAGAGATGTAACTCTGATCTTTCATGAAGCCTGCTTCCACCATTGTGTCTGTGATACATATTAAGTGGTTATTGGTGCCTTAGTGCCTTGAATCTTCAGTAGTGGGCTCAGGAGTATTTTTCTTTCATGTGTGCTGTGTTTGGTTTTCTTCAGTTAAGCTGGATTTGACAGAATTGTCTCTGTCAACAAGGTGGACAGTGCGTTACTGTACATTGATGTGAAAATGCATGTATTTTCTGTATGAACATACTGCTTAGTTTCTCAGTCTACTGTTTTTAATTGTTTACTGTTTTTTAATCTCTCTAAATTGAAATAACAATGAGGAACTACTGCATATTGGGATATTTGAGAAGGTTGGCCCTGCTTGGTCTACCATTGCAGAACGATTGAGGTACTTTAGCCATTATGTTGCCCAGAAGACACGCAGTCACAGAGTAATGCAGCAGTTACCAATTTCCACCAGACCTACCTACTACTGCACTAAATGCACAGGTAGCAGTGGTCCAGCTTACAAGTGGAAGGTGTGGAGCATTCGGAGAAGCAGCATGATGTCCACAGGCATCCACTTATAGCAAGGAGTCAGGAGGAGATGTGACGAGCATCAGGCTGTAAGATGCCCCATGTCTCAAACTGTAAAAATATATTAAAAAGTTCTAACATATTTTTTCCCAACAAAAATCACTATATAGTAAGAGCTATTGTCACTACTTGTGCAAAATAAATCATATAGGCACAAACGCCCTTATAGCCCCTGTGCTATCCATTATGGGATATAATACAGCAAAATCACGTCTATATGATATTAATATCCATGCATGAAGTGTTATGAAGAGTCCTAGAGTAAATGTTTTGTGTAGACTTGGTCATTGTAGTAGAAGAGGTGAAGTGGTCTATGTAACATAAATGAACCTCTGATAATTATTTTTAATATTTTAAAATTTATCATATTTTTCAACAGATTTAATCCAGAGGTTTATATGTTTTTTCTGCTGTTGAAAGCAAGCATACTGCACAACAGGTTGTATATTTCTTCCACAGTGCTTAAAGATAAGTAGGAATAGCTTCTGAAATCAGCTAGGTCTAGGTTCACTCCTCTGGTTTCAGAGATTGGCACTCATCCTCTGTGTGTCACAGGGATGTGGGACAGAGTTCTGTTGCCTGCTGAATACTCCTGCATTGTCAGTGGCAATAAAATTTTCTTTTATGATGAAAATCTGCTTTAAAAAAAGACAGCTAAAGAAAACATGACCCCACTCTGAAAGCAGAAAAGGTCTGCAGCAAGCTGTTCACCAGTGAGTCAAAGCAGACCCTGAAAAAAAATCACTTTTTATGCCCACTCCTAGCTCTTTTTAATTATACTATTACTTTAATCACAACTGCTGTGTCTGACATCCCATTACATGATTCCAGTGTTGCCAGAGAGGAAGGTTTTTTGACTTGAGGAAATAAAATCTGATTTCTGAGTACTCCAGAATGATCGCTCTTGCAATAGTGAGACTCTTTTCAGCTGTCTGTGGCGTGGGGGAACAGGGAGATGTAAGTCTTTTTTTGCTGCTTGTGGTGGGAACTAGATATGTTTTAAAGTAACAGATTCAAAATCTAAAGGTACTCTTGAGTATATTTCTTTCTCTTACTGTCTTAGTTTCATTTGGAATGGAATCATTTTCTTTAGAGTGCCTGGTATGATGCTCTGTTTTGGTTCTAGGAGAAAACCAATGTCGACACACACCGATGTTTATAGCTGCTGCTAAGCAGTGTTGTACAGAGCCCAGGCTGTTTGCAGCCAAGGGCCCAAGGAGCTGGGAGGGAGCAGAATTAGGACAGCTGACTGAAACTGGCCAGGGGGATATTCCATACCATATGACATCACATGGAAGGTGTTTTGAAGGGAGTGGGAGTTCATCTTGCGCTCTTCCGCTGCTTTTGGGCTTGCTGGGCATCAGTCTGGGGGTGGTGAGCAATTGCTTGTGCATCATTTGTTATATAGATTCATATATATATATTCTCATAATTATCCTTTTCATTTTCTCTATCTTAGTAAAGAGTTTTATCTCAACCCATGAGTTCTACTTTGTTTTTTCTTTATTCTCTCTCCTATCCCACTGGGAAGGGTGGGGAGTGAGTAAACAATTGTGTGGTGCTGAGCTACCTGCTGGGTTAAACCACAGCACTTACTGAGCTGGTAAGTGCTAGTGAATTAAAAAAGCATATTTTTAAACTGCAGTTATAATCCACCAAATCGTCTCTTAAGATTATTCAATTTTACCTACCCCCTCCCCACAACAGTGCAGATCAAGAGCTACTATTGTTTATTCTATGGATAAAGAGAAAATGTTCTCTGCAGAACGTTAGGGATGTATCACCTGCGTTAAGCTCAGTGATGCAGCAGTGGTAATGTAAGAGAGGAAGCCTTGTACTGTGGGCTGGTGCTGAGTTACGACTCAGTTCTTGTTACGCTACTGACTTGACCTTGGGACTCTTTGTGTCTTCATTTGGTAAACGAGAATGAGAAAATTTCTGCAGCATTATTATACATTATTATAACCTGCTTTATTTACACAATTACCATCTTTGAGAGGGTCACTGTAAGAGGAATTCAAATATTCTCACAGCAATTGGCTAAAAGCAAGGATCAATTATACATTAAAAGCTGAGCACCAATGACAGCTTAGGAGAGAGGAGAAAAACTTCTTTATTGTCACAGCTCCACGTAAGAATCTGTACAAAATTACAAAATTGTAATCTAATTATTTCTTCTACATCTCAGGAAAGCTGTCAGACTGGAGTGGTTCCTGTACTTTTGTCTCTTTTTTCTATGTAGACTGTAGGCTTAGAACAACCTGTACCCACTGCCTTTGTATAAGCCGCCTGGTGCAGCTGGCTTTTCAAAGGCCTGCTAGCCACTAGAGAGCTGAATAATGGGTTTCTACTGCCTGAGCTGCTGAGTTTTAAGGGTTTTGTTGTCTGTGGCTCGGAAGATGTTGGTTAATATACACATATGAGTATATCCAGGCATATATTAGCTTTGGATACCCTCTCATTGATTTTATGAGACTGCAGCCAATTTCTTTGGAGGGTATAACCTGAATTGGATGGTTCTCTTCCATTTTTGTATTTTATCCAAATAATTGCCCAATTACCTTTGTTAGACCCATGACACTTCCCTGTTAGCAGACTGGTGTTTTCACTCACAGAAAACTGAATATCCTTTTTATTGTTAATTTGTGTTCTGGGACTGTTGATATATCCGAGACTATCCAGTCTGTGCACATTTCTGGAGCTTGGAGATCCATGTCTGCAAGAGGAGGAACCAGAAAAATATAAAATTGCATAGTGCAAATTTAGCAATTGCTATTGCCTGTAAAACACTCACCAACAAGGCCAGCATATGATAGTTACCTCCAGAAAATACTGCTTGATGTGCTAACTCCTATATGTGTGATAGGCAAAGGGGCTTTGAAAAGAGGTTAGCAGACTCAGCTGCAACTAGGGCTTTTTAATGCCTTGATAGGATATTTTGTATTCCTTAAAAACAGTATTTCTGTTCCAAATATAAATATCACACTACAGGAAAATAAAACAAATGAAAATTTGCACGTAGAAGCAGCCTAATGACCAGACAGCTCATTAGGGAAGGTGAGGAGGAAGAAGAGTAAACAATTATGCTGCTGGATTCACAGTGCCAATTGCAGTCACTCAGTTTAAATTCTGCGGAAGTTAACAAGTTCTTCTTTTTTTTCTTTCTTTCTTTTTTCTTTTTCTTTTTTTTTTTCTTAACAGTGAGGGATCTATTTCAATTTATTTTCACTGTAGGGTATTGATATGATTGGAGTGGTCAAAAGACTGGCTTTTGCTGCAAACTATAAAAGATAATATCAGCCTTTAAACAAATTAGTGGGAGAACAGAATGAATGCAACATGCATGTGGTCTGAAACTATAAAGTGAATCAACTGATGTCTGTGAGTTATGTGAATATATGTATACATTTTAGCATTGCTATAAAGCCAATTGCAAAGCAGATAATGGGGCCTTAGTTAATGTGCATGGGTCTTATCTTCACTCTGTTGAACTGTCCTAATTATTTCAAACATGCCAAGAGTTTTAAAGTGGAGCAGACTTAGAAAATAGGAACATATAGAAGTGTTACAGACAGCTTGAAATGGTCCTGTATTCTTGCTGATGCATGCAGTAATTGATAAAATCCATAACTAAAGTGTTTCTATACAGTGTTATCCCTGTGGGATACTTCCAAATACATTTATTTGAAATATTCTTGAAATAATGCTGAATTGTTTTTAATAAGTAGTGCAGAATAACTTAATTCATTTTTTCCATTCTTTTGAAATTATCACTGATACACTGATAAATTTTGAATTTTAATGATAAGATTCTTTTGATCCAAGGCTAAGTCCCTCAGATGCAGTGGAAAATGAAAAACAAATCAGACCACTGTAACAACATCCCTTCCATGCTGGTAGCATTGGTGTCTTACATGGTCTCATCAGTTCAAAAGAGTCCCCTTGTCTCCAATTTACCATCCAATTTACAGCATCCACCTTCTGCTCAAGGCTTCATACTGCTCTGCTCTTGCCCATGGTTCCTTTGCCCAGCAACAAGAATTGACCTGTGCTGACTCACTGCAGTCAATGGGACAGCACAGAAGAAGAAAAGCCTCCCTGTATTTCTTGGCCATCCATCCTAACTACCTGCATGCCGCGTGATCTGTATTTGCAATGCAGAGGACAGTTCTACTGAGGCACCTGAACTGAATCACCAGGGAGTCCCCATGGGTTTTGTTCCACCATATTTGCATATTTAATTCAATGAAATTAGCAAAGAGCTTGAAAGGGAATTAAGAATTTCCTCCAAAAATTATAGAGCAAATTAGCTGATCCTCTGAATATCCAGACCTAATTAGAAACCAATAACAGCTAGAAAAACAAATGTCAGCCTCAGCTGGAGATGTCAGTAGGAAGTCATCAGTGAGCACTTTTTTTCTTCCCCCAATACAAACAGCAGATGAGGTTATCCCTATAATAAACATAGCCCATCTGCTGTCCTCAAGTTTAGCAAAGAAGGAAGGTGAAAACAGGCACAGATTAGCACACAGATTAGCATTTGGTGGCATAGAAGACACTTAAATTTAGGAAACTATAAGAAAGAGAGAGGATCCAGAAGCTGCCTGGACCTAGTCTTGCTCTGTTTCCTCCTGCCACTTCTCACAAGGGCATTTTGCTAAAAGCACAACTGTAAGCCACTTTTTCCTCCATGTTTACTTTGAGCTCCACACCTATGAGTACAAGTCTCACATGGACCTTCAGGAGATGCTCCAATGTCTCTCTGGACCTCAGGAGACTTAACCTTTAAGACCTGAAGCTTCTCAGTCTTTTGAGAAGGTGGTTCCACCAATGCCAGCAAGGGAAATGCTGAAAGTGGATATTCAACTTACATTTTGAAATGCAAATAGAATGAACTGATGCTGAGAAATTAGCTGGCTATAGGTGAGCAAGCTAACAGCTCAACTTCTAAAAAAAGAAGTAGATTTGAAGCAAACATAATATTGTTACAGAACTGAAGGGTGTTATTTCTTTCAGTGTGATTAGAATGCAATAACATCTAGTCATAGACTTTGATTTTTCAATCAAATATTATTCTTTAGAAATGGTTTATCGTAAAGCTAAATTTCACAGGCAAAAAGTTTGCACTGTCAAAACAACAATGCTACCCCAAAACTTAAAGTTAGAGGAAAAAAGTCGAGGTGCCAAGTTTCAGATAACTGAATTAATATACATTTGTGAGATATTCATAGATTTATAATGTCTTGGAAAGTTCTGCATGGCATGGCAAACAAAAAATGTGTATTGTTGTATTCTAGATTTGTAGTACTGCAGCACTGGAAGTCTTACTCAAAACCACAGCCCCCTGGTCATGGGTACTGCACAAGTGTAAGAACATTGTACACATCACAAATCTCAGTGGGATTATTTATGGCTGTCAGGTTTCTTGTATGGTTTGGCAGATGCTGAATTCACAAGAGTTAGACGTGATCCTTTCCCCAGGGAGATGTTTGGACTCAAAGTCTGTGGCAATCCTCTCCAGTGATTATTTTAAATCTAGTTTGGATGTTACTCTGAAAAAAACCTCTTTGATTCAGAAATCTAAACCTCTGAAATTCCACAGTTGCATAATAATTGTCTGTTAGAGACTTCTGTAGAAAGAATGTAAAACTACTGGCAATAGACTTGTATTTATTTATTTGCCCATCTCAGACTCCTTCCCTCTTTCCCTTCTCTAGTTTTTCAGTACAATCTATTGGTCCTAAACAAACATTAATTTAGGGGAAATTATGCAGGATTCAAGAGTTATGCAGTGGAAAACCATCAGCAGCTCCATCATATTTGACATCTACAGAGATTTGAACAGATACTGCACAGATGCCAAGAAGAATCACTGCTCGCTTAGAAAGCTGTTGACCCAGACTCTGAGTTTATGTAAGAAATAGAAAATCCCTTAAGGTAAAATATATATCATACCAAATGGTTGAAGATAACACAGGAAGCACAAGTTTTAAAAGACTGTCACATTAAACCAAGTTGATTAGGTGGCATAGGTAATATAGCACACCAAGATTTAATCTTACTAAAAGCACTTGAGTAAAATGTTATGACAGAAATTTGGGATTGAAAGAGATTGTCATTCTTAACTTCTGAACAGAGTTGCAACTTATCATGATGAGTGCTCTGATTCACATTTTGAGGCTTTCATTTGTTCTACACACATCTCATTCCACCCACTGATGATGGGCAAGGTGTAGAGTGGGGCTTTTTCTTTTTCTAAATTTGTTTCTCATCTCTCAACGTCCATCTCAGACTCTGCTGATAGTGCCCTTCTATGCACTGTCCACCTGCAAGGAAAAGTAAGTGAACTTTTATTCCAGAGCTACAAATACTTGGAAAATTGCTTTCACTGATAATTTCACTATGGTTCAAGCAAAGAGAAAAATGCAGTTGCTCTTACTTCATGAAGTATGCTGTTCTTCTTTACAAATTTAACAAACAGATCAGATAACTCCAACATAGTTGAGGCTTTGTACTTTTTCAAAGCTTTCCAAACCGTGAACAGATATAGAAACACACAAGAAGAATTACATCCTCCTCTGTTTTTTTGTGATTCTTGGAATGAAACCGAGTCACCTTTAGTATTGTCATAGATCGGATATTGCAGATTCTACATCAAACTGAGGCAGATAATGGCAGACTGTACTTACTTTCTTATAAGTCTTATCAATACTGAAAAATCCACCTAATGTTACTTGTCCATAATGTATTCATCTACATAATCACAGAGTCATAGAGTACTTCAAGTTTTTACATAATATTGTACGTGAAAGATGTAGTCTCTTGGTTTTTGAACAACTTGCTTACTTATAGTATTTTGCTTCTCAAACAAAAAATTGTCCTATACGTTTCAAGATTTTGAAATCAATTTTTTTCTGCCTTTTCAAAAATGTACAGCTCTGTTTTTCGATCAAAGATGTATGCTTTTCATTGGGGCGTAGTAAGGACCAATCAGTGAGACAAGCATTCATAGTGAATCAGAAGGGGTTTCAAACTGCCTGAAGATACAGTAACTCAGAGTGAGTTACTATATATGTATAGAGTTACTATATATATATAGCAAATATAATATCTAACTATCTGCTGAAACAAACTGCAGGATAGGGGAAAATTATTGAAGCAATTCTGGAAGCCTTGCTCATTTTTGAAGCCAAGTTTATAAAGTCCAGTTGGATTTTTGGATTTTTAGGCAATCCATTCAAAAAATCTATCAGTCATGGAGAGTCTTTAAGGGGAAGAAAGGCAAACAAACAAACAAAGAAGTGTAAGGCTGATATGGTGGATTTAAGATGTTCAAGAAGCCTTTCCCTCCTTTATTGTTCTCTATCAGGAACAGTGCTAATTAAGTTTATTTTTGGCAAGTAACCAGGACTTTTATTTACAAAAAGCAGGCCAAATATCCAGTCTTGGAAACAGTGCCCTGGGAGAAATTCTACAGACCTTGCACTGTGTGTGGTGTTTATGCACTCACTGAAGACCTCTCACATAAGTTAGTATTTTGGATTGACATTTTCTCATTTTTTCTGTAACAGTTTGATGCCATGTTACACAGCAACATTGCTGAGGATGCTATGAGCCACTGTATATTTTAGGTTGAGACAATAGCCTCCTCCTCCCATCCGAACACAGTTTCTGAAGTTGAATGTTGCTGCTGATGCTTGTCTAAAAAATTGAGCATCATATTTGTTTTTGTATTAAAATAATTGCAAGGACTTTTTTTTTTTTTTAAGTTTTGCTTATGTAGTTATTTTCATGTGTTATTGATGGAGTAACTAGAGAACTTCAGTAAAAACCAATGTGCCAAGAATATGTAAGAATTTTAGGGAAATATCTACTGGGAAAGGCTTTGGTCTTCATGTTCTGGAAAGTAAAAAGACATCTGTCACACCATTTCATTGCAGGAGTTCAGGAGGTAGAGCAAAAAAATTAACAATATTTTACAAGTCCTTATTCCTGCATCTTTCCTACCTTATTTCCACATTAATCTCAGTTAAGCCTCACTGGCACTCATTTATACATACAGGAAACCTCACCAAGCAATTTTTATTTGTTTAATCCATTCTGGGTGTGTTTCCTTATGGACTACTACAGTTTCTATGAATCTTTTTTTGCACTTGTCTTCCTTTATACTCCAAATATATATATTTTTTTTCTGTAATATGCTCTGAGGTATTTTTTTCAGGGAGCTGCAAGAGTAAGCACTATAATTCTTCATTATCATTGGACTTCAAAATGGACCGTGTTTCCGCCAGCTAGTCAGTGGGCAGTTCTGGTGTACCATTGCACAGGGAGGCTCCACACGTCTCATTTCACTTAAGGAGACCAGATTTGACTGCATATTTTTTGTCCTTGAAGGAAAAGACAGCACCATCTGCTCTGTCTACTTAAGTCCTAGTTTAGTAACTCTGAGTTCTGTAAATAAGGATAAAAAGGACTAAATTAAGTAGCCACCTAAGGTTAAATTCAAGCCCATGCAGAGAAGAAGTGCAGGAAGCGTCTCTTGGCTTAACATCTTTTAAAGTTTTAAAAATACAGCTATAATAATGCACAAAATTATACTGCTCCTGCATATAAGCTAATTTCAACATTTGCAGAAGCCTGGGTTCCTCATCTATTACATACCATTGAGAAGAATTATTTAGTGCAAAGCCCTGAAGAGCAGTGGTACCTGAAATAGGGATGAGATGCATGATCAGTAGCATGGCCATCATCCAGGAGAAAGAGAAGCTGTCTGGAGGCTGCATAGCGACACAAGAGGGCTGTGTCTGTAAGGTAAGTTGTGCCCAGCCTTGTGGTGAGGATGTCATACAGCTGGAAACATGATTTGAAAAATAAAAGTGGTAAAAATTGCGGACAGGCATGTCCATGGTCTCTGCAGGAGCGGATACTTTATTTTAGGGAAGAAGGAAATTTACATTAAAATGGTATTTTAGCCAGACTTTGGCATTATCACGTTGTGCTAAATGATCAAAATCCTTAAATTATTGACAGTTTTTAAAAATTTTAGGTCTGTACACTTTCATTTTTCATATCCGTGAGTTACACTCACATGACTTCCGCCTTTTGTATACGTAATGTTGAGGTATTTAAAGACTTGTGATTAATACAGGAAGTAATTCTCAGTCTGCTTTTCTTCCAAGTTAAAAACAGCCCTATATGTTTTTATTTTTAAAAGTATGTATTTAAAATCTTTCCTATGTATTACCCTACTTTTGCACAAAATATCTTTCCTCTGCACTTGTTTGGTATTTTATGTAAAACCATCTAATGAAGAGCATGAAGTCAATAGTCCCACTCTGTGAGAATATTAGGCTTTAAACAGCTGTCTTTATCACCATTTTGCAGTCAGTGTTCAAATAAATGAATGGATATTTGATCCAATGTTAAATTTAAAAATATTTATAAAAATCTTTATAATGAATTCCCTTCCCTTTCCCAAGTGCCATGAAAAATAATTCAGATTTCAAGTGAGCCCATGCTATCAGGAAAAAGAGTAGGAAAAATATTATGCAAATACATGCATAAATATGAATCTTCTTTAGTGCTTACAATTCTGGTGCTTGTGATTTGAGTAACTGAGGAAAGAAACATAGCCTATTTGTAATGTTGGCTATCTTTGTTATTTTCAGTATTACTATGATGAAGTGATTCAGCAATAAGACCTACCTAAATAAAACCTACCTACCTAGGCTCTTATCTGAATTACAAATAATTATCCTTGTTTTGCAGGATTCTTTTTGTCATTAAGCTAAGTGCTGTTGTCAGTGCAGGCTTTGCAGTGAGGTCACCATTTCTACTGAGGGAGGTAGAGGCATCTGCTCAGGGAGTTGAGTGCAAGGCAAGGCTGGCATACCCTGCATGCTGTTGCAGCCTCTTCTGCAAAATCCTAAGCCTTCCTATTGCCATACCCAGAGGACACCTGCTGGGCTGCCAGGAAGGGAGCTCTGGACAGGCTGAGAAATTGTGGTGTTATTCCATCTGTGTTAAGGAACCAGTGGGGTCTGCAGCTGGCTTTTGGGTCAGTCTGCCAATGTCAGCATCAGCAAGTTTCTGCTGGCTCACTTTCTGCCGCAGAAAGGGATTCTGAATGCTCAGCAACCTCAGCATCTTCATCTTTCTGCAGCTGGTTACTTGAGTAGCTTATGAGCTGTGTGAGGCAGGAGCTGTATCTGAACTCTTTTAGAAGCCCAGTGCTCAGAGCTGGAAATGTGCTCTAGAACAGAAGTTCTTCCAAGAGGCAGATGGTGGATAGAAGGCTTTACTTCTGTGCTCCTAGTGCTGCAGGCATTGGGTTTCATTTCTTCACTCCAAAAATAAATGCTACTAACAAAGTCTGACGGACTTTGATATTAAAAGCTCTAGAATACAAACTTTTCCTCATTTCCCTCTTTACTGTCACAGCTTGAAGTGTTTTCTCAGTCATGAGAAGGTGATCCCACTGAGCACAGATTCTCATTGAAGTGTTCATCTGCTGACTGTGACTCTGAATGTGACTTCCCTGAGATGTTATTAACCATCCCTATGTCATTTACCTCATCCTTCCCAAAGCTCAGTACACAGCGTCTGACATGTGCTGCAATTCTGTGGTGAAAGCTGTTATTATCAAAATCACATTCATCTTTTAGAATATATGTTTCAATTTATGATTAGAATAAAGAGGCATCTTATAAATCTTTTGTGTGTGTACAATCCTGCATTAAGTGATGATCCGAAATATTGCAGATCACATGCAACTTTTTTTCCTACTTTCTAAGATTACCTTGGTCAAGAAGAGTCTGTAAAGAGCCTAAACTCTCTGGAGATTTTAATGGGTATAAAACCCATAGATACTCATGTTGTTTTACACTGGTGTATATGTATTCATACATTTGCCTTATCTATTCTTTGAGCTAGACTCAAACTTGTTCTATCACCTTGGATTAACTTCCCCAGTTTTCTCAGGGTACAAGCCTGCATGGTTCTATGCCCTCTTGTGAAGCACAGATTGGCAGAATCTCCAAGTGTCTTCAAAGGGTACTGAACCAGTGATACATGTTTAAAACACCAACACAGTTTCTGAGCTACTTCAGTTTCTCTCAATTGCTCCATCTCCAAAATTCATCACCAGGAAAAACTGCCACAGAAATGACATAGAGGGAAAGTTTAACAGAAAATTTCCCTTGAAGGCCCAGCTCACATTGTGGTAGCAGTCTTAAATTAGTCACTGCACAGCAGCATGTGGCAGTGGCTTTGAACAGTGATGAGAGACACTTACAACACTTTGCATATGGCATTCTGCATACTTTCTGTCTACCTCGATGGCCATTGAAATTATTATGCTAGCTGAGGAGCAGTCTGTATCAGAAGTGTTACAAAAGCCTTGGTATACCTTAATACCTTCAGCTAACTTGTATGTGAAAATGATATACTAGAACAGCTTAAAAAAAAAAAAAAAAAGCTCTTGCTTTTAGTGAAAACGCTCATCTGTGCTTGCAAACAATGCTATTTGCCTCATAAGTTCACAATGGAAAGAGAACCTGTTACAATTGAAGTCAATGATCCAAATGGAAATTAAACCTTTTAAAAATAGATGAACCAATGGACTAAGGGTAATTGAAGAAAAGGCACAAAATGTGAAGAGTGAGTTATTAACTTGATTTAAATATGATTTTTAATATTTTTGGTATGATTTCCCTTTTCAAAAATGCAGCAAGATGACAACAGTCAGAACTAGAGCTGAATTAAATACATTTTATGTGTATCCTATACAGTAAAAAAGATCTATGTCGTTCTGGGCAGGAGAAAAATATCAGAAAACATACATGTCTGTAAATCTGTTCAATAGAAAGTCACTGTTTTCTATAACTTTTGCTGATAAAAATATTTACTCCTGATTTTTATATATATATATATATATTTCTTTTTTACATTTTTTACTCTTGTAATTATGTGGAAGAATATAGAAGATAGAATTCTCTATTCTGAAGAAATTTTCTCAATTCTGAAGAAATCAGAGCTGGCCCAAAATATGAATTACTCCATTATTCCCACTCACAGACTTCACCACTGGCATTGGATTTATAAAACCTCCTCGATTTATGGATGGTGGTGCTTTTATTACACATATTATCTCATTGTTGAAATAAAAAATACTGGTATTCATAGACAACATAACAGTTCCTTAGCATTTACACACTCACCTCTCCAGAGTGATGCTCTGCTTTGTAGGTGTTAGAAAGCTTTCACAGAGATATATCCAAAATTGTTTAATGGAAATGTGTTCATTTGTGGTGTTATTAAATAGTAGGCTATTCTATTACTGCTCTTTTATTGATTCCTTAGCAAACTGATGCCATGATGACAAATGAGTAAAGATTTTGTCAGAAAGTGTTAAAGACAACTTCTTGTTTTCCTTACCTTCCCATTACTAAATGATTTGAGAATAAATTAATAACAAAAAAAAAAAGCTTTCAGCTGCCTAATCCCAGTCATTTTAACAGATTACTGCTGGGACATTATCTTCATGGTACTGAATTAATCCCAGCCACAAGAAGTTCACACTGATATTGCTTATATTAGCATAAATTCATGAAACTTTCAAAGGCAATTTTTTAAAGATTTTTTTTAAGCAGCTTTCTAGGTCTTTCTTTCCTTCTCACAATCCTACAGGTTAGAAATACATGTTTTTACTTGAAAAGGCAGAGGAGATTTGCTTATAAGCCATAGTTGCAGGGAATGAGACTATAAAAGAATTCAAAATTGGTTGTGCAGTGTATTCAAATAATATCAGGGGCATTGCCAACTGTCCATCTTAACATCAGTGTACAGTGGATGAGGAAACTCTCTTCCCCCCACATTTTGCTCAGGAGCCTTCAATCCGTTACTGATGTACATCTATGTTTTGTGTCTTTTTACCCATCTCTTTGCTACCGATGCCGTGTTCGAATGAGCTGAGGAAAAGCAGTAACATCAGGGTCATCTAAGTAAAAAAGGGAATTTGTTAGTTGCATGGAAGTTTAATCCCAAGGTCATGTCCTGCTCAGGAGCTTTTGCTTCATGGTGCCATATGTGGAGCCATACATGTGACCAGGTCTGTTTGGAGTTGATGGCATTGTCAATAGGATTGCACTGTAAATGAGATACAGTGATGCATTTTCAAAGCAATAAACAGAAGGATGCAGGTAAATCCTATTAACAAATAACAGGATTTGTGCTTACACTGTACCTTCTACTCACCACCTAGAAAATTTACCCCATGCAGTCTGAATCGTTGTTCTGCATAAAATCAAATAAATTACAGTCCATTTAAAAATAAGCTAAAAACCCCCATCGGATTCTACTGAAGTGTGAATAATGATTCAACAGTTGTCAGCTGTGGTTGCCATAAGAAACAAGATTTCATAGAGCTATAAAGTGTAGAAGAGATAGAAATGCCACAAGCAACATTAATTTCATAAAATGACAACCAAAATGGGATCTTGTTTTCTGTGCTGTATCTCCTCTTTTTTTTCCCCACCTCCTATGGTTTGTGAGCAGATCCAGAAAAGCAGCTGTCTAAATTCCAATTGTACAACCAAACACAGTTTTAAGAAGCCTAAAGGCTCAATCTAATTGACTGCATTATGGATATCCACCCTTTGTTAATAGTCATAAATGATTTGTTTCTTTTGGAGAAAGCCAAAAAGAAATAGAAATACTGTATCTGAGTCATAAGTCACTTCATATCGCAGTGTACTGTTACACAGTTAAAACTACCAGGGTTAAAAATGTCTGCTCTGAATATTTGCAAGGTTTAATATTTAAAAATCCCAGCACTTGGCTTAATGGGAGCTGTCTGTAAATTGCCAGGAACACAGAAAATGGTTATTTTATTAATAGGAAGAAACAAAAAGAGCAAGTTAGAAGGGAGCACTGATCCTATGAGCTGATTTGCTGGATTTAAAGCAAAAATCTCAATTCTCTGCATCTTAATTCCTGTTTGTATGGTGGCTATAAATTACCACAGAACAAGCAGGTCACTGTGATCCATGCATGAAGGCAAGGTATTGTATGACACATTGTCAACAATAAGAAAAGGCTGACAAACATTGGGAGTTATAAATTTTGAAGCAGGATACAAATTGTCAGAAACTAAGCAAAAATAAGGCCGTTTCTCTGAAGTCTTTGACAGCTCTAGCTTTCAGGAAAGCACTGTGTTTAGATCCGCATAATGGCTGGAGAAGTGTAGAGTGTCACTAGTGAAAGAATGTGATGAACTGTTTGGAAGATTTCTTTAGAAGGATTTGGATAGGGAGAAAGATTGTTCTGGAGTAAAGGATAACCCATTGAGCTCTCTTCTCTCCATTTAATAAACACCTTTGTAGAGGAGGTATGCTTTTGAAGTTATGTTTTTGCATATGAATACAAATGTCTTTCCTTACATTTTCTATCTTTCTAATAACGTTGGATCCACGTTTGATGTAGGCTTCTGAGAAAGCTTAGAAAGAAATATAGCTATTCAGATTTCCCTTTCACATTTATAGTTAAAAAAAAAGTTACGAGCAAATAGGATTCCTCTTCTCTGGATGTACATTGATAGCACTGTAGTAAATTTCAGACACTGAAACTCTCAAATACTTATTATTAGGGCTGCAGGTAAATGACTTCCTTCATCAAACACAGTGGCAAACCAAGAGCGTGTAGTTAGGATAAAATTTTACTTCACTTGTTTTATTCAGTATCCATTGCTTATTTACTTTTATTTTTTGAACAGTTACGTATTCATACAAACTGCGTATAGACTTAAAGTGACTGTGATTACACATGTAAAATGGTGTGTTTAGAAGTCAAGCATGACATTGCATAAATGCCCATTTTGTAGTATACCTGGACTTTAATATTGCCCAAATAATGTTTAAGTCTGAAAAGCAATCTGTTAATATTATCTGTATTTATGTAAAATCATCTCTCAGCATCACTGTCTCTGATCCAGATCCTATATAAGGTCACATCTTGGAGAAATATGTGCAATACTTCCAAATAATTGACATTTGTCTTAACTAGTAAAATATGAACAAAAGTCTTCTCTGTTCTGATGGCAACTGCAAATGAGTTTCTGTTAAAAGCCTGTTCAAAGCTTACCAAAATCAGAAAACTACCCTGGTTGCCATAGTGTTTGATGAGGTGTATACACACGTTTCATTTACTTAGGTTATGACTTCCCCCTCTACATTCCTTATTCTCTTTTTGCCTTTTCTACCTGACACTCCTAATTCTTCAGCTCTTTTTCTTCTGAATCTTGTGTGAAATCGGAGTTAAAAATAATTAAGATTTAGAAGATGTGCCCTAATCTGACTGTAAATTCCATTGAATGTGCTTGATAGAGCAAGATAAATGAACATTTTGATTTTTAATGATATGCTTTTACAGACTTCTGATGCATACACCTGTCCTACTTGTTTCCTGAGATAAATGAAATAGCACGGTCTACCAGAGGACTAATTTTTATATAAATGTGAACATGCAAAATTTAGGTAGGTTGACATTATTGAAAGACTTCTATGCGTTCCATTAATAATAACTCTTTTGACTGCATTTTGATCTTGAATGTCCAGTTGGAATAATGAGTAACCTTGCTGCAGTTTTCTCTGACTACTCAATGGCAGTTCACAAAATGATCCTCCTCAGTAACTTGGAAAAACAAACTGATGTGGATTCATCAGATGTTTGCCAAAAAATGTAAACACTATTCATGAAGCTTAGCTTTTGTCTATGATTAGTTTAGATGAACACGCTTTCATTATGTTATAAGAAATAAATCCTTTTAAAGACTTAAACCAGTGCTCTTCAGATCCAAAAATATTAATTCTCCTACTTAAGGGAATAGAGATTTCATTAAGCTAGTATGAGTGCCATGGATAAAATATTCACATTTCCTTTTGCATAATTGCATGGCCAGGTGAAAAGCTTGTATATATATTTCATTTATATAAAATGTGTATGAATCTATATATTGCATTTTTAAGGGGAAAAAAAAAAAAAACCCACAGATGAGAGGTGCAGCAAAGTCTCGCACAGAATGAATTTCACTCTGTGCTTTGGAAGTGCTCTAAATCATTGGAGCTCTGTAGTCAGAGTTTATGATTTCCATCAAAGAATATGAGGGACATATTTCACTGTGATCTATCCATTATTCTGCACATACTTGAAAAGAGAAACTCAAACAAAGCTCTCATTAGGAAACATTGACACAAGACTAGCAGTGTATTCATTTATTTGTCTGTGATGATACAGCAACAAAGTCAGTAAGGACCATATATTACACTGCCACAGAGGTTGGAGAGGTTGAGAAGGAGATGTGCACCTAGACATGTATTTTTTGTACAGCTCTTCCAAGGCTTGTGTTTGCTCTTATTGCTGGTAGCTTGAAAGCAAATGAAAATTTATAACCGAGGTTTCAGGGAGCAGGCAGGGCTGTGTGCTCCCTCAGCAGCAGGAACCCAGTGCCAGGCATGGCTCCATGTGGGGCAGTGCTGGGGGTGTCAGCAGGGATAACAAAAGGTCCTGACCCTGAGAGGGCCCATAGTGATTAGATCAGCCCCAGTGATGATGATGATTGTCAGACAGTTCAGTGATCACCTGGCAAGTCAAGTGCAAGGTCAGGCTGGGGTGTCAGTCCCCATGCTGGGCTTTGGGTTGCCAGACACAGACAGGTGGTAAGAGAAGTAGCATCTGCGCTGTACATCACTGATGTTGGACTTTAGTGATGGTAGAGCAGTGGGGTTTTTACTGTATTTTTGTTTCATGATTTTCAGGAAACTGGTGGATGCTGTAAAAAAATTTTCATGATGGCATTGTATGGGAATTGTAATTGTTTAATTTGTCTTGCTGAATATTTTCCTCTATTCTAGTTCTGCAGAAATAATCTAAAATGTAGAGAGTCTGAACTTAGATAAAGTGAAATCGATCTTGTTGCCCCATTCAGTGACTGTCAGGGCTGTTGCTATAGCTGGGACCTGTTTGCTCTTGGAAATTGCTGCTGTCCTGTCACAGCCACCAAGGGGACAGGTTTCCCCCCTTGCTGGTCAGCTGAAATCAAATGGCCAGCTTCTGAGCCAACATTTGTTGTTATTCAAAACGTGTCCTTACATCCTTAAAAATTAAGAAGTCTCTTAAGTAATATTACAGTTAATGCTGAAAGTCATGTAATTCCATATGCTTCTTCAGTTATATAATAGCTGGTAGAGAGGTTTATTGAAGAAAAGCGCATGGAATATTTATGATTTCCTTAAAGTTGATCCAAGGTGCTCTGTGGTGCTTCAGGAGAGATTAGTCTGCAGGCATATGTTCCAGTGCTGCTTCATGGCCCTTCCACATTTCTTAGCTCTCATCAGAACCAATGGACTTAATAACCTTAGCAACAAAGCAGTGTGTGCTGGGTACTGTGGTTCAGTGTGGGTGAACAGTGAAGAGGGTGTATGAGGTACCTGACCAAAACTGTCTTTAAAATGCCCTGTAAGCATTTCTCTTCAAAGGGTCAGTCTGTTTCTCAGATTAATCAGTATTCTCTCTGGTATCCTTCTTGAGGGAGAGGAAGAGTAAAATAAAAAAGAAAGAGGAATTGAATTACCTTTTCTAAATAACTGGAAACTTGAAAATATGCCCATTTTGTGGCAGAAGCATATGACTCAGAAAACTCTCTGTTGGGACCTATGGAAAGACACAAGTGAGGTCCCCTTCACAAGCCAGCACTGACTGAGCCAATCTGCCTTATGTTAATGTGAAATAAATTAATTCTTCCCTTTACTGAAATGATGAGAGGATTAGGGAAGAAATTAGTGCCGAAAAATATAAATGAAGAGGCCAAATATGTCATTTTGTTTTTCTATCTGCAAATGACAGATTTATTGTAATTCAGCTTTGATTGCTACCGTGATTCCAATTCTGCTATGGAAATGAGTCTGAAAGCTTTTCCATCAAAGTGCATGTTGAAAGTAGTTAAAAGCTGTAGTGTGCACATATAAAGATCTTGAAAGGATTTTGTTTGGATCAGTTGCAGCTGTTTTTGTTTTAGCTGTCCTATACGAAATCTGTTTTTTGAGCATTTTTACTCCCAGCCAAGCCGTGACTTTGCATGTGGGTGAAATTATTAGTTCTGCATCAGAGGTTATGAGTAGCAGGGTCTCTCCATAGCTGCAATGTATTACTACTTGACATACTAAAAATGAACCAAAAACAGTAGTTGGCTTTAATTGTGCTTTCACAGAAATGTACCACTCATTTTAATTAGGAGTGTCAGCAGAAGCTGAACACCTCTTGTATTGCCTGCATGAAAACACATTTCAGGAATCAAGAAAATCTACCTTTATCTGGAACAAACACCAAGAGTCTGTCGAACCATAGCCACATGTAAGATCTTTCAGATCACAGAAAGGCTTGGGTTAGAAGGGACCTTTAAGACCATTTAGTTCCAAACCCCCTTCTGAAGGCAGGCGTGGCCCCCTGAACTTATGGAAGTCCAAGTAGATGACATCGGTCAGTCTTCCCTTGGTGACTGTTGCAATCATGCCATCATAGAAGGCCACTACATCAGTCAGGTTCCACTGACTTAGCGCTTTGGTGATAGAGTAATGCACAGCTCCTTGTCTTGTATCTGCTCTACTTTATACATGAACATAATCTTGAAGAATTGTTATTCTTTTAAACAGGTGTAATAGACATAAGAAACAAGACTATTACGTACTCTCAGAGTATATTAGTGCTCAATTTGTCAATTATTAAAAGCAGAATTAACAGTTGTAACGAGTAGAAACACTGATCTCCATGTGTACTACCCTAGTAGACCTTATTAAGAGAGAAGCTATTTTGATGAAAGTGAACTCTCAGAACTCCTGTGGACCAATACATGAATGAGCACAAAGTGCCACACAGTGAGCTGCTGGCTGGCTGCTGCTTTCTGAGTGACAGCAGAGGTGGGGTGAGGGATGGAAAGTGGAGAATGAGTTACACTGAGAGCGATTTATGAATTTCAAATAAGTGGTGTTTCAAACCAGTGTTCAGTTCTTCATCAGTGAGAAGCATAGCTTGTTTATCACATTCTTAAATGGATGAAAGGAAATATATGCATATTAATGAAGAAAAGATGCTGTATAAATGGTTGAGTGAGAACTTTTCAAACAAACCTTAATGAGGATAGATAATAACATGGATATTTTTCAAGCTAATTTTAAACTGTGTTTGAATCCTGCCCAAATGGAACACATGGACCTTCGTAGTCTTGCATATCCTTTTTTTGCTGAGAGTCAGTTATGTCAAAGAATAATCTGAAAATCAGAGTTTGATCTGGGGAGTTTAGTAGTTGCCAACAGAGGTAAAAGTTTAGTTTCAGTATTCTCCACTAATGACAGCAGTCCTGAGGCTCGCGGGGACTTAGACTTGTGTGGAAAGTTATTAGGCTAAAGGAATGATTTCCAGAAATCAGTTGAGTAGCCAAGCTGGGTGGGAATAAAATATAGCCCCAGTGTGCTTTGTCAGTGGTCTAGCCTAGGGTAATTGCATGTAGCTGGCCTAGTAAATATTTCCATTTATGTGGAATACTTAATGGTTAAATAGTTTCTTCTTTAATTGGTCAACCCAGAAGATTCTGAGCTTTATTTCAGCTAAATGCAGGGTACAAAGTGAGCTTTTAGGTTGTTTCGGTATTTGGGCTTTTTTTCCCACATATCTGCAAATAAAATCAAAGGTATCTTTCTGAGTTCAAGAAGTTATTGACCAGGAGACTGCAGTGCACACTGCTGGTACCCAGCTCTGCTCCCAGCCTGCATGCTAAGTGCCCAGCAGCACCAGGTTCAGCAGTCCAATAGCACTACACATGCAGGGAGCCCAGCCTGGTGCTGAGGATTGGTGCTCGTTGCCAGGGATGGGAGGGGAGAAACTGGTTCTGCCAGCCCTGCCCTGAGTTGCTTTTGGAGGGAGCAAGGTGTGGGTTCAGAGTGAGAAAAGAGGTGTGGATGGAGGAGGACAGATGGGATAGGCTGCATGCTCACTGTAGGGGTGTCTGGAGAGGAAGGGCCAATGCCAGCTTTCTGTCTAATGGGTATTAAAATAGTGGAGATCTGAAGTGCTCAGATACAGTACTTAATATGCAAGCATTAACTGCAGCTGTCATGCTGTACAGTGGAATAGCCCTATTCTTATTTTATTGCCTTTGATTAGTTGAATTCATATCTTACACCAACAGAACAGGCTAGAAATGTGCTTACCCACAGCTGTATGCATGGCCGGCACTGACAGCAAAGTGATGCTGCCTTACAGACACCACTCATCACTTCAGATTTGAGGCAATATCCTCTTTCTAAATTAATGCCATCACTTCATAACAGCTGTGACCACTACCAGAGTTAGAGCTGATGAGCTTGTCAGTGTTTCTGATATAAATTTTGCCTTTAATAGATTTATTTGCGAGTTATCTCCACTTAGCTATTACAATCTGCTCCAGGCTAGAACTTGGCGCACAGGACTCTCCCTAGATTTTCTTCCTAGTCCTTCTGTGCTTGATGGAGAACTTTGTGCCAGACCTACTCAACCCTAATAAACTTCTGGAAATAGTAATTAAGGATTTTGATGGTGGTGTGGCAGTGTTTTTAGCCAACTGCTCCCTTCTGTGGGGAGAAGGCATAATCTATTCACTGATGTGATGTTCAGTATCCAAAGGGTACTTGAATATTATCCTGCCCTACATGGTTCGCTGAGCTCTATTGGCCTCACTTCCCTCTCCAAAAAGCATATCAGCTCTGTTTTCTCTCCTGAGAATATTAAAAATTTGAACCTGAAGAGTTTGGTTTATTATTTTTTTTAAATGTAGTCCAAAATATTTCTTTTTGCTTTAACATATAAAATATCTAACATAAAATATTCAAATTTAATATCTTTATACCTTTTCAAAAATAAGTTGCAATGATTCATTCTTATCATATCTGAAATAAATAAATAATTCCTTTTTATTTTGCCTTGTTTCTCAGAAGATACTGTACCTAGGAAAATTCAACCCATAAATATGCAAGTTTATGAAGCTGAAAATGCATTTTTGCTAAAACATTATTTCTCTGGGGGGAAAAAGTGCCATTGTTAGTCTTGAGATGATGTTCTATCACCTGTTTACAGACAATTTGTCCAACAATTCTATATAAGAAACCAAACAAACAGCTGGTAACTGCCACCCACTCAACACGTATTTATCAGCAAAAATATGAATACGAACATCTGATGACCAGATGTCTACATTTGTACTGCAAGATAAGACATTTTAGCAGTCTTTATATTTGGAAGACATGTGATTCATCAGTTATTTTTTGCTGTTTTTCATCCCAGTGAATTGAAGTTTCATAAAGCGTCCCCATGACAAATTCCTGTTAACTGTACAGGAAATTTGTGTTTCTCAATCCAGGTGTTCAAGGCCATGCTGTGCAGTCCTTATGGAATGAGGAAATGTGGAGCTGTATTCCAGCCTGTCCATTCCTCTGGGCTCTATTTTGAATTGTACTGTCACTTGTATGATGGCTTTGAGATTTCACGAGGGGAGCAGAGGGGCAGTGATGGGGCCTGAGGGAGTGGTATGGCGCTGCATCAGGGGAGAGTCAGGGGGGATAGGGAAAGGGTCTGCCCTAGAGGGTGGTGAGCTTGGAACAGGTCCCCAGGGCAGTGGAGATGGCCCCTGGCTGCTGGAGCCCAGGGAGCGCTGGGACAACACACTGCCAGTATGTGCAGATGATACAGGTTGCTTCAAGTATCATCTGGTTCTCCCAAATCAAGTAACAGGTCATTATCTCAACTGGTCATTATCTCAGTGGCAGGGCAGAATACCGTGGCAGTGCAAAGCTTGGGTGGTACTGTGTGCCCTTCCTCACACAAGAGATTTGTGTTCCCACCCCTGGCCATGATCAAATCTTATGGCGGGTCTTTCATGTGGAAATCTCACTGCATTCATTCCTACATCTATTAATTAAATGAAATATCATTAATATTCCATGAAGTGGAAATTATTTTGATATTTTATAACTTCAATATTTAATGTTGTATCTTTTTATCATTGCAGTTGAAGAAATACTTTCAAGATGCTAAGAAGGGTTTTTCTATCTAATATTCACAAATGCTAGCACTAATATTGGTACCTAAGGGCAGTTGCAGCAGTAAAACTTTTTTTGCCTAGGTTTCTTAGTGTGCTCTGCAGAGAATGACCAAGAGGTCTTTCTGTAGTCTTTACTGCTGTATGGGAAGGCCCATCAGTGGATGCCAACCAACATAAGTGTTGTCCATATAGGGTGGGTGTTCTTTACTTCTTCCTGGTTTGTATTTCTAATCTTCAGATTTATTTGTGTGTGTGTGTGAGAGAGGAGTAATCAAGCTTTGAATGTGAATGGAAAAAGCTAGCAGCTCAACATCCAGCTTAGCAGTTTATTTGCACATATCTATCTACCATAATCAGCTTATCAAAATGCTCATGGTGCAAATAGCTTCACATCTACACATGATTCTGCTTTTGCATTCCATCTCAGTACAACATTTTAAAAACCTAGGCATGCTTTCCATGTGACTGAGTAATTAAAGCTGCCACTGATCCATTTGCCAAGAACTCTTCTGCACATAGCACCTGTGTGTTAGTGACCTGGATGGACGAAGAGTTCTTGAGGCTCTGTGCCGACCCTCAGTCCAACAGAAGCTGCAGGCAGGGTTTCGTAGCAGTGTAAAGCTCAGCGTTCCTTCTCCTCTGTAGTGTCTTCATAATATGTCAGCATTGCAATGAGGCATAACAAATGTCGAAGGAGAGAGAATTCAAATATTTCTGGAGAATATATCTATCTTTACTAGAGAAGTGAGAGAAGGGTGAGCTTTTTACAGAGCACTAATGCCATGTGATATAAGCTTTCTTGAAGCCTGGTAAAGCTGTCACAATCATTGTCTTAGCTTTGATTCGTAGCACCTTGTAGTAAAAGAACTAATCAGTGATCTCTGAATCAAACTGGAGATTGAAAAATGAATCATTGCTCACATTGATTTTTTTTCATGTGGTTGTCACCTGTGTCATGAAATACAGTAATGCTATGTTACCACCCCATTGATCAATATTACAATACAATTTTCAAACCATGAGGCATGAATTTGACCTATCCCTACGCTAATTATTTCTTAATGTATTTGGGTAGGTTAGCAAAATATTTTGACTAAGATTTGAAAGAATGGCTGCTATTAGAAAGCCAAAAGCCATTTAGGGCTAGAACTAATAATTCACCAGACATTCATTATGAGAGACTGTTCTTGAACATTTCTGGTAGGAGTATAGACTTTGGGACTGAAAAAAATCTACATTTTTCTGAAGTTTCCATTTATGTGGCAAATTCACACCAATGTTTACAATACAGGCATTTAAAAGTGTTACAGTATAAAGATAAACAATTTTCTGATGTGTAATGGATATCTTCTCTTGAGTTTGAAGTGGCATTCAAAGAACTGACAGTTCACCCATTGACTCAGTCAGCTCAACTATCACTTCCAATAACTGGGAAGTTTCAGCCAGCTATAATTTATTACTTCTGAAGGCTTAGAATTGTTCCTTCTTTCACTGTCAAATAGACAATTTGAAATCGTACAGCCCCCAGCTCTGAGTGCTGACATTATTGGGACTGTGAGTTACATTCCAAGTTTATCACTGGTGCACTGATGTAGCTAGAAGGATGAACTGAAAAACATGATGGAACCCTTTGGGTCATGGGTCCAAAGGAGACAGTCCCTGTGACTGTGGGTTATAGTGTGTCCCTTTGCCTCAGCTAGCCACACTGTAGGGACAGGAGCAAGGATACAAACCATACTGTAGTGCTTTAAAACATTTGCCTTGTTCAGAGGTTAAACTCGAGGCATAGAAACATTTCCTTTTGAAGGCTTGAAAATTACTCTATGGATTTCATGCTCGGCGAGAATACTGAGAAATTGAGAAAACACATTCTGCATCAGTATCTGTGGAACTGAGAGTTGGCCAGAAGTCAGACATAGTCTGTAAAACAGTCACAAAACAAAGCCAAACAGAAAACACCCAGAAATCTAACTGTAATGATAAAGGAGAACCATAAACTTTCTCTCGGATCCATGTCAAGAGACAGGCGTAACAGAACAGAATAAATGGGCTTTCATCAATTTATCCCGGTCCTTGTTTGATTCTAAAATTATTATGGAAATTGATAACCACTGCAAAAGATGATCAGTGGATTTAAAAGAAAATGTCACTGGAAGCTATACATAAAAAGTATGTTGAGTATACTTAAAATGAATGCCTCTTAATTGTCTTTTCCTTGTATTATTCTGGGGGGAGATCGAGGACTATAGATATGGAATTAGATATACTAATTGCAGGTAGCATCTTAAATTCTATTTTATTCTCTATTTCCTCTATAGTACTGTGTCTGTTCTACCTTCTGATGCTGTAGGAGTGCATCTATCTTCTTGTTATAACAAATAACTTACTTCTAGATGTTCTCTTGTCATTTTTTTCCATGTAACACTGAATAACAAGCTGCAGATAGCATTAGAAGATGAATTTTTTTTCCTATTTGTATGTTTTAGGAGTTGGCGAATATTTATTTGGTATCCTAAAGACCATTGGCACTCGGAGAGGGAGCTCAAAAACAGACATGGAATTAAAAAAGGAGATATTAAATCAGAAAACTTTTCCCCATGAGATACTACACAAAATTCCCACATCTTAATTCTGGTTTCTTTAATATAAATTTTCAGAAGGCTTGATCTCTCTATGTATAAAGGAATTATCTTTTATTAATATACCCATAAAGCTGCGTATATTGAGTTGTTCATACTGGTGATATTCTTAAACTTTTAAAACCACTTCTGAAATAGCTTTTCAGCTAAATGTACGGCATATACATAATACATGATAGTGTACTGTGGTATAAAGATTTTAATTGGTTTTTAGTTTGGATCATAGGGGTTACTTATTCTTTAAGGCATAATATTCTAACAGAAATCTATTTCCATATTCTTCTGTACCCTGCCTTTTATACATATGAGAGCATACCACTCGAGCACCCGCCCAAAGAAAATAGGTTTAGCTATTGCTGCAAGTAGGAATCAACTCCTACCCAGTGTCTTTCACACAGCTCTCTGCTTTTTCTTGTCCCCTGCTCCTACTCTCCAGTGTTTGGTCTTCAGTCCTGTGAAATACATGAACTCTGTGTTCAAAGAGTATGCCTTTGTGTCTGCTGGGACTGCCACATAAATAAAGCGCATTAAAGGCTGTCAGGGACCAACCCCCTAGGATGAGTCTCGAAGCTCAGAAGAGGAAAAATTGAAGTTCCATTGAAAATGGTATGTTTATATCAGCACATAAAGCTGAAGATAAGCCTGAAAATGTTAAGGAGTAGATAGGATCAGACCACAGCGTAAACCTGCAACAAATTTCGGATAGATACATATTACATAAAAAAGAAATGCTGCTGTGAAATGGTTGGGAACTTCATTATCACAGCTTCAAGATTGGAAGTGTAATTGCTTTTGTGTGTTGTGGGGTGTTCTTTTTTTTTTGTTTGTTTGTTTATTTGTTTGGTGTTGTTTTAGTTCCTTATGAAATTTAATTTCCTGATAGATATGGGGGAGCTCTTTGCTCAGAAACTTTTGTGATTATTTATTTATTTCCTAATTAGTTTTTCATTTTAATTAGCTTTCCCCAGTCACTCTCGGCGGTGTCGGTCTGTTTGTGGAACAATGTGACCTCCCTCTGGCGGTCAGACAACACTGTGGGAGACTTTCATGTCTTAATCCAGCAATGCAGGGTTATTCCAGGAAGGGCCACTGTACCGAGCGATACATACTTAGCTATGAATTTTTTTGGATCCTTTTGCTTGTTCTGAGATAAATGCAACACTTACAAATGCAATATATTCAGCAAAATAAATGTAGCTTAATCACTGTCAATAGAAAGGAATTGGCTTGCACAATTTCTATTAAAATTCATAAACTTACCCAGATGTGGAAAAATCCTATTTCAGGATTTGATGGGGAAGAAGCCTCAATGGAATTTGCCCAGTCTTCACTTATATTTCTATAAACGATCAGAAATGCTTTGTCACTGACAATTGACAAAGTGCAGACCCATGGAACACTCATGTGATCCTTTCTTATGCTTTAATCAAAGACCGCAGTTGTTTTCTATTGTGAAGGTATTCATCCAAACTACCTAGTGCTTGTGTATAGTGTATGAACAGTCTTTTCTTGTTTTAAGACATATTTCTGTAAGAAGGGAAGGAACATACCCAGAGCTGTCTTGGAAGATTTCATTCAAGCAATCACAAAATCCCAGAAGAAGAATGTCTGGTAGATTGTATGGATGTGAATCTAGAGTTAGTTTTGCCTGGGATAATGGAATGTAGAAGAGATAGAACTGTCGCAGGTCACATTGTGTGCAAGGACAGCAGCAGTTCAGGTCTGCCTGCTGGTACCTCATCCCATCATTCTGCAGCACCTGAAATTGTCTCCCAAATAACCCCTGGCTGATGATGAGCCATAATGAAAACACTTCACAAATGCTACAGATACTGATGAGTCACCAAAACAACACCAACCACATCTTCCCACACTGCATTCCAATCCTGTACAGCTGCGCACAACAGGTACTGTTGTTACTGAGCAAACCCTGAGAGGACTACCGCCTTCTCATTGCACGTGCTTTCAGTGTGCCCTCAGTTTAGCACCTTTATTTTACTTAAGCATTTGCACAAATTAAGTACACCAACATCTGTGCTAAACAGGACTGAATAGCTTAAACCAATCCCAAAACATATTTTGACTTATTTGAAGATGGTTTGAACACTGACAATGTTTATAAGGCATCTGACTTAAGAAATGCAACTCCTGGATGCAACAGCACCATAGGATCGTTAGGTATTTTATCACATATCAATATTACCACAGAGTGTGTCAGCAGATAAAAAGGGCTTCTCCTCAGCACCGAGAATATCTTTATCCACGCTGACATATTCACGCCATTCTTAGCCAATAGCTCCCTCTTTAGTCCTGCAGCAGAGAGCAACAGTCTTTTTTTTTTTTTTTTCCTGGCAAATGAAGTTGATTGCTTTATAGAAAGAATAGCAAACACATCTTTTGGCTTTTGCAATGAAATTTACTCCAGGAAAACTAAGCAAAATAATTTGCTGGTAAGGGCAATCTTATATCAAAGTGCATTTGCAGATCTTGGAATCTACGCCTCCTTCTGGGATTCCTTTATTTTGGATACTTTGGCCAGGATGGAATATGGTTTCTTTGATCTTTTTACTAGAAGCTGATTATGTGATGTTAGCAAAATAACTCAAGTTGAGAAAAATAGAGATGATATACTATATTATTCAGTTTATTCATTTCTTATGCATGAAACTGACAAAGGGATACTGTGCTAATGATGAATACAGAATTCACTTGGTTATGTTCTGAATGGGCAGACCTTTCTTCCACACTAATGTCGTCTGGGTGTAAAAGTGCAGCTTCCAGGGTAAATTCCAAATGCTCTGGATGTGCTATAACTGTCCCAATGCATTCCAATAATTCATGAACCAGGAGTCCGTCAGCATTTATCTGCATCAGTGTTACAGAGCAATGTCTTGTGATTGCTTCTGAGTTGCTGGGCAAATTTACTAGGAAGACCCATGAATCTTTTTTTTTTTTTTTTTTCTTTTTTGTACTTAATAAATGATTTCCTGCACAACACGCCCAGGTCAACCAGTGGGCTGTAGAATTCCTCTATAGATGTTTCTATTTTTTGTATTTGAAACTGATGAAAGAAGTTCAACTCTCCCACTCACCCATTCTTTGTCTGCTTTTGTCTTATAAGTCAAAGGATTATGCAGAGATGTGGCTGATAGAGACAGTGATTCATTCAGGGAGTGACACATCCAATGCTCACTTATTTTATTTTTTTCTTAATGGCCTTTTCCTGAATCAACAGTTGATTTCAGTTTTGGCAGTGTCAGACAAGCCAGTCAGTAACCAGTTCTATAAAAACGACCGATAAAATCACAGGAAGATAATTACCTGTATGAATTGTGTTGAGTCAGCATCATTCCCCAGGTCAGTTTCTCTGAAATGGCTAAAGAGGTATTTTTGGATGTGGGCAGTGGAGAACCTTCGCTCAGAACAGAGCAGGCCAATTCATGCAAGCTGCTCACAAAGAAATTATTCACTAGCTGCTGAAAAATTGTAAATAATTTACGTGGTGTGAAGTATTTGGAAGTCGAAGCACTAGCAAAGATGCATGAAAACATTATTGTCAAAAAATTTATGAGATCACTAGTGGGGAAGAAATTATTCATATAAATCTTATATGACTCATTTCAGCAGTTCTGATTCAAGACTTTCTCGGATTTAAATGGTTACAATCAGAGATTACCCTGTGATAACTACTCATCTTGGGCTGGAAATGCGTGGATCCTTTGTGGTGGGATGCAGCTGAGCTGCAATTCTTACAGTTCGTTGGCCTCATGCTCTTGCAGTTCCATGGGCACTGAACTGCAAAGAGTATTGTGCAGAAGTCTGATCTTTTCATAGATTTCTGTTCATAGAAAGTGGGAAGTCCGATGTAGATCCTATGTAGACCTGTAGATTTCAACTCTGGGACCAGTTTTATCAGAACCCTGCTGTTACAGCCTGTATTTGAAACATGGAGAGTGCCAATTGGTGACCAGTGCAATTGCAGTTAGGTTCTCTCTTCAGCTTATCCCTTTCTATTTGCTATGTGCCGAGACCTTTTTTTTCCCTTTCTAATTTCTATTTTTTTTTTTAATTACTTAAAACTGTATTTTATGATCAGTATCCTGACAATGTCAAGAGGTGAAATGCATTTAGGATGTACTCTTCGTGCTTATATGGCAAATCCATACACTGAATTAACATGCACTACCTGATCTCTAATTATGTATATCCCATATACTACGATACAACTGTGCCTCCCCATGGCATTTATCTTTATGGCCAGAAAATGTCTTGCCTGAGACAGGTTCTTGGGTGAGCTAAGGCTGTTTTATAAGAAGTGTAGTATGGAAGGGTCATTTCTTGGGCCCACGTATAGCACAAGAATGCAAACTGTGTACACTGGTACCTGTTAAATATTGGTAGTGTTTTAAATAGGTGTTGCAAGTTGGTCTTTAATTTGCATTTTAAAAGCATTTATTACAAGTTAATGAATCAATTGATTGCTTAAGGAGCACTTAATGAGATTTATTGCCTTATAAAGAGAAAGTTAGCAACTAAATAGCAGAGAATGTAATTGTCACAAGTGTCATTACATTTGTACTAACTCAGAAATGGCTGATAGAGAGGACAGGTGTTGCAGAGTGGTTGTTGGGTGAAAATTGGAAAAGGACGTTATTTAAAGACAGCTAGATGCAGGAGAATTACATACAGATTAAGTACTGCAAACAGATCTTTGACTGAAGCATCCATCCCAGGAAAAGGAAGGTCCTTTGAAATAAGGGGAGAACTTTTAAATAGCAGCTGCAAAGCAACCCTAAACTGTGTTCTGTCTGAGCAAAAAGAAACCCCAGAAGGGCTATGAGAATCTTCTATGTTGTACAACAGTTAAGAAAATATCCGGTATTTTTTTTATAAACTGCTTCATAGAGGATTTTGCTCAGTCTATTTCTATCTGTCATGTAGGGGTTTCTTGTTTCTTAACCCACATCTCCTTCTTTATATTTCTGTTTTCACTTTCACAAAACAAGGATTCTAATTTTCAATTTTCTGTTAAGTAAAATGCCTCAGGTGTTAATTCATGCTCCACTGGTATCATCCTCTTGTTCATCAGTGCTAAATATGGATCATTGTTTGACTCTGCATCCTTTTTCATTAAACAGTTTATTATTCTGGCATGATTTGATCCACCTTATTGGACAGGAAATAATGGCTGCAGTCTGATTTATGTCTAAACTGAAGCTACAGGGCGCACTGCTTGAACTTATGCATCCTAAATTGGATCTGAGAAATATTACATTAACCATGTCTAGCATTCTCAAATTGTGAACTTAATTTCATTTTGGAACAACTCATTTTCTGTGCAATAGAAATACCTTGTCTACTCTTCATCCTACAACCTCATCGTTCCAGCTGAAATTCCAGGTTCTGCAGTGGAATAACATGCCCAGGTTATTCTGCTGCTCGTGTGTGGCAGAACTGGTTCCTTTTATTGACTGATTGCCATGCTCTGACCACAACAGTATTTTCTTTTAATGTTACATCCTTTGATGTATCTTAAGTTATATTGTATGTTTTGCAATTATTTTGCACCACGAGTTGCTACGGCATGTGTTATGAATAAGCAAGCATGCACAGACCCTGCAGAAGCATAATGCTTTCATCCACTTAAGGGAGGTAGCGGAAGCTTGCCAATGTAGCAATCAAGGTGTTTGATAAATATCGCCATCTTTTGAAAGCAAAATCTGAAAGCTAAACAAAAGAAGTGTTTTTAGGAAACCATCTGTTTTTCCAGGAGCTCAGATTTTTCTCTTGCAGCTCCGCACCAAGGCTGTCTGTTCTCTCATTCCGGTTTTACCTCCATTATTTGGAATATTCAAACAGAAACAGTGATTTTATTCAGCAGTAAGATCAGGAGAACCATGCAGAATTCCCCACCTTCCAACTCCAGTCTTCTTATTTTTAGTCCCAAGGGATATTTACATGCCTTAGAAAAAAACAGACACTTTGGTTTTGGTCCTCTACTAGGTTATAACATCTCTATTACAGCATTAGTGTATGTTAGATATGAATGAGCCATGACCAGTGTTCTCTAGATGTGAGGAGAAACACAAAATGCCTGCCGAGCTATGCGTCTTGGCAGAAGAAACATGTAAGTGTGCATGTGGACACGTGCTTAGATACATGCAGAGACACCAGGCTGAGAATTCAACATGAAATCCATTTTGCCCCATTGCTGGGGCAAAGGACTTGTGCTCCTACAGCAATGGAGGAGGGCACAGCACGCTCCCAACCCCATGAGGCAGATGTGCTTTGAGATAAAAAAGGATTCTTATTGCTGTGCTGCCTTCATGTTAGTGGCTCCAATTCAAGCCTGTGTTTCACAGTGGTCAATGTTTAGTGGCATCATGGCAGATTAGCTTCTTGTTCTGAACTCTTAAGTGTTTTGGATAAGATGATGTGGGAAATACCAGCCTTTGGAAGTGACTGTTACAGCATTAGGGAGTTGCACTGTTTTGACTTTTTCTCTCCCTGTGTTCCATATGTATTCAGAACATCCTCTTAAAGAAACCATGGGAATCTTTTATAATATTGCTTAACATTTCAGCCCCAGTACATATACTTCCATAGCAGCATGCAGTCAGTGGAGGAATTAGGGGAAAAGACAGACAGACAGACAGACCTGGGAAAGGGTACATAACTGAAATAGATTCTGTTTTTTCCCTGAGCCCAGTTGCAAAATGGGACATTCCTGGTGGATTTTGTTGTTGTCTTAAACCACCTATGCTCCTACTTAGAATCAAAAGAAGTGTTCGTATCTCAGAAGGCAGAAGACTGAGTGTGTTTAGATTGAGCTCCTTTAAAGATCCTGCTACAGGAACTGCAGAGCTGTGCCTCCCTCCCAGAGCTGAGCTCCTGCCTGAACCACACGCATTGCTTTCCTCACTTGGTCTGATCTAATCCTGTCAAATCTAATCCTGATCCTATAGCTTTTCTGACAGCCATCCTTTATTCTCTCTGTATTTCTCATGTACACTTATATATGGATACAAATCCCATACCCAAGGATGCCAAATTTAAAGAAAAGATACACATTTTTGCCCAAGCACTGTCTCGATACATCCGTGTCTTCCATTGAGAAAAACCAGCTTTCAGTTTCTCCCTCGCTGTGGGCATGGAGCTGCTGCTAGCACAGAGCAGATCAATATCCTGACTTCACTTCCCTGAAAATCTAACCTGAAAAGTTCTGACCTTTCTGACAAGTTAACCTTTCGAAAGGCAAACACAAAGCATTTTCAATGGCAAGGTTTGTTTGTTGTTGTTTATTTTTTTTCCTCTACTGAAAACGTGAGGTATCTCAGTTGTTTTATGTTTAAAGTGAAATATCTCCTGCACATATTTTATGCAACATCTTTGTATTTATTTATTTCAGTTTTAACCAACGTTTTTGTGATGCAAAATAGAAACAAAATCTTCTTTTCTCTGAGGGTTCTCTCCAATACCAGAATGTCTACAAAGAATTATTCAGGAATAACTTAAGACATAGCAAGAGCCATCCTTCCAGGTGCCCTCTGCTCTGTGGCTGTCCCTGCACTCTGATCATTCCTTTGGCGTGGCAAAAGCTTTGGATAATTGGCTGAAAGAGTTGTCTGTGTGTCTGTGTGTGGCGGCTGCTGACAGGTAATTTAGAAGCAAATGGGTCACATATCAACTGCTCTGTCAATCAGATCCTTACAATAACCAAACTTGGTGTTGGAATGAATTGCCATTAGTTGTCTCTGCCCGTTGGTTTTGTTAAGTTTGTTCTGCATTGTGGTTTTTTTTTGTTTTGTTTTCTTTTTTTCCTGCTTTATCCTTTTCTGCTTTAGATTGCTTGTCTCTTTAGGTAATGCCCAACCATCTGTTTGCACAGATACAGTAGACAGAGGCCCAAAAAATAATGAAAGAACGAATTCTTGTCTTATAGCGTAGATAAGGCTTGGTGCAGGTACAAAGTAAGAAGAGCAGAGGATGGGTTTGATGATGAGATAGTAGGGTGTTGCTGCTCATCCATTACAGGCTTCACTGAAATGTCTTCCCAGCACCCTGAACTGCTGCACTATGCTCGATCTCAGAGGTGTGGCATTGGCTGTGGCTCCTGCTGCATCCTGCATGCTGCCAGAAGGCCTCCGTGTGTTCTGTGGGACTGCCATCAAAGGAGGCCAAATCACTTTGAAGGGTGACCACCTGAAATTGTAAGTTTTGTTTTTCCTTTGCAGCAGTGTTTGAAACCTTTGTGGTTTAGAAGCAGCCACTGGGAGTTGTTTGCAATGTTTATTCACTTTCCAAGTTCTGGAAATTAAATATCACCACTGCTCCATGACTTCAGCAGCTCCATCTTCAGTTACATGGCCTAAGTAAGTGCAACCAAAGTACAGATGATAAAAGCCTCTTGACTCATCCTGCTTTTGCAGGTGTAAGATGAAAGATATCCAGTGTGTCCTGTATGCACATCTCAAATATGAGACTTGGTCCCCATTTTCCAAGTAGAGCACAGATTCTGAGCCCTAGTGGTTCAATGAATATTAAAGGGATGGAGCTTGGCACTAGGAGAAAAACTGTGCCTCACAGTGATATTTCATACAATTGCACATACTTTTATGATATTGCCTAATCTGTAGGGTACGCTATACAAGATAGTACTGTTGTTAGTAACTATCCACACAATTAATTGTAATGTTATTGCAGGAGGAGTACACTGTGGGAGATATGGAACAAAGTGCGTTCCAGAAATGATTTTAGTAGCCAAGATAAAAAGCCTAATAGTTAATAAAAAAGAAAAAGAAAAGGGAAACTGTTGAACATGAATGTCAACATTTTTAATGGATTGCCTTTCTTATTGTGTGCTGCATGTTTCTGTCAGGGGAATACGATAATTATAAACTAGTAACAATAATGAGGTTTTGAATATTCATAGGCAATTAGAATATGTCTCAGTGCATTTTATAGGTACCCGGTGAGAAATGTTACTCATTTTTCAGAAGTAACTGGTCTGCAGTCCTGGGTGAAAAATATAGGATGGAAATCAAAACCCTAAACAGGGTGTAATACTAACAAAGTCCCGTTGGTAGGGAAGGAAAAGCAAATATTAAGCACTGATAAAACTGTAAGTTCATAGTCTTGCTTTCTTATTGACAGTGGATTCACATATGGAATGAGTACTTCTGTTTAGATTTTAAAAGATGCAGGGACACATTTCATAAACTCTTCTTTGTATATTGGATACCTGTTCAGGATTAGAGAAGTGCAAACAAACAAATCACCACTGTGAACAATAACAACAAGCAACAACCACAGGTGAAATGGCAGCAGGGAAGGGAATAGTAGGGAGTTTTACACCGAATAACTGGTGGAAATCCTGAAGCAACACTTAAAGCTTTCTTAAACATTTATCCTAGTTCAGCTAAAAGTCATTGGGCTCTTCACACACCAAAGCCATACTCTTCATTTAGTTTTGCAGCTTGTTAGCAGATGACAACAATCCTTTTGCTGGTTAAGATAAGAGTTTGTATTTTTCATGCGTGTGGCTACAATTTTCAGTGGCTTTTTAATATTTTACATATTTTTGAAACTTAGATAGAGTTTAACTTAGAATTATTGCCTCTTGCCTTTGGAAATGCATTTCTCATGAGATATCCTTTTTCCAGTTCAGTACATTGGAAATATTTATGGCATGTTCATGTGCTGTGACATTGAGTTGTCATGAGACTAATTTTGCTGTCATGTATATCAACACATAATGAGAGCCTTTAGTAACTTAATCAGCAACTCTTAGCAACTTTTCAGGAGGGATCCTGAAGAAAGAAGGCAGCATCAGCATGTACATTTTGGAAGAAATCTGCTTGGTGCCTCAGACTGACAGCCCCTATTGAAATGACACGGGGAGTTCTGCAAACAATATTGCCTGGATGGTGATAATGAAAAGGAAAGGTTAAACATGATATTATTCTAGTCTCAGGTTTGATTGATGAGCCTGCAGAATATGTTGGAGAATAGTTTTCCATAGCAGTTGCTATAATCAGCTTTTGAGAGCTGTGTTTCCACCGAGGTATGTTTAAAAATGATGCCCTTGCCAAAAGAAAGTGGTGACTGCAATGGAAATGTGAGCTCTCAGAAGATAAAAGGCAGTTGTGGAAACTGATCATAAGGAAAGGTTAATTTTTAAAGAAAATTAGAAAAAAATACAGTTATGGTAAAAGAATAAATCAGGTAGCTTTGTTTTGACTTCGCAGTTCAGAATAGGGCAGAACTTGCACTTAGTACTTCCAAGGTGATCTTAATTAGTCTCTTCTGATTACAACTGTCAGCATTGTGAGGCAAGAGAAAAAGCTGAAATGACATAGAGAATATAACCTTCCTTAATTCAGGACAGACTTTTAGTTTAATGGTTTTCCATATTATTTTTCCATTTACTTGGTTTGAACTAAAGACATGACTTTTTGAACTTCTGCAACAAGAGAGAAATGAAATATGCTTTCAGTTTGTCCATTTTTCCAACTATACAACAAATATATATATATCTTAATCTTTCCTTTATGGCCAGGTTCATTCATTGGCTTTAGTGAGGTTTTGCAATAATTGAATCCAAAGTCCGAACCTAAAGACTTGGTAATTTTGGATCTCAGAGCTATATCATACTGTACATATTGTACTGGCTGTTTTTTTAAGTACCTTTTACCTGGGCATATAGATAAAAAAATATGAATTTTTAAATATCTGATTGAAATACAAGCAAGTAAATACACAAAATAACACATCCTTGATCCAAAATGAAATCACTGAGGCACTGATGCGGAGTCCATACAGTCCATTTGCAGTTTCCATCTTTTCTTCTTATTGCAATATATAAGCATATTATTACTTTAAAAATATGAACCAAATCCAAGTACTAACAAACTGTTCTAGTTCTGTTCTTTGTAACAGTTTCTATGATACATAAACCGTAAGACCACAAGCTAAAGACACTTGCTTCACAAGTTCTGGGAAGTAATTTTCTAATTCACCTTTCTTTGCCTATCACAAATCTGAAGTCATAGAATCATCATATCATAGAATCATAGAATGGCCTGGGTTGAAAAGGACCACAATGATCATCGAGTTTCAACCTCCCTAATGGTTGTGCAGGGTCGCCAACCACCAGACCAGGCTGCCCAGAGCCACATCCAGTCTGGCCTTGAACGCCTCCCCATCTGCAGCAGCAACCTTTCCTGTTTTACCGTAAACTTTCTCCTTGACGCTTTGGCAAGTAGCTCTGAAGAAACCCTTATTTTGTCAGCAGAAATGGTAGCTCTCTCTTAGGAAGGAAGCAGAAACATATAAACTCACCAGGGACTAATTTCTTTAATGTATTATAGTACGTTTTTACATGCCACAATATTACATTGTTCTTTGATGTCCCAGCATGTAGCAAATGATTATAGTTTCTTTGTGGCTGTTTGCAAGATTATGAGTGATAAGGTAAGCTGCATGCTTTCTACTTTTTCTTGCCCTTTTTTTTTCTTCTGCTTCATAGTCCTTATAAATAATTCATGTCACAAAATTACTGTCCCAGAAAAATGCAGACTGTTTCATCAGCTCTTTCACACTTTATTGATCAGCATATATAATTTTTTAATGTGCAGTATTGCTGGAGTTTTGAACACTTGTGAGTTTCTTGCCCTGTTTCACAGAATGCTCCAGTAAAGACTTCAAAAATCTTGGACATGTCCATAATAAAATTATTTTAGACCAAAGGACAAGATTCCCACCAGTTTAAATTATGCTCTTTAGGGTACAATTTAAGTTTCCTGATCATGAGATACAGAAGAACATATGAAAAATTAGATGAAATGGAAGGGGAATGATACAGGACAAAACTGAACTATTTTGAGGAGTAAGTGCAAGATTCATGGCTGCTGTAAATCTTCACACTTTTCTTGCCATCAGTAGCATGATGCTGACTTATATTTGCTGTAAATCTGCCCAATGAATGTAAAAGGAGTGTGATCTATGATGAAAACAGAAGGAAAATGTAGAAAAGGTTTTAAAGTCATGTATGCTAGCAAGACTTAAAAGACATTTTAATGTGCTGTTCTTGAACATTTTTTAAGGCATAAGCCTTAAGCCATTGGCTTCTGAAACTTGCTCCAAAACTTAAAGCCATGCTATGACTTTTTCAACCATTTTGTTCAGCCTCATTGAGGTACTGTTCATCTAAAGAGGACAGTTTAATGCTGCTTTTCAGGTACGTGATTCCATCATTTACTGGGTGCAGAGTAATTGAATGAGATTGGAAGTGCATCGGGTTGCACCTGCTCTGCCCTGGGAGAGCAATCAAAGGCAAAGCTTGTTGCAAAGCTTCTTACAAAGCAGCACCTGGCAGCCTTCTTCATTCTGTTGGCCTTCACAAAGCATTTGTTTTTCTTATTTGCCAGGCAGAGTTATATCTTAGCTATTACTACAAATAATAATCTCCAAATGTGGAGACATATTTGCATTGTAATATTTAAGAAATACTACTTCTTCTCATTGAATAAACGGAGAAAGGATGCCATTTTTATGATGGCTAGTATACAGGATGTATTATGGAAGCAATGTTATAACAGTTCTAGAATTTGCTTTTAATGAAAAGAGAGAATGTATTCTTCACATCAGTACATCCCTTCTTGAAATGAGAAGTGAGCGTATTAAGAATAAAGACCAGAGTCCTGAAGGCCGAGCAATTAATAATTGGCCTATAACTGCAACTCATAACGTATTTTCAGTGAGTTTATAGTCAGACTGAAACAGCTTGAAACAATAATCATTAGCCAAGGAGGACCTCAGAGAAGAAAGATAATGCATAATGCTACTGTAGCTTTGGGGTGGGACACCGGCAAGAGAGTTGACTCCCTTCAGCAGCTACCCCATACATCAGAAATTTGTAATGCTCGTTTTTTTGTGCTATGAGCCAAGAACTGCTGTTTCTTTCCCCACAACCTAGATGGTCTGGTTTTAGACCTATACTTTAAGCAAAGTGTCCTGACACAACTTGATTCTAGCTGTCTCTGGGGGCCATGTGGGGATAGTCTGGGAGTCATTGAAGTGCTTTTACTTTCTGGCAAGAGTAGTTTGATCAGAAGGAAAATGCTCTCCTGTATTTAGAGCAAGGAAAAGCTCAATACAAATCTGTGCAAACCTTATTAGGAGCCGTAATTCCATTGGAGGCTGCTCCTGACCTTGTTCATTTGGCTCACTGCTGCTTTTGGCAGGCATGTGTGTGAAGTCATAGTCTCGCTCTTAAACTTTGCTTAGATGGAGGTGCTGCTGTGCATAACAGAGCAATACCCAGATTTTGCATCATAGAGACTGGCATAATCCATAACAGCTGGTTGTCAATAATATCAAATTGCCTTCAGGTTTTTTTTTCTGCTTTTTCTGTATCTCTGTCTGATGACAGACTCCCTCACAAAATTATAGCTCATGCAATTGAGGTGATGTTTTTGCAGTGTGAAATACTTTACATTTGGGCAAAAAAACTGGGAGATACAAATCTGTGTGGTAGGTACTGGCTTTCAGAAGTGTCAGTTCACAGCAGAGTTATTACACTGCGGATGTTTGTAATGTCAGACTTAGGCAGGCTCTGTCATAGCTGCCATTATAAACCTGTTAGGAGGCACTACAGATAAATTCTGTGCTTGATGTTCAAGCATTTATTTCATAACTGTTAGTATCACAATGATTACAGACTGACACTCTGTCAAAAAAAAAAAAGAAGGAAAAAAAAAGAAAGAGATGCGTGTTTATATGTTCAATATGTTTGCCTTTGCAAGAACAATTTACAGATTTTCCAGGTTTACATCAGTATCAAAATTGATAGCCATTCTAATACAGCAGGATTTCTAAACAGGCAATGAGCACGTTGTTAAACAAGGAACAATAGAGATAAGGTTGTCATATCCAAACTGGCATGCTGCAAAAAATCATTAAAAGTTTCTCAAGGCATAGAAAATTGGCTTTCCCATCAGATTTGCACTGATCAAAAGATTAGTAAGCAATCTTCACAACTGGTTTCCAATGTCAGAAAAGTTGGAATGTCTTAAAAATAGAAGATGGAGTTTTCCTTTTGCTTTGTGCTGCTGATGGTGCTGCATCCATAATGAATTTTAATAATGTAAGGTGGTTAAACGCATTTTTAGAAATAAAAGGCACAGCCGTTGACATGTGGGAGAAGGCCTTACAGCTGGGTTCCATCAGCTTGGGTATTCTGCAGGATTAATGAATTCTACATTTACTTAATGGTTGCCTTTATGACTTGGATCTTTTATGATTTCGTAAGCTATGATCGCATTCCAGCCCATGTAAAATCTGCACTCCTGACAATTCAGACAGTAGTTAGATTGCTGGTTTAGTAGCAGCAGTTTATATTATCTACTTTGGTCTTCATTCATTACTTCAATGATGTGTTGGGTCTTTAGTTTGTGCCTCTGGGATTGCGATAGTAAGTAATTACTGTGCTACAAATTTATTTTTAAACATGTGGCAGGGCAAGAAGCAAGTTAATCTTGTTTACCAGTAAACATCTGTATTCCATTATATGTTGGGTTGTCAGCTTCTCTCCCTAGTATCGTCTGTGTGTTGTTGTTTGGTAAGAAGCACTGCTAGTATATCCCATCCTATTTAATTTAACCCCAAATTATAAAGAATTCTGAAATGTTATGATAACTTTGATCACCTTGCAATAAATAAAAGTGCCAGAGAACTTTAACAGGCCTTTGAAGAGCCATAATTGGATGCTATGCACTACTTGTTTGTTTTTTTATTTAACTTTGATCAGGCTCTAAAGATATAATAAAACTAAGTATAAATAAACTGCATTGAAGAAACAAGGATTTGACATCATGAAGCTCAGACGTGAAACACTCAGAAATTCTCTTCACTTACCCTTAATGGGAAGGATAGGCAGTTTGTTCTAGAAATGGAATTGTCTGTCTGTGTATGACCAAAATGTATTAAATGTATGTATTTGTATGAGGAAAAGTGGGAAAGACCTTTCTGATTTTAATAGTACTGTTTCAACTCTTAGATGGTGGATTTTTTAAAATTTATCTTGTGATAACAGTAATACATATTCAATAGGGGTTTAGTTCAACAAAGTTTTCCATTTAAGTTCTGGATTTCTGACGTATGTAATAAATGTTAATTAATACGGGAAATCTGATTTCTTTTTTTTTTTTTTTTTTTTTAAGGAAAAATAAAAGGAAACTTAGAAATAAGAAGAGATAGACAAATTCCATGGCACAGATATGTGCATTGCTTATACATTCTTTCATTAGAAAATCAAAAGAATGATTGAAATGCTGTACATTCACAGAAACTGAGCTGATTGAAAAGCAAAACTTGCATTCAGCTTGACCTGATCCAATAATAGAACAAGACCTAGAGTTGGCCAGAAAATTCTCTCAACATAATGAATACTACTCTCAAGAGAGCTTTTTTGTACTTCAAGAAAATGTAAAAGGTTTTATAACACTGTGAGACATACATTTGTAACTTCGTCTCTAATACCTTCGTTAGGGACTCTAAACCAACATTCAAGTATTTGGTTTTGCTCTTCGTCATTCAAGGAGCAGAATTCGGTTATAATATTCACACTTATAGTCTCCTGGCAATGAACAAACATAAAAAATAATAAGAAGAAAGCTGTTGTTTAACATTAATTTAGCTCTGTTGGAGTTGGTTTTGACACCTACTGTAGCCTTCATTCTATTCATGTGCTGATCAGCTGCCACTGAGTAACTGAGAGAGTGATGAGTGTCTGAAGAGTATGGGTTGAAGTGTTTTTCAAGAGGTGGAGTCAGAAGGTAAATCTGGATGCCTGACTGTCTTTTTTCCTGACATGTTTTTCCCCCAGCCATGTGATTTGACAATAGAATTCCTATATTGAAAGTTATACACGAGCTCAGTTCATTTTCAGACAATCATAATTCTTTTGGGAAATCAGCTGTGTCAGAAAGCATTCTTTGGTTAACAGGTATATAACTAGACATCTTCTTAAATGTGTGCAAAGCTCCACTTCAGAAAGAAATGAAGGTGTGTGGTGATCACATATTCAGGCAGCATAATTAATATCACATTTCATAAATGAGTTCTATTTGGAAATTTACTGCCAGTTGCTAAAGGAGATGTTAAGAAATGAGAAAGCACATTTGGCAACACACAATCATATTTTAATTACTAAATATATCTTGAAAATATAGGAGGTATAGTTTAAAATCTGTCATGGGCTCATCTACATAACTGAGAAAATGATTTGGCTTCTGAATAGAAACAGAAAAGTAATATTATGTTACAGGTGCTTAGAGATCTGCTTTTTCCAGAACAGGAATGCAGATTTCCTGGCTTTAATTTCAATTTTAATGTAGCCCAGTTCTTTGCTTTTCTCATTCATCCAGATAGAGGAAATCCAAGTGTTATCCTTTGCCTCTGCTGGTCTTGTTTTCTTGCTGGACTTTCCTTTTGTCACTTCTTCCTGAATCACTTTCTCTTCTTTCTCTGCTGCAGTTCCAATCCAAAATCTAATTCTTAAAAACCTCCTCAGGAGGTTCTTATTTTATACATTGATTTATGCATTAATATGCATTGATGCTTATACTTAAAATTCATTTTTATCACATAGATTTTATGTAATCATTTTCCATTTGCATCTGTGACTTAACTTTTCTGGCACCGCCAGTACTCATTCTGCAGAGCCAGTCAAGCTGGCAAACATAGCTTTCCCATGGGGCAGTGATGTTCCTAGAGAAGCTTTACGTCCAAACCTGGATAAATGCTTCCTGGGTGATCCCAGTGAGCAAATTCAGATCTGTATCCTGGAGCCTGCTGTAGGGGTGGGTTGGAGTGGGGGAAGAGCTCAGTGAGGTTTACTGCACTGGGCCATTCCCAGGGCTGTCCCATCTCTCCATTGCCCTTGACAGTGTGAGCTTGCTTCAGTGCTGGAACATTTTAGAGCTCTTTTGTCTTAAATTGGGTGTAGCTTAGCTGAGAGCATTCTATGTAGGTTGTAAAACACTATGTACTGATAATGACCTATTAAGCTCTTACTGAGCTCCTATTTTACATGTTTCTGAGATGACCATAACTGATCATCCATAATTTACAAATAGCGTTGGTTATTGGAGCAAGTTATGCAGGTTATATCTTGACTATTTCTAGGCAGGAGGGCAGCAACACTCATGCTTTAACCGTTCCAAATCTCCTGACACTTATTCTTCATCTTCTGCTTCATTTTCTGCTGAGAGTGTGAAATGTTGTTCTTTTTTTTCTAAATGGTATCAGTAAGTTTGTAGGGAAGTCAGCAATGCAAGGAAACCACAGCTTTTCTTACTCTTTAAGAAAAAACAGTTCAAACTGGGAATAGCATTCTGTACAGCACAGCCTTTTTTCTTTTCTTTTCTTTTTAACAAAATAAATGGACAACAAATCTCTTGCTGTTTTAAAATATATCAAATCTAGAAACTGAAATCATTGTCTGATGCTGTGGTTATCTGGAATGGTTAATCCATACAGTGAAAAAATCATATATATATATATATATATATTCCTGCAATTGAGAGTAAATACAGGTAAAGAGAGTGTACATTTCTCTAATATAGGTAATGTAAAGACTACCTGGCTTGAATCACTGAACAGTTGGTTTATTCAAGTTTTATTTATGAAGAATGCAGCTTTTATATTTTTAAATCTATTGTTTCATCACTGTTCCAACAGGAAGAAAATTGTCAATGTATAGACTATGTCTTCTACACAATCATATCTCTCTGATTAATGACTTAAATCTGTAGATGAGCTGCTTGAATTTTGTCCTTGAAAACTGCAAGAGCAAGGTTGCCAGCAGGAAACTGTATTTCTTTGTTAGACGTTTTGCTCTAAAAAGCTGATCATCTTCTGTAGTTACTGAAACAATATTTCTTTTGATTTTATTACCCATTTATGCCTTTTCCTTGAATAAATGTGACCAGTTCACATTTTTCAAGGAGAAGGCATAAATAGGTAGCACTTTCAGTAACACCTACCTAGAGATGTACCAGTCTCATCATCAGACCTCTCATGCGATCACCTCAGCCAGGCAGAGTAATCAAACTGGCTATCAAATCCAATGATTAGAACCCAGGACATAACCTTTCAAAAAATTTAAGATTTATTGAAGAATAAAATCCCTGAAGCTTTGAGAATATTAGAAACTGGTACTGCAACAGTCTGAAATGGGTAAAGATCATGTTGCTATTGCTATCCCATAAATTAGTCTAAGGAATAGACCATTCCTGGAAAGTCTCAGTCAATCACTTTTTTTTAACCATTGCTTTCTCTATATACTGAACTTTTTCAGTATGGGTATAAATTGTTGTTCCAGTAAAAGTAGATTTCAGTTGAATGTCATGTTCAGATAGATTATAATGATCGGTGAAATAATACCCACTCAGAAACAATCAGGGGAAGAAAATTCATAAAATGAATTAATAGAAAGCTTGTGTTATGAATTAGAACACAAAGTAGGAAATGTAGAAGTTAAACTGTTCTCTGTAATGGCAGGACTATGAACATGCTGGGGAACACAATGGAAGCTATAAATAAATCATTTTATCACTATGATTTACATATGAAAAAAAGGAAGCCTACATAACTCTACTGCTCAGAGATGACTTGATTTATCCTTCTCCTCAGAAAAGAACCACTTACGTGTTTTTCCTTAGTAAAATTAACAGGCACAGATCAGGAGTTCTATGAAGGAATGCTCTGTGCTTCAATATCATAGCCTTTAATTCTTTCTGGATAGAAGGTATTTCATGACGCAAGTAGAAGTACTCATCAGTTTTAACAAAGAATTAATTCATATCTCTTTACTATTTTATCTCCGAAATCTCAAGTTAACAGGCTCATAAACACACTGTTTAACATGTGGCAGACAAAGCCTGACAATGGCATCTGTACATATGTGTACTCATGTGAGCAGTTCTTGGCAACCCTTTGTGGGTAACATCACTGAAACACAAATGCACACCTCAGTTTTCTTCAGCAAAAGAAGATAAGAAGTTACTACGAATATTTTTTTCCAGATATGTATACTTGGAATATCTTCATTGCTTACCATTGCTGGTTGAACATTCTGTGTTTGTCACCTCTGGTAAGAAAACAGCCCTAAATTTTGGACATGACTACTTACATTAAACCTCAAATATTGCATACACTATATCTGACAAAGAAGAGTCCTGGCACATTAATGCAGATACTTCTGCAGATGTCAAATATGACTTAGTTTTAGAACAAATACAACCAACAATTACGAACCACTGCTGTACTCTAATTTATAGCATCTTTAAGTTTCAGTTCCCATCTAACAAACAGTAATAAAGCTCTCAGATTGAAGATTAATGAGCATAATTCATGCACCAGTGGACTGAAAATGTGAAGTAAATCTGGCACTTGTGGACTGTAATTCTGGAAAGGAGAAGTTACAAATGTTTTCATCTGACTTACAAACTCTTACCAAAGTTGTAACTCTTTCAAAAAGCATTTAAAAAATGTTGATTTTTTCTTCTCCATTGCTTCTCATGAATGATGTAGATTGTAATTCTCTTCTCTTAATTATGCATGGGGTTATGTGTGTGCATAAGTAAGTGGCAGTTGTGCCCATGAACTCATTCCCTTCTGTAGAGGTATTTCTGATACTGGGGAGAGCTTTGGCATGACACAGACTGACCTCCCAGCCCCACCAGGACTGTTAGGCTCCTAGCCACACTAACAGAGAATGCCTCTGGTCTGTAAGTGCTTATCAGATCTGATGGTCACAGTACTAAAAATGGCTTAGGAAGCTATTAGTTGTGCACAACTTGAGAGGTCAGGGCAGGGGTTTACTGACTGGTCCACAAAGCAGAGCTGATTCTAATGGGCTTCTGGGTTGAGTCTGGAGTGCTTACCTCCTCCAGGAGGTCACCCAGGCTGTCCTCACTAGCAGGCAGAGGTGAGCTGAGTGTGGATGGAGATAGTTCTAGAGCAGGCTCACTCTGTTTTTACTTCATGCTCTCTTTCTAATTAGGTTTTCTTGTTGGTTTTTTTTTTTTTTTTTTTTTGAGTCCTTGATTGGCTGCCTGTTGCATCCCAATGACTTTTCCTCTTCCCTCAGTATTCCTTCTCCCAGCTCCATGGCTCTGCCCTGAACTTTCCCATGGCTCTTCCCGAAGAGTCAGTAATCTCCTTGTGAACCAGGGCCTGGGTTATGCAGCAGTGCTGAACGACAGCCAGGGGAAAAGGGGACCCAAACACTCCTTCATTACATCATTACTGCAGATATCATTCTGCATTGTGACAACCTATTTGCTGCTGATTCTGATTTACAAATAATCTGTCAAAAATATTTAGAAATCTTGTCAAGGTTCAGTGGGTTCCGTAATCCCATTGTACGAGAAATCATTACTTAGTAACAAGCAGATAAGCAATAAGGAAATCGATAGCTATTCCAAAGCACACTCTATGCTAAGAAAATATGCCTTTCCCTTTCATAAGACTAATAAGGATGGTGGATTGTGTTTTGGTAGCCTTCTCCTACACGTGAATTATAATCTTTCTATAAAAGAAAAACCCAGTGCAATGTTGTGCTCTAATAGAAAGATGAGTGAAGGTGTGCTCTGCTTATGTAAAATCCCCCCTCTTTGTATTTTGCAAACATTTGAACCAGCGGATTTTTTCTTTATGCAAGAAAATAGGTCTGCAGTGAAGGGCTGCAGTTCTGTGGCAGCTCACTAACAGACTACATGTTACTGTTAGCTCGACATAATGAACATTAGATGAAAAGGAAACAATATTAGGCATTTTGTGGATCTTCTTAAAGGCATCAAAATGTGCTCCTGTTAAGTGTGACTCTTTAAATGCCTGCAGGGTTTTCTGTAATGCCAAAAAAAAAAAAAAAAAAAATAGAACTGTAGGAAATGGAAAGGAAATATGGTGCCAGTATCTTCTGTTACAGCTCGGGGGTGTATGACCTGGCTGGGAAGGAAAGCACTTATCAAGCATTTCCATGGGCATGGGAAGAGTCAGAGCTCTCATTTTCTGCCTGCCTCAGATATCTCATGTGCCCCGAAGAGCAACCATTACCTTAAGCTGTGACTTAGCTGTTTGTCTCACAAAGAAATGTAAATGACTTTCATATTATTCCTACATTTTTGTTAGTTGCATACAAGCCAAGAATGTATAGAAGCATAGAAACTGAGTTGATACTTAACACAAAGGATTATTTAAAATACACTTCTTAGAAGCCAGAATGTTTTAAGGGATACATAATTTTAACTGCTTTCTAAAAGAATAAGGATCTAATTCTTTTACTAAGTTTTTCTCTGTTAATCAAAATGATTTGTTGCTTGACACATTTATATGTAAATTTGTGGTTAATACTGGTAGGGATGATGGGATTTTTTCCTTGTCAAAATAAAATCTGCTTTAAATAATAATGAGATTGTCACTTTCTCTTTTTTCCCTTTGCTTCCTATTTTGCTTCTCCAGAATTAATGTTTTCTGATACTATTATTAAATACAAAACTGAGCTAAAAAACCCATCTCATGAATTATGACAGCTTTGTCCTGAATACATTAACATTAATACCTTATTTTTCTTTCTGCATTTTACACGGGAATTATTTCTGCTCATCAACAAGTGGTGGCTGAGGTGCAGAGTGACACTGATCTTCTCATTTATAAAAGAATTCATATAAAGAAATGGAGAAGTAGGCACACAATGAGAAAGCAATCATCAACCTCTCTGTTCAGAACTAGAGAGACATCCATAGCCAAAGTCTTTAGCTTTTTTGCAGCATCCAAATGAATCATCTATTATACATATGCAAATGTTGTTTATTATATATATTATATTCTCTTGATTAACTTACAACCTCTAAAGTTACTGACATACTTATGATGACAAGTATTTGAATCCATAGTTGGAGTTGTGCTTCTAGGATCTATAGTATTGATATTCGTATGATTGATATCTCAAGGAGTTTATATTCAAGGCATCAAAATATATTCGAGGAACTCCAATACCCATAGTATAGATTCCAGGATCTGTTCCTCCCTCTTTTGCTGTTGCTGCTGCATTATCTTCTGTGTGTCCCGTGTAAATTTTTTGATGCTCTTTTATTTTCTTATGCTTATATTCTACCAGAGTTAAAATCTTTTTTGGTTCACTCATAGTATTATTGTTACATAAATGTTATCAATCCCTCCTGTAGTATTCTTGAAGTATGGATGCAGATCCATGAAGAAAGCACTGAACATCTGTTCTGTAGAGTCCTTTGCAAAGTAGCTGCAGGCATTTTATTTTGTGTTCTTGTTTTACAAGCATGAAGAAGACAGAAAAAAAATCATACTTTTTGTGAAGATTTTTTTTTTTTAATAATAATAATACTGATTTAGGTAATAAAATAATCACGTCATTTCTTAAAGCAATTCATTTTGCTTCAGATATCTTCAAGTTCCTTGATCTCACGATTTACCTAACAGTGAACAAGGTTAATGCTCAATAAAGTAGGATGCCCTTTTTATAATCACTTCATTAAAAGTGGGTAGCAAGAGGTACATTAACTTAAAGTGTTTGTGATATGGGATCAATTTTGTTGAGCCCCAGAGGTCTCTGTGTGCCTCATAAAGAGCCTTCTACTTTGAACATATCTATAAGTGACCCATTGAGATTTCCCCGTTCTCTTCAATTTGAGAAATTTAAATTGCTTTTATTACCTATAATGGTGTTAAGTACAGAATGAGGGATAAACTGTCCTGGAAGAGAATTAGACTGCAGGTCTACAGCTTTAATAATTCATAGCCTCACAGCATTGAATAAAATTCATATTGATATATCTTTAAAAAAAATACCATTTTGGCTCTTGCATCTGATTAGGTTTTACATAGGGAATGTGAAGATGAGAATGAGACATGAACGAGTAGAAATTTAGAAGCTCAGGTTCCTGAGACCACATTGAATCCTTACGCCTTGTTCTTCGGACCCAAGCTTTACGTGACCTGCTGCTTGCTGAGCAGATGAGTTAGTTCCCTCCAGATGTTACAGTAACTTTTCTACCTGGGAGAAGATAAATAAATAAATAAACGAAGCAGGCTTGCAACCTCTAAAAAATAAAAATAAAAAAAATCTAAAGATTGATTCACACATATAACAGAATCATTGTCTGCCTTTATAGAAAATATGCAGGCTTTTTCTTCCTTGCAGTTGGATCCCTTTTGGTATATGGACCATTAAAAGAAAAAGCCAAAGTACAAAAGCATATCTCTTACTTACAGCTCCATGAAGCACGGAGTTTCTCCATCAGGGTTTGACGTTTATATGCCTCAAGTATATAGATATATAGTAGGAGTTCTGAAACTAAGTAGAGCACTGTAGACTTCGGTTTCTGTGCAGATATTCTCAGCTGTGCTGTGAGCAAGTGCAAAGCCTCTGTGACTTCTGCAATAAATGCTCTTCCAATAATCTGCTGTAAATAGGGTTTTTACATATAAGAACAATATTGTGGAGTCAGAGGCTGAAATGAAGAGCTCTGTGGGGAAAGGGGGAGGGGGGGGTGGGAGACCAAGCATTGCAACCCCAGGGCCCCTTTGTGACCCTCTGCTCCATAGAGCATGGCAACATCACAGCCTGATGGAGATCTCTCTGCTTACCTCTGTGCTGATATAGAATTGGGATAAATTTTGTAGAATTAAATAATATGTGTCAGAAGGATTGGGCTTCATCATAAGATAGATACTTTCCATTGAAAGGGGCAGAGGAATCTTTCTCTTCTGTTGTTATAACATCATTGTATCACAGTTCATCCTCAGTTCCATAATTAAAAATACTTTAGTCGCAGCTTAGTGTCTTTGAGATATTTCATATTGAATACTCAGACAACGAGACCTTGCTTTAGCCTTTTATATTTTTCACTTACTCGTTTTAGTTATGACTGTAAGATGTAATTTATCAAATGCACAATGAGAGGTTATCAAACTCTTGTTTCAGTAAAAGAAAGAGGAACATTACCCTCAAGAAATAAATCTTTCGTTAAACTTTACAAAGACCTTAAGCAGTTTCTACCCTATTTATCTTTTCCAGTCTCTTCTCTTTATGTTCCAGCTGCCGGTGTTTAGAAAGCAGCACAAGGCAGACAGCCAAAATAAAAGCTGATTTCCTAGCCAAATGGATAAATTTCCTCTTCCATAGCTAACATTTGATTTCACCTTAGGAAAATGCTTTTAAAATTGCCTGTGTCTCAGAAGGAAATTTTTTAACGTCATGCCTAACTTTATTATCGGTCTGTATTTCTAGGTCTCAGAGGTCATAAGAAATTTTCATTAGAAAACTGAAGATAAATTTAGCAAGGAATAAACTCATTTGATTATCAGTTTTTATTTCTTTATTGCTGGATTGGTAGAGCTTGTTTGTAGATGCTTTAGGAACTGAAATGCTTCAGTTCAATGGGAGACATATGCATTGTCTATGAAATTATATAAGAGTGAGCATTTTGAAGAGGAATTACATAGCTTAAGTATAGAAACTATGTGCCTTTGCACCTACTCAGCTTCTGCCACAAGCCAGTTCTTCTTTGATTATCAATTCTTTTTGAATTGTGATGGTTTTTCCTTCCTCACTTTTAAGAAAGATGTAATTAAACAAGAAGAAAATGTAAAAACAATCTAGTCGAAAAGTATGGCTGGGATAGGAAGCAAAATCATAGAGCTGTGATTTATCCAAGACCATAGCTGTGATTAAATATGAATACGAAACTTTGCAGAAAAAGAAAAGGCAATAATTCAGCAGGTTCTGTCTCAGGAAACTCCAAAAGGCAAATTTTCTTTCATGTCCAGTAGGTTTCTTCTCATCCCATGGCTTTGGAGGAGTCTCACATGATATCCTTTTCCTTGGTAATTTCAGAGTCTCTTTGCTGTGTTTTGCACACCGATGTGTTTTTGAGCCACGCTTGTTTTTACATATATCCACCCAAGAACATTTTATGTCATCTTATTGACTTACTGTACAGTTGGTTTCACAAGCTATTTCACAAGATAAAAAAAGCACACTAATATCACTAAAGAGGTCTGACTACAGCTCTGTTCCCACCTTTGACTCATGAACATTCATTAAGTGGTCTATTCCTCTATGGATCTAAAAGCTTGAAAGACAACTCCAGTAGAGAAAGGAGCACAATATAAGCTACCTTGGAGACTGAGGTGTAGGATGAGATTGACTCTTTTCAGTGCTCACAATAAGCATTCTTTTTTTTTCCCCTTAGAAATCAGACTTTCTATGAATTTCTACATTTCTCCTCATTCTCCTCTTTGTGTGACTCAAGGTGATTGTACACATGCATAAAGTGGGTTGGAGTGAACTTCAGAAAGAGCCCTCTCCTCCTCTGTACTTTTGCCATGTTTAATTGGATACTTGATATGGACAATTCCCAAGCTAATGATCTTTCTTTGCAGAATTTATTCTCCATACTCTCACATAATGATGAAATATTTCATGGATCTGTGTCTTCTGCCTCCCGTATGGGCTTTATAACAAGTGTCTGAAATTACAGTCAGTTGATTAATTGATTCTGTCATGAAGTTGCATTGAATTACATTTCTTTTCAGAGTCTCCTTTTTTTCTCTGTTTAACAGTGATTTATTTAATGACTGTAATGTATTCTGGTAAAATCCATTTAGTGTTATAATATCTGTATTGAAATTCTCTAATTTCTTCATAAAGAAGGCCCTCCTCACTTCCCAAGATTTTCAGTCAGAAGACAAATGAAACTTGACCTGTGCTTCTGCACCAAGCACAGCTTCAGAACTTACAATACATTTTAATATTTAAGATCAGGATTTTGTAGCTTATGTTTAAGACAACATTAACTAAATCTATCAATCATTAGGAAAGAGTAACTGAATGGTGAGATCAGAGTAAGAGTTCTATTCTTCTGTACTGTAATGATCAACCCAGACTGATGCCATCTTGGTGCCCAAAGTCCCATGATAATTCCAGCAGGAATTACAAGCATCAGAAGTGTTAATTCTTGAAAAGTTATTCTTGGGCAGTTTTGAAAATGAGAGATGATTGATGTGTTTTCTCTCACTGTATGTATTTTACCAAAATTCATCGTAATTCAATTGCAAACATTCAGAGATAGGAGATTTCTAACATTTTATATAAGTGCTTTTGTGAAGTGGACTTAATGCATTTTTAAGGTTTTGGGGAGTAATGAACATGAGAGAGGGAAGAGATCTGGGGAGAGATATGAGAGCCCCACAGAGCCTTGTGCTGGAGCTGTGAAATAAGGGAAAATTCTGCAAATGGGAGGAAATGCATTTTGAAAGATAATGTCTCCAGGAAAGCTTTTTTCAACATGATAGTTTGTTTTCAACTGTCACAATGGATCTTTGGCGATGCAGGTGGGATTTCAGAAAATAATAAGAATTATCTTCTCTAAAGCTTTTTCACTCCTTTACTCTCTGAAGTCAGTGGCAAAACACCCCTGGCTTCAGAAGAAATCATAGCCCCATGCAGTGTTTCAGAACATCTTCCCCTACGAGTCCCACACAGGTGGGTAACTGTTGGTGGTTTTTGCGGACAGCTTGCATACACTTTCAGGCATGAGTAAGGTAGCAAGTAGTCATACTCTTGTTGTGAGTCATTTGCACAGACGCAATTCCTTTGCTTAGTGGCATCTGCATGAACACACATGGGTTTATTCAAAATCCACTGACACTAAGAGAAATATTAGAACAATCTTTTGAGTGCTCTGAACTTTGTTCATTAATGGTTTGCTTGGAAGTATTTTTTGTGTGTGTGTGTGGAAATGTACGTAGAAGATCTTAATTTAAATTCATAAATATTAACTTCTTGAAGCTGATAAACTTTTTTTCTTCTCAGAATATGTGGTAATTTTTAACTGAAATCTTTTTTTTTTTTTTTTGCTTTTATGCTACCGCCTATGTTGAGTTGCCAAATAAGCTGAGAACAGCCTTATTAATAACTGATTAGACAGCCAGCTCTTTAGTTTGTAGCAAAAAGCCTTAACAAGTGCGGGAAGCCAGCAGAAAGCTTTGGCTGAGCTCAAAGAGCAAGTTGAATGCTTTATATAATGAGCTTCTTAAATAATATCAGAGGTTTTGCCGTTGTCAAATTAGTCCTTTTTCTTTCTTTATTTCAGCTACAGGATATGTAAAATGTTGTAAGTCTCAGCTACTGAGTAATTTTCATACTCTTTCTAAAAAGTTGGAGGAATGGCCTACCTAAAATAGCTCACCTGATTATAATAAATTAGAATGTACCTTTCAGTAAGTAGAAACATAAATCCATTAAAAATTGCCTTCAAAAGTAGTGACAACAAAAACTTTCCAGAACTGCAATTTCTGTGCACATCCCATTTCTTGACAGTAAAGAACTAGAAAAGTTACCATCAATTTTAATGTGTTCAGCTGGCACTGCTGGAAGAAAATAACAAAATATCTTTCCACACTTTTTTTTTGTTTGTTTGTTTTTTTAACATTTAAGATAAAATGGATACATTTAAATACTAGAATCCAGATGTCAACTTTCATGATATTATAGAACTGCTCCAAAAATCATGGAAGTAAAAAGTCCTCTGTGTTAGCAGATCTTCTCTGTGTCTATGTGTGTATATATACATATATATATTTATACATACACGTGTCTGCATTACATATACATATACATATACATATACATATACATATACATATACATATACATATACATATACATATACATAAGTATGTGCAACTACAAGGTACGCTGTTTTGGAAACTGCAGTGCAAGAGCATATTCCAGAGCAGTGAAAGCTGACACAGAAGCTGTGAAGCTTCATAGTATTGTTTGATGACATTTCAGGAAGTCTTAGTCCCCAGTCCTTGCTTTTCAGAAGAAGAACCAACAAAACCCAGAAATGCAACAAACTCTTCCTTTCTTATCCAGTTTTGGCCTTAAGAGAAAGGTGCCTTAAAGACTATTTAAACTCTTTAATCTTTCTCTTCAAGAGGCTAACAAATACTACTTGATAAAACCCAAAAATGTATCTGAAGATAAATGGAGTCGTCTGTCAATAGCCAATAACCTGACAGTTCACTGGGAGACCACGCAGGAGATGGTGACATGGGTAAATATTATTTACTTACGAAAATTAAATATATATATATAAAATAGACAATAATTTTAAATAATAAAAAATGTCTAACAGATAAAATGCTGGAAGCAATAAATAAAATGGCCCTTCTAAGCAGACTTTCTCTAAAGAAACTAAAATACGGAAATTTGAAGGATAGTTATCAAATAATTTTTATTTATAAAAGTTGAATTGAAATGGGTCATAGAATCCAAGTTCTATATATCATATTTTTTTGTGTGCATTTGGTTACCTTCCCATGATATTCTCCACTGGTGCTTGTGCACCTGTGTTTCTTGAAAGCTGATAATCAGGAGATTAATTTTTATGTACTTCAGTTGAATTATATACTTTGAGGTTTAAGTTCAGCAAAATGCAAATGAACGTATAACAGGAGCAGTTAGCGAGGGCCTCTCAGTAATTCTGTGGTGCTAATTCAAGTGGCAGTATTGTTCCCAATGGTGAAATAATACTGTGTAACATAAAGCTGTACCTAAGCAAGAAAGTCCAGGAATTGAAAAAGAAGTAAAATTCACTTCCGTGTGGATTCCAGCTCTGCCAGAACTCAGGAGCAGGTTTGATCTTGGTCTTTTACAGCACACGGAGAAAGGAGCAAAATACCAATGTTTGGACTGGCTTAAACTTCGGATCATTATTTCTGTCAATATTTTCACATATTTTCGGAGACATCAGCATGAATTCCAAGTATGTATTTATTAGCTGTGTTTCCGTAAGAGTCATGATTGATTTTTTCTTCCTTATACCCCTGATTACTCACATCATTCACACTACTTCTGAGTGTAAAGGAGAGCATTTTGCTATCCATGTTGTTCGCTCCTTTACTCAAGGGCATTTGTACATTTTGTTGTTTACATTGGGTTTGTGCTGCTTAGATGAATATGAAAGAAATTTCTCCTGCCAGAGGTTGTAGTCTAAACCCTCCAGCCTACAAAGCCTGATACTCAATCTCAATGTGAGCATTTGAATGCATACAGATAATGAACTCCATTGATGTGCATTGTAGCAAATGATTGCATTGAGGCATTCCTGATTCAGCTTTCTGCTTTGGTCTAGAAATGTGGATTACCTAGCATGGCCGAGAACTTGCTTAAAATTTATAATCAGTGAATAAAATAGACAGGGTTACAGGTTTTGATTAACAGGGAAAAGTACAGAGGGACAAAGAGAAAGATAGCTTGGTGACTGGCCGTGAGTGAATGGAAGAGTAGCACAGGATCTGCCAGGCTGTGGACTGGCTGTTTTTTAACCAGAATGTTTCTAAATCTTCACTTGTTTTGCAGAGTGAATAAGTGAAGCCACCACATTTTTGGAACTGCTCTCCGTCCATCCACTGCTCTTGTATTTTGTGCATACATTATGGCTTCATATAAGGGAGTAAATACTGCAACTCGTTCAGAGCCGGTCTTGTCTGTCCACCTCTACTTTGGGGGTAGAACAGACAGGTCTACAGTCTACAAAAAAAATTGGCAATAAATAAAGTTGTAGGAAAACAAAAATTACTGTAGTGCACATTTTAATGTAATTTATTTTTTTGTCCTGTGCATGTTTCATGCATTATTACATAGGACGCTCTTGAAAGCTGCAAAATCAAATAGGCTTGTGCTGTCGCTACAGCAAGGTGCCAATTTTATCTGTCCTATTTTATGATGTCATAAATAATTTTTACAAGCAATTTAAAAAAATATAAACCTTGCATAATGTGCTTAACATCTATTATCTCCAATGAAAATTTTACTGATTTGCATTATGGGGATTATGCAAATTAACACGTAATCAATCAAAATCAAACTTCCGTTATGCCCTTCATGCAGTGCATCCCAAAGCACTTTAGAGGATAATAAAATTAGTATCTTGGATAAGTAGGAATGAGCTAGGTCAAATAAATAAGACTTCAGCCTACACTTAAGCAGTGAAATATGGTAGTCATTGACTAGGCTAAGATAAGCTCTCTTATATTTATTTTATACCATAATTAAAGCTTTCATAATAAAAATCTTTCATGGTCAGGGACCAATCACACCGGAAATGAAGACCAAGCAATATTAATGCCATGGTAGAACAGTCTTGAATTTCAATCTTACTAACATAATGGCTGCGGAGCTGATACTATCTTCTGGTTTTGCATGTCATTTTTCATTTCAATTCATTCGTGGTTTTTGCAGTAGTATGAGTTTTGAGCAATAGTAATGTGTATGGTTATAAAGCAGTACTAGAATGAGCTAATGAGCCCAGGAATAGTAGAACTGTACTGTGTAGACAACTTTGTAGCTGAGCATAACTTTCAAGAGGTATCTTAGTGATGTCCAATTCATCTTCATCTGAGTGCATCGCTGCTTGGGAAGGACTGAGTTAATACTAGGTGCCTCTGTATGACTGCATGGAAATGTGAAGGACATGCTACAGCCAATAATTTTATGAAGGTCGTGCCTTTGAGAGGTTCTGACTGTACACAGTTCTGGTTCAGATCAGAAGAGTGCAATTTGAAAATTCAGTTACAGTAGCTGAACCTTCCTGACATCTGAAGATATGACTTCACAATAAATTTGTATCTGGTTTACTTCAAGTCATAATCTGGACATGTGTTTTATAAAATAAGAACTTGAGTTGTTGATTTAAGATGCATTTGTAGACTATATTTTTTTTCTTTTTATGCTAGTTGGCTGAGGAACTTCTGAGTAAAATCTTAGTTTTAGAGATCTGTGTTTGATTTAAATGCAAGAAAGATAGGGATCAATCACTCCTATTTTCAGAATCAGATAGGAAGTGGAAATAAGAAACAAAATGCCTCTACTTGTCTTTGATCATCTGAATTTATACAGTCTCAACTTTGCTCTTTGTAGCATACCTCATGGATTACCTCAGCCTGCTGCAGATATGTGATGCTGCAAACATTGCAAATGTGTGGTTTGTTCTCCCTCTTGTGTTCATTCTTGACCTATTCTTCTAGCTAGATCGAGTAAGCTAATACACTTGAAGCTGAAGTGCTGTTCTCACTGTAGAGATTCCGGTTGAGATGGGTGTGAAAAGTAGAGTGAGTTATTTACATTAAGCAGAGCTTGCATAACTAGCTGTAGAAAACTTTTAGAAGTTTTCGATGATAAATATTTTTCTGCTGAAGGAAAGTAATGTAAAGAAGAAATCAGAGGAAGGGATATCTCTCTCCTACAAAGTATGTACTCTCATAACCAACCACTTTCACTCCTTCCCTGCGTTTTACACTTAGTTCTTGCACAAGTAATGGCTCATTGAAATCACAATTTACATAAGAGACTAGATTCAGTACAAATTCAGTGGTTGCTTTTCTGAAAGCTTATAGCTAAGAAAAAATGTCGATTTCATCCCTATAAAGTCAGTTATTGTATGTATCTTTTGACTGGCAAGGTTTGATGCATCGTTTCCTTTCGCTTCTTTCTCATTGTTTCCAGTCTCCTTGTGGCCTTCCTGCCCATTAACAACTCTGGAGTGGTACACTGAGCAATGTGTTAGATGCCAAACGCTCCTGGTTCGTTTATGGCTAATCTAAGCTGGTGTCAGTTAGGGACAATAAGAGTAGAGACCAAATAATTTAACTGCCTGTGCATATTTGCATGCACAATTTTCTGATTCACATTCAGTACCAGCTGAGTAATGTCTGAAGACACTGGCTGGTCTTCAGCTGGCACATCTCTACAGGATTAAGGAGCTGGAGTTGAACTGGGAGAACATACTGAAACCTGTATAGCTGCTTAAATCAAGGAGATTCAGTTAGTTCAAACATTTCACTTGGTGTTGTATTAATAGGGAGGAATATGTATGTAATGTACTGAAAGCAGTAAGCAGACTCGGTGAGAACCTTGACAGGTAGCTTGGAAGAAGACAGGCTGTGGTCCTCAGAAAAGTGAATTTTTTCATGAAAGTGGAATTTAAACGTAATATGGGCATGAGTAAAAAGCATTCAAATGAGAACTTTGCTGATATCCAGAAGAGCTAGTAAATTAGCTTTCCAGGTGTAAGCCCTGGGAAATTTTGTAATTTGTTTAAAAAAAAAAAAAAAGTTATTGGTGACAAAGCTATTAAGCTGAAGTTATGTGCAACAAATAACCAACAGGGACTTAGCACATGCCATAAAATTCTGTGTCTGGGACCCATGACAAGGCCAATAATGTCAGGCAAATGAGAGGCAATAAGGCTATGTTTTAATTTATGATTTGCAAAACATCTGTTCAGAGGAGAACCATAAACCACAGGGCACATGAATGTTATGCAGAAGCTGTAATGGAAAGACTAAAATTTGATGTCTTGGATCAGTGATATAAAATGTTGAATGGCTTCAGATAATTCTGAGACAAGGCTGCTTCTTTCAGCCTGGTTAATTGTAACTGCTGGTGCTAAGCAGGGCTTCAGTTGGCTTTATTTTTAGGGTTGCTAAAATCTACAGTTTTGCTCTTTCCCCAGCATGACTGATCAAAGTGAGTGTGTACTCTCAATACGTGTGTTAATGCAATCACTCAGCCAGAGGATGTTTTCTCTAAAAAAGAGATGTGAAGAAGAGGTTGATATGATAACATATAAAGCTCCTCCCACCAAAAAAGACCACATACAGGATACAAATCTATGTTCGTGATTTTTATGACAAAATGGTAATTAACAGCAATGGCATTGCTCTCTATTTATGACTATTTCATTGTAATAGAATCCCCTGCAGAAGGGACAGGACAGGTTAGGGCACATCCATCCTGGTTCAGGTATGTGACCTATTCTATTACTGAGCCATGAGTTTGGAATGGGATTCAGGAAAATTTCTTGTCTTGATGTACTGCTTCCTAGGTGGTTCTCACAGGCCAAAAGTCAATGCATATGCAGTGTTTTGTTTTGCTACCTGCTTTAGACATAGCATAGACATGTTTGCATAGCTCTCATATGGTCTGTTTTGCTGTCTGAATGGTGTAGAAAGTCTGTAATATACATGGGATTTAAGAGCAGAATTTGTCTCAGTCAGGCAGTTGCCTCGTTTCCAAAGCTGCATTTTACACCACATTCATGGACTGGGTGTATTATTCCAGAGTTATGTAAATGTCACTGCAAACAAGCAAAAAAATGGGAAAAAATATTCTTCAGCTGAAATGCTTGGAAGTGTTCTTTGTGTTAAATGACAGTGTAGAAATAGAGATAACGATAAAGATTGTGAGTGGGTGGAAACTGATGAGACCAAATGCTGAGCTTAGAAAAAAATGTCTTTCAAAGCTTTCTGTGGAAGGTATTTTCTACGATAACTGATCTTCTTCAGCAGCTTTAGGGATTCCTGTGGTAAGGAGATATTTCTTACTTCCCTTACCCTATCCTTTATACCTATTTCTGTACGTTTATTAGATTTCAGCATATGCAGTGAGGTGAATGGAGAGAATCATCAAGAATTGTGAAGGTCACCTTTGCAGAGAATATTTAAGACAACAGTAATTGTTCCATTTTTCTGGAGAGAGAATATTTTGAGATAAGATTTATTTTAGCATTTTTCCTACATTCCTTGTTCACTATTGCATCTGAAGTTAGGGTTTCAGGGGACTTGCTCTGGGATGTGTCACCAAACTTAGGAGAAATACTCCCCAAGTGGCAGTGAAACAAAAACCTGCTGTTTTCTTCCTTGTGAAAATTCAACTGGACTCTGGGGGCCGAAACTCAGTCAGCTGTTCAGTTATATTCATCTCATTCCACTCTACATGCAAAAGTGGGCCTGGTGCTTTATTCCTACTAGTCTGCACTTTTATAATTGTGTGTAATTCCTGCTTTGGATTTGTGTGACTTTAAGCTTCCAACTCAGTATTTTCTGCACCAAAGACACCCACAATCATTTCCACCTCTCAAAAGTATTTAGGCACCATGGCCTAAATCACTGAGATTCTTTTATGATAAATGAACAAGACAAAATGTCTTTATTTTTTCCCTCAGGGGTATTTTTCATATTCTTGCATAAGACAGATATTAATGTTGAAAGTGGTACTTGCTGAATGGATGAATGACAATTTAAAATTCAGATAAGCAGAAGGGTTCCTGAAATGCTAATGGAAAATGACCCTACTGTCACCAGGTAGTGGTGTTGTGAGGAATACCATTATTAATACTGTGGGTTATGTTAATTCAAGCTACGTTTTGTTTGATGCATTGAATAGCTCATAGCAACTGGGCCTGGTACAGAACATTTCTTCTCAGAAAGAGCAGTGTGGCATTGGCTCAAGCTGCTCAGGGAGGTTCTGGAGTCACCATTCCTGGAGGTGTTGAAGAACCATGGAGATGTGGCTTAGTGGGCACGGTGGGGATGGTTTGGGGTGGGTCTTGGAGATCTTTGACATCTTTTCCAAGCTTAATGATTCCATGATTCTGTTTAGGTCTCTTGCAGGCTGACCTATTCCATTGAAATCATTCATTTTCCATATTTTTGGCTTGTTGTGGGTTGGCAACAGATTGCATTCTGCATATGGTCCCAGGCCTTTAAACAAGGGTGTCAGGTGCAGCTTCTGTGGTTGGTTCCAAACAAAACATCTGCATTAGTAAACTGGCACCAGCTCTCACATTATGATGTTTTAACAAAGGGTCTCAAAACATCATCTGTAGGGAAAGTGAACTGAAAATTTTTCGAAGAGTTGAACTACAAAACAAGGCAAAGTCTTTGCACTTTTTTCCTACAATTTCCATATAGTTATCTATTTTCCTTTGTTCTTGAACATTTAAGGTCCTTTTCTTTTGAAACTGGCAGCAACTCTGATCAGATTGCTTTGCAAAAAGAACTGAAGAACGTACATATTTATTTTTTGAAAGAGAAATACTTTCTCTAATTGATGGTGTGACAGAAAGACCCAGGTTTGTTAGCATATGATTGCGTTTTGCAAGTCTGAAGTGCCCTATTAATTGGGGACAGATTTGACAAAGAGGAAGTCAAATAGATTATCTAAATTTAGAAACCTGACTTTAAATGGAAAAAAAAATATATCAAAATCAAAGTACTGACGTTGTTTAAATTTAGTAGGATGTACACAGATAAAAATCACAGAATATTTCAAAGGAAAGGTATTATGCAGAAGCACCAGCTGCATCAAATAAAGACTGCATATACCATAGCTACACATCTATTTATAACAAATATTATGCTTCCCAGAATATTGGGAAATTTTGGGAAAAATCCTCCTCATCTTCTCTGTTGATATATGGTAATACTTATAGTGTCTCCAGATGTTGCCTGTACCAAATAATCATCTTAAAACCAGGCAAGCCATCTCCATCATGGTGTTTTATGGAAGGCTCCTCTTCAGCTTCGGAGCTATGGCAACTGAGGATATATAGAGAGAGATAGAGATAAATATAAACATATGTTCTCATATATATATATATATATATATATACACACACACATATAGGTATACATACATGTCTGTGTGTACATAATTGTTCTATGGAAAACTTCTCCGTAATTCACCTCTCCTGTTGCACGGTTCATCACATTCGTAAACGTTGCTGAGGAAAACTGATTTAATATTTCCTTTTAATACTAAAATCGATTTGCTTTGGACACGTTTGTGTTTTCTATGTCTGCTTTCCAAGAGTGTCTCAGAAATTAGAAATTGCTGACAAGGATATGAGAAGCAAAATTAGAACTAGTTCACATGAAGATGGATGAACTCTAGAGTGAGATTCTGTGTCTTTCATACAGATGCAATATAGGGCTGTGTTTGAATTCAATAAGATGGTGACTTGTGCCATTTTCTATCATATTTCATGGGTCAGCAAAGAGAAGTGTTCCCCAATGTACAGCAAGGCTCATGCTGCAAAGCACACAAAGTCGAAGAGGGGAGAAATATCTGAGTGATGATCTCAAGATTTCTAAAAAATACTATTTATTTCACTGTTTGGGAAGAATTTCCATAAATAATTGTATAATAGATAAATGATTCATTATTAATTGTTTTCCAAGTATGCACTGATAGATGTGAAGCTGCTTAATCGACTGGGGCCTGCTAGCACCTGCATCAGGCACTTCTGGTGTGCTCAGCTTTTGGGAAGCACAGCTTTTTCCTTAAAACCAAGTCAGACGTGAATGTTTGGATAGTACTGAAAATAAGAGACTGTATTTTATTTTATTTTATTTCTTTAATGTTATTTGCATTAGATTTTTGAAGTATTATTTTGGTTTATTTGCTATTTTTAAATTTATTTTTTTATTTAATTCCTAGCCAGTTTGAGGGGATGTAATCTGCCAGGAGTAGAGTTTGAAAGCTGCTCCTTCCTTCCTGTACCCAGGAGCAGCCCTGCTGAGCTCCCTGCTGCTCCATCACAGCAAGCACTGCTCACATAGAGAAACCCCCCACCAGGTGCACAGTGCCATTCTCTCCCTGTCAGCAGAACCTCTGCTTGTATGGAATGTGGTGTTCTATTTCAATAAGATTTGTTCAGCTTCTTCTTTAGGCATTAACGAAGACATCTAATCAATCATTCTTTTATTTCATATCCAGCTAAGAAAGTGTTCAGGTGGGATACTTGAGCTCCAGTAATGCCCTTCAGAAATTTCTCTTGATTTCTTTTATTTTTCCACATCAAGAAGTTTCTTTTTCACAAACATCTTCAGATCTGCCCCCATCCCTTAGGGTATAATGCTCTCATTTGCACAGGAGGATGCTACCTGCTGATTTGAGCCCTGGGTCCTGTGGAAGACTTTTTAATTTTTGCATATTTAAGTGATTTAACTCAAAAAGTTAACTTGAAAACTGATTCTGATTCATCTTCCGTGTCCGAAAAAAGTCTCTAAAATTATCTAAAAGTAAAGATAAATGCATTCTGCCTTTCCAGTTCCCGATTCATTATAAGAATTGATTGACTTGAAGTGGCTGCAAAGCAGACAGCATGTAGTCTATTAATGGATGAACTCTACAAAGGTCCTGCCCTCTGTTAAATATCTGCTGCTGCAGTTTGGTGAGACCTGTGCCCATGTCACTAAGAGCAGATCGGGACCCTGGCAGAACAAATGTCAAGTGAGCTCAGCATTGAGGTCTGCAGATTCAGTTATTCTCTGTAAGTGCTGCAGAGTCAACGTGCTGAGATTTACCAACAGCAGCAGTGCTTTTGGAAAGCGTTGCATTGACATCACTGCTTCGCACAATTCAGGCCCACAAATTATAAAGGCTTTAGGGAAGGGAAATGTTTGTAGATATACTTTCAACTGGGGTTCTGATCCTGCTCTGAAGGGATGGACCAAAGAGGGATGTCTTCTCTTCTTCTCACACTCAGAAGCCACTGTGTCAGCATCCTGAGCAAAAAAGAGGGAGAAAAAGGGAAGGGATGAGATTGCAGCAGTTCTTCCGAAGAAGAGAGAACTGTCATTAAAGCTTTCATTTGGGTCAGTAGGTAAATTACAATATTTGAGCAGAAAGTGTGCAGTAATCCTGCGTCATTGCGTTCATTGTGCTAGTACATTTGCTAACAGGTATTGAGGGAAGCATTCCATGTGCTTGTGGGTGAAGTCTTAATCTAGAACAAGTGGAAATGCACTTCCAGCACTGATTCACAGAGGATGGGAAGGATGAGCTGCTTGCTCTGGTCCCTTGGAAGTGTTCATGCTGGTACCCACAAAGCCACCTACCCAACGTGTGTTTTTCAAGGTACCATCCACAGGGTCTGCCAAAATGCCCCCAAAAGACCGAAATGTGCTTCTGTTCCTCCAAAGAAAATGATCGCTGCTCAGTGTGATTTTGGAAGCAAAGTCCTTGGAAATATCCCAAAATAATGTGGCATCATTGTTACTCTTGATGTGCCACCAATGCAGAACAGGAAGTCTTGTCCAAGCTGGAAGAAATTACTGTTCCTCTTTGCTTTGTGCTTGTTGATGGCTTTGTTTTTTTATTGTATTTTTAAAGAAAAAAAAGTTAAAAAAATCTCCCAGGTACTGCAAGCTTTATGAAGTTTGCAAACAGATAAAGAATGCTTTGAACTTCTGAAAAAGAAGGCTGTTAAAGTCAGTCTCTGTTATAAATTTATTCTACTCCGGTGGCTGTGAATGTCCAAAGCCAGACTTGGGCTAGATTTATGTCTAGTCAGACACTGGGGGTGGGGGGGAGGGGGAACCACACAAAAAAACCCCACTTCATGGTACATCACTAAATTGTAGAAAATAAAAATTCAGCTGAAAAATGAGTTGTGCAACGTTAAAAATGTTAGGCTTGTGATCAACACCTCCTCCTCCTCTCAGCTGCCTTTTATGCATTTCTATTTAGATTCATGCTGGTATGGGCTGTTAAATTTACATTGCATGTCAGAGTCAAAAGTCAACTCCAAAAGATGGAGAGTTGGCATTTACTTCTCAGAGAGTTAGAAAAGTCAAGAGAAGCAGGATTTCAGCTTTGAAGTTGAAAGACTAGAATCAGTTATTTGCAAAAGATTGATTGTTTGGACTGCCTTGCAAAGCCATTCAGCACTTCTATTTTTCCCTTCTATGAGCATCTTTGACAGTTGGATATCTTTTCTGACTAAGATGCTTCATTTCAACTAAGAAATGTTTGATAATATTTCCATGTTAGAGTTGCTTATTGATCGTGTAATGAAAATATGTTACTAAACTGAAGCATTTGAAGATGACCCATGGTTAGATTGGGTATTTCTTTAAGCACAAGTGAAAATAGGACTAGTCATCATGAAGTTCATGAGTTTATGACACAATTCAAAAGTATAATGAGGTTTTGCGAGGGAAAAGTAGTTCTACTGCTGGATGTTTGGCTTTGGTTTGGAGTACCTAGAAATAAATTAATGCTATAGGTCAGCTTTGACAGCACTAAAATTTAATTAAATTGTGTAATTTGCTTTTCCCATTACGGAAAGCCCCATAAATTGTGTGACTGTACAACATTTCCACCACATTGATTAGAAATCTAAATACGCAAGGCAATTTATACTACACTGAAAGCAGAAAGCCAGACAACAGTGGCAGAATTGCCAACGTGAGGTGTTTGGGGTTGGGGTTGAGCTACAGGGCTGCAGAGGTGCCTGGCAAAACCTCACTATAAGCTGTCTGCTGGTAAATTGTATAAAATATATAACAGTGACATGTGGAGTGCTGTCTTACAGTCAGTTCTAGATCTACACTTGTCTGGATATCAGGAAACAGGTTTGGGTTGGATCAGGCATGTGTGTGCAGCCGTACTCCTTTCAGGCTAGCAGAGCGCCTTTAAGCCTCTATGAATGTATGAAAATGAGCTGGCTGCTGTATGGGACTGAATATGAATTCTGCCTTTAAAAAGTTAATTTTTTTGGAGCAGGATTGAACACCAAGATCAGCACTCCCCATCATCTTGCTTTGATGATTTAGATCCGGTACGAAAGCCTAAATCCATTTTTATGGCCTCATCAACCTTAGCCCGAGTGTCTGCTAACATCCAGGCAGCTTAAACTGAGAACTGCCAGATCTGTTTGATCCTCACTCAATTTTCAGAGCAAGGAAGACCTGGGCCCGCAGGAGAGGGCGATAAGCTGTCTCTCTGGAAGAAATTTTGGTGTTGCTCATCTGTTCCGCTCCATGTTGTAATTGCTTACACCATGCATGAGACCTGGGCACTTCAGATAGCAGAAAATAGTTCAGAGGCTCTGATGAACATCTGCACTTCAGGCTGCCTATCTGAAATTAATCTTTCTTTTTGAGCACGGGGTTGTATCAGTTGGACATGAAAAGGCCAGATCTTGTCATCTCCTTCTTGCATACCGAATGGCTGCACTGGCTTTGGATCAATTGCAAAAAATGAAATAAACAGACTGATTTTGCCATCCCTCATACCTGAATAGCTAGCAGTTATTCTGCACTTCAAATCACCAGCACTGGGAAGGTCTAAAGTAATATTTGCATTTATGTCCCACTGGATTTTAATATGAGCGATGTTTGCTACAGATGCATTTCACTATTAAGGAAAGTTTGTTTAAGCAACTTACTGAGGGAATGTCAGGAAAGAGGAAAATGACCCCATGGCACTCCATTTAAAAGCAGCTTTTGATTGAGAACCTTTAGTAATTTTCTTTGTTTTACAGAAATGAAAGTTATGTTTGAGCTTAAATTAATGAAAGTAAGTCTGTAAAATATTACGTTTCTCTATTACATCCATTTATGGGGAACATTTGCTTCTTTTCTGTGCTTGTTGAAAAGTTGTGCCAGTGAGCAATTACTTTGTATAATGCTTGGGTCTAATTAATTTTGAAACATATGACAAGCTTTCCTAGCCTTTTCATTTTGATGTGCTTTGCATTGCTCTTTTGTACCCTATATAGTGCAGCTCACATAATTACAGTTCCACCTGTTAATATCACAGGAATCCCAAAGTTAAATACAGGCACTTAGTTGCCCGTGGATTCTACCTTGTTTCTGCAGCTGATATCAAGCAATGCCTTTGGTTAGGACAGCAAAGTTTTATTTTTTAATTGGTAAAAAATTTTATTTTTAAACAGACCTTTTTAAATCTAATAGGCTGTTCAATCTTTACTTATGAGCATCCCCTGAATCACACTGGAGATTCGTACTTTTAATATCCATAGATTTTCTGTATCATATATGTTTTTTATGTTCTGTACTGCTCAGATATAAATACACTTATCAGAGTGGTTCAAAAGAGGCAGAATTTTATTTTAATGTATCTCATTAAAAAGACTGTATATTCTTCCCATGTTTACTTTTTAGTTTTATGGTTCTGTTTTTCAGAGTTTACTGTCTGATACTTCACTGAACATTTAGTGGAAGAAGCTTTATGGATGCATAAAAATAAGCTAGACTATTTCTTTTGAACTGGTTATCTAAATAGCAGTTGGTATCTCCAGGAAAAAATACATTTAAAAACACATCTGTGAATATCATTGCAAAATTCATTCTCTCCTTGTATTTTGTCAGTTCCGTGATGTGTGAAGAAGTACAACTTTTTCGTCTGTCTTATTACGCGGTTCAATTTTCTACTTGAAAGCCCGATCCCCATTTGTGATACTTAGTTTCCACGATGATATCCCAAATGGGGAATAATTTCAAGGTGAGGAGTGTATTTTGAAGAAAAGATGAACTCCACAGTCCAAACTTGATTCCTAATTCATTCCAGCATAAAACCCATATTAAACTGCTCTGATATTTTCTCGTAGCAGCTAGTGCTATGATGTGATGTGCCAGACCTGTGATGTCTCATTTTTTCTGACTTCCAGTGAAGAGTTCTGCATCTCAGTCTTATGGGTCAGCCAACCTGCGTGTAAAATTGAAGTATGCTTTAGACTTTATTAAAGCCAAGCCGTGAATATAAAATTACATTACAGTTGTTGAATGATTCTTGAATATATGAGTATTACAAACACCACATTTATCTCAGTGCAAACCTGTCTATGGAAATAAATGTATAAGGTTTAATTTTTCAGATGTAATATACTGCAATTGGCTTTTGATGCTTCTGGGAGTTTGAAACATGGTGCAGAGCTGGAGGAAGATCCATCTGCAAGGGGGAGTTATGGAATTACAACAAGGACCCTTGGAACATGCTCCTTGCAACGTGTTGTTGATGTTGATTATTTCTTCTCCATTTGCTTTAATTCCAGCCCTACAATTAGCAGCTCTACAATTAGCACACCTGTCCTCCTATCTCACTGCAGCTCATTGTGGCAGTGTTGGCCACCCAACCTTTAATATTAAACATGTCGTGTCCAGCTCACGGTGCTTGCTGTTGGTCACTCAGCACCAGCACACAAATGTCTTGAGCAGTGATCAGAAGAAATAGACACGCTTTCATTTATTCCCCCTTGAAGACCTCTGGTGCCAGGGAAATTAGGGCTTATACTTCTAAGTGAAATCCTGAGGAACATAAAATACAAGTTGTAATTGTTGGAAAAAGAAAAAAAGGAGAGGAAAAAAAAGAAATCTCAAGCCAGATATTCTCCTTGTGCTTGAAGAGGAGTGAAGAGGCATGGGGAGGAACTAGAACAAAGTAAAGAGAACCATGGGGCAACTTACCTTCATCTCTAAAAGCGTTTGCCTTTGTGTAGGAAAAGGGTATGTGAGGAAGTGAATAGGTGTGTATATAAATTACATTACATCCTCAGAACAGTATTGTCAATGGATGAATAGATTTTGATATGGATCTTTCATAAATGGATTTGCCTTTGCAGTAGCAGCAGGCATGGAAAATTTCTTTAGAAAGTTATGAGCATGAAAGAGAAAGTGTTGTAATAGACACTAAAATGTGCCTCACATGCATCTGCTGCCAGTGAAAGTTGTGTGTCACCTATTATGATCTATGATGGTTCAGACCCCTCAATTTATCCCTTATGGCCCATCAAACACAATATTTCTGTACACAAAGTTTTGTGGTCCTTTTAAACCGATGCATCCTTGGATCTGATATAGCACTTTGATACCTTTTAGAGTCAGGCTGGAAGAATTGTTTCATTCAGAACATTTTGAATAGAGTACATAAGTGCAATCCTTTACGGTCCTTGAGATCTGATAATGCGGGAAAGGATACTTTATGTCAAAATGTTATAGCTGTATTATCATTATAGAAAAATATATTTTCCAACGTTCATCCAAGTTGGAGAACCTTTCAGGAAATGTACTTACTAAATCAGATGAATAATTTATTTTGTACTGGCAGCCCTGCATTAACGTAGGGAATTTCAGAGGGACATAAAGGAGGTAGGCAAGCAGTCAGGGAGAGCTGAGTGCCTAATGAATTTAGCCATTCAAACGTCCAAAAGTATATAAATGGATTACTTATGAAAATCAGCAGTGCTATTTGTACAGATTGATAATAAATTCTGTTTCATTACAGTGACCAGTACTTTAAGATTTAAAACTAAGACTGATTAAATCAAGTAAAATATGCATGTAAATTGTCATTAAGTGGATGGATACACCTTACTGTATGAAATTTAGATTTCAGATTTGCTGCACACTTTAATTTTCGGCTCATTTTTTTATGATCGTTCATTTCTTCCACATCACAGATTATAAATTTAGCTGTGTTTTAGTTCTTGGTTTGCTATGGATGTAATGTTCTTTTGTTTTTTTTTCCATTTTTTTCCCATGTGAGTATTTTATACAAGGTCAATAACAAACTTCAGTGTGTTTACAATTACCAAGAGGATGGGATTTGTTATTGTGCACAGTCAAATGTGCTGATTCTTCCATTATTTATGGGTAGGAGATAAAAATCTTGCAAAGTACTGAGACAAAAGTAAGGTATATGTTTCATATCTATATTTTTGATGAGCTCTCTTAACAGACATTGGACAATGCATGGCTTCATGACTGCATAATGTAAATTTTTCTTTATAGTCTAGCTGTCAGAGCTTTGTATTTTTTATGGCTCACATGTATGCAACTTGGAAGCAAACACTTCACTTCCTCTCATACTTACTACCAGAACTGATCGTTTTGGACTGCCTACAGTTCAAAGGGATATGTAAAAACAGGGTAAAAATATTCCTTTAATACTGAGGTCACTTTTAGCAAAGCGTAGCTATGAATATTGAATTTGTTATAAGAAAAGGGGTGCATTATTATTATTTTTTTTTTAAAGAAAGTACTCCCTGAAATATCCTTGAACCCCACAATAACCACAGAACTTGGCTGGCACTGATAAGCACCATGAGCACTTGGGAAGAGCTCTGGGTGCTGCATCCAGGGAGGGGATTCAGGAGTGCTGGTTTAGAGCATCCACCCCAGAGAAGGATGCAAAGCAGTGATGAGGTGTTCATCAGCTCCTTCCCTGCTGTGACAAGGCAGGATCAATATCTCCTGCAACAGATTCCTGCAGTTCAGGGTTCTGAAAGTCTATGTTATATTGATGCTTGCCTGTTAGTTTAGCTCAGTGCCTAGTGATGAATTTCTACTGTCTAGGAGTAGGTTTATGCTAATCAGATTGGAGCTAGGCACGTTGGTGTCCTTCCCTTTGCCTCAATCCATCCCATAAGAAATCGATGGATCTATTCTTTACTCCTTAATCTTACAAGCCGTATTGCTTTCAGCTGGCTGTTAAATGGGTTTGGCTCCATCTCGACAGGTGTGTTACTCCTCAAAAAGCCAGGGCAACAGCTTCAATAACAAAATGTCTGGTAGTGGGAGTTTCTTTCCATTTTAGCTGCTTATAATTAAATGACAAGCTCATATAGGTTCATTATAACCCCCTCTGTATAATTGGAGGAAGCTGTCTTAGATTTATGTTGTTAATTGCTCATGAGAGAGTCTCTTTTCCTACAAAGTCAGACTGAAGAGAGCAAGCTTCGCTTCTGTGCAGCAATGAGGCCAGAATTTGGGAGGTATGAACCCCTTCTTGTGCGTCTGCATGGTGACCAATTGCCCTCCTACCTGTGCCCGTAGAGCAGTCGGGAGTGTGAGTTTTACTTTGCAGTTGTGCTGTGTGGTCAGTGTTCCTTGCCTATGGTTCTTTCCCAGGACCGAGGATTTATCACCTTTCCTTCCTCTGGCTCCTATCACAAGTTGCTGATTAAATTCAAGCCATGCTCTTCTTTTTGTCTTTTTTTATGATATGCAAAGATGGAATCCAACTTGTTTTGAGTTCTCCGTGATAACTTGTGTTGTGGACAACACTGTGCAGTAATGGCTCCTTTTAGATGAAAAATGTCTGCAGGTGTAATCGTACTGAGTTTTGCCTCACATTAATTTCACGACCCCTAGCTTTATTCATTCTCCAGTGAATTTGAATAGTGAAACTTAGACTCTATTCCAGAGAAGCACAAAGTCTCTAATTGACTGCAGGCCATTTTCTCCTGTTACATCTCACTGTGAGAGGTGGAAAATGAAGAAGACATCTCTGTTACAGCAGGGAGAACGCTTCTGTAATTGAGCAAAAGGCTTTAATGAGGGGTGGAGAGATGTGTTTTCTATGGAGTTATTTTAAAGATCTTGAGAGCAGCAGCGCTTCTGTAATTGGATGATAATTGTGAGTGTTGTCCAGAACAAGACTGTTTATGTGCCTTATTTTTTTCTCAGATGCCACTGCTATAATTAGCCAGTAATTATATCTGTTTCAATGCTGCCAAGTGATTTAACTTTTAATCTTGATCTCCATCATATATGCTTCAGAGCACATACAGTCAAATGCAGGAGGGACAGCATGGTTTCCTGACCACATGCTCTATTTGTGGACATACAAATGATTCCTGAAAGCATTCATGTCACTGCACCTACCCTTCTAGGCTGGAAAGCAATAGATATTTAAATATCTTTACAATTATTTCCTTATTGTGCTGCTGTTTGTTTTGGTTTGAATTATGATGGGAATTCTGTAGCTAAGTTCTCCTTGAAAGGATGCCAGAAGAAATGCTCACAGGGGGACCACAAGACCCTATCTGCAGTAAAATTGATATATCCATCTCAGTGCATCTAGAAAGTGAAAAGAGTAGCAAGTTTGGTGCTGGGGTTGGGTTTTGGTAGCAGTATTTCCCTGTATTTTTGTTGTTATTATCAAGGTAACAGAGCCAGATAATAAAAATCTTTTTCGTTCATAACTTAAAACTTGATAAAGCAATTCATCTCTCTTGTTTTCTTTATTTTCAGCTCACACAGTCACGATGTTACTCAAGTCTTTGTATATTTCAGGTAACCATAATTTAATGATTTCTTTTTTTAATTTCAAGTTACAACAGAAGTCATTATATTATTTTGTTTTTCAAGTTATATGTGAGTGTAATCTACTCAGTGAAGTGTGTGCACTCAGTAATTACTTCAGATCTGCCTTTAGATGATAGTGAGGAATGTAATAATGATGGGTGGAACATCAGTGCTGCTTAACTTTTGCAATAAAAATTACTATCTTGTTATTTGTACCTTTACAAATAACAGCCTTGCACAGGGTAATTTCTCTCTAATTCTCTCTAATCGCAGTAATTGGGCAGAATGAACCATCATCTCCAAGTCAGGTTATCAACACCGCTTGAATGTCTAATTTTCTGCTTGACTTTCTGTGGTGTGGAGGAACAGGAACTCGTCTCATCAGTCCTCTTTCCTCATGTCTCCAGCCAAACCAGTGTTCCTGGTCTTCTGCAGCCCTTGGGTGGCTCTGCTGTGCTCTTTGTTGGGCTCAGTGCTGCCAGATGCCAGCAGCGAGGTGACCTGAAGATGAAGCTTTTAACTTTTATGGGCTGAGTAGCAAATTTCCTGCTGCTTCTTAAAGACGGGATCTAATTTTGCCTGCCCTAATTACAATTAGCTTTGACACTGGGCACTTTCCCTGATCACTTTGATTAAGGAAGCAGTCCTCATGATTGTACAGTCACGTGCTATTGATGTATGCCTGACAAAAGCTTGCAGAACAGAGGAGACTTCAAGTGTGCTGCACTTCTCAAAAAACCTTTCACTGATTCATCCCACCATCCGTGAGTTTTTTGTCACATTGACTTTCCAAGCAGCCCTCACACTTAGTGAATTATTTAGCTGCAGCTCATATATGGTTCAGTGTGATGACTCTGTAAATTTAGCCAGCCAGTGTAGAGTTCACTGTGAGCCTTACCTATGAGAATATACCAAAGCTAAACCAGCCTCTCTTCAGAAAATGAATGTAACCAATGCTATTTTTTTTCATTTACTTTTTCCATAAAAGAGTAACTCTTGACTGTGGTCAAAATTCTGTGGTTGGTATTTTGAACGATTTTGGCCAGGTCTAGAGATGGTGAAGCAGAATTTAAATCTTTCTTGCTCTTCAGTTTGATCCAGTGAGTAGTTGAGATCAACAGTAGTTGGTTCAGATTGAGGGTCATGCTAAGTTAGGTAGTGACCAGTGATAGTGCAGAGAAGGTATAATGAGTACCTGCAATAAACACATGGGATATATATAAATGAGAGACCTTTCTGATGCTTAAACAGCTCTTCTTCATGTAAAGAAAACCTAAGAAAATCTGTAACTTATTGCATATGTCTGACAAGGCTTGTTCAGCACTTTACTGTTCTATGCCCCTTACCGTGCCTATTCTACATAGTAATAGATTGTTTTAATTTATTTTACTCTTTGGCCAGTGTTGCAACAAAAGGAAAATAAGCCTCATTGAAAAGCAAATGTACACTGTAACAAAGATGACCACAGCTAAACTGTACATAGAAAGGGTAGTGAAAAAGTGCAAAAGATTGTAAATGTATGCGTAGAAACTGGGGAAAAAGAAAAAGCATGACAAAATCAGTCATTTGAGCATTTCCTTGTCATAGAGAAAGCAAGCTCCGTAAATAGACAAAAGCAATTGCTCTAGTAAAATGATGCCATCAGTTTTATGAGCTATTTTTCAAGGCTGTCACTTTGTGCTGACTCGGACAGTGTTGCTGTTGCAGCCAAGTTTCGGCCCAGCCAGAAGGAATATTTGCAATGTATATTCCTCGGTGCTGGGCTGAGGCTCTCCAGGGTTGGTCATTAAGTACGTTCGTCCTACTCTGCTTTGTTGTGAACCAGAACCCAGAAGAGCCCTGTGCATCCTTTGGGGTTTTCCCTTGGTCACCAGGTAGCAAATAGTTTGCCTCTGCCCTTTGCATGGTGAGTGACATGGAGCAGCAGTTTTGAAGAGCAAAGTCTTTCTTTTCCTTGCACTTTTCTCTAGCATTGAAGTTTGTGGATTCAGGAGAACAAGGAAATTATCACTGATCTAAAAAGCGGATTTTGATAAAAATCAGGAACAGTGCTGCATCTCTATTTCCCCCCCTCTGTCCCCACCCCCAACAACTTAACTGATGGCTTCTATAGGTTCTCTGGATGTGTACACAAATATTGCCATAATGGGGTTTTTAACAAAACATGTGCCCTAGAAGTAACACGTATATGTGGGTATAAGTAGAAAATGTCTGCCCTACAGTGCTTGATTTGCAAATGTTACAGTGTGGCGATCAATCAAATTAAACCACTCGGCTAGATGACTGACTCATCCATAAAGAAACCTGGTAATTATAGTCTTGAAGTCAATAGTACTAAAATCAGTCACATGCAGCAGCCATAATTATAGAATATGATGCTCACATGATGCTCTGTCATTGGAAGAAAGCGTTTCCCCCCACTGCCTCCCAGAAATGACAGGGAAGTCAACAAAATATAGTGCAGGTAAATTAATGAATTCTCATCAACCGCTTATTAATTATGCTGACCTTGTGAGCAGGTTATAAAACCTTTTTCACAAGCAGTATATTTTGAATGGTAACACAAACTGGCTGGAACTTCAGAAGGGGAAGCATCATCTCTGAAGCAGTGAGAGATATCTGAATTATTCATATCTCAAGAAGTGTTCTGTGAATTGTTTGTTTTTTTCATGCAGTTCACAGATTCATAAACTGCCTTAAAATCCAGTGATTTCTGGTCTGTCAAAAGCCATCTCAGATGTGGCTGAGCGTCTGCATTGCTGGGCCTGATGGAAGGGTGGGTGAGCCCATAGGCACAGTGCACAGGCATCCACCTGTAGGAAGCAGAACAAAGGGAATAGATAATAATACTAATAATAACACTGTATGAGCCACCACTATGCTTCTATAGCACAAAAGTGGTAATTCATGCTTTTAATGTATCCTGATTGTGGTTGATGGGTTATGATGGAACTTTGGGTCATTCCCACCATGTTTCAAAGCATGTGAAATAGAAGAGAGGTGGTAGCCGTATCAGTGTTGTAAGGCAGAGTGCCTGCAGAAAACACAGGGCTAGAGTTGGACTAGAATGAAAGAAAACTTACATTTTTATAGCGTTTTATCAAAGATGTGCCCCTCATTTTATTTCAAACTAACATATACCTACTTTGGAGTCTTTATTTTTACAGTCTGGTGCGATGGGACTGCTGGGTTCTGCTGTGCTGTTAGATGCTGCCATACAGAATAGGAAATAGAATCAGGAAGGATTTATTAGCCGTTTGTCTAGCTCAGAAAGCACAGAAGTGGTAAAACTTGTGGATAAGGGCAAAACGTCACATTTACTTTCCCAAATCTAATATAGAGGAGAGCCGTATCTTGTTCATGATTTGCACTGCTGGGACGGCTGTGATCTGAATGCTGTAAGCTGCATTTCTCGGTTAACGCAGGGATGGAACGCAGGCAGGAGGTGAGCTCGGGGTCAGGACGGGACTCCGCTCCCCGCCGCTGTGCGTGGCGCTGCCCCGCAGCCGTTCCCCCTCCGCACCGCAAGAGGGCGCTCCGCAACTGCGGTTCGCTCAGCGCCGGCGGAGCGCGGCTCGGCCAGAGGACAACACCCGAACGGAACGCGAAGGTTCCTCAGGCGTCGCGGCGGGGTTTACTGCCGATAAGCAATTCTCCGCCGAAATGTAACGTAACTCTTCTGTTTAAATGGTGCCGTGACACGGCACACTGGGGAGTGAAGGAGCTGTAACTCCTAAGACCGTCATTTCTGTCTGCTGAGGGATGGGATGCTCTGAGTCATCCCTGCATCACGGCTCCTTCCAAAGACCCTTGCAGCTGAGCAGGGTGGGAAGCAAAGCCCGGAGAATCTCCTCTGAGCAGAGAAGTGCCGGCAGAAAGCAGCCGAATGTGAATGGCTGCGGGCTGTAACTGCCAGATGGACGTGGTGCAGCAGAACCTCACCTGGGCTGCCCGGTTGTTGGGGTGAACGAGTTGATCTTGCTGAGATTGACTTCTCAGGGATGTTTTTGTTGTTGTTGTTTTGTTTATTTACAGATAAATTACTCGCAGCAAACACAGGCTGAGCCCAGCCATGCTGGTGGCTCTGGGCACTGAGCAGAACTGCAGCACAAGCCCACTTTCAGGCTTTTTGTAAGCCCACATCTCTTTTCTGGCTAAGAACTTGAGGCTGAACTGCTTGGAACTGCTCTTATCTCTGTTACCATACGCTGTGAGCCCAGTACTGAGCTCCATGGTTTGAATTAAGCCTCTTTCTCTGCACCAGAGATGTTCCTCGTGCAAGAGGACTGTCCTGGCATCTCCTCTCATCCTTCTTGGGAAAGGAAATCCTGAGCAATGTGGTGTGATCCAAGTGGCCCTTCCATCTCCGCTATCATCAGAAAACACCATGTGCTTCATGGGCATGGCGCTGTGAAATGGTTCCAGCTGTTCAACCCCGTGGAGATGGACAAAAGTCAGATGCAGAGTCTCTCCATCCACCTCTGGGCCTGGCAGAGGATGCTTGAGGTGGGGCTGGATGAACCACAGCACTTTAAAGCAAAGTTGAAGGCAAAACGGCAACATTTTCTGTGCTTGTGAGGCTGTGCTCCTGTTAAAAGTCACTCATATGGCAGCCATCAAAAAGGTTTGGCTTTTTGCATGTGAAAAAAAATGTTTGTATTATTAAAAGAACAGTATTCTGTGCCTTCTTCAGAAGGTAACGTGCACCAGAAACAAGCACTGTACTTCTCCTTTGCTACGCTGCTGCTTTTACATTCAAATCAACTGTAGCAAAAAGTTCTTCCCCTTTTCATGAAAGAAAGGGGAGCTAGAAGATCATTTGTATGGAATCATGTTAATAGTACAGAATATTTTCTTGGAATCATTGAATGGCCCTCGTTGGAAGAGACCTTTGAAAGATCATCAGGTCCAAACTTGATTTTATGTCCCTCGAGGCTGCAAAGTATACTAAATCTGATTTAATGTAGGGCTGCAGTATCATCTGAGGCTTCAATCTTCTCCTAAGACTCTGCTGCTTCATCTTGTGCCAGCCTTTAATAACACAGGGGAACTTTAACATGTGGCAATCTGTACAGGTCACAGGTGGGTTAATGCACAGAAGACTTTGGAAGCATAAGTTCAGGAACCAAAGCAATGTATTGAAGATGGTGTTCATGTATACCGGTGTTTCCTCTTTAGGTCACGGATTGCTGTGGCTGCAGCTTGGAATTGCCACTTTTGTGATGAACTTGTTCATAGGAGATCATTTTATACTATTTGAGGATGTGTCCCATTGTGCTGGAAGAGAGCAAAATGTCAGACAAATATTTGGAGTAAAAAGAAATCAGTTCTTAGTCATTTTTGTATTATGTATCTGAGAGCAAAGCCATTATTTTCTGGTTTTGTAGGTGTTGTGTAGCAGAACATCAAATGTATGCACAAAAGGACAGATGATGAAAACACAGAGATAAAGAAAACAGGTGGTGAGCTGCCAAGAAAAAAATATCTTATCCTTTTATAAGCACATTTCTTTGACTGAGCTTTGCTGTGATTTTTAAATGATCGTAATGAGAAATAAAAGCCAACCGTTTGAATTGGCAGGTGGAGCACAGCACAACGGTGTCTGTGAGGCCCTGTTACAGTTTGTTTTGTCAGATGTTTGTGTTTGGTTTTGCTTTTATATAATGAGAAGCAGTGGAGAAACTCCCACTGATGGATGGGGGAGATTAATTCAGACAGTTGTGGTCTTCCTGAGAAATGGCTCGAAGAGAGCTTAGACTTGGGAAAGCAAGAAGGAAGAAGGAATTAATTTGAAGGTTTTTTCCCTTTGATACGTCTCAGTATCTGAGAGATTTTATGTACTCAGCAAGGAAGGTCCTTAACATCTGAATCCATGGGTTTCATCCATGGCCCATAAATCTCCAGGACCATTCCTAATGGTCTGATGTAGCACGGCAGACCCTCAACTCTCTCCAGTTACACCTTGTCAGAAGCTGATTTTCCAGCCTGCTACAGCTAACAATCAATAAAGGGAGACAAATAATCTGATTTGGGAAAATGCCTTACGGGAAATCTCACTGAGGGAACTTGTCTACCTCTGTGTGACATAATGCTCTCTAATGACATAATACAATAATGACATTTTCTTCAGCTTTCCTGGGCATCTCAACTTAGGGAATGGTGTCTGTTGGTATTTGACTGCCATTGACATAATTATAGATTGGATGAGGTTTCTTAGCAACTTTGATGGCGACGCCGGTTATGTTGGGTATTGTCTGGGTGTCTGATGATGCAATTTGACTGTTCAGGATGTAGCCATGGGAGCTGATGGAGACAGGCCCTTCCAGCTTGTCTCTGGCCATACAAAGCAGACACCCAGAAAGCAGGCTTCTCTTCTCCATGTGCTGGCAGCTACATGGAGAGTTAGACTGATGTAGTAACTGCTGCTTAGAATCCCACTGCTTTAAATACAACCTCTAAGTGCTTAATGCCTTCAGTAATCAGGTGGCTCTGAGTTTGGCACCCATACACAGGCTTTTGCAATCTGACTTCAGGTATGCAGGTTTGGAGACTGCCTGTTTCCTCTCAGTTATCCACCACTGCTCGTCTGGATGTTTGCAACTGCTGTAATCCTCTCATTATACTGTGTTTTGCATTGCCACAGCAACAAATGCCAGTGTGACTGGAGTGATAACTGCAATAAACTGGCGCAGAACATCTCCTAATAATGATCAGAGGAGTGAAGAAGACAATTACTTCTCATTTCTCTGCATCCTCGCATGATGTGAAAATTCTTTTGTAATTTCACTGCATGGGAAACAAATCTAATCAATACATTTGAATTGCAGCCACATCGCCTATAGAAGCAGGCTTCAGAATTAATTTCTGCATCTCTGAGGTTCATGCAGTCTTTTTAATTGCGTTACATATTTCAATATGCAAAATGCTGTATTTAAATAGGAATAGGATTACTTCATTATTGAAGTTAATTAAGATGGGTAATTAAATGTTACAATTAAGGTATTGTGTATTTTACATTTTATTTCCATAAAAAGTGATTTCCAAGTATGACATAATTGAATTGTTTGAGGTTCCAAATCAGCTTTTCTAACTCATTTTTTTTCCCCACAGTGCCCAATTCCTTCCTGGCCACCAATATTTTCACCTTTTGGAACAAAAATCAGAACAAATGTTCATGGAAACCAATATGAGATCACAAATATTCTGTTACCTGTTTCAGTAAGAGAATCTTGTTATGTAAAGTATCTCACTATGCAAAATTTCAGGCAGGCTCCTGCATCTAAAGCCTAACTTTCCTCTTGGCACCTTGAACTGGTGAACGTTCAGTGGCTTCCAGCCAGGCCCAAGCTCTCTAAGGCCATTGGAGGCTCAAACTGACCCTCAGCTGTTCGCTGGACACAATGCAAAATTGGAACCATAAAATATCACAAAGATTCCTTTTACCACACCCTGGGTGTAGGACAGAGGAATATATTCACTAAATGCATTAACGACACTTAAATCTATACAAAAATCTTTCTTAAGACAGAATTTAGTGTGGGATGGGGGAGAGTCTGAGAATGTAAGTGTCTCCTGAAGCTTTCTCCTGGGATTTTCCTGCTCTATCACAAGACTCATCTGTTTCCATACTGCTGGTAAACAGGTCTTTGGCACATGGTGCTTACAACCTATTTCAGGAAGAACATAGGAAGCCGAGTGCTTTAATATAAGAGACCATTTCAGATGTTGTAAGACAGGTTTCAACGCACTTCACGGCACAGTGAATCGTGGCACACACTCTTTTGCTGCTGCCGAGGATGTTTGCTTTGCATTGTGCAGCTCTCACCCCTTGGCTGGCAGAAGCTGTTGAGGCAGTGTGGTGCAGATCCAAGTTTTAAGGCTGAAAAGTGAGGCTGAGCTCTTTTGCATGAATTGAGTTTCTGTTTGAATTTTGGCCCACTGCAAAGTTGGCTGCTCATTTTACTTAAACAAACCCAGAATACTAAGCAGGTAATTAATTTATCTTCTTTGCCAAGAGTTAAAAGGCAGTGTTGTCTAGGTATTGAAAACAGGCAGTGACTTCCATGAAACTAAGCATTTTGGAAATATTTAAATATTATATAAGTCAAAAACTACATAGGCAAGTAGTACTATGATAATCCCATTTTATTTTACTAGTGCCCATGTTTTCCTGTTTCCTTAAAATGTTCACTGTGGTTCCAACTGCATTTGTTAAATGGGTCACAAAGCATGTGAATGAGGATGGGATGACTGGTTTGCTTGTTCCAGGGTAGATACTTTCTTGTAAAGTGGAAGACAGTGAGGCAAGCAGTATTAGGGGCATCTTAAAGAGATCCAGGCAAGCTGGCAAGTAAAAGAACCCATTGGGAATGGACTAGATGTGCTGAAGCTAAATTATGAGGGGAAATTTGCAGCTGACTCAGCTCAGTGCATTGAGCTGAAGGTGTTTGCTATTCCAAGTGAAACAATGAGAGGATGCATTAGACTGGGTATTTGGAGGGGTGCTAATTAGGATGAATGGTCTTGTTATGTGGGGTGCCAGAGTTCGTAAATTAAGGACCCTGGGCTGAGGGAGGACTTCTTGTCCAAGACACCTTGACAAGATAATTGAGTTCATGGCAGGCCCTCAGCCTCTCTCAGTAGTTGTTTCTAATAAATGAAGTACTCCAAAGTTCTACCATCTTCTCACTATCTGAGTTGTTATGTGGGAATACCAGGCATAGGGGATTTAAAAGGAGAAGAGAGAATGGGAAGGCCTGATCTGTGATGTGCCCAACTTTCTGCAACATCTGCTCCAGTTGACAGAGTGGAGCTGGGGAGCTGGCAAGGAGTGCAAGCGATCCATGAGACTGTACAAGAAGGCAGTTTTTACAGGGAAAAAAAAAAAAAAATCAAAACTAAGACAACTCATTTATTTTGCTTCTTAATTTAGATTGCAGGCGGCTGTTTGCTGAGTTTCCTTGTGCTAAAGTGTTTCCTTGTGCTTAACACTCAGGGTTGTTTTGACATTCTCCAAAGTGTACAGGCGTATTTTTAGCGCTGTGTTTTTACCAAAAATTCTTTGGGTATAGTAGAGATGTCTGCAGGCACCACAGCACAAACTCCTGTCAAAAAAGGAAAGCAAGGGAGAGGCTATGAAACAGCAACGGAACAACAATCCAACCCAACATGGCCAGGAAACACCTTTGTTAAAGCAGAGAAGAAATGAGAAATAGGCTGCGTTTGCCTTAACATTTTAAAATGATAGAAGTTGAGGAAAACGTGACAGCAAACAACATGAAGCAATTTCTGTTTCAAGTTGGTCACTCAGTGAACTATATGCGCACTAAAGAATTTGTTCATTTGCCTTAATAAAAAGAAAATTGTTGTCTTAACACTTCACTAAATGGCTGATGGAATGTATAAACCGAATTATGCCAGTATTGATCTAATTGGGTGAATATATACTGGTGTCCAGTCATTCAAATTGCCTATAATTGACTATATACGTGGCAAGCACACTTCTGGAGAACAGATTAATGATCTGATGAAGTGATCAAGCACTTAGTGGCTTTGGGGTGATAAATCACTGCAGCTCTCTCATACATATGGCATTTAATTATGGTCATTTAAACCCCTGTTTATTGTTGTGCTGTTTCATAAACTAAAGCAATCAAAACACTAAATGCATAACAGAAAGTTATTGTGTCCACAGCCCCATTGCTCCTGGATGAGCAATTCTGTCAGCTAAATCAGGGCAAATTTGGCTTTTTGGGTGTAGGAGCTTTGGGTTTGACACTGGACTTAGGCTTTGTTACAGTCTAATCCACACAAGCTTGTTTGGCTTTTTGGTTTGTGTAACTGTTTTTCTTTTGTTTTGGTTTCTTTGGAATTGTAAATTGGAATTGTAAAGCACTAGATGATGGTAGGTGGATGGTTGGAATAGATGATCTTAGAGGTTTTTTCCCACTTTAATGATTCTGTGATTCTATGAGATTAATTCCAGCTGGCGGCTGTGCTGGCAGCTCAGGTGTTAAGCCACCAGCTCAATATCAGCCCTGTAGCCATCCTTCTGGTGTTGTAACCCACAAGTCCAACCTTCAGCCCACCATGCTGTGTGTTGGGCATTCAGTCCCCGCCCTTTGATTTTTCACAGGGAAAATTGAGTAACTGTGGGAGAAAACAGCAGTATTGCTCTGAAAACCCCTCTGAAGCCACCCAACGTTACGCAACTCTTGGCAACTTGGGGCGTTCTGCTGGTTTGTGTAGGGCCAACCCAGATGCCAGCAGTCTGTGGGAGGCTTTCCACTGTCTTCCCTCACTGCTGGATCAGGCTAGGAGGCTCTCACCCATCAGGGACTTCCTGATATCCCCATGCAGCCGGTGCCAGCAGCCTGTGCTGCCTTTGTCCTTGTGCAGTGGACTCGGGTGAACCGGAGCGCAGCAGTCCCTCTGCTCTCCTCCACCTTCCTGGTGTTTATCTGCCTGTTGATGGGGTATCTGCTATTGAATTCGTCTCCACGGGCAACCTGAGGAAAGCAAACACAACTTCTTTAGTGAGTCTTCAAAATATCCATTAATTATATAAGATTTAATTTTGTATTCATTTCTAGTCCTGTGCATACAAGTAAGTAAAGTGGGTGATGCCACCAAGAGCCCTTTGGATTTATCCCACCTCCTTTCAGCTGCAGCCAGGAGCTGCAGGTGGGGTGAGGACACCAATGGGACAATGCCAGCAGGAGGAGACTGCTAGAAGAGGATGGGGTCCAGCAGTGGGTCCTCGAGCTGGGGCTCAGCTGATGGTTTCTTGCACATTAAATCATGGATTTCTTTGCATCACTTTTTGCCGTCAGTTTTGCATCAGTCAGGATGCACTCATTAACTCTGATCCTTTCAGGTCTATGCAGAGACACATTCATGTGCATGCTGAACTCTGCTGCAGCTAATGTGCTGCATGGAAGGGTGAGAAAAAAATCTCAGAGTGGGATAGAGAGAAATAAAGAGGCCAGGCAGGAATGCAGGGCTGCCTATTGCCTTTTCTCTTGTTTAGTGCCTCTCTTTCAAGGCTTCTATTCAATGGACTATTACTATTAATTTCTGCTGTAAGCACGGGGAGGAGCTGCGAAGAACGTGGCTTTTGCTGAAATGTCATTGCAAGCTGTTACTATTAAGCAAGCAGGGAGGAGGAACGATGGGGAACAAGGCGGCGGTGTCTGAGGCACTGCATGGCTTTTGTTCTGTGTCAGTGCAGCATTCAGGTCTGGAGCAGGATTTCAGCCATGCTGCAGTGACATTTGTAAATGAGAACATGGCAAGCCCCTTAGTTTGGCCAGAATAAAATGCTCTTTTTAAGGGTGACATTAAAAAAGAAAAAGAAAAAAAAATGTGTAGCTTAATGAAAAAGGGAATCGGTCCAGGGGAAAAAAAAAAGAAGGTTTTAGAAGCAAAACAGAACTTAGAAAGAGCACAAATGCCAAAAAGCGAGTAATCAGCCCAGGAGAAAGGGTCTGCAGAGGCAGTGAGTGGGTCTGGGAGGGGAGAAGGCTCCTGGAATGGCACAGGGGATTGGAAAGCTGAAATCAAAACAAAAGGCCAAGGGGAAACGTTCAAATGGATGTAAAGAGGAATGAATGGCTGAGAGGCATCTCAGGAATGCGTGCTGCAGGCTCCTAACTGAGGGTCTGTTTTAATTTGTTTGTTATGAATGCTGTCCTGCGTTGTTTTGCCATCTCTCTGATATGTGGAAAACAGCCCCCATCACAGGGAGCTGACGTTATTCCCTCAGATTTCATGGATCTGTGGCACCATTTAACGTTTTCTCTCATGTCCCTGGGAGGTGACTGATGGATGGCACGTAGCCGTGACCTCTGTTTGTGTGCAATGCATCTCAGTGCTGTGACAAGTGCAAACTGTAAATTGGATAAGCAAATTTGGACAAATGCATCCATTCGCTTCAAGCCCAAGCAGAGCAGCCGCTCTCTGCCCCCATCTCCCTGCAGCAGGGTCAGCGGCATTGCTTTGTCCTCCTGCTTGCACCCTCTGCCCAATGAGCCCCGGTGGGCACCGAGCTGCTGTGCAGTGCTGCAAAGCTGCATCCGTGCACTGGGATTGTCGGTGAGCTGCAGGGAGGGCTGTGGAGGAATGCAGCGCATCCATCCATGGGGCCGGGCTAGAGTCACCCATCAGACATAACCCCCAGCTTTGCCAGATACCACATCAGAAGGGAAAACACCTGAGGCTCCATTTGTCCTTGCTCTCAGAGGGGATTTGAAGGCCCTGCCAGATGCGGGGCTGCCTATGGCATGGCAGCAGCTGAAGATCCCCCAGATGATGAGCGTAGGGCTGTGGGGTGCAGCCCAGCCCTGGAAACTGGGCATGAGCTCAGGCTGCTAGGAATAATTAATACCAAATGTAATTGACAATTACTTAGCAAGAGTGATATTTGGCTTTAAGAGGCCATCTATATTTATGGCGCTACGCAGTACAATAAAAAATAACAATCTGTTTTATGGGGATGAACGTGGTGACAAATGCAAATGCTAGGCTGCCATTATCCAAGGGCAGCACTCCTCAGTGCACTGCAGGCAGACAAAGGCTGGAGCACCAGCGCTAATGGAAACTTCAGAACCATTTGGTAACTGTTTCTGTGTCGGTACAGGCTGGATGTTGATTCCTTTTGGAAAGGAGACAATAGCTTTTAGACTTGGTACTATTTACATATAAAAGATTCATCTCTTAATGATAATGCACAGTATAACTATTCATCCACAGGCACTGCCTCGTGCTGCGTATGTACGTGTGTTGATATTCTTCCCCTGTTACTCCGCCTTGGCCATTTTGTATGTTGTTTCTCACATACAGTTAAACACTGATTCCATACTATCTCCTTTGTACTCAAGTTCACAGCAATGCTCTCAGTCCTCCAGTACATCACAATCTTACTCATGGTTGTTGGTTTTTTACCCACTCTATGGAGCCCTTAGGTATAGGGAGAAAGGAAGTGGGATCAAGAGAACAAAATAACTAAGGAATATGTAATGGAATGAATTAAAAGCCCCAACGACATAAGGAATCAGTAAATAATGAGCAGGAAGTACTGTGCAGTATGTCACTCATTTAGCCCTCTCCGTACAGGGTAGTACCAGATGGTGCCCTCAGGGACTGGGATGTTTCCATCTCTGCTCCAACGCTACTAAAGAGGTGAGATGAGAAAAGGAGATGAGATAGATAACACCAATCTGCCCAGCAGAAAAATGATTATGATTACATAACTAATGACCCAGGGAATTAGACAATATCAGAAATAGGAAGCGTTCCAATTTGCACTGTGACACATCTGAGCAGCAAAAGCAATATGAGGGTGGTGTTAGAACAGCTTATTTGGACGTATAGTGGTTGAGAGAAAAGGAGTGTTCCATACAAAGCACTGAAATCTGTTTTGCTTGTTTCACAACAGCCTCTCTAGGTGCCGGATGATAAAATTACCCTATTGCATCTGATCGCAGTAACGCTAACCCAGACGTGCGCTTATATGGTCTGTTGTTGCTCCGCTGGGAACTTGTTAGAATCTGATTTTCCTCCAGTAGTATTGAACAGTTTTCCTGCTGAACGCGGTAGTAACAGGATTGAGACCCCCACATCTCTACTGAGGAATAGCAGCTTGTGCCTCGTCTGCATGAGAACTGCCAAGCTGGCTGCTGCTCTGTCTTATTGCGCAGTGCAAAGCTGAGCCTCCTGCTCCATACACACATGCTTGCTCTTCTATTTATTTATTTTTCTGTGGCAGTTTATTTGGAGAGGATTGTAAGTCCTTTCTGTTTCCATCTTAGCATCTTGGTGGCAGTGTCTAAATATGCACCTCCCAGATATTTTTACTTCTGAAGTGATACTGTGGTGTGCAGCCCTTCAGATCGAGCGTTTTAAAGGTCTGGCCATAAAATGGGGAGCACTCCAAAATGATATAAAATGCAGCTTTTTACCATCTGTTGGGAAATGTTAATGAGCTGATGATCTCATTCTGTATTTTAGACAGGTGTCCACATCCCCAAAAATGCGACTAGAAATGACATCTTTGTTGACAGCCTCATCAGATTAATTGGACTTCAGGACTGAGCTAATTCTCACATCAAGAGGTTTGAGAACATACTGTCGGAGCTGCGTGAAGAACTTTGAACTCCTGTTTCTTGTGCTGTCGCCAGATCATAACAGCTTTGATGGACTGGATTAGGAAATCAATATACACACATTGACATGCTAATCCCTTCAGGGACACTCATTAAATAACATTCAGATAAAGGGGCCATAACTGTATGTGTGGAATCAATGGCTGCAGCAGAGTTAGGTTTTGTTTGCTTTAGTACTTTTAAATAATTTAACATTTTTAAAACTCCAAACATGCAAAGCATTAAAAATATGAATTAAACCCCTGAGAGCACTCAAATTAGTATTAAATTAGACCTGAAACGTTAAGAGCATGAAAAAGAGGCAGGTTTTCATTTTTGTTCATGCACATTAATGTCAAGAAACTCCTCAGAGTGAAAGGGATCTGCTGGGTCACAGGTTCAGTTCTCTGCTGCAGGAGATATCTGCGCCATCCAGTGTCTCCCATAAAGTGATCAAGCACTGTTTTAAAACTAATTAGAATTTTTCCCCTCCTGGGACTTTGCTCTGTAACCTTTCTCCAGGAATGGGTAGAGATCCTCATCTAATTTCAGACTAAATGTATTCCTGGCTAATTTTTTGTTGTTGTTGTTGTTCTTTTTTCTTCCTTTTCATTCAGCCTCCAGATCCTTTTCCCTTCTTTGTTGCTCATACGATGTATCTGCAGACAGGGGCACCTTCCCTCAGTCCTTGCTTTGTAAGGCTGAATGGGCTGAAGCAGTGAAGTGTCTCCTGCAGGTATTCGTGTCCTCCATTCCCCCCAATAGTCTTTTTCTGCTCCTGTTCCTGTAGGAGTGCAGTTCTTCTGCACATCAATAGCATCACTTTTCTTGTGCCTCAGATGACATCACCACCATATCTCAGCTGATACAGAACACACTCATTTTTAAAGGTCCATTTTTAAAGATGTCTCATGAGTCAGACAGAACCTCATCCCTCCAGGATGCTGATTGGTCCCATTTCATGGGATTATGTTATCAATTTTGACTTCAAATAACCATCTTAGAGTTTTCAGCACTGTAAATTATCCCTTTTTTTCTTCATTTGATCTCTTTACTCCTTGATGCTCAAAGTAGGCATCATATGACTCCATTTAATTGATTATTCTGCTGTTGTCTGTTTCATCTAGCGTTATTAACAAGTGCCTCCTTATCTCATTTTTGGGAGGTTTGTTAGCAGGGGGATCAGCTGGATCAATACCCACATGATAGAGATGCTAATTGCTTTGTCTACAGCTATGTTAACTTGTAGTCCTCCTTGCCAATCTTACATGCAGTTTTAGAGTGAATTCTTGATAGATTCTCAAAATATGCTGCATATTTTAATTCATTTTTTGTTTACATACGTGTAAGATTTAGCCTCAAATGAGGCATTTCCTGACATTTTGAAAAAAATCTGAAATTTCTGACCTTCTTTCTTATATAAACTGATGTGCTGCTGTTTTGCACCCTGAGCTATTGAATGTTGGCAGAGCATTATATAGAAAAACAGGTGATCCATCTTGTGCTCCATAGTTCTGCCCACTCCTTTTGTACAGTTTCACTGAACTGTTCTCATAGGACCAATGCACTGAAATCATTCGTGCCTATGTAAAAGTCTTACTTTGGGTTTAAGAATGTCTTATTTTAATCAATAGGCTGACAACAAGCCAACCTTCATTATGCTACCTTTGATTGCAAAAGAAGTGTATTTTGGTCTTAACTTCTCATTACAAACCTGGGCTCACTAAGTAAATATGAATACAAGGAACCCTGGTTTGTCTCTTATAGTTTGTGCTGTGTTTAAACGAGCTAGCTTTTAAAGAGGGCAGAGAAAGCCATAGCCTTTGTTTTCTCTCTCCCTGCTTTTTAAGCCTTAGTTTTGAATAGTGTGTGTAAATTCATCGATAGAAGGGAGGAGGCACTTAATGAACATCACACAGAAGCAGACTTTCAAGGTCAGATCTGGAAAACAAGCAAAGAGATCTGTGAATTTTGTTATCTATCTGTTCCAACACTGTTCCCTCTATTCACCTCTCTGTTCATTTCTTACTGCTGCAGGAAAATGGCAGATCTAATTTAATATGTATGTGTGTGTTATTGTGCCATGCAGAGCATGTGTATATTTACACTGGAAACAGAACTGAAGGCAGTGATCAATTTGATAGGCTATATCACAAAACATGGATAAAACGCTCTCTATTCTTGTACGTTATAATTGTTTTTTCATATCTCTCCTGAAAAGATTGCACAGATGAAGTGTCATTAAATGCTTCTCTTCTACAACTCACCATTTTACCTTGTCCAAATTTCAATATTAACATTGTATTCCTCTGTGAATCGAGCTTTTTTTTCTTCATTGCATTCCTATTCAGTCTAATAGTTATTATTATGCTACTCATACTTTAGCTTCAGAGCTAATTATAGTCTTTGGCTATCTCCTTCTGGAATTTAGATACTGATATGTATTAATAACACGTACCTCGTTCTCCAGCCAGCGCTCTCTTTACATGGATGCTGTGATTTTGCCCTCTTGCACTGACAAAAATGTCCTAATTTTTTTTTTGCTTTGTCATTTTGCTACACTGAAGGGCATTATCTACTATCAGTCTCTGCAAAGAGTGGTCCCACCCCCCAAGCTTGTCTAGTTGAAAATCCCTTAATATAGCCATGTACCGTCAACTCGCACATAATGAAAATGTCGATAGTCCTCAGATTGGAACAGTTAAGGTACCGAAACAGATGTATCCCAATACAAAATAAATCTACAGAGCAGATGAAGGGGGAGATGGCTTGGTCACACATTCATTAAAAAATAAATACAAACAACCCTCAGATCTAAATTAACCATGAAAATCCTGCTAGCAAGATCATATTGTGAACAAGGCAGAACAGTAGAATATGGCCCAGAAGAGACACATTGCGTGCAATGTCACAGATTGAATCCAAAAGGATTAAAGGGAATGAGATTTTAGTACCTGTTCCCTGTAGAGGGGATGGCAAACCTCGTAATTCCCATCTCATTTTGCAGTTGTGCTGAACAGAATACAGGAATGAGCTGTAATTCTGTCCAGCCGTCACCTTTTCAAGTCCCTTGAAGGCAAAATAGAAGTCATGGAGAGAAGTGCTGGTATGTGTGCTGATTGCAGGTACAACGTTAGCCAAGCAGCTAGCAAGTGTTCAGATCTAATGGTTATTGAAAACAGGTACCACTTTCCCAGGGTGCGTTATCTGAACTGGGAACCAAAAAACCTAAGCTTGTCCTTCTATGTAGCATTTGTAATTTTTGCTTTGTTTATCATATTAAGATTGTTCTGCATGAAGAGGCAAGTTTGGCACCTGCATCTGTTTGATAAATTCAATATCCTTTAATCAATGTCTGTTCTGTTTTCCCAATCAGGTCTATGTAGATCCCTGTGAGTAATAAGCAAATAGTTCAAACCTGCCAAATATTCACAAAATTACATGGATGCTTCTGTTTTGTAATCAGCGCAAAAGAGCTCCCATTAAACCAAGGGACCGAATGTCAGATGCATCCCAGTATCTTTGGACAGGGGAGCATTCACACAATTTATGCAACTGCAGTGGGCACAGGGAAGACTCAGAATGGTAACATGCTTACAAAGCGTGTCTGACAGCGGGAGACTGCAGGTGCAAAGAGAGGAATAGGAATTCACCAAATCAGCCTCTGCTTCTCCCCCTGAGCATCACAGTTTTGATAGTCAGTTGTGCCCCAAAGCTACTATAATGCTTGCCCAAAACGAATGGGTCATAATCTGAACATATGTTGCAATTAACCAATTTTAGCAGATAAGTTTAATTAATTAATTAATTGATTTTACATTCCCTACTGATATCAACTTAAAAAAAAGAAAAAAAATCTTTTACTTCTGTAAGGTCTATTTTGGTTCAAGCAGGGATTCATTCCAGAGGTTCCCATTGCAGGGCCAGCGCCATGCATGTGAGGTACAACTAAGGGCTGGTAGAAACCTACCTGAGCTTTCTAAAGTGCCTGTAGTCCCCAGGAGTTCAACAGTACGCATGCATCTAGCTCAGGTCTATCTGGAAACACATGCTTTGAATTTGATAGTACTTGAATGAAGCTGTGATAAGAGGCATTGCTCATGCGTGTGTACAGCAATGGGGAACTACTTTGTTTTCACCTGATAGAACAGAGCCATGATTTTCCCAGACATCTCAGTGCAAAGTGCATCTCAGTCTCATGTCTTTATTTTATATGTATTTAGAATGAAAAGTGAACACTAATCGTGTTTTTCCACACATTCATCATTTCCACAGCTTGTCTTGCCTGCATGCGTGTGCTGAGATTCCACCTCATCAGTCTCTGAAATGACTGAAAACTGTGGACTCTCTTTATCTTCTCACCTAAATATTACATTTATCTTTGAAATCACTTTTAATTCAGTGCCCAGATACAACTGTTGACGTGCTGACTCCTTTATTCCTACAAGCTGTATGGAGCTGATTTCCTGCAGAACATCTAGGAAAAAAGGAGACAATATCTCCATTAATGTGAGATAATCTGATTAACGAGTGACAAGGAAATAAGCAAGTAGTACAAAGGAGAACAATGGAAAAACAAATAATGCCATAAAGTGTAACAGCATTAGGGAGGGCTTCTTGTTTTTCTAGAAATTCTCATCCCTCGAAGAGCACGTACAGGACCTGTGCACAGCAGCAAGATGAACTGCCTATCCCATCCAGTATTTCAGTTCTGTGGTTCATACCTGTTACTCATGAGTGACATTCTCATTAATTAGTCTTTGCCACATGCTTTTGCCTTGTGGCCCAAACTGCTGTAGAGCCCGTTAAGACGTATTGTGCATATAGAAGGGACAGAGTACCTGCAGAACTATTGCTACGAGGGATTATGTGTTACTTGACAGTTACCCATTAAGCAAAAAGATTTCCATTATCCCACTTGAATCTTACATCAGCAGCTTGTGTTTGAATCCATAATGCAGATTACAGGTTATAGTTGAAATCTGCCAATGTAATTTCTCATCTTCTTTTATTGCTCATGAAATACTATTTATTCCTTTCTGTTTCCCTAAAAAGATACTACAGAAACTCCGAAGTATGAAGTGCCCACGCTGGTATTTGAAATGGTCCGTGTCCGTGCAAAGGGACAGCTAACACAGAGAGTGTTCCTCCACATGGCACTGACCCCCAGTCTCACCTTCCTTCCCTGTGGGGCTGCACTGCTGTCTGCAGCATGACTCGTGCTGGGCACTGAGCAGGACAGGGCTTATTTATACACAGATCAAAATGATGTCGTGTTTACTTAGAGATTCAAGGCTCCCCTGTGGCATGTGTTGTACATCTATCACCAGTATTCAAGCTCTTGGCTGCAGGCTGGCACGTGCTGGCACTACTGAGGCAGGTGTTCTCTGCAGAGCTGAGGCAGGGAACATCACCACTCTTATGCAGCATGGAAATGCAACCCAGCAGGAGTGAGGCCTTGGCAAATGCATCCAGCCTTTTTTTATTTTTATTTTTTCTTTTTGAGTTATATATGGTTTTATATAAATTATAAACATACAAATATCACCCCAATAGTAATTTTCAAAACTATTTGCCAGCTTTATAGGTAAGCAGTAGCAGTGGGCTCACTGGGGTGGTGGCACTGCTGCCGGGGTGATGGGCTCCTGTCACTGACACGGTAAGAAAACGCTATGAAAAGAATGCAGATCCACTTTCCTGTCCTTTCAGATAGAAAATGGATAACAGCTCCCGGCCCTGTTGTTATTCTGCTTTCCTAAAAGCAATATGCTCGTGCCTATGGTCTGTACCTGCTGTAATCCTCCTCCTTTCAAATTCATTCTCAGGCGGCTGTTTGTTTATGGAGAAAACAAGAGCATTGGAATTGTTTTTAATGTTAATTTATAATCCTAACATGATTTCTCTTCGAATGGAAAAGAGCTCCTTATGCTGAACAATGCTGTAGCACAGGCAGGATTCAGAAGATGGACTTGTCTGTTTTAAGCCTGGAAACTGGAAAAATGTTGAGAAATGATGACTGCATAGATTTCCTGATACGTTTTGGTGTGTAAGTCCCTTAGAAGATTAGATATTGCAGCGAGTTCATGCTGTGTAATATCATGTCATTGGCAGGGTTTCTTTGCTAACAGAATTTGGATTTTGCAAAGTACAGAGGCTGCTAAATCAGACTGTGCAAAGAGCTGGGTTTTATCCCTTGTCATTGTGACCTTCCACGAGATGTTTAATAGCTCCTGTTACAGCAGTGCTGGTGCCTACAAGTGCCTCTCATTCTACAAAGATGTAGTGCCTATCTGCCAGAGGAGGAGCAATTCCTCAGCAGTCTAGACCCCGTTACTTGGCACTGGCACCCCCTGTGCTGATAGGCAGCATGAGATCTTTCACTCAAGTGTGAGTAATGAGAAGGGAAAACTGGTCACCACTCTTCTCGTATTTTGGTAACCTATTAAAAATCGACTCTACTAACACAAATGTAACCTTCTTTGACTTCTTGTGGGCTATTTACAGAAGCAAACTTTATGTCATTGCTTGTATAAATTACGTGAAGCTCCTTTTTTGGGGGCAAGATATATTTCACTTGAATTCATTTATCAAACAGTTGAGACATCTACTGAACATGGAGATAGAATGCATTTTTCCAGGGATTTTTCTGCCCCGTGAACTTGATGACACTACTACTAAAACAGCTGTAAGATCATTATGGTTTCTCATTACTATTTTTTGTCAAACATTGATTAAAAGCAAATACAAGCTGTTGTGAAGACGAGTGCCAAAATCCCATGTCTTAGGGTCGTAAAGTTTATTTTGCAGTGCTCATGAATAAGGAGCTGAGGATATATTGGAGCGTGCTGAGGACAGCGTGATCAGACAGATCATGTGTGGCTCCATTTAAAAACAGAGAAGGAAAATTTGACCCAAGAAATGCTTTTTTCTACCATTTGCAGGGAGATGGAGTCTGGTCACCTTCACTTACAGCTTACAGCAGAAAGCTGCATGTGATGTGCATTGGTATGTGATAGGGTTTGAAATATAATAGAGATATAACAGCTGTGGGACATACCTGGACAGGGTGAACAGACCTGTTGTGCTGTTAAGCTACCATTTGTGCCCAATAAGCCAGTCTGGCAGAAAAGTTACTTGAAGTACTTGCTATTTACATAACTGAAGCTTCTAGGCTGTGCAAATTTAGACTGTATCAATTCAGCTGGGGTTTGGGTGGTTCTTCCTGGGAGAAATACTCATTACGGATCCCCAAGGCCTCAGCCTTCTCGTTTATGCATGGGTAAGCTCACTCTCATTAAGTAATGACATGGGCAGAGATAGCATTGTTGTGCTGATGCTGCTCAACTCCACATCACCTTCACTAATTGTACTGCCTCAGCCCAGGCTGTTCCAAGCTCTCCAGGGTGGGTTCCATGATCCTGCCCGTGGAACCCTCCTACTGGGGCTTTGAGCTCATGGCCAGGGCCCTTCAGAGGATATCTGTGCCACTGGTGGCACCTTCCCGCATCCTCCTGCTTTGAGATTGGAGCAGGAAGGCTTACAGATAGCACGTGTAGAAGACTGCCAGATATTCTGCAGCACCAACATCTGCTTTTATTTCCACATGACTTTGCTTGGTTTAAAGGAAGAAGCTGCTTAAATACTTGTGTTTCTTCTTTCCCCCAATACTGCCCTCAATAATAATTTCTGAAGGACTCTGCTGGCTTTGTAGATGAACTTCTTGTACTCTCTTAAAGCACTTCCAGCCCTTTGCTGGGAAGGGGGGGTGAGAACTGAAGGAAGGCTGTGGTTCATTTGAGGTGCCCTCAATGGGCACTTACAATTAACAACTGAATGCATCAGTTGCTTTAAATAGCCTGACTACAGTCATTCATAGGGATAACAAAAGGTGGCAGACTGATTAACATTTGGTGGAGTTTGAATGTTGAACTTTTTTTCAGATTTATTGCTGAGAGTTAGGAAGTCTTTCTCTCTCCCACACACACATCTGCTTGCACGTTTGGGGCAGCTATTTAGGAATGGTAACATGGGCTTGGCCCAGCCTGCTCAGTCCTGCAGGCCTTTGGCTGGGCCAACCGTTGTTATTTGTGGCTGAAACATCCAAGTGAAATGAGCAGAAAACAGCAACAATCCGGAGCTGGTGTCCCTTTCTGGGGTAAAATTACCACGAAGAAACTGGCCAATGTTTTCAGCTGCTGAACTGTGAGGTGTGGTGTTGCATTGAGTACAGTGAATGGAAATCTCAATCCTTTATCAGCTTGATATCAGAGCAAGATTTGATTTAGTGGGTGAAAGTCGGTAACAAACATGCCCCTTTTGCTTGTGTAGCATTGAGATGGGGTGAGCTTTATGTCCATGCACATACGAAGGCAACTGCCCCAAATCAGAATCTGGCCCCAGAATGTGACCAATCTGGGCACTCAGCAAATCTGAACTGTGTGAAAACGCAGCTGCACACTGGGGGCACGCGCCTGTTTACACATCAAGCTGACCTAAATAAATAAATAACAGTGGGAAATTGGGTTTTGATGAGCGTGCTCCCTTCAGCAAGGCCCCGGAACAGTTCTGGGGATTGTGCTGCCGCATTTCCCAAAATGAAGCTGTTCACAAACTGAGGCAATTTTTGAGCATGAACATTCATTTCGACTGAAGAGATTAAAAAAAGCTTTGGGGAAGCAGAATGTGTGGATTTAAATGCAGAACGTAGGAATTGCTACTGTGAAATCTATAATTCAATCTTGGTTTATCATCCTAAGCAAAAGATGGATTTCTAGTAATGGATTGTCAGTTTTAAACTACACTGTAATTTTTTGTAATATACACAAATAGATTCTTGTCAACTCAGCATGCCATATTTTTCCACGTAAATGCATTTTCTTCCAGTGTGCTGTACTGGCACCTGTGCATTTTAACAAGAGACCACATGGCTCGTAAAGGCATTTGCTTGTGTTACTCAGCATGACTGGAGAAGCAGTGAAAGCAAAATGCTTTTGCAATTAAAATTATCCAGCTTTAATTGAAAACTTCCTTATTTATGCCAGGCAGAAGCTGATAATTTATTCAAGGCTTTTTGCATGTACCTGCAGACAGGTTGTGCATGTCAGAGGTTATAACCTCGGAAAAAGAAGCCAGTAATTACACCTGCCAGCATTTCCCTCTGGCCAGTGACACAATAACCCATCAAGGATAATTGACAGCAAGCTAATAAGGTGTGGGTTTGTTTGTTTGGATTGGTTTTTGCTTGTTCCCCATCTCTCCACAGACTGTGGCAATGTAGTAGTTTTCAGGAGAACTCGTGATGCTTCTCCACCAGATATGGACTTGTAGGCACTTACAGTCGGTAACATCAACAGTCTGGAAGGGACAGGCATTTTCAAGGAGCCAGGAGCACTTGAGTTTCGTACAGTGACTTAAGAGTGAGACGAGGTGACCCCTCATCCCTGCCTCACTCAAAGCAGTGCAGACTCAGGGATCTGAGAGCTTGCTGATGAAGAGGAGCTGATGAAAGATGCTCCTCTTCATCTTTATTCCTATAGCTGTGATCTGCTCACAGCAGCTGCTGTTTGGAGCGAGCAGTACAGTTGTCAGAGCTGCAAGTCATGACATCAGGAAACAGGAGTAAGTCCAAGAGTGTTCTAAGTGAATTCTAAGCACTGTGAATTACTCTCAGCCACCTGGACAAGGGGGTTGCAGCTCCAGGACTCTGGAGTTCACAGTTTACATCCCATGGCGACTGGCAATACATTCTCCTCCCATGTGTGCAGATCCTCTTCAGACAGAGAGGGAAAGGAAAGGTGGACCACAATTTCTGGAAACCAGCAGGCTCTAAAACAAAGTAGATTAAATGCATACCAGTTTATCAGTTTCTATCAACCTCTGAGGATGGATCTGGACTCAGAATTACCGACAGAAGGGAGATCTTTATAAGCTGGTGTAACATGAGTTCAGTCTGCGCTCAGTGTTTGCTGTTAGCTGACTCTAGAACCAACTCTGTGGACTTTTATTATTATTTTTTAAATTTATTTGGCAAAATGCCTGATTGCTTTTATGCTCCTCAACTTCCGGAGCTTACCAAAAAGTGCTCTACTAAAAAGTGTCTGCATCCTTCATCTACCCCCAGCTGCAGCAGTGCTCTTCTGGATCTACTTCAAGGCTCCCCTAAGTGGCTCATTTCTCCCATGCTTATGCCATAGTGATTACAGTTTTGTTCCACTGTAACCTTTCCTACGCAGCTAGATGTCTGTACCTCAAGGTATGCTTGAATATCTGAAGGGATGTTATTAAGTCATGTTATTTGTGTTTAATATATGCAAACCTATTAATCCAAATAACCCGCTGGTTTCCTGTGGAATTTATTTTTCAGAACAAACCCAGTTACCTTTCAAAGAGCACAAAAGTTGGGTTCTAAATAGCTTCTGTTATAAAAATTAAAGCTATGAATAAGGATATTTTAAACCCTTTAAACCATCTGCATGCTGCCAGCTTACCTATTGTGCCTTTAATTTAAAAGGAATGCTAAAGTGAGTGCAAACACTGCAAATTATGGCTCTGTGTGGAATACTAATCTGCAATACTTGCGGGTTCCTAACATTTTAAAATTCCCCCGACTCTCATTCCTGCAAGTTCCCATTACAGCATCTGAAAGGATGTTTTGCAGTGAGGAGCAAGAAACAGAAGCTAGGGGGATCTCTCCAGGGCTGCTCTATGTGACCTTGAGGACCTAGTTTGGGCTTCATCAAATCAAAATTGACAGTTATTCCCTTAATATCAAGAGAGGCTATATGAGCCACTATCACGTTATCATCTCACATTAGGAATCTGATAATCTGATAGTACTTTTTTTGTCTTCCTGTTGCTATGTCCTCATTCACATCAGCAGAAAGACAGTCATGGTTCTTTCCATTTTGGGTATCATCCCATATTTTCAGTATTTTACCATTGGAATGTCATTTCTGATCCTACTCATGATACATCTGCTATCTGAAAAGATACTTTATTAGACCTTATCTTCATCGTCCTATCCACTAGTTCAGAAGAATGTGACTGTGAACAATTAACATTTTGATGCATCACACAGTTGCTAACTCTTATTTTTTTATCATTAAAAAGATTGGCTCAGTTTAAAGATGGTTTGTTACGTTTTATTCTAATCCTTCAGTCATATCATGACGGAATCTATGTAATAAACACTGTGTTGGATGGAGGAGAGTACCAAATATGAAGTACTGCCCTATTAGAGAGACAAAACATTGAGAACTTGATGCTGGTAGGACTTAATTTTGTGAGCAATCCAGCTAATTAACAGACTTCACTTAACTATTGGGTAGTGTCTGTGTCAAGGCATTTGAATCCAAAAGAGGAAATCTGACTTTTCTTTTTTCCCTTTTTCTTCTATTTTTAAAAATTATTATTGTTATTATTTTTTCACTGAATCAACTTTGTCTTCTGCAGAGATAAAACCATGGAGCAAATGTGTTTGAATTCTGCAGCAGTTCATTGTGAGTAAATGAATAGCATGAGAGAATGGCACAGAAACCAGTGAACCTGAGGTAGACTTGAACTTTCTGGACTTCTTTTGTTGTGGATTTCTTTTCATTCCCACGGAAGGCATCTTGCTGCTGGCGTATGCTTCTGCAGCCATAATAACCACCCTGAATGGGCTCTGTCACAGCCCTTGAGTGAAATCAGACCTTTGTTAGCACTAAAAGCAAAACGTTCATAGAATTTGACAAAGATAAGGAATCCTCCTTCCCAAAAGTGAAGGGAAGGCAGGAGGGGAGATGCCAGCATGGGGAGATGACAATTTATTTCAGGACTTAGCAACTCCAGCACTGCTACCCAAGGGGCCTTCTCCAGCCATCTCCTCTTCCTGTTCTTTTCATTCCAATTATCTTGAAAAGGGAGACGGCCACAGTGGCGGTGCTCTTTTCACCCTCCTGCACTTCTCCTTTGCTTTACCATTTTAATAACAACATGAGAATTATTATATTATTCTTGGGAGAGGAAAAACCTAACTGAAAAAAAAGCTAATCAAGAGAACTGATATTATAACATAATGCAAAGTATTTTTTTGTTGTTGTTTTGTTTTCAAAAGTCTTGTTCAAGCAAATCTCAAAGCAAAATTCAGATCGGTTTCATGTTCAGACCAATACACAACTGGTGTGCATTTCAAGAGAATGATGCACAAAATGGTGCCTACTTGTCAATTTCAGTACAACCCAGGATGGACACGTGCTGATTTGTAGTTTTGCCATAAAATAATAGATTCTCAGCCGTGTGGTCTTGAATATTTTGTTGATGTATTTCATTGCCAGAGGAAAAAAAAAAGGTTAAACAGCCTGTTCAATTAAAATCAATGGAAATTTTCCCAGTGACTTCAATGAAAACTAGCACGGGCACGCGATCTGTGAAGATGACTGGAAATGGTCCGTGGAGAATTTCAAGGAAGGCAGCTTTGAACTGGGAGTGAAATAAATGGGGAAGCGTTGTAAGTGCCTGCCAGTGGGGCTGTGATAAGGAAACGTGCAAACATTCCCTCTGATAGCACTGGAATTAGCTGCAATTAAGTACGATTTCAATGAGGAATACATTGCATTTCCAGTTCATCACAGCGAGAAACATTTGTGTAAAATGACAGCTGCAGCTAACTGTTTATGAGTCTCTGCAGGCGCTTCCTGAAGCTGGTGAGCTGCTTTATTTGTGTGCTCAGAGCCAGTGGAAATTTCAAGCTTCCGACAATGGGAAGAAATAGGGGAGGCACTGGAAGTAAGCCCAGGAGACTGCAGCACTGTTTATGGTCGGACAATGCTTTTCTTCCCAGTGCACACGAGGCAGCCCTGAGGTTATGCAGATGTCTGTGCTAAAGATTTACAGGAGCTGAAAGTCTCCAAAACTAGGCAAGCAGGAGCTCCGGTGTTTGTATTTGAGCGCTGTCAACATGGGACCCACAGGAGAAGGGGCAAAGGTGAGCGTTGGTGGCATTGACACAGCTCAGCACAGCCCAATGGCTCACACATCCCCAGCTGACGCTGACCTAATCTAATTTATATGAACCTCTAACAGCCCCCCGGGGGCCCATCCATTGCTGAGAAGCTGCTGAAGCGCAGCGATGCTCCCTCCCTCCCATTGCGTGCAGCGCTTGGGGTTCCCTCATGCCAGACATCCTCCATCCCAGCAGCCCTCCCACCTACCCAGACCAGTCTCGTTTTAATAAAGTTGTGAAGGCTATAGGAGGCTGGAGAACACTTCTGACATAGAGGCATTTGATTTCACCGGTTCTGTTTCGGCATTTGTCCTTTTTTCCCCACTTACTATTAGGAAAGCAGAAAATGTCACGTCAGGAGAGCAGTCCCTTTGCTAGAGGCTCAAACTGCTATTTTTTTTTTCACCAAAAATTGAGTTTTAGTATCACTTAATGAGGATAAAGTGAAGAAGCATCAGAACCTCTGTGAGCAAAGCAAGAAGAAATGTGGAGGGCTACAGGCTGAAACAGGGCCCTCTTTTGTCCTGGGTGGATGCTGTTTGTAGGGCCATTGCTGCCTTCTCTGTTGTCTGACTTACTTTACTGTGTCTGGGTATGGCTATTCTCAGAATGCCACTGTTTCTCCTTGTGGAAAAACCAAGGATTTGACTGGAACAGGTAGGTGGTTGCTGGAGCATTTCTATACACAGCAGTAAAGATGGTACTAAAAGGGTATGATTTTCCTATTTCCTCTCCTCATGGCTTTGTTTCTTCCCCTCTTTCATCTTTATTATTATTATTATTTATTATTATTAATTTGGTGAAGGTAGGATGGCGTTCTGCCTCACAAATTTTAAACCCTCTCAGTTTGCATGTTTCTGCCAATGTGGTGTTTAACTTGGGGGTTAGTATGGATCCCTTAAGGAGTTCCCTAAAAGGCAACCTTAATTAATGCTACCAGCTGTATGGAAATGTACCTGCCCCTGGCAATGTAGGGGAATGATGCTGAATGGTGACAACGCTGTCCTTGTCCTCCTGAGCATAATAACTCTTGATCTTCCCTACTTCAGCACACGGAGGTGCTGAGCCTGTCTCATGATGTAGCCACATCGAATGCATTTGCTTGCCCACGTGAGTTATATCTGCTCCAATCATTTTCTCAGTAATTGTCTTGTAGGAAAAGGCAGGAAAAAAAGTCCATTTGCTGAGCAGCACCTCGATGGCTGTCAGAGGTGCCCTGGTTTTTAGAAAGCTGTGCAGAAAGTAACTGAGCCGTTACTTTTGCAGTCAGAATTGCATAGAAATGAAGGCAGCTGAGCTCTGCTGCATGAGCAGCCCTGCACACCATCAGCAAATACCATCAGCTGGTCCCAAGTGGCCCTGACAGGATTCATTCCCCCAAATTGTATGCCTGCGTGCAGGCACTGTGCATGTGTTCCAGAATGGAGTAGCCTCACTTCTCTGTGATGCACAATTCCTTCTCACTCAGTACTTACTTTTCTGCGAGGAAAGGCAATGACTGCCCTACATGTCTTGGAGATGCTTAGCAGAGAGAACACCAGCACTGCTGGGATGGGCTCCTGTGCTGTGGCAGGAGGATTTCACACCCAGCTGGTAGGTGGTGTGAGCACAGCAGTTTGGTTGTGTTAGAGTTGGGCCCAGAGAAGACACCATTTCTGGTCTTTTATTCTGGCTGCTCAATGGCTAGATTCATTCTCCCGCCACCAAAAGCACATCTGGCTGTCTGGTGAGTGCCTGCTGCATGAAATTGCAGCACGATACAAAGTCAGGTTTTACCACTGCAATACTTTTTGATTTTTTTAGCATGAGATTAATATGAAAATCCTTCTACGGGGGAAGATCAGCTGGTTCACCAAGTCTGAGCAGTTGGCAGTACTGCGATTTTTATTGGTAGCTTCAGGCTACCTATATTTTTTCCTGACAATTTATACGCTGCTCAACCCAAACCTTTTGTGATCTAATCTGTCGGTAGACTGAAGGATAGAATGAAAAGTTGGATTCAAAGTGCATCTCAGGGCTTTGCAGGAGGACACTGGCTCTGGTCTCATGCAATGTTTTTCCTTTATGAGCTGCAAAACACTTGGTTATGAGGGGAATTTCTTAAATTCAATATTCGGTGTGTTTTATTGTCATTACTAGTGCTATTATTTGATGTGTAAAATTACTCTTTCTTGAGACAGTCGGCAGTCCTAAATACCACTGCCACATCCGAGCATCAAAACGTTAGCATGCAAATTGCTTATCTCTGACACTGAATACTGTGTGTTTAAAGCAAAATTCTTTGATACTTGAGATAATCAGCACTCTTAGCTCTAAAATCTCCAACTGTTTAAAAGACAGAGTTCATTAAGTTAATTACAATTTCTTGATGGCAAATCGTCTTGTTGGCAAAGTCAATCTCTATAGGAAACCCAAACAGCTGAAATGTAATCAGATGCTGTTACAGAAAGCAACAGAAAGTGGTTGAAGATGGCAAAGAGTTTGGGATTAGCTCATTGTAAACTCCCAGCAAAGACAGTGTGTGCCAGTCCTGGATTCTCTGTGTCTTTCCTTTTGTCAAAAATTGATTTTTCTGTATTGTTTTTAAGTCAGCCAGCACAATAGGTAATTCATCATCACTGTGAGATATAAACTCAAGCAGTCTCCAAAAATAATTGAATTTTGCAGAAATTCTCTAAGGGGGTGAAAAATCCATAACAGCCATTAAATTCTGCTCTTTGTAGAAGGAATTTGAAATATTACAATTATGATCAAGTAGCGAAAAAAGTCTTTAATTTTAGTTGCTGAATCTGGCAGGCATAATATGGTGTTTTGTTATGCTGTTCCACTGCTTCAACAGTACTGTGTGAGAGGATGTGATAAAGTCTCAAAAGACATCTTTTAAAACAGGAGGAGAAATCTGCTTAAGAATTTTGGCGTGAGGAATACAAGAGAATTTAGTTGTGATCTGCAAGTATGCCCATATCTGCACCTGGGTTGGGGAGCAGCCTGTTGCTGCATAAATTAGGAGCTTTTTTGGTGCCTGCTCCATTATAGGGTTTCTGTGGGATCTGTTTCTAAAGCATCTCTACGTGTCCTTTACATTTTGTCAGCTGTGATCCTTCTCCATACAGCGCTGGGCCATGTGAAGGAGAAACTCTCATAGAAAATGCAACTGCTCTCTGCATCATCCTGCTGTAGGAACGGCACAAGGACCACATGTAGGCTTTAGGCTTGAGCTCTTTGTCGAGTAGTTATGTCAAGAGCGGAAAAAGCACAACAGAAACTTTCCAAAACAAGAGAGGGAATTAGAAAGGTGTCTTGCATTGATTTTGTTCCCTTCCTGATAGCTGTGGAATTGGACTCACTCATCAATTTCAAAATGAATCAAGATTCCTTTTAATGCAGAGGTCTACCAGCAGGACTTCAGGTCTGGCATCGTATGCTCAACGTTGCTGTCCAGGGGAGATATCACAGCCTCCTGTGGTCCATGCTGGTAAAGAGCTCACAAAGATTAAGGAAGGGAGATGCTTTTTTGTAGATGGACTTGTGCTGGCATGGGCTAAATCAGTTAATAGATGCTATGATAATTTATTACAAGCTGTTTGTTTTTTTCCCATATGCATAATAGTGTGCTGTAAAGCAATAGGTCATATCAGATGAAGCCATAACGTGACAAGATGGATCATTTAATATATCAAATGATGCTGTTATGTGTACTGTTGTATCCAAAATAAGTATTAAAAAAAGTATCCGACAGCATATTTATATCTTATATGCCTACATCTGGCTTAGCAAATCTACTGCATCATTAGCTTCTGCCTGAATTGTGCTTTCAGAATGGTTCATAGTTCTGTAGCCATTTTGCTGGAAATTGTCATTTTATTGGTGTTTTTTAGTAAAACAACCATTTGGGAACAAAGGGAAGAACTAGCTATGCTGCTTAACAGGGATCTCTACTCAGAGCTAGCAGGAAAATGGTGTTACTTCAGTTTACAGACAAATATGTAGTTTTTGCCTTGGTTATTGAGAAGCCTCAATAGCAAGCTGTATTCAGTTGTTTGGGATAACCTGATGCTGTCCTGTCTGTAACCTCACTTCTCAGGGCAATATGTGTGGATGGTCCCAGGCTCACAAGAATAAACAGCATTATCCGAGTGCTCCTCTGCTGTCCCTTATAGCAGTTCTCCAGAGATTAATGTGCTCTGCACTGCAATATGTTCTCCTCCCACATAGCCCCATGGCAGTAAAAGGCAACGTTAAGTCTTTGTAACATACGAAAGTATTTATCCATACTTTTTCTTCCCTGGGATGAAAAAGGCAGAGCAAGCAGGTTGCTTCACAGACTGCATTTTCCCTGCATTTTCCTCCAGTATCAGAGACAACTGGAGTGCCTGGATTAAAGTTCAAGGACACCTGAGATTTTGCATCTTTACAGAAGTCAAGTAGAAAGCAGCCTGTGATCTGACATAGAAAGGGAATATTGCTGCATCACTCGAGAGGATTTCTGGATACTTACAGGGCCCTTGAGAGGCCAGGAGAGGTTTTGTGGGCTTATTTGCAGCTGGACCTGCATATCCCCGAGTCCCTCCTGACCAGCATCTGAGCGCACTGTGCTTCAGTGATTCCCACTGTGACCCATACCTTTTGATCCCCAGATATATGGGATGATGTACTCTTCTTCCTCGGGGAGGGAGGTAATGGGGTTGGGAGGGAGGCCTGGGGGTGAGGCCGAGCTGACATCAGCTCCTGCTCATCCCTGTGATGGCCCCTGGTGATGTGCAGCTGAACGCTGCTGCCAGTCCTTGGTCATATGCTGCAGGTAGCTGAGGGCTGGGCTCCTGCTGCCGCCACGGCTGCAAGGCAATCTCCCAGCAGGTGGTTGTAGCTGCCATCATGATTTGCTTTAAACAGCATTTTCTAATGTGAAAACAAGACTACAATGTTTCTATTATCTTTTTTTTTTTTCTTTTTTTCTTTTTTTTTTTCTTGGAACCCACTGGCAACTGCAAGTATTAGCTGTCAGCACATGGCATAACATTTAATGTAACGTAACTTAAATCCAGATTTATTTAAATGGTAGTTCAGACAATATTTCTCTGGGTTCGATATGGGCTTCCTGGCCTGATGGTGGCTCTCAGGGCCATTTCAGAGGGGCTGTCGCACAGCAAGGCTCACCCAGTGGCTCTTGCTGCTGCCCTGCTGGGTGATGGAAAGAGGGAATGCTAATAATGCCATTGGTTTTATGAACTGGAAACATCTTTATTCACAAAGGCCTCCACAATCGTAAATTCTGGGCAGTGTTGTTGATGGGGGTTGAGCTGAGGTAGTATGGGTAGAGAGCACTGCATGCTTCTGGCTGTCCTATACCCAAGTGAGCTTGTTCTGAAGACAACACCTCTTCCTTCTTTGTTAAAGTTATGGCATTTTATGTAATTTTTTTTCCTATTTTTTCTCATCCACTGTCTTGTCCTTTATTTTCCTGCTTCTTATGTCTTACAGCATTTCGTATTTCTGAGATGTATTATGAGGGGCGGGACTGCCTTCCACTAAGAATTATCTACTAGCCAATGTTGAAAGAAGGATATAGGATTTCATGGGCCAGTGAACTAATACGATGTGAAATCCTATTTTCCTATCTTCCAAGTGTCTACAGAATTCCAAGTTAATGTACTTTATATTATATGGTTGCCACCTGTTTATATTATCAGTAGTTTGAATATTTAAGCATTACACACTCCATTTCCTACCAATTTGTCTGTGTTTCAGGAATGGTTTCTCCTAGTGTTTCCAGTCTTCAGTATTTTTTTCTCTCCAAAATGAGTACTGGGGCCTAGAATTATTAGATTTAAATTTTCATTAAAAAATTATATAGTTCACAGCACAGATTTAATTGATCACACTCTTACCTGGCGTAAATCAACACGGCAACATTAATTCTAACAAGATTTTTTGCCAGCTGAGGATCCTCTTCTATGTATTGTTGCATTACTCTCAAAGCCCAGAAGAGCACATATTCAAACCTTAGCTTTGAAGCAGGTTCACTTTTAACAGTCCAAAATCCCATTTCGTTATCCTGTGCACACTGGAGAAACATCATAAATCTCACGTAAACACTCCGTAGTTTCAGTGCATATATTTAAATACGTGATGATCCAAGGGCCCACTGCATGCTGGCGTGCAGACGTGTGGGTGGTGTACACACATCGGCTCATAAGGGGTCGTTGGATCATTTCTGCATCTGGACTAATAAATGGCAACAGCAGTTAATGGAGAACAATGAATCTTGGAACAAAGGGGAAAAATAGCGCATCTGCTAAAAGGAAAGATGTGTCGAATACTGATTAGGAAAGAGATCTGGGAGTTGTTGCAGAAAATCTCTAAAGCATTCAGCTTAATGTGCAACTGCAGTGAAAAGGGCAAGCAGAATGCTGGCTTGTATTGCTGGAGGAAGGCAATATAAATCAAAGCAGCTGGCTTTGTTACCATCAGACATTGTTTTGACATCACCCAAAGAACTGAACTTTATTTGCTATTGGTCACTACAGCTTCAGAAGAATGTATTTTTTACTGGAGGGGATTTTCTGTAGAGCAAACTAAATTACCATCTTCTGCAGTTTAAGATAACACAGAGGAAGAAATAGGAAAAAAATCTGCTCATTAAGAAGTAAAATGTGTGATCTGACTGATGGGATTGTTTGTTGCCAGCAAAGAGCAGCCTACAACTTGACCCGAGTTTCAGTTTCAGAAAGGAAAAAAAGAGATGAGGAAATACTACTTATGATGCAGTGAATTCAGATTGGAAAATAAATGTTTTGTTGAAAATCTCATTTCATAAGAGCTCTAAAATGACCTGTGTTATCAATACACAGACAGCAACTGATAGAGAAAATGTAACTGCAAGCGAATGAAGGGCGCAGACATAATGAGCTCAATGCACTTATCTGCTTATGAGTGTTTGGATTCTGTCGTGTTAATTTTACAAGATTCTCACAAAGAGCTCAGGAAGCATTGTGCCGAAAAAGGAAGAGATACAAAACTCGTAGCAGAACCCATTGAAGCTTTTGTGGGCTGTAGGCTGTCATCGTTTCCATTGTGGTTCCCTGCATACCGAACTTGACAATTCAGCCATAAATCACCACTGTTTGAAATCTGGTGTGCAAAACTCCAGCTTGAGTCAAGGCACGGTGTCTGGAAAGAGATCCACGAAGGAGGTATTTTGAACAACAAACATTTCTGTCATTCCCGTTATGCTCACAGGGGATGTTTGAAACCAGCCAAATATTTCTATTGGATTTGAAAAGGGGATTATTTATCTACTTCTCCTCCTCATACATTCATAACTTGAAATCCCACAGGAATGTTAAAAATGACTCTTCTTCCTCTGAAGCCTTCATCTAAATTCAGAGAAGGAGGACTCCAGGCACGTGAGGTGCAGCCTCACTGAGCACCAGGACACGTGCTGTGGTTGCTTTGGTATCTTGGCATTCCCTTCCAGGCAGGTCTCGGTGGACCAGTGGACAGTAGGATAGATCAGATGTAATTGGGTGTTAGCTCCCAGCTCTGCCTTGCTGCATTGCTACTACTGCTCCTCTCGTCCGTGTGCTGACCATTGCAACTGGGAGCAAACTGTGCCCCAGTAAATGTTTGCAAAAGATGGATAATACTGACTTATTTTGGAACATGCACTAGTGCCTTCAGACAAAGAACGCAGTGCAAAAGCCAGGGCTTTGTAGGTACTGGGCATGCAGCTAGGAACCAGCTTTTCTGGTGAAAGCTGTAGGCAATACTCATGGCTGAACATAGAAGCACGCTGTTATGGAGAGTGTCCTGTGCTGCAGGAGTGCACAGCCTGAGCTATGCAGTTCCACTGGGACAGAACACCCATTGCTCTGGTCCTCAGGGCCACGAGTAGGAGTTTACCCATTTCCCAAACCTGATTCCATTCTGTTTTGAAAAAGCATTCAGAAATAGCAGTTTCAAGCTGCCTGTCATATCAAGTAATGCGAGGACAGCTGAGAAGGATTCCTTCTTATCTCTCCCTCTAGCTCTGCTCAGTGCAGGATGGGAAATGTTCACCTTTCCTGTTATGCCTGTGAGAGGGTGATAGGAGCTAATAGTCAAGATCCAATCTTGGGAAACAGTTTCAGTTGCTGGAGCCTGGTATAGTGCAGTGGATGCTCACGTTGCCCAACACCAGCTGAAGCCCAGTGCCTCCTGTGTCTCCACTTAAAGATCAGATCTATTATTTTGTAGTTATATTCCTCTTGAAGTCAAACAACAAGAAAAAATCAGAGAGAAGCATGGTGTGAGAGGAGCAGTTTTCCCTTTAATGGTATTTTAATAATCAGGAAAATCAGCCATGTATAGTAATGATGAATTGCTTTGCTACAGGGTAATATAAACTCTAACAACTATAATAAATATTTCTGCTTGACCAAGAGAACTGAAATGGTGGAAACTGTTTAAATATGTTCATCAAAATGAACAGAAATGAAAAACTGGGGAATACTTAGAAATATCTTATGGTTTTGGGTACAAAATCTCCAGCTATCTTAACAGGATCAAGAATTCGGGGCACTGCTCTGTTTTTTAAGAGCCACAGGAAAGGGAAAGTCTCAACAGGAGCAAAAGGCATCGCCGTGAGTAGATGTCACCACCATTTCTATTTTCTCTGCGAGGGACAAATGTCATGGAAACAGGTGCAGGGTAATCTTCTGACAACACCATAATCCCCATTGTTGTGGATCATTACAAGCTCAAATTATAACAAAGAATATTCAAAATTTCCAAATCCAGCCCTGGAGAAAGCAGCTTAATTCAGCATATCGTTACTGCAGACGAGCTGGAAACTTGAAGTTGACCTTTTGATCCTCATGCTGTAAGTTTAAAATGAAATCTTGCTGATTGTCTCCTCCGATCTCACTTTATGTTTCTTTCTGTATTCTCTGATATGTGGTTATAACCTCTGCAGGTGCGGTTCGAACTACGAAAAGCAGCATTCTGTCTTCCCATCAAATAAAAGGAGGATGCTGCGCTACAGGATGGTTCCGGATATTGCTCTGCTTTGCTTCACTACACTGCCTTGTCCTGAGCTTTCAGTTGTGCTGAAGAATTTCATTCATTTCTGCTTTCTGTAAACACTTGTAGACAGAAATTATTTCTGGAGAGAGAGGAGCTTCCCAATTCCTTTGTTTTTGCTATGTAGCTTTACAGCAGGCATTTAAAATACAGGCATCAGATCTCAGTGGATAAAAATCAAAGCAGGTTTATATGCTGAGGTGAGCAACCTGAGTGAGCTGGCACTGCAGCCCTGAGCTCTGGCTCCCATCAGAATTGTTTTGGGTAGACAGAGCACAATATCCTTTGTAACTCACATAGATTTATTCATGTGCGCGAAGGAGCACACACAGGAGTCTAATTTAAAAGAAAGATTAACTGAAACTGCAACCCACTCTCTCCTTCATTTTGTACTGGTACATGTAGACACAGAAGCTGATTGTCTGAGATGCTCAAGGGGTACCTAGAGGAGCTGCAAAGCTGCCCATGCCTGCACGGCCGTGGGTGGTTTTCCTGCAGTAGCTGGGATCCAACCAGCTCCCAGCCCTCCCCAGGGCTGCATGGAGACAGCTGCAGTTTGGTTCCTGCTTCTATCCCTGCCTCCTCCGAGCACAGAGGCCACCAGCTCTCCCCTGCTGCATGGGATGTGCTTTGTCTGTGCTGGTGGCTAAACCTGGTATTGATCCATAGGAGAAACCACCCATGGCTAAAGGGATTTGTGAGTCTATGGCAGAATATAGTAGATTTACCAAGATTGGAGTATGTAGCCTTTTTGTTAGGAAAAGAAAGTGATTTCGCAGAATGTGTCAACCTCTTTGTTGTCTCTGGGAGAAGATACTGAATTCATTCCTCAGAACGTTGTGGGGGAAGACAGGCAGGATGCCACACAGCTCTCCTGAGGAAGATTGGACAGTGCCAGGTTCCCACAGGAGGTTTGTGGTGGCCACTACCCATGGGAACGATGCAGCGCTGGGACACCTCGGGTCCCTCCTTCTCTGTTTGCACAGGAGAATCGTGCAGGCAGTGGGGAATAATTAGGATTGAACTCCGCTGTCTGGGTTGCACACATGGATTCTTCTATAATTGAGAGAGATTTCACTGATGGAATTGAGCTGATTAGCCTGAACAAAGTAATGTTGCATCCACATGCATCCTGCCTTCATGTAATTATAATTGTTGGTCTTCCAAGAGCAATGGAGATCAGATTGCTGTTCACGAAAGCACTCTGTGGATGTGCAGGAGGAGGCAGTTCTTTCTCCAGAGTACCTGCAGTTGAAGTGGAAAATGAGAAGGCGAGAACAGCAAGAGGGAGAGGAGGAGGGAAAGGAGCCTGCTGAGATTGTATGGCAGAACAGTGACTGAACTGGGGAGAACGGAAATGCCCGTGATCTCTGATGCTCCACTTTAGCCATTGGATCCCATCCATGGTCTTTTCAAGCCACTGCAGTACAGGCACCTTTTAACATATTAACATATTTTTAATATGCTCTGTCTTTAAAAGAAAAAAAAAGTATCTATGGACTTGCAAAGGGGATCTGAGAGGGTGTAAAATATTAATGCAAATTTAAAATAAGTGCCTTTGTTTTAAAATTAGCAAATTTTCATTGAATATATAATGGAAATATTCTCACACAAACCCATGTACACAAAGAGTGGTATTTATTTTCAATTTACTGCTTAGGAAAGTACCAGCAAAGCTCCTTGTTTCCCTGAACAGTGCTGTCCCCATTAGTCCAGGTGAAATCCCATTGCAATCCTCCTTAAAAAGAATGATTTTTATGCTCTTCGTGATTTATGGAGGTATTTGAAAGGTTTACTGTAAGGTTTACTCTGCCATCGCACATTTACATAAGCTCCTTATGTCAGACAATACCTTTGTTTGTTCCTGCATACACCACATATTTTTTATATTTTTTCTGCACCTTTAAATGTGGATTCACATTTGGGGATGATGAAAGGGTTTGAAATTAATCTGCTCCTAAGTTAGCTGCAGCACCTTGTTTCAATTAGGCATTCAGGCATTATAATAATCTCTGTTTGGAAGACTATTCCACTATGTTAATGAAAGATTATAAGCGACGATGCCTGAGAACAACACCTCTCCCCTCCCCAGCTAACAATTAATTCTCAGGATATTCCATGCAGCACCTTCCCACCTGCCCAGCTCTGGTCCTGCCTTCACATCACCAACACTCCCAGATGTTGCCCATTGGCAACGGACGTTGCCAAAGCAGTCGTTTCTTGGTGAAATGCAAAGTGCAGTTTTTAACTCCATCAGCACCTGAGACAGAATTCCACGTTGTGCGCTGTTAGAGCAGGCGACGTAACGAGCTGCTCGAGAAATGCTGCATGGTTCCCCGAGGACATCTTTATTTTATCGGTATTTTCTGGGAAGCACTCAAGCTGGGTCTGCTCAGAAAACAAAAGGGTTTTACATGCAGCATCAGTTTGTTAATCTGTTTTGGTTTCAGTCTAATTAATAAAGGCAAATATACATATATATTTTCAGTTGAAGATACTGCATAATGTAGCCTTGTAAAGCCCTGTGGAAGGGAACAATGCCTCGAAACATCTTGTTTTCCCCTATTGCCAATACTTTTCTGCTCTGAAACAGCTTTTGCTTGTGCTGCTGTAAGCTGGAGCCTGTGTCTGTGCTTCCACTCGCCCAAATGAGCTCTGCTTTCCCAGCCTTTGATACTTTTTCTCAATAACTATTTAGTGTCATCTTCGTTGGCTTTAATTCATTCCACTTCTCCAAAACAGCAGCAGCTGAAGCACCAATTTCTCCAATTAGTGCAGCCTTGCTCCTGCATGATAATCTTTTCTCTGAGCTGCTCTCTGCTCCAAGAAGTACATTTTCAAGATAACCTATTCTTCACATAGTTCAAGTAACTTTCACTCTGGTGGGAAAATACTGGATCTGATCTCCTTGTCAGATCCAACATTTTCTGTACTGAAATTCAAGGTCTGTTGTACTGTTAGGTAGTAAGCTATTACATTGTGCTATTCTGACATTTGTGCCATAGTAACTTAATGCTTCTCATGTGAATTTAGTAGTTACGGTAATGTTTGTAGCTGATCACACCGAATCTTTGTATCTTCTCAGCAATAAGAACATTATATGAGGAAAGAAGGTATGTAACTTGGAGGTAAGGAGAGAAGAAGCTGGCAGCATCTATCTGCACTAAAGGTCCAATGCGTGTTCATGTACATGGAAAATCCCCACAATGACAGTAGCCCAGACCGTGTCTCCTGTCTGTGAGACTCCTTACACGAGAAGACTGTTCCACAAGCCTTACAAGTGGGAAAGGATTTGTGTTTTACCTGTGCTGGGTAATGCAGAGCATGATGTCAGCCTACCACCCGAGCACCATGCTGGTGGCTCCTTGGTGGATGAGCTTGTGATGCTGTGGCATTTGGGAGGGCACTGGGGGAAGTGACCTACAGAGCAACTGTTCTCCTCTGGAGGTACCCCGTTGTCCCCAGGTTCAGAGAAGCCTCATGGTGTAACCTGGACAGACTGGGTTTTACCCATGAGAGCTGGCGGTGCCGTGTGTAGATTAATTATTTTATACATACAGGACTGAGAGGGCAAATATTCATGCACTGCATGACACTCAGAGCCGGTATGTTGATTAGCAGTTTTAGCAAAGGGCTGAAGATATAATTGGGAGGAAGAGTGAACTGCATGCAATCTCACTTGTACTGCAAAGGTGTGAGGTTCATTAGCAAAACAGCGTTGAAGAATTTATTCTTCCTCTTTCATCCAGTGGAGACTGTGTGAACTGGCTCGTGATGTGCTTCAGTATGGCAAGGCACAGTGTGCCGGATGTCAGCAGGCTGAGCCTGCCTGGGGAGAGGCAGAGAGGAGATTTCCTTTGCTGATGGCCTGCGGAGAGGGTGGGAGAAAGCCTGAGGAGGCACCAGTCATCTCTCTGAGCTTTCTGCAATCATATTTCCCTGGAGTGTTCACCTGAATGCACGCAGCCAACACCTGCCTTGTGCAAGCTGGTACTCGATAGTACTCCAGGCTCTTGGCTCTCAGGCTGTGTCTGACAACACAAAGGACTGCAGGTCCAAAAACCAGTCTGGTTTGCCAAGAAGGGAATTGGAGGCAGTGGCTTGGATGATGCATGTTATCCCAGATGAAATAACACACTTGCAATGATTATCTCCAGCCTTACAGCATTGAGAGCTGTCAAATTGTCTCAGGTGTCAGATCTCCAAATCACCGCTGTTATACTGACACAGTTTGGTGTCTTCAGGACTTTCTTCCTGCAGCTTTGGGTTGGATACAACATTGAAATTAACTGGCATCTGGTGGTGGCATTTGCACCACATGTAGATGGCACCAGGTGTCATCAGGTGTGCCTTCGACAAAACCTCTGGCATTCAGCACTGTGATGTTGTACATGCCAATCAGAAATTTGTTGCTCTTTTATTCTCCTTTTTATTACTAATTCCAGCTTGTCTTTGGCCTTTTTGGGTTCCATCATTCCTTCAGGCACAAGTGAGAGCGCTTACATGGTGCAGGCAAGAGGGAGCTGCTAATTAAATCCTCATTATTCACTGTCATTCCTACATGAGATAGAGACAACACCATTAGAGCAATTCATCTTATTCACTCTTTGGGTCACAGTCCAAGCAGCAAAACACCTATAAACATTCCTTATCCTCTTCATTGGAGTTTGAGCCATATTTTACTGCCTCTTGGATGTAAAATTCTCCATTGCCATGCACAACTTGTCATGCTGCTTGCATGTTGTCCAACAGTGATGTCAGCCTACAGTGCTAGGGGAGGTCTGCGGCCTCTTGCATTTCCACCCAATAACCTCATCTTTGTTGGTGGACCAAAGCGGTGCTTTCAGGGAAACATGTAAGCAGTTTGCCTCAGTGTGAAGGGTAAAGTTATGCTTGGGATAAAGACTAACAGCGTATCTTGAAGGCTGAATATTTTCCATAAACTGATATCACAGGGAAAATACGTTCCTGCATCTTTACTATCATCTGCTATTGGTATTATATTCCTGCCACTCATAATGAGCTAATGGACATCACAACATACTTTAAAGAGACAGCATGTCTATTGAATGTTTTGAACTATATTTGTCAATTAACATGTCAGTAACCATAATGGAAGCCCATAGGGGCTATCTGGGATACTTCCTCTGTTACAGAGGTATTTAAAGTCAGCCTTGGCAGTGCGGTCGTGACCGCATCCAGATCAGCTGTGGTTCAAAAGAGCTTTTGTCAGCCCAGGGCTCCTCATAGCATTCAGAATGCTGGCTGGAGATCTGCAGCCATAAATACACTGCAGCACGCCTCGTAATGTGAGTTCAAATAGCATCTTTTCATGAGAAAGCTCGAGTCCAAACACACAGGAATTCAAGTATTTCTCACCTGCTTTATTCCAGAGAGGCACAAAGCTGTGTGAGCCGTTCACACCTCAGCCATTACTTTGAAGATTTCAGTGAATTTTTTATCTGAAAACATGATACGTTTTTTCGAAATATGAAATTCTCTCAGCTGTTTTCAACAAACATATCTTGGTAGCCAATTTTGCATTTAACACAAAACATTAAAAATACTCAGCAGTGTGCAGTAAGTCGTAACTGTCAGCTCCTTAAATATATAATCCAATCTAAGATGTGCCTAGCTTCTTAAATGCTGGAGATTTTTAATCAGCACTACAGATGTTTAAATTAATAGTCAAATGATGTTAAAGAGTAAATCACTGCCGTGTGTCTCCTGTGCTGCATGTAATGTGCACGCTCAGCCCATCACGGTTGCACACAGGGCTGCTCTCATTTCAGGCCATCCCAAACTCTCAGCTCGGTATGGCACAGCAATGCATCCCATCCATCCACTCGATGAGTTTCCTTCTGCCATTCAGGGGCTACAGGAAGCCGGCACATAGAGCCCCAGATCTTGCGTACTCCTTTGGAGTGTGGGCACGGAGGTCTGCCAGGGTGCGTTGGTTACAGGCTAAATTAAATTCCACAGCATCCTTTCACCCATCTGGAAACTGCAATTCTGGCTGTTTCCCATTGACCTCACAAGATTAATGGGCAGTTGACAGCCTTTATATTCTAATTTTCTACCTAAGGGCCCCATTATACTTTGACTCCTGTGCCTGACGAAATGCATCTTCATGTAGAATTAAAAATTTTATGAGTGCAAGCACTGAGACCAAGGGAATCCATCCCTGTGTTTAAGTCTGCCTTTGTGTTTTGATCCCTTGGATGCTTACCCCCCTTGGATAGACAGTTTATAGGGATTGCCTTTTTAAATGATTTGTTCAAATGTGGTTTTTTTGGCTTTACTTTTGCTTCAGATACACTGTATAACATCCCTCTCTTTGTTTTAAGTCAGTCCAATCTCTTGGCAATAAGGGTTGAAAACAAAAGCATTCATTTTCAACAAATACACAGGATTGTGTACTGACTGTGGCATGTAGAGAAAATAGAGCCCCTCCTACAACCTGGGGGATGAATTCACCAGTTAATCCATCAGATGTCTATGTAGGTAAGAATGAGGTGTAGTCACATAAGGTTTGACGCAAAATGGCAACGTCTCCTCTCTTCCTGCTCCATCTGCAGAGAAAGCAGGTTGAGCTTTTGATGTATTTCTGTGCATCATGGATCGCACCAAGGAAAGATACTTATTCCAGTAACAGTAAGAGAAATACAAATAGTTGGGGTATTCACAGCAACGCAGGATTGGATATAGCCTTCCAGAATCAATTCCTTTAGAATAGCTCCTTTTGTGCATTGGTGATTTCTGTTATCACAGCAAAATTATGTCTGACTTGCATTCCTGTCCGGAGTTTGAATGTTGGCATGGGGATTTCTTTCTTCAGTGGTTCTATAAGGAACGTGTGCAGCTCTTCAAGAGTGGAATATACACCAGGCTGTGTTTGCAGGCCTGCTAAGAGGTTGGTTTTGTCAGCACTGAGCACCTCGCAGAGACATTTATACCCAAGATGTATTGCTTCCTCGTGACTTTTTAAAATCATTGTGTATTTGTGGTTCAGGTGAATTTAACTCACAAATGAAGCAATACGTTTTCCATTGTGCTTTTCTCTGCTGTCGTATATTCTGCAAAGTCACTGCCAAGGAAATGCATATGAGCCAGCTAAAAAGCAGATGGCTGAGGGACTGAGAAAGCAGTTTCACAGAGCTGGGAATCTGGGAGCTGTTAGAGATGATAGATACATTTAGAGAAGTATATAGGAGAAATTTTCATCTGGTGAAGGTGTCACAGCTGTATTATCATCTTGGAGATGGAAGTCAGCTCAACTTGAACTTCAAGTGAAACTACAGTGACTTACATGGAGGCTGCATTCTATATCATTAAATCAGTACATAATACAGCACAGCCAGGTGAATCTAAATACAGGTGAATTTCACAGCAGCTTTTTCTCAGATGGCATTGTTTGGATTTAACATCTAGCCATTACGCACATTTAAATGACAGCTATGGACTGTGCAGATGAGAATAGGAGGATGGCAGAGCAGGATGAGCCTGCACAGTTCACTGTCTCTGGAACCACCTCAAAGCTAGGGAGGTCTCAAACACAGTGTCTTTGTAGCTGATCACAGGACTCAGATTACTGGGTTTCTTTTGAGGTCATCTGCACAGCAGCACATCCATGGCTTGTTGTAGGGTCCTGTTGGCCCAGACCTTGCTCTCAGTTGTGTTCTTGTCGATGCTGTGTGATAGCAAGAGCTGCACAACAACCATTATGACCACCTCACAGGAACTTCCTACACTTTACATGCCTGTTTCACTCTTCTTTTCTTAAACTAAAAAGTATTTTTTTAAGAAGAAAGTACATAGTCTTGGTGTTATAGTAACCCATTGTGAATAATTTACTACAACTAGGAAAATCTTGCCATAGGGTTAATTAAATTCACTCTTTAGCGGAAAAAAAGAAAGGCAGAAAAATTCTGACAGTAATTAGATCTTGTTATACTTTGTCAGCTAGACAGAGAAGCCCTCCATTACAAAATGCCTATTCCCTCAGGTACCCACAGACTGGGATCTAATCACTCCTTAGCGTGCTATTTGATGAATTCTCATTGCTTCCTATGAGATGCAGTTTCCAACCTTGCAGTTGTTTGCCTGGCTCCTTTCCGAATCCTAACAAGTAGTTCACCATCTATCCTGGACTGCAGATTGCTGAACTAGACATTTCAGCTCTAAAATATATACTAACAGAAAATAAAAAAGCAATAGAGACTCTCTATACGTACTTAATATCCTCTGCTTATACAGCTATGGATTTTGTAGCCCTTAAGATAGGTTTGGTTCAGCTGATGCTTCTGAAATCCTTCTCAGACTTCTGTCTCACTCAGGTTATAAGTTCTCCATAAGGATCCCAGGATTGTGACATACATCCCTTTTTCCTTGCTCCATCACATTACATTTGCTGGCTGTTTTCACAAAATGTGCTGGCTGCTTACAACTGGCTAAGCAAATGCTTGAGCTTACCTTGCACTATGGACCTCCTTTTACTATTAGTTTTAATTGGTAAGTACTAGAAGTATTGATTCTTTTAATCTTAATACTGAAAAGGATGTTAAATATGGCCCATACAGCCTACTAAAACATAAATTGGATATGCCATTACACCTTACAGGCACAATTGTAATTGTATAAGTCTGTACAATTGTGATCAGTCTGATAATCCCCAGACTTCATAGGGAACCGTTGGTCTCATTCTTGTAAAAAGGCAGTTTTTGACTCCAACTCCTCACCTTGGCCTGGCATCAGTACTTCCAGTATAACTGAGTGATGCTTATTTTTAATACGTTTTCCAAGGTTTCCATAGCATCAATTTGCATAAACATTTATATATATGTTAAGGCTGAATGGTAATCCAGTACACTTGTTTAAATGGAGTGTTTTCCCAATTACTGTCTGTGATATTCACACAACTAATTTTTTTTCTCCTTGGCTGTCTTGTCTGAAGGACACTGAAGAGGGATAAATCATTTATGCACTTTGTTCCATGAGAATTGCCAGTATTTTTTAAAGGAGTCTTCTGGTGAACAAGCTATTGCCTCCTTATTTGCATTAATAATTTTGTATAACTCCTGATAGCTTGACTGTGCACAAATACTGTTTTAATAAACAGTTAATTGTATGCTGCTGTTTCCTAAGCCTCCTATTCTTCATACAACTTTTTCTGTCTGGTAGAATTTGAAGGCAGTCTGAAATGTAATTGGAAAATGTGTATCATACCATGTACTATTTAGAAGCAAATTGTCTGGACTGAAATTGCTGATGCAGGTGACCTATTGAATACCCCGCAACCCACCAGTCAGATTAAATTGGTAAAGGAGTTCAGGGATCACCAAATGGCTCAGCAACAACCCATCTAATGTTTTGTTTTTCATTTGGGCTGTAATGTGGGTTGTTTTAATAAAATCACTTCATTGTAAGGGCATAAAAAATGGAAGAATACAAATGACAGCTTTAGCCAAGACCACTGTTTGTCTGTGTCTTAGGAGATCAATCTCATCTCTTCTTCCCCCATAAAAACCAACCGAAGCCCCCTGTAATCACCTTGTTGGTGTGGCTGCAGAAGCTGGGAGGGGGGTAAATTAGCCATTTACTCTCACAACTGTGACTTTGCTCAGTTTCAAGGGTAGATATAATAATCCTGTAAATGTCAGCTGTTACTGTAATCCAACTCTGTTGGACTCTCAGTGGAAAAGCGTGGGCATATCATTTATTTAAAATACAAATTTTCATTTTCTTGTAGGGAAGATGATCAGGTTGTGTTATATATATCAGCGCAGGGTTTTGGCAATAGGCATTCCATGCAAATGATATCTGTTGACCTTGACAGAAAGCAAAAGAAAAGGAAAAAAAAAAAAAGGATTTCTTTCAGTAGTTAGTGAGTACTGGTTATCATCTTCATCACTGAGTAAGACTAAGACTGCATTCATGGGTGACCCATGCAAGGCTTTGTTCTCTACAGCCCACCTCCACACCAAGCAAGAATAGGAACAACTGCAGAGAGCTTGTTGCTGACGTTTTGTCCTATGTCTAGCAGTTATTGTTCAGGAAATGGCAAATCTTTATCCCTAGGCCTCTTTAATCTCTTACACAAATGAATGAGATCAATGCCATTGTCCTGACATGAGTCATGATTCCATTTCTCTGAATATTGTGGCTTGCTCTTTCTGGGATTAGTGCCAGTTCTGCTCAGAAACCAAAGATACATTTTCAGATAGCGTTTCTTTGCGAGTGTGGTCCTTGCTTTTCTTTATAAGTGAACTTGTCCTATTGTGTGGTGGGTGACTGGGCATGCATGGCTCTGCCATTCAGGCACAGCTGTTCTATTGCAGACTTTTGGTTTCATAATTCCACCCTAGAAACTGGTGCGCACCAACGACATAACTGGGCAGGCCCTGAAGAAGAATGGGTCTGTGGTGGAGTGCCCAAGTGGGCTGAGCCATCCCACAGCTTGCCCTAACCAAGCTGAGGCTCAGTTCTGCCCCACGCTGGGAGCAGAGCCTTGTGAGTCCTGGAAACACATGCTTGTCTTCAAATGCATGTTCTTAGAAACTGGACGTTAGAGATGTATGGGCCAGCCTGTGTGGTGAATCGATACTTTATGAATTGGTTGGTTTTCATCCTAATTTTTCTATCTGAATCTGACCATGGAGGGACCCACTTGCCTGACTTGAGTCTAAGATTCATTCTAATTTCTTGCTCCTAAGTCACGGGTTTTTTGTTGTTGTTTTGGTTTGAACCTGGACTTTACTGCTTTCTTTCAAAAGAAACGTTGGAAACTAAGAACACTTCAATGAATTTGGTCCTAAATCTATCAGTGCTTGAAAAGCAGATAGGTATGCAAGCAGCTCGGTGTATCTTGGTGTCATTACTGAGGATTGGATCAATTGTCTAGCGATGGCAGCAAACACTCCCTTGTAATGCACTTAGTCAGTTGTGAAATCATGTACTCAGTAGTGGGAAAAAAGAAAAACCTCCATAGCCCCTCCAAGCAATCAATTTATGCCCTGAAGCATGAGATTTGATTACCATTGTTATTATCTTAGCTTGCATAGTTACAAATGTTATTAGCAGTCATAAAATTACCCAGCCTTTAAAAGACTGCACACACACACACACACAAAAGCCAGCATCTCACTCGGGGTTCTTCAAAGCCAACATTCTTGGGATTGCTTCTAACTGTGAAGAGCTGGTTCCCTTCTATTTGTTTTATATTTGTTGTGTTTGATCACGTGGATTTTTCCTGTATTCTCATTATGAAGATTAGCATCTTCTGTAACAGAAGTCTGTAGCTTCTCTGCTCTGGTCAAGACCCATCTAGCTTTCAACATTTCAAAGCTGAGCATTACTGATGTATTCTCAGGTATATGTTTAACAAATCATTAATGGCATGTGCATCACTCTGTCTGTTTCTCTCTCTACAGCTGAAGACTTTCCCAATGAGCTCATACTATCCAATGCAGCTTTGTTCTTCTCTGCTTACATCCCAGCTGGTGTAATTTAAACATAAAAATTCCAAAGTTAATGGAAATGCTGTGAAGTGATGCAGCAGTACAAAACAAATCTTGATGTGGAAAAAAATGTTGGTTGGCATGAAGTCAATTATGTCGACCATTTCATTTGTCCAGGTCTAGACCTGATTCCCACAAACCTATCCCTTTAAAAAAAAAAAAAAAGCAGATTTCAGCTCTTGGTATTCAAGTATGTTCACATTTTTGCATATCTACCTGTTCAGAAAAATTACATCATCTTTATTAACGAGCTGTGGCAGTGGCATGTGTGCTGGCAACTACCAGCAAAATGAATTTTCCCTAAAGAAAATCTTGCTTTTGTCCCAAGTGCTTTGTGTATCTCCAGTGGCATTTAGAGTAAAATTGGAAATCTTCTGAGCCTCCCATCAGACTTTGGAGCTGATTTTCACACGGTGGGTGTTTCTTGAAGGGAGTGTGTGCAGTGAATCAGGTAATGAGTTGAAGTGGAGGCAGGCACACCCTCTACTGCTTCTGATTTCTTTAGACAACTCCTGAGGTAAATATTCAGGGTTTTTTTCTTACAGTTGATATGAGAAAACATCATGCATTTAATGTGGATGTTAAATATGTGATCAATGCCAGCCTAGAGAGATTACATGGATTTTTCCAGTGTCTCTAGCAGTGTTTCTCTAATTCTCACAGCAAGCAGTGGGTACGATGAAAAGGCTCCTTGACCTTCAGCAGGAAATCCCCAAATATAGAGCAACTCTGTAGAGCTGTGGACACACCTAAACTGCGTTTCTCTCTCTTTATGTTTGGGCAGTGGTGACTCAAGTGCTGTAGCATTTGTCCTATTTCATTAACCTGGGTAATCTGAAGAACAATGGATTGTGCGTTTTTACACTTAAAGCAAACCGTAGTCCTGGCAATGGTTGTGATCAGTGCCACATCTCATTATGAATGTGAACGCGTTTCATTTTCTAAGTGTGGAGCAGCTTTAGGTAAGATAGAGTGCTTTGACTTTTCCATCAGCCGAAGGAGGGCTTCCTGCACGGTCATGTGTCAAAAACTGAAAACCATATAATGGTTTGCACGACGCAGACTGGAAACGTGGGAAGGTCTTGGTGAGATCATGCTGCCAGGGAGGACCTGAAAGCTGGGCCAGCCTCTGAGAAAAGAAATCTCTGCAGCCATTGCACTGTGCAGCCCAGCCTGTTTCTGTTTGCCTTAGTGCGTACCTGCGGGTGGGTATGGCAACACGGGTATGGGCAGCGTGGGAAGTTGACTTTGGCAGCAGTCCTGCATCCAGCAGGCACTGTAAGGAACTAAATTGTTGTCTCTTCATTATTGCAGAGCCCTGCAAAGATCAACCCTGGGACTGCCAAAATGTCAGCAAATCTTTGCTTGCTTCTGGACTATGACTCCATAGCGAATGGCCATGCTTATGGGGGGTCAAATGGCTTCTGGATGCGTTGGCAGCCCTGACACAGCCAAGGCATCCCCTTCATCCCCTTGCATCCTTTTCCATTTATGTTCAGAGGTTTCTGCTGCAAGGGAGCACAGGCCTGTTGCTTAGCTGTTGGTTGCTTTGGAAAGCAATGTGCTGTAAATATAGCATTTGACTGTCTTTGGACTAAACAGTAAGTCAATTCAGGATTTGGCTATGAGAGCTGGATTCAAAGGGAAAACTCCCATTTCCTTACATGTGCTCTGGGCTCCATCTCAGCTGCACATAAATCCATGTGCCCGGCACCAGAGCTCGCCAAGCAACCACCACACGGCTTCCTTACACAGCAGAAGCTTTTCTCCATACGTTCAGTGAGGAAATGGGCTTTTATATGGGCACACGTCGATAGAAGCATGGTTTAATATGAAGATGTTATCTATGAATTGCCTGACTTTGCATAACTAAAATAGCAAACATAACATTGCTTTAAGAGTTTTGCATTTGCTTTCTCAGCACAGAATGAGTATATTCAATTATTCTACACTTTTCCCCAGCAGTTCTCACATTTTCTTTTACTACTACATTCAGTTTATAGTATCTTGCCTTAATTTTGATTACTTACTTCCTGTCCAAAAAGTGAGCTCAGCCACCTATATCTGCTGCTGGAAATGAACACCACTCATTTGCCAGAACATCAAACAAGGCTGAGTGCTACTGTAGGAAAAAACCTTGACCCCAAATGATAACAATCCCCATGAGTGTTAGCTGAGATTCAGTGGGGTGGTTTTACACTTTAATCATAGAATCATATCATAGAATTATAGAATGGCCTGGGTTGAAAAGGACCACAATGACCGTCTAGTTTCCAACCCCCCTGCTATGTGCAGGGTCGCCAACCAGCAGACCAGGCTGCCCAGAGCCACATCCAGCCTGGCCTTGAATGCCTCCAGGGATGGAGCATCCACAGCCTCCTTGGGCAACCTGTTCAGTGCGTCACCACGTGTTGGTGAATTGTGATTATTGTCCATCGCTTTAGACAAAGCTCAGAGAAAGGAAGAAAAAAAATAGAAACCCAAAGGTCAGCAGTGAGGCAGAGAATGGTCTGAGAAGTCTGAGTCCCAACAAAACAGTTGTGCCTGACCTTCAGCACCTGCACACAGCAGCTCTGGGCGGATGCTGAGCACGGTGACCGCAGGGTTCTGACTGCAGCCTTCACTGAGCACTTACCAGTTTTGCCTGTGCAACAAAGGGGTGCAACACAGGCAGAAGGTCTGACTTTTCCAGTGCACTCTGAGCTGCTTTTGTGGTCGTGTGTGCTGGAGAGCATACACAGAAAGAGAAAAAAAGAAAAAAAAAAAAGGGGGGGGGGGGGGGGGGGGGGGCGGGGCGCGGGGTGTTAGAAGAAATGAGAAGATGAGAGGTTTGGATACCTCAAAGATAGGGTATTGTGGTGTTGTTACAAGGGAGAGGACAGGGAGGATGGGGACCATCCCCAGCAAAGATTTCCTCCTTCGCATCCCTTCCTCTGACAAGACACTTGTGAGCTGCGAGAGAAGGGAAAGCGGCAGTGCGGGGCCGCACCGTGCCCCTACAGGAGCCCCCCACCATGCGCTCACCGCGGGGGCGGTCACCCCAAACCCTCCACGTCTCACTGCTCCCGCCACGCACCCGCGAGTGCCCCCCGGCGGGGGTGGGGGCGGGCGGAGGGGTGCGGGGGGCGGCCCGGGGCTGCGCTCCCTCCCTTCCTCCGTCCCTCCGTCCCTCCCAGCCTCAGGTGCCGCCGGGGGAGCGCGGCGGGGCGGAGGCTTTGCTGGATCCGGCAGGTGGGGGCCGGGGCTGTGGAAGGGGAAGGGACCGGGACCGGCGCGGCCCCCCCGGGGGAGGCGGGCGGAGGTTCGGGAAGGTGCAGGGGCTCGTTGCCATGGCTTCCTGCAAGCGCTGCCGGAGGAGATAGTGATGCCAGTCACGGAGGGACCCCTCTTCCTTCTCGTGGGTGTGTAGTGGGGCTGGGTTGGGCTTTTTTTTAATTATTTTTTTATTTTTTTTGGAGGGGTGGAGCGATTAATTTGGAGAGCCGGGACGGGCTGTGGAGCTGCTGCTGCAGGACCGGCTGCTGCCTCCTCTGCCCAAGGTAACGGCGGGGGGTGTGCGTGGGGGTCCAGCTTAGAGCTTCGGGGGTGCCCTGGCAGCGGGGCGCCTCTCTCCGCTTTTTCACCGCAACCTCTTTGAATTTCACGTTCATCTTTCTCCCTCTCCCTGTAACGTAGCCGCTCCCGAGCGCTCCGCCCTGAGAGGCAACGAGGAACCGCGCCGGGCTCGGCGGTGCGGAGGAGCCGGCAGGTGCCCGCGGCTCCCCAGGGCTGCCCTCCCCGCAGGTCTCTGCCGAGCGGCCGCTGCCCCGGGAAAGTTTGCGGCGGGTGCGGGGCGCGGTGCGGAGCCCCGGGGGAGAGGGGGACGGGGGGGTGGTGATGCCGGTGATGCCGCTCCTCGCTCTCGTGCTGGGTTAGCGGGATTCAAGTTTGCGAGCCCGGATGCCGTTCATTTGTGACAAATAGTTGTTGCTTGGTTTGTTGTTATTATAATACATTTTATTTTCCCCTCATGATTTTGGAGAGCATCTGATTATTATTATTATTATTTTCATGCGGTAACTAAATAATTGCTGGTGTCTTCAGGTGTGCGTGGCTCTTTTATCTTCCCTCCTCTGGGGGAGCGATGTGAGTGCTGTAGAGCTGCACGATGCCCCGATGCTCAGTACTCTGTGCCGTCTGCAGTTACGTACAGAGAGTCGTTTCTGGGAGCACTGGGGTCTCAGCCAGGTTCGGGTTTTCAGCATGCCGAGAGGTGCTGCCGTCTGCATGTCTTCCAGCAGCCGGATGCAGTGAGGGGAAACAGCCATCACTCACACAACTAACGTTACTCTCCGTATTTTGGGGCTGAAAGGAGTTAGGCTGTGGTGTGTTGGATAACATTCAGATGTTCAGCTGTAACTCAACAGATAGAAAGCAAGCATTTTTATTCTCAGCTCTGGATGGAAGCAGTGTTGCTTGAAGCATGTTTTTGAGAATTTCAGTGCGACTTGACAGGTAGCATTTTTGTGTGACTGTCAAGGGTTTATTTGATGTGTCTGAGTTAAACACACGTTGTGCAGCTCTCACAAATACTAATCCATACACAGCAAACAGAAAATATTATGATGTGGTTAAAAATCTGGGAAAAGGAGATGGGGGAAAGGCTGCACCTGACGATGAACGTGATTTGTTCTTTTATTGCCATACGTGAATGGGAGCAGTGTTGCTGTGTTGGAGCCGGGCATGTGGGCCTTCACCCACTGCTCCCATGGGGCGCTCACTGGTGTGAGGGATCCATGTGTGACTGCTGCTGTGTTAATTCTTTGCTGTTGCTTCAAAGTGATGGGTTTCCTTTGTCTTTCAAAACAAACAAGCCCTCTCCCAGTGTCTGTAAGGAAACACAAGGTTCTTGCTAGCCATTTTCCATGGTCCTTAGGCCATGGCCCTGCTGGCAGCAGCGTTTGGCTTGCAGAAGAGCACAAGACCGAGCTGTGTTACACAGAAATGAGATGCGAATGATAATGTACCAAGGTTTGTAGGTTCCTCCAGGAGTGTGGAGTATGGCATGGTATGTGCTAAAGTGTCATTGAATGTCTTTAGTCAAAGAGTGTGCGGCAATCCAGGAGTTGCAGAAGTTTTGCCCTAAGTAACACTCAGTTTTGAAAGCAATTCCTTCTCTAAAATGGGGCTATTTATTATTGTCTTTATCAAAAGAGGGATAAAATGAATTCTGAATGTGTGGCTGAAATAAAGAGGCTGTTCTTCTCTTATATACATCTTTATACGTCTTCATTACATTTAACTCATTCTCAGTGTAAATGAATGTAATTACTATGGACGTTTAGTGTGTGTTGCTTCAGTAATTAAACACAGTGAATCAAAGCATAATGCTCTATTTCTCTACCCCAAGAAGTGCAGTAGATAAGCCTTCCTTCACAAGAAGGACTATATTATTCACAACATTAATGTTTACCGCGGGTGGCTTGGATTGGAGCCATCTTGTTTGCCAATAAAAATGTACTTTATCGGTTGTTTGGAAGGAAAAAGGGAGGCAGGTAGATGTGCATTGTGTGAAATGATGTGGTGGACACTGGCAGCTGAAATGAGGCAGGATCCTCCAGTTTCCCCAGTGGGAGAGGCCAGGGACTACTTTAAACACTACTAATTAGTACAGTTTATCTTGCATGCTTTACAATGCTGCAGTTAGTTAATTATAGCCTTTCCCATTAGCGGTATGCTAAGAATAATGAATTAACTTATCACACAGATCAAAAGAACATCTACAAAGTTTATCTTCGAAGAAAGAAAGTGTCATTGTGAGGCAGGAAGTCCCCGTGGCTTTCCCAAGGCGCACATTTGTTGGAATTCCTTCGCTGGCGCTGCGGCGCCTGATGAATGACTTGAATTGATCCCAAACAAGTGACACTGGAGCTGCTGGTTGCTTAGCAACTCGCCAAGATGCCACAATTTCTTTTGGTATATTTGTCCAGCAAAGTAGAAATTCTGTTTTGTCAAAGATTTTTTTTTTCTTCCTGCCAGCACAAAGCGGACCTTATAACAGCCATAGATTATGCATAATTAAAAATGATGCATCAGTGCCGAGCCTGGCCAGCAGCATGGGGATGAAAAAAAGAGCAGAAATCTTACTTGTAAACCATATTCCAGTGTTAATGTGCTCAGTGTTTTATAACAAGTTTCAATTGTCCTTTCTCAGTCAGACTTCTGTTTAGGGGAGGGGAAAAAATCCACTAGTGGGAGAAGCAAGTCTAACAAAGATGCTCCTCTACCAAATGCCTTTTGAACCATTCCTGTCATGCTGTCTTGAGATGTGAGATCCTGCGAGGTCTCGTGGAGTCACACCGTGCTGCATTATGAGGAAATGAAACGCAACATGGCACATGGGGTCTGGTCGTTGTCTGCCTGGTGTCGGGGCAGCCTGGCATGTCCTGCAGCCCGTGTGTCTGGAGATGTCTGCCAGGTTGTTGTTGCAGAAGAAATTGGTTGCTTATCTTATTTCGTATGAGGAAATAACAGACATAGCACTCAAAGGGCAAAAGGAAGATAGAACTGTTGCTGTCATGTACACCCAAGATACCAGTACTGGCTCTACATATCTTCTCTCAACCTTCACAGAGTTCATATATGCCGAATCCTGCTTTTATTTCAGTGTTTATTGGCACCTTTGTGTCCCTTTGGCACCTTTGTGTCCCTTTGTGTCCCCTCCACAGCATCTTAGCTGTGGAGTGCATCTTGTGAGGGGAGCTTTTCAGCTGTCCCATCCCCACTTGCTGCCCTTTGGTTGGGATTACAGGGAGACTGCACAAACCAGATTCCTTTTAGGTGAATCAAAGTCAGAGTAGCTGTTTACTTTGTGCAGGCCTGCTACTGATGGGCTTTTCATTTGTGGCCTCCTGACTACAGCTAGAGCAAAGCCTTTGTACTGTGTGCGGGTGGATTTGGGGTTCTCAGTGTGGTTTTGCTATATTTGCCTCCTCTGTTGAGCTCTGCTGCTTGCTAATATAGACATGTCCTTTTCCATCAAAACGGTAACTAAGAAAAGGTATTCCAGGGCTAGGAGAATTGTGGGCTGTCATGGCATTTATTTTCTCATTGGCATTCTGAAAGATTTCTTCCTCCCTCTTGGTGAGAAAAAAGAATCCAGGGATTTTTCCTGTTTCCTAGATAAAGACCTTGGGTCCTGCATGATTTACTGGCTTGCTGGGCTGGGAGGGGTTATACGGCATTGCAGATAGCAACTGCTGCCGTGTATCGACCACAGTGAACCAAAACTCAACTCATCGTTTGCCATTAGTGCTAGGCTAAGATTGTTACTGTTCATAATCTGTGTACTTCCACGCTGGGTCCTGTGTCCGTCTTGCTCCCATGTGTCCCTCTGGATTCCTGGGGAATGAGTCCATCTGAATCCTTTAGAACAAGCTGGCTATTTATTACCTTCTGCAGCAAGAAATAAATGTTCCAGTAGGAAATAAACATCACAGGGGCTGGAGATCTGTGAATATGTAAGACTGTTCTTACTTTGCAGGGAACAAATCTACAGCTGTGGTGAAGAGGGTGAGAAAAAGATTAGATTTCTTTGCTGAGTAAGCTGGCGTGTATTTCTGTGTTTCTCTTATTTTCAGTTGTGGAGTAGATGCCATATACTCCATGGATGTCCATGCAATGTAGAGGAATACATCCAACTCATCATCAAGGGCCACTGGTTAACAGATTGTCATCTCCAGGAAGAGTGGTGAATGCCAAAAGGAAAGCACTTATGTGTGCTTTATTGAGGAATTAGTATTAGTCCCTGTTATTAGAAGCTTATTAGCACAGTTTGGGGCATGCTTTTAGCCAGAGAAGATACTTTTACATATCTGAAGATGTCATGTATGAGCCTTCCTAATATTTCATGTTGTTACTTGTGGTGGTAGATTTTTGGTCCAGATTTAGGGATGTTGTTCTGCTGTGTGTCAAAATCAATGCCCCCAACTCAAGTTGTTTTTTTCTTATCTTGTTTTTTTTTTTCCTTCTCTGAATGAATGTCCCTGCATCTGTCTTATACATTGATTTCTGTAAGTACGTTTGCATACCCAAATGTTGATTAGTAATTGCCTGTGCTCTATAAACAGATAAGGGCAGGCAGAGCTATTTGGGATGCTCGGTTTTATACTGCTGTCGGGTCCCAGCACCCTTTATGGAATACACTGTGCTGATCACAGAGGCGGTGCGATCTGCTATTTTCTGAGGCTGCAGCATTCCTCTTAGCAGATGTTTCCTTCTTCCTTCATTACACCTGGATGTATGAAACTCCACAAAGTGCAGGTGGAAAACAGTTTATCATAAAAATTAGTATTTATAATATTGTTACAGCCAAACTACTGCTAGTTGCTGGGAGTGTGAGCTCCAGCAACCTGCTCTGTTTAAGGATGAGATTTACGTTACATTCTCTATAAGGCTTTTTAGGTATTCATATTTTCTTTTGACCATTGCTAGCCCTCCCTTTTTTCCACGTATGGAGAAAATTGCCAATTTTTCTTTCCAGGCAGTTTTCATCCTTTTGCTGAATCAGCAATCAGATGGGATGAAATTGGAGGTGCAGTGGGGATGGACTTGAGTTAGGGGTGATGAGGACACTGGGGAGAACAGGACTTGGTGGGAACAGGCCTGTCTGCCTCGGAACAGCCCCGTGCTGCATTCCCAACAGGCAGCCTACACACCGCAGATTTAGCTGTGATGAGGAAACAGATCTCCAACCAGTGTGCCCATCCTGTCCTCTGAGCTTACGGTGAGGAAGGACGTGGGGAATTGTAGAATAACTTGAGTTGGAAGGAACCCACAAGGATCACTGAGTGCAGCTCCTAGCTCCACACAGCACCACTCAGAATTCAAGCCATATTTCTGAAAGTGTGGTCCAACCACTTTTTGAACTCTGTCTAGCTTGGTGCTGCAAGGATGCTGTAGGCCACCCCATGGTCTCTGGGCTGAACAAACCTGGTGGCATTAGCCTGTCCTTACAAGTCTTGCCCTCCAGACTCTTCCCTCATCTTTGTAACCCTTTTTTGGACACAGATAGTTCTGTGCTGCAGGTGACGTAGCAGTGAGGTGTGCCCTTGGTCCTCTGCGCGTGGCTTCGCATATGTGCTACATCTTCAGCCTGATAGGTTATCTAGGTGTGGACGTGTCTGGAGCGCTATAGATGGGATAAAACTGTGTGAAGGGCATCTGTAATGGTGGGATCTGTCCTCTTGAATAGAAGTAACTATTTTCAAGTAGTGACAGCACAAAATTGCATTTTCAAAGCAGCAGGTCTAAAGATTTGAGTATGTCCTCTTGCCCTTCAGTGTAGCCTGGTCAGTAAGATGGCTTCACTGCTTTTAAAAATCTCTTTTTGATTGTCTCTGTGTAATGGGATCCCCCAGAGGTGATGTGGAAGGCTGGTGGTCACTTTTCAGGCCGGCATCCCAGATGAAATCAATTCTTGAGGTGGTAACCTTCTGAGAGGAAGGAGGAAAACTGGACAAATCCATCTTTCAGTCTGCATCTTCTTTGCCAGCTTTCTGCATGTGCCACAGCCAAGCTGTGTCAGCCTCAGTGCTTGGTTGGTGGCTGTAGGCGCTGTGTAGGAGAGGAGAGGGCTGCCTTCAAGGGGAGCATCCCTGCAGCTTCATGGGTTATATGAAAGATGCATCAGTCTGTTCTGCCCTGTGTATTAAAGCTGATGGAAACCTACAACAACATTTGGTAAATAATGGCTGCTGCCTTTGCAAAAGCCCCAGTGTTTGAAATAAAATTATTCTTGATGAAAGACTGCTCTACTTATAGGAAAAATAAAATTGTTCTTCCAGGGCAGAATTATTTCTTCCTTGGAAAATACCTTAACAGTGCTTTCAGCTAACAGTAATGACTAACTCAATGGCTTTTGTTTACATCCAGGTGTTTTTTGTGTGTTTGTTTTTTTTTTAATTTACTGAAATTAGAGAATCAATAATAAAGGATCACCTGCAGATTTTGAAATATCTGCAAAATCAGTCTCACACCCATCACAGTCTGTCTTTACTAACTGAGCTATTGGTATTTGTACCAATGGAAGACTGTTATTTCCTATGAAAAATAAAACCTTACTACGTTGGTGTGACTTGAGGGATTAATACTGCACACAGAAACCCGTGGTGAAGTCATGGCGCCACTGAAATAGATGGTCAAACTCGCTCTGACCTCTGCAGAGTCAGGTTTTTGTCCCAAGAGTGATGAAAATCTAATTTACAACCTAACCAGTTGGAGAAATAGGCGTAATGGCTCGGATCCGTGACTGATACAAACGGCGGTGGTTGGGCTGGCTGATTGAGTTACGCTGGCTCCCACCATCTGGGCTCCTGCAGGACGGGGTCAGGCTGTGTGCGTGGGCAAACAAGCGTGTGACAAACTTCTCTGCAGCATCTCCTATCGAGTGGCATGTTCTTGTCTCTTATTTTGACTGGAAACAAAACAGCACGAGACAGCAGTGAATATTCCTGTTTCCCAAGTCATGCAAACTACAGATTTTGTGCTGTAAGCTATGGAGCAGTCGTGATTGAAGGGCTGTCCCGGGGATACAAAGCAGAGGAATACCTACTGTGTTCCATGTACAGTGCTGCCATTGAAATACATGCCTCTTGCTCAGAATTGACCACCTGCATGACAAATGCACCTCTCCATTACCGTTGGAATGAGGCTGGATGAGGCTCTCACCTAAATCTGGGGTTTTTACTATCTCTGATTCTCGTGTTAGGTTGCAGCATCCCTGCTGTTTGTGTCTCTGTGGAGCTCAACTGGTGATTTTGACTGCCCTGCTGGCAGGTGCTTTTTGGCTAATTCCTGCCCAAATGATACCAGCTTGCTGGGAAGTGTGCTAAGGGAATTGCTGAGAACTGAGTTCCACAGAGCCCAGTGCTTTAATAAAGGTAAAGTGCAGTAGGTGTGGTGGCACCAAAAGGAACGCAGCCCACCTGGTTGTGCAGCCCCTGAGGAACAGAAGTTTCTCCAATTGGCTTCCACGTGTGCAGGATCCTGCCTCTCTGAGCAGTGTACCTAATTACCCTGCCCGTGCAGCACATCGTCATTGTGAGCGCTTCCTGCTGACAGGCAGCTCTGTGCAGCGAAACCCCACCTAATTCCACAACAGAACGAGATAAAAATATCATCCTTGGTGCATAAGAAATATGTTTCAGTATTTGTAAAAAAACAAAACAAAACAACAGGCAGCAAACAAATCTTATCGTGTGTATCACAAAATGGGAAAAAAAAAATCTGGGATAATCTTCGCATTCAGCAGACAAGCAGTATTCTCTGTACAAACCTCTTCCACTATCATCCTCCAAAATGTATGCTAAGCTTGTCTGTGCACAAAGCTCCTTGTAATGGGTCATGGTTCGACCAAATTTTTTATCCCTGAATAGTGCTGCTATAGAAAGGGAGCAGTGTATTTTGCAGTGTTATTTATATAATGCACTCCCTGAAAACAGTAACGTATGCAAAGCTTTGAAGCTCAGGCAATGGCAATCCATTTAACCATTTATAGTTTTATGTTTCTTATAATCCCTGAATCCGAATGTCCCCAGAGAGGGAATTGGCCCTTAAAAAATTTTAGACCTTTAAATGAAATGAATTTAAATTCACTCATTTGCATTCTTCTTTTTTTTTCCCTCTGCCTGAATGAGATATTACCCCAGTAATTGAACTGTAACTTTGCTACAGGTAAATAATGTACGACAGCTTATATTCCAAATGCTTCACTGCTTTAGGGTTGTGCAGTGCTAATCCAGCAATTTGCAGCACACCTTGGAGACGGGACGTGTCCACTCCACTTAGGATCACTGAGTGCTGGGCTGAGCTTCATTTAATGCACAGTATTCAGTGTGCTTCTGGAGTGGAGACTTGCAGGGATGCTGCAGGGTGATGAAGTGGGCATCCCTGGTAAAATTAGGGAGACTAACTGATTTTAGTTAGAGCAGGTGGAAGCGATGCTAGGAGAGGTGTGATGGATTAAAGGGTTGGCATGTCCATCAGAAAGTCTTTCTTCGTGTCTTTGGAAAAGGTTGTGATGTGTCATACAAGGCTGCTGAAATAGTTTTGGCTCTGTTAGTAAAGTGAGAAGGAGGATGGACAGCTTTTGCTGGGGTTCTATAGGGCCCCAACTCTTCCAGGTCATCAGGCAGTAATGCTGGTTATCTAAGAACTGTATGTGAGCTGGGGAGACCTCCTGCTTTTTGGCCTCTTGTGCATTGTGGTATGCTGCAGGTACACCACAGCAGTATGGGTGCAAAGAGAGAAAGCAGAATAGGGAAGGGGACGGTTGTCTGGAGAGTTTGACATCAATCCAAGAAAAACAGAGGTAGAGTTGATAGAGGACTGAATTGATATGGGGTCTGGAGAGAGAATTAAGATCAGTCTCTGGAGCTTTCAGCAAAGGGAGCCCATTCCTGGTGAGGTTATGTGGTTGCTGGGTATAGGTAACGAAGCAGCTCTGTGGCAGAGTTCTCTAGGCATTAGATTTGGTATCTGCTGACATTTCAGTTTAAAAGAAAAAAGTTAGTATGTAGTACTGTCAGCGCCCTGCTTGATGAATTAAGATTTATCCAACAAGTCTGAAATGATGTCTGTCCGTGAGGATTCTTTTCTGAAACGTGTGCTTCCAGTGCAGCTGCACTGGAATGAGAACTGGTCCTGAGTCTGCTTAACGTCTATCAATAGTCTGGACGTGGAGATTTAATGACCACTGCCACAACTGTGGGTAAGGCAATACTGGTAGTGTGAAAATGATGATTTGTATGGAACCGACTGAGCTGGCAAGGTGTTCCTCCTTCCATCCTCCTAGGAGCATGAGCCTTAATGAACGCGTTGTGGGATGTATCCACCAGGGGAGTCATCGTGAAAGGATGGGGAAGGGGCACAGCAGGCAAGGAGGGGCAGATTGCTTCCCAATGGGATGCTGAGGTTGAAGGACCTTTTGATATAGGTGTGGTTTTCATCTGAGAGCATGAAAAACTGCGGCCAGCTCTGATGACAGCAGTTTTAAAAAGTTTGCAAAACTGATAAGTCAAGAAAATAACCACAGTATTGATTTGAAATGTGGAGAAAATTCCCCTCAGTGAGAGGTTTAGAGAACTTAATCTGCTGAGCTCATCAAAAAGAGGATTGAGAAGGGACTTAATTATAGGGACAAGTATTTTCATGGGGGAAGCATACCCAGCTTTTTAATCAAGAAGAGGAAAGAATAATGAGAAGCAATAGCTGGAAGCTGGAGCCAGACAGTGTCAAACTGGACATTAAGCACACATTTTTTTTTTTTTATCTGTGATTAACCACTGGAACGTGTAATGGTGTGTTCAGATCAAGGCTGGATATCGTGTGTGATAGGATCAGTCAGACACACGTTACTGGATAGAATTTGCAGGCAATGGGGAAAAGTACAGAAGGGTTCAAGTGCCTTAAATTCTGTGAGCTTTGAAAAGTCAGTCAAAGGAAGAAGATTTAAAAAAAAAAGGGGGGGGGGGGGGGGGGAGGAAGAATATATATGGAAAGCATAAAAAGGAGAAGCAGAATATAAGGAAGGAATTTTGATTGGAGAGAGAGAGAGTGCTTTTTTTCTGAATTTGAGAGCATATGTCTCCGCAAAGTGAGTTTTGGCACTGAAACACCTTGAGTGTTGGCAGCACTGGAGTCATCTGTTACATAGTCAAAACAGCAAATTTGGATTCTCTGCTTTGTTAATGATGATGGAGAAGCCTCCCATTTGCCATTTGGGCGTTTGGCACCGCGGGCTCTCCGTTCTGCTGCTCCACAAGCAGACAGAGCAATCAGCTTCACTTAGATGTGATGGGGCTGAGGGCTGTTTCCCCCTTGAGGGCCATGGCACGTTCCCCAGGAGTGAAGGGCATGTCATGGATTGTCTGGGCTCCTCCTTATCAGCGGCAAGCTGTGACTGTGGTCTCGGTTGCCCTTCACCTTATTGACTCAAATGTGACACACAAAAATTTTAAAAGGGCTGTGCTTTTGTACAGTTAAAACAAACATAGGAAATCCAGCAAGGAAGCCTACTGGTCTCAGCTAGTTTGCTTGCATTGTATCTTTGTATATATTTGTCCTCATGAAACAGTTTCACCACATCAGTGATTGCGTTGTCTTTTTCCCAGGGAAACATGCTTTGTTTCAAGTGCTCACAGTGCCTGATAACCAGGTAGTCATTAATATAAATGCCACGTTGTGATTCTTCTATGAGAAAGTAGAATAGTCAGCTGAAGATCATGGTCCAGGCATATTGGCTGATCAAATCTGGATATTGTCTCTGGATCTACAGTTGTAATGGAAGTGGAACGTGTGCTGTAAGGGCTGTACATCACTTTGCTATTGTGGGAGCTCTTTATCCAGGACAGAAAATGGCTTTTCCTGTAAAGCTGAGAAGTGCTGTCTTATGTCCAGCCGAGTTTGTACTTGTTTTGCAGTGAGAAATGACTTGCATAAGATAGTGTTTATTTGTGTGTTGGTTTTGTTTTGTTTTTTACAAGTTCATCACAAAGTTATTACCTTTGTTTAGCAACATTGCCTATATTGCATTTGGAGAAGAGTATTTATTCCGGGATCTTTACAATGGAAATTAGCAACATGTTTCATCCACACTGTTTAACAGAAACATAAACTCTTTGTGACCAATTAAGGCTCTGATTTACCTGCAGTTCTGCATAGGTCAACAGTTTCTTCCCCCTGTGGCCATCAATATTTCCCATAGCCAGCAATACTGAACAGAGGTTTTCTTACTTCTGGGCCAGAATGTGGGCATTTTCTGGACTTTGCTAAAACCTGGGCTTATTATGGTAATGTCCTCCTTGAAACGAGCAGGATGATTAAAATGTAAGAAACTGTTTTCTTTGGAGAAAAATATCATGCAAGAATGTTCTCATTACCTGTAATAATTGACTAACTGGGCAGTACTTATTCCAAAATACTGTTGGAAATCTATTGACCTTGACAACCGTTTTCTTTCTCAAACGGACATCTGAATAATTGTCTTTGCCTAAGGATTTCCCAGAAGCTGCTCTCAAACCAGAGTGGCACTTCAGTGTTTAACTCATGACATTGTGACATCCATTAGGAACAGAGAGGTAGGAATTACCCTATTCAATCCGATTAAACACCCAATTAACTTAGAAACCTATCTTTGTGAGTAACTAATACTAGATGACTCAACTCCTGAAGAAAATAGGGGGGAAAAGCCCCCACAGAAACCAACCAACCAGAAGAACAGCTTTCCTAACCCCCTCCTGTAAAGTCTCATTATAACAACTAAGGAGCAGCACAACCCTGAAAAAACTGTTTTCCTCTTACCAAGCACTTAGTGTTTGGCTTCCATCCCAAAACATGAGATCTATAGCCCTTAAATTCTTATCCTGCCTTGTGAAAGTATTATTAACACTTTTAACGTGTAATCACTTTCCTAACCACGATGCCCTTTGTATCAGTAATGTTTTGACAGAGAGTTCACAGTCAATTACTTATTATGATTTTCTTTCCCTCTTCAAATTTGCTGTCTCTTAATTCCAGTGTGATAATTAAAGTGACTGTTTGACCTTGTTTCACGTGTTGTCATGTATACCTGTACGTGCCTGTCATATTCATCCCTTGAAATACTTCATCTGTACGAGAAATACTACCAATTTCTTTCATTCCTTCTTAAAGAGCCCTTTAATATTTTCTTTATTTGTGACTCATTTGGTCTTTTCTGTAATGTCTTGAAATTCCTCTGAATTCAGTTATTGTTAATGTCAAAGATAAGAATGTATTAACAGTCCTTTCTAATGTATTCTGTACACACCTTCCTATCTCAGATGCATTTTGACCACCTTGGCCTGTTGAGGAGATGCTTTATATTAAAGGTTTTTTCTTTCTTTCTTTTTTAAATAAAATAATCCAATAGGAATGCAATTCTTTTTCAGGCTTCCATAGGCCAGGGGCTATTTGGTGAATTAAACTCCAGTGAAATAAAATGAAACAAATCTATTATTGTTTTGGGAAAGTCATGTTTAGGTCACAGGCCATTTCTAAATATAGGAGCAATTAATGTCTCCGTGCGCTGATGATTCTTGCCTCCCGCAAGGTTCCTCACAGTTTCCTTGGAAGTGACGCACTGAACAGGTTGCCCAAGGAGGCTGTGGATGCCCCATCCCTGCAGGCATTCAAGGCCAGGCTGGATGTGGCTCTGGGCAGCCTGGTCTGCTGGTTGGCGACCCTGCACATAGCAGGGGGTTGGAACTGATGATCACTGTGGTCCTTTTCAACCCAGGTCATTCTATGATTCAGGCAGTGCCCTCTGAGTGGGCAAAGTGTGAAAATGATACAACGTATATAGACATAATAGAGATATATGGACCCTGTGACTTAAACTGATTGCCATTGGTGTGGTTTTGCATGGAATTATTTAATGGGCATGGCAGTTCTTGGAAACAGAAATGAGTTTGGGAGGCAATAGGTCTTTAGCATATGTGTTTTTACAAACTGTTTTGTGTAATAGGCAGTAACTTTTGCCTTGGGCTTCTGAACGTGATATTATCTATCTTCCTGGAAAGGAGTCGGAGTACTGGCAGCATCTGATGAGGCTGGAAGGAAAACAAACAAAAACGAAGCAGCTCAATATGGAGGCTACCAGGCTATAGTTTCATTCTAGAGACATGAATTATGGCATTTGAAATTACCCATCTACAATGTGTTTGCATGAACGTAGATATAACTATACAGCTACTAGTTCGTATCGTTGTCATATGCAGGCATATGGGAAGTGCCAGAAAGCTTTGTCTACTAATGATTTCTGGTTCTAATATTTCATGTCCACGTCTCTCTGCGGTTATGGAGAGGTGATTCAGTTTTCCTCTGTTTTGGGGTACCACTTTTATTTGGGGGTTCCTCCCTGCAGATCGCATTTTCCATGTATTTGGCTGCAGGAACTTGTTGTGGCAGATGTTATGACTCGGAGCAGATGAGAAGATTCAGTTTGCTATCTTTTTTTTTGCCTTTTTTTTTTTTTTTTTCCTTTTTCATAAGTGACTTGCCCCCAGGCATGTTTTGACAGGGGAGATATCATTTCAAATTAGAATGTGAACGTGGAGGCTTTCCAAAGCTACAAATTGCAGAAATTTCTCAGCATGGCTCAAAGAGGAAAAAAAAAAAGAAGTATAGTGCATGCTGATGGCTTTCTGTGGTGGGGGGTATTGCTGCAGTGTAGCTCTGATGGTTAACGCTGTAGTTAATGGTTTTGTTACAGAGTTGGACACAAGAGGCAGTGACCACGAGTGAGCTGCCTTCACTACCTTCTTTTAATAACTAAAGCTTTGACAGGCTTGCTGCTTTGACCACTCTTGTTATTTTTTTTCTTAATTGATGTTGCAGATAAGGTGAAAATGGAAGGAATACTGAAATATTTGTTTTGATCGAGAAATGTAGGGAAAAGAGGGTAAAAATAACATGAAACAGAAGACAGAACAACACGAACATTATATGAGACAGAACAAACTCATGAAAAAAGTAGGGAATGAGTCTGGGCTAGAATTGATGAAGGATTTGCAGCTTATCAGTGCATCCCTGCAGCAGCCCATGGAAGTTATAGAGGAAAGTCACTGTTTCAAGAAAGCAAATCTGGAGATTGTTCCAATGTTTATGGTATTGGGAGAGTGTTTGTGAAACAAACACAGAGTTGTGTTAGGTGGGTCGAGGTGTGTGCACTAATACTTGATGAAAACAAAACACTGCCCCTGTGAGCATCGTTAAGGCCACCCAAAGACACACAAGGTCTCTGCTCTGCCTTTTTGTATGCCCTCTGAGATCCTTGACCACTAGCTGGTTGCCTAGCTTCTCACTATTTCGTGAGATGTGCAATTTGTGCCAAAGCCTGTCTGTTGCTCCCCCTTCTAATAAGAAGTGAAGCACAAAAATTGGAATATGACAGTGGAAGAGCTGAAGAGAATCTGTCATTGATTAACCAAGGAAAGCAAAAGTCACTGTTGTGCATTACAAATCATACTGTCTGCACATAGGCGAGCATCTCGCTGCCTTCAGCTAGGCTGGGATTGGGATCAGTGGTTAAAAATCTCATTTCCCATACTTGTCTTAAATGGTCAGGTGAATCTGCAGCATCAGTGAGCTAACGATACTTTTAAGATGACAAATAATTTGGTCTAAAAACAGGCAATCTAGAGGATGCTCGCTGCTGAAGACTGCCAGAGGACTTTGCAGCAAGATGATTGCTTTTCTCCTTTAGAAAGGGGAGAGGTGCAATGAAGAGAGGAATTCTTTATAACTGTGTTTTTTGCCCTATTTTAGGAAAAATAATAGAGGGAGCATCTACGGTTCTGAATAGTATCCTGTGAGCTTCTGATGTCTGTGATGTGTCTGTCTTTTGAAGTGAGGGATCTTAATACTCCTTAACACTCCAGGTCTTTCTGGCAGTTTAAAGTTTTTCTTGAGAACATTTTTTGTTGCTGTTTTAATTGAAAGAAACCCTCATTCCTTGCCTAAATCTCCAGATATAGGAGTCACAATGAAAGTTTGGGGGCAGATGTGCACTGCTTGAAGCTGGCATCCTTGGAGCGGGCACTGGCTCTCTGAGTATATTATCCGTCTTCTGAGTTTCTTTCATTCTTCCCATCTTTATTTTCTTTTTCAGCTGTTCTTCCAGCTTTTGACCTGTGCTTCTTCTCTGCTTTTCACTCTTTCTCATCCAGTAACCGCCTTCTTTGTATTTTGCCCTAAAAATTTGTGTCGTCTTAATGTTGGTGTTTCCTCTTTTCTTAACATAACCTTTGACTACCAAAAATAATGACCAGGTGCCAACCATGAGAGATGCTGGGTAGCACGGAGAGAGCTTTGCTTGTCCACCAGCACTCCTTCCCTGCTCCCTTCCCACCATAGCTGGGCACCATGCACCAGCGTTCCCAATGTGGGAGCACCAGCAGCTCTACTTGTTGGGTTGCTATGTGTGTAGGTCAAGGCTGTAGCTTAGTTTTTGTGTGGCACTGAGGGGCTTTCCAGTGCTAGAGCTCAGGGCAGGTGTCATTGGGTTGGAGCATTCCTGCAGCTTCTGGGACAACCCTGACCATGGCATTTTGGCATTAACACCATGTCAGCAAAGGATCAAGGACCACACCCTTATGAGTGGGATCAGTTAAATCATGCTTCTCTGGATGGCCTCCTGGAAACTGGTGGCAGACCTGAGCTGATTTGTATGCAGTCAAAATCTGTCCCTCTGTCTTTACTGCCTTAGCCCCAAGGTCTACAGATCGTTGCAGCCCCTTTAGGGATATGCGGACATTTCCTTCCTTTTTATTGCCGTGTTTGCAAGGTTTATCTTTCTTTGCTGATATACAGCGTAGGAAAGGAACGAACTCTGATAGGTTTAACCCGTAATAAGTCTGATGTCCTTGGGGAAAACTGAGATTAAAGAGCCAAAATTCTCTGGGAGATTGTCACTTGGCTAATGATGATAGTTGCCTATGGCAGTTAGGGATGATATGGCTGATACTTAGCAGGGGTTGTGAACCAATTAGTCTGCTCAACAAAATACTTGGTCCACTGGGTGCAAATGTTAAGAATATTTATAGGGCTGGCGATGGAGTCAGCTAATCAAAACTGGAGAAAGCTACTTAAGAGACTGTCCTAGGCTCTCCAGAAGCCTCGAGATTACAAAGCCGACTGATAAACAAATGTTTGCCAATGTAAATATTAGGACTGAAAGATTGTATTTGAACTCTTCTTCAGTTTCCTAGTTTTGTGAAATCAATTAGGGGGTGTCTGAAACGTGCACAAGTCAGCTGCCATTTGGGGAGCTGACTGCAGCTGTGGCTTTCCATAGGTGAGCTCCTCTAGGTTGGTTCCTCCTCCCAAACCCAGTGCTTGTGGTTTGCCTCAGACAGGTCGGCCAGGGGCCTTAATGGCAGATGGTGTCAGGTTAGATGGCAGCACCACAATAACACAGCAGATATAGCACGTTGGTTTGCGTTCATTTATTGCTGGATCTGTATTGCCACTAGCTCTTTAACCTATTAACTTGCTGAAGTATGAAACTACTGCAAATCAATATTGGTATCATAATTCTGTCTATTACATTAGCGATGTCCAGTTCAAGCTCTACAAAATAAATTTACTTATATAAAAACTGAAATATTAATAAAAGTCAGTTTTCAAACTGATGTAATAATGACCTGATTATTTAAAATAAAATATGCATTTTTACACCCTCCTGTATAAAACCTGTCTTTGTGCTGCCACTGTTCTGGCTGCAAGTGGTTCTAAGTGTGGTGGATTTTTATATGCAGATGTTATTTCTGATGGATCCCACATATTGAGAAGGTTTTGTGTTGTTTTCTTTTTATCCTAAGAAGCACAATAATTATTGGTACTGATAATAGTGTTAATAGCTTTTTTTGTTCAAACGTGTACCAGAGGTGCAACATACTGGCAGCTAAATGGGGTAAAAATGATCTTTCCAGGAGGAAGATCCAACATCATGGAGGCTCTCCGGGGATCTCATTAAAGCACCCTTTCTTAATATAGCGTACTGCAAGACCAGCTATCAGGATCCCTGCAGTGTGCTTTCCTGATAGATTAGTTTACACAGAATTAATTGTTTAATTTTGCAAGCAACCTGTGCAGTGTGCATTAGATTTTTATTTATTTATTTGTGATCTCAAATCTTTTTCTCCTGGGCTCTGCTTCTGATTCAAAAATAGTTTTTTACATTCTGTCTTCTCTTATACCACTTTGTCATAGCACATACTGCACAGCTAGTGTTGTGTATTTCTTGGTGTGTCCTTCCAAATACAAGAAATACTGTTAATATAACCTTTTTTAAGAATTATTTTTTGGGGGAGGTGGGCACAAAGCATTGGTTTTGAATAACAGAACTACAGAGGCTATCAGAAAAGCAAACTTGAGATGTGTTTTTGAGACACTTGTAAATTAGATGCTCTGGACACTCACCCAAAGTGAGGGCAGTGGTTTTCCTCAGGTCAGTGTGCTGTGGCACAGGAGTGCAGAAGGAGCAGAAGCCTGCCTGGAACAACGACTGGCAAGCTGCATCCACTTCATGCAGAAGCATCCAGAAATGTGTATTAGTGAAGTCTGGCTGAGAATTTGGCTTGAGTAGGATTTAAAATGTATCTAAGCCTTCCTTTTTAAAGTCAGGTTCTTGAAATATGATTTGCATGCAAATGGTAGGCTTCCATCCCTCTGCCAGCATCATTTAGCTGCATGAGAAAGATGGAGCGATGCAGAATATTCTCCAGCTTGGTTTGGACAGGATGACTGCTAAAACCACTGCTGGTCCCAGCCATCTGCTAAATGTTGCCTTCCAGCTTGGCTTGTCCTTGCTGCTGCCCTCAGGAGATGGCTGTCCTTCCTGTACCTGCCTGGGCTGATGCAGGTGGGAAGGAGATAAATGATGGACTTCTGTTGTTCCCTCCCCCTGGACCTGGCTGTGTTCCTGCAGCCTGCTGATACCCTTACGTTGAGGATGGGCTTTGCAGTGTGCAGGCTATCACAAAACGCAAACAGCTGTGCTGAATCTATTGCCCATCTACAGGATACAGTATGGTTCCAGCCTACCAAATGAATGTCTCCATCATAGCGCCAAAGCACAGCTGCTCTCAGCACATTGCACACACACAGCTGGACCTGACAAGAGGCTGTTCTCTGTCTGTAGGCACCAGAAATCTGAATGTTGCACTGCCTTGAGATGGGGATTTGATGGTGTGCAGGGCTTGAGTGCTATGTCCCATTCTGGCACTGCTGGTAATATGCAGGTTGTTCTGGTGTCAGTTCTTATCTCAGAGTGTTGACATCATATTACTAAACAGCGCTTAAACAGCTCTCTCCGTTAAAGGATGAATTCCTGACACAATTGAAGTCAATGGGGCTTTTGTCAGTGACTTCAATAGGTCTCAGCTTCCACCTCATGACTCCTTGGGAAGAATAATAAATGGCTGCTGAAAATGCAACTGCCACTGACATTCAGTGGGAAAGTATAATTAGCAGTCAGTCAGGGAGCTGCCATCCCGGTAGTCTGATGAATAATAGAACTGAGTGCAAGTGAGATGTCACCTTCCAAGTGGGTAAAATGATTTTTAGCAGATTAGCATGAGTGTAGGCAGCCAAGAAATATGGCATGAGAACCAAGTGTGAGATGAGTTCTAGACAGTAGGCATCAACTTTTCAGTCCGTCTGGTTTCCAACATGTACCGCACAGTTTTATGTAAACACTACAGCAGGAAGATGTTGGGTATCAAGAAGACAAAATCTTGTTACAAGACTTTCTTGTTGTTATTGAGTTAGAATTAATGCTTTTAAAAGAGCTTGGGAGAGATTTCAATAAACATCTCTTCTCCCCTTTTGCATCTCATCAAATATCCCTTTGGAGCAGGTTGGAAGATGGCTTGGGCTCTGTGGTGAGGATGGAGGTACAAGGGTGAAGGTTTTGTGGACTTCTGAGGAAACCCTTGCTTGGAAACCCTTATTTCCAGCAGTTAGATCAGCTGATATAGTGGACAAAAATAGGTGCTGAATTCATAGATCTCCCTTTGAGCACAAGGAACAATTAAAGCAAGAAGAAAGCAAACCCAGTGTAGTTTTAATCATTGGTTTCAGCCTGTAGTTGGTCTTAGCACTGCATGCAGCTTTGTGAGAGCATAAAGACAGCACTGTAACACCACGGCTTTTAACTCTGCTGTTTATGTATTGTGATTGGCAAAGCTATTGACTTCGTATTCTTTCATGTTCTTTATGTTCCTTTCTGTTTTGATGTTATCATGCAGTCATCTTAGCTACGTATTAAACAAGAGACTACTTCAATATAAAATGATCAAAGGGGTGAAGGAACACAGGGTCATAAAGAATATATGGAGAGCTCTGGGAGAGTGATAAGTTGAATTTAAAGGCTTTTTCAAGCTGCTTAATTCCTGCTTAGATTTCTGATGCCACCAATAGGCAACAGTCCTATTCTTTAAATCTTTTACCAAGGGTTGACTGGTAGAATCTTGGTTTTACATGGGCTTTAGAGAGTAAAAGGCCACCCTGAAGGTCAAGCCTTAGGAGATTTCCTCTAAGAGCTCATTGATTCTACTGGATTTTGACTTGAAAAAAGACCACTCCTTCCTCGATCTGTGGCTTGGATACAAGTGCCTCAGTATGTGACAGCACAGAAGGCAGGAGTGAGAGTGTAAATGCAGGAAAAAAATAGAGGAAGATGCTGTGGGGCATACAGACAGTGATTTCAGTCTCTTGCTTGTACAATTCAGACTAGAGACATTATTAGCTACTGGCCCATGGAAAAAAAAGAAAGTATTATTTTATTGCTTTCAGAAATGGTCTGTATTAACAGTGAAATTGGGCAGAATAAAGATTTATGGTCATATCCTCAGCTTGAGTAAACAGGCAGAGGAGCTGTGCTTGTAATGGGAATGGAAGGATTCAATGCAGCTGAGAATTCAGGCTATAAACACTGGGGCTCTGTTTTTTTTTTTTTTTTTTTACATTTACAAATGAATGCATGGTTATTGTGAGTAGATGCATATGCAAGTAACTAACATTATTTTGCACAGAAGTTGACTGAGCATATTTTGCCTCTCTAACCTCATTACAGTATTGGCTTTGTAAGTTGCCCAGTGCTGTAGTGATTAGCAAAACGGAAAGCCTACCCCATAAGCAAAATCTGTATTTGCACTATTACCTATTCCTGTGATATTTCAATCTGGTTCATTAGAAAAATTAGCATTTTTATGGACTAATTAGGGAAAAATGTTGCATGAACTTTTTCTGATGTGCAGTGATTTTTCACAGCTTACTGAAACCAAGTAGAAGTACAACATGAATTCTCCCAGGGAAGAAAAAGAAGGAAAGAAAAGAGAAAAAGATTACTCAAATTAACTCAAAAGATTGAGGAGATGTAAATTAAAAAAAAAAGAAAAAGAAAAAGGAATTAAGGTCAGATCAGATTAGTGTAATATTGGCAATGCATAAAGATTTTAGAATTCAAAACTCCAGATCTTTCAGCTATTTTCATTCTTCAGACATCAATATATTTTAAAAGCTGTCAGTCATTCTCCATATTTTTTGTGACAGTAGCAAAATGAACAGTAATGAGCATGAATAATAATGAGTGCATTGTTCAGTATCTATAAATACCAACTGATTTTTTTCACTGTAAGTTTATATATTTTAGTTCAAATACACTCCAATTTTTCTCTTCTTTTTAAAATCAAACTCAGGTTTTACTAAACCACGGCTGTTCAATCAAACATGCCTTACTTTTTATCACGTTCTGCTAATGAACCACTTGCTTTTGAAGTTTAATTCAGAATATGCATGTGCATCCTTTGCTCCTGCTCACATTCTGCATTTGCCAGGAGGGTTAAAGTGGGTATTTGTAACTGAACGTCTGAGATTGTCTTTTTTTGCGAGGGAAGACGTCTTTTCTTCTTAGAGGAGGAATACCATTATTTTAATCAATGCAGGCATCTCCTGTTTTGATCGTTATGTTTTGATAATGATCTTCATTTGCAGAGGCACAGCAGCGAAATCCCCATTTTGGGCTTCTGTGAAGAAGGCAAAACCTCCATCTCGCACAGAGGGTACAAGTTCAATTAGGCGTTTGGGTGTCATGGGAGGCTGATGGAGCTTTAATTGGCTCTGGCTGACTGGCTCTTAGGCCATGATGTTCTTTACCAGCAGTAGGATGCTTCTCAAATATATATGGGATCTTTTATTGCATGTGAAAGCATTGCATCGACTCAGAATAATTATTTCCAAGTGCTGCTTTAGAAGTTAATGCCCCATAATATATACAAGTGAAAGAGAAACCATTAAAATAGTAGAATAATTAATGTTGGAAGGAACCTTTGGAGGTCATCTGCTCTAACCTTGTGAAGAAGGTATAGACCAACTTTTAAGTTAGGTCACGTTGCTCAGAGCTTTGTCCAGCTGAAAACACTAATTAGCCTTCTCTTTTTTTTGGTGCTAAACAATCAGTTCTCAGCCTTATGCATCACATGCTGCAGCTCCGCATCACCTGGGCCCTCTCTGCTGAAATCTTTTGCAAATTCAGAGGCTTATGGATGCCCGCTTTAAGTGCTCCTGAACAAAATATTCCTCTACAGTAGATAACACTTCATTGTCCTGGACAAAGACATTATGATAGTAGATGTGGGTGGCTTAAGAGCAGGACTTCTCAGTGAAAAGTGATGCAAACAGTCACTGAATGCCTTATCCTTTCTGCACCTTTTGCCAGTAGTTCTCTTGCTCTCTTCAGAAAGACCTGATGTTTTCTTTGGCCTTTATTTTGCTGCAGATGTACCTATGAGTGAACCTGTCTTGTCCATCCCATTCCTTGCCAGTTCCAACTCTGCCTGGGCTTTGGCTTTCCTAATTCCACCCCTGCAGGTCTGGGCAAGGTTTCTGTAGTCCTCCTGGGCAGGCTATCCCCACTTCCACCTTCTGTTCACTTTCTTTTTGTGTTTGAGCTCAGTCAGAGATTCACGTTCAGCCAAGTCAGCCTTCTGCCACGTCTGCTACACTTCCTGTGCATCAGAGTGAATCGTTCTTGGGCTTTGAGGAGGTTTTTCATGAAGATCAAGGAGCTTCCTAGAGCCCTTTTGCTCCCCAGGGCAGCTGGCCATTGCACTGCACCTGCTAGTTCCCTGAGCAAGCCAAATCCTGCTCCTCTGAAGTCCAGCATCAACATTTTCTTTGATTTATTTATGAAATCTAGGTTGCTTGTGCACATCCAGTTGCCTTTTTAGCAGGTATCCGCGTGGCTAAAGGCCACTATGATGTTTGATTGTAAAGGCTTAACAAGGCTTTATCCACCTCCAGTTCTTGATCAGGTTGGCAGCAGACAGCACCAGCATCCTCATCAGCTGTTTCTGACCCACAAACACCAGCTCTCAGCCAATTCACTGCCTGTTACACAGCAGAGCTCCATTCATTGACATCAGTTTCCTCTATTCTAAGGAAAACTTTGTTTTCCAAGCATATCTCTGAGCTGTTACAGTTTTTAATCCTCTAAAGTGCTGCATGGGTACTGTTAAGTCATGGCCTGAAGCAGTGATTGAGCACCTGGTGAAGGGGCGTAGCCAGCCCTGGGAGCACAGGTGGAAGCAATTCACCTGTGTGGCCCTATGGGGAGGGCCCTGGATCTACCTCTCCCTAACCTTATTTAGGGGCTGGTCACTGCAGGGGAAGGATCTCTGCTTGGAGATTGCTTCCTTTGGAGTCTTTAGTGTGTCCTGATCCTTGGAAGGAGGTAAGCAATTCCTTCTTTATTACCAGATTGTGATCTCTGTCTTTTGTGGGTGATCCTAAGCTGATTTAAAGCAGCTGTATCTGCTTTTGCCTTTCTCTACAGTTGCTTTTTCCCTGTAGAAATGTTTATTTGTTTTTCCTGCTTGGCAAAATCCTCTTGAAAGTGTACTGAGCTCCGAGCATTTGTTGTGGCACAGTATCTTAAAAGTGTGCTTAATAACTTCTCAGGATATAGAGGATCACTGGTGCGCTGGTTTTGTACACGTTTGTGGATAGAAGGAGTTAATGGTATGCTTTCAGTCTCAAGGGCCAATGTAAAGAACTAATTGGACTGACTGATGTAGTTTGCAGTTGCACTTTTCTCTTTGCACTTTCAGCAGTTCAAAAGTAGCAGTACTGAAATGGCTCATCTTGACCTCAGTTGTCTTCTGCATTAATAAAATGCTCTGTGCTGTTACTTATCAGTTAGGCCATTAGCCTGGGACTTGGACGTGTTATTTCTGGCTCTGCAATTATCCTCCTGCTGCAATTTCCTTGTCTGAATTGAGGATAACAAAGCTGTCCTTTGCAGAGCACTTGCAGATTTGCTGACGAGAAGTGGCACGTAAGGATCCAAGATTGTTGCATGAACAAGTATCACTCTGTTTCCATGGCCTGGCCATCTTATGGGCTAGCAGAGAGCTGATGACCAAATTAAGGTCAGACATGATCAAATCAGTAATAGCGAACAACTTCCGTCCTTTGATTGTTATCCTCTGATTGGAAGTCAGTAATTTTAGGAGTCTGTCTTAATGAGGAAAACGTTAATTTGTACATTATCAGCTGGCTTGATTTGGGAATCTTTCCAGTCTGCTTTTGCATAGCTCTATTTATTTTAAATGTTAGGTAAAGTGTGTATGATTGTTTGCAGTTAGCCTCACGGGTTAAACCTCTCTGATCCTTTCTCATTTTGCGTGTCATGGCAGTTGTCCTATGATTGACTTTTGTGTTGTGGAGTGGTGAAAAGCATCCTCAGTTAAATCTGTTTATGGTCTACTTACAATTTTTAATTAGGGAAGTCGTTTGTCAGGTGATGTAGCCTTGCTGAGGCATTTTTATTTACACAGATCAATCCCAGCTGAAGTCTTGCTTCAGCATTTCTGAGGATGACTGACTGGGTGTTTTGGCATGTGTGAACAACTGAAATCTGCTTTTTTAATCTGGAAAGCCCAGAACTCAGTTTTCTGGCTGTGTTGTTTCCTGAAGCCCTAATGTTGCAATAGGAATGCATGGGTTCTATTAAAAAAAGAAAAGTGTATTTTTGAGCTACTTGTGAGGTTGCGTTTCCAGTTCAGGAGAAATCCTTTTTCCAGCTTGGGTGCCATTTAGTTGTGCGTGTGCCATGTTAAAGAGCCCGGGGAGAGGTTGCAGCACAGAGATATGTTGTGCATTAGGTTATTAAAATCAAGTTTAAGTGTGCTCTATGCCTTGGGGATTTTAATTGCAAAATCGTTCTAACTAATAGGCAGACACTAAGCGTGCCAAATTTTACCCCAAGGTATGCACAGGCTGCTGTGATAGCGTCGGTTGTGCTCGCTGACTTTTATTGACTATCAGGATTTAGTGACCAAGGAGGGGAATATTGAGAGGTGATTCCATAGCAGCCACAATTCCCCTCAAGGGGCGATAACGCTGATGTTCACTGTAAATCTGAAATCAATACATACGTGTGTCATGGTGCTGGGTTGAACCACTGAATCCCTTCCTAACGAGGTCCTGGGGCCATGCTCTACACGACAGCCCAGTGCCTTTGCACAGACCTTGACACTTCCTTTAGGGAAAATGTCTGTGATATGCCTAGCTAGCAACAAGCCAGTGGAAAGGTGTGTGTGTATGCATCAGCCCTTGTATATATGTTAGAGTCAGGTTGATTTTTTTTTTTTTTTTTCTTCTGGTACCTGTCTTAACAGCTTCTAATGCCATACATTGCTACTGCTAAGATCAGTGAGTTATGTACCGGTAATGAGCTGCAGTGTTTTGTATGCCTGAATAATCATGGGTCAGAATCCGGCCCAATAAGCTTGATTTATGAAAACTTACTCATGCTTGCCTTCTTTTATTGGTACGGTAAATCACATAAATTGTTTGGCTAACATGGTGTGATGGTCTTAGACAGCTGTGATTGGTATTCAAGGTTCTCGCCATATTGTGGCAACCCTTCCAGTAACAAATAAAGAGACATTTGAGAAACTTGCCATGTTGCGTTTGCAGTGATAGGGAGCACCATGTTCTAAAGGAGAGATTGATCCCAAATTTCTACTTCTATTCACACTTTTTCCTGAGTGGGCAAATCGAAAACTAAATTAGACATCTAAGTTTTATTCCTGCAAAATTAGTTCTGTGCTACCGCTGCTGAAAGTGAAATTATTGAAGGAGTGGGAATGCTGTCTGTTGTACAGGCATTTCTCAATAGCTTTGTTGGATTGTGTTCATAATGTGTATGGGCAGGACTATATCTGAGAATGTTTGCTTCTTTAATGATTAAGAGCTCCTTCCTTCTTGCCTTTTTTTCCTCCTTGGGGAAAAAAATTAATTAAATGTGTGTACTTGGCATTAATTTGACATTGTCACTGCAGAACTCCCCTTAGCACATCTGCCCTTCCTGTGTGGCATCCAGCCTCCCCCTCTAAGGACAGCAGTCTTTTCCAGTGGCTGCATTTTGTCACTTAATACTCCACTGTTTTCCAAGCAGGTAAACGCATCTTCGCGTTGCTTGGGGAAAAAAGAAATCCTCCACCAAGCACCTTTTGCTATTAATATGCTGAAGTGAAGCGTATTCTTCCTTGCCACTTGCATTGATGGGCTGAGCCAGGGAGCCACAGCAGGGCTGTGCTGCAGGAAAGCAGCTAAAGCAGCACTGGGGCTGTGTCCTGCCCTGTGCTCCCCCTTGTAGGGAGAAGCGGGCGGCTGAGCAGGAAGGTCACATTGCAGCAGACACCCCACATCCTGGCCCTGGGTGCAGGAGCCTGAGGAGCTGCCGGTGCCATCTGCAGTGTGAAGCCCTCACTGCTCCCAGCTCCAATCTGTCAGCTCCCTTCAACCTTCTGGGCATCGAGAGACCAAAGTGGCTGTGCTTGTGGAATAATAACAGTAACTGCCATTGGGAAGCAGGAGGCAGGAGCAGCACTGTGAATCCAGATGGACGTGCAGGCACTTTGTGAGTGCACACGGAGGAAACAATATCCCAATTTTTCTATTTCATCTTTAAAAATCACAACAGATTTACAAGACCGGGGCACCTAACCACTGTGATTCAGGCCATGAGGTCTTCAGGACAAATGCCATAAATCCCGATTTATAAGGCTGTATTTTTCCTTTGCGCACAAGGCATGGAAAGCCACACAGCAGGTTACATTCTCAGCACAGACTGTGAGACATTGAGCATTGTTTTCAATGCTTTCTTTTCCACTGTAACACTAAATGTGGTCTTGTTAAGACTTTTCAGCTGCAAATTTTCTGCTAACGTTTTCCTAAGCATGAGGTGTCCGTGCCTGCTGTATATGTGACCCATGGGAGGATGATGGAGCTTTCCTGCTAGGGGTGACACTGGGGGTGATGGTGTTGACACATTCTGCCAAGGAAGGCTCTTTCCTTCGTGTTACAGAAGATATTTGGGCAAAATGATGGTTCCCCTTCACCCGATGATGCACTTTGAAAGGATTTGGGATGACCTGCTGCGGTGTCACAGTATGGGATGTAGGCTGTAATGTGGGGGAGGATTGTGGAGGTGTAGAGTCAGCTTCATCTCTTTGGTTAGATGCTTTCTGATGAAATCCAAGGGTGATACCCGTGGGCAGTCTATGCTCAAGCTGCTGGAGGGGCACCTGAGCACTGAAAGCCTGGTTCCTACTCTGCCTTTCCAATACTAATATTATTTTGTGGTTTTGGAGAGTGCTGAATTCTCACTGTTGGTTTGTACGATAACTGAAATAAGAACAGCCAAAGGTTACTGGCTCTTATAAACCCAATGAAAAGCACCCAGTGATACAGGTTAGGTCCCCAATACTGTACTTTATTTTTTCATTTACTTTGCCAAGCTTTCCTATGCTTTCCACTGGAACCATTTTCTATATAAATCCTTCCACTCAGCCTGTGAGCTGTATTTACGCATCCTCTGTTCACGCAGCACACTGATAACTTCAGTCCCACAGACCTTCTCTCCAGGAAATTCTAGAAAGATTTTCTCTTAGCACAAGTGAGTAGCCCTTCAGAAATCCTTTATCGGATCTGCTCTTTCCTGTTATGGTTTCTTCTGCTTTTTTTTCTTTCCCTGTGGATAGCTGTAATTTAAAGCTTGCTCGATCGATAAGTCCAAGATGCACAGTGTAAGTGGGAGCAGCAGACAAAGCTGACGACGGGAGATGGCCGATTAAAAGGAACTTGGGTAGAAAGCATTTGAGCTACTCCTCTCTGCGGTGATTTTTGGCTTAGATTAAAAATAAGGGAAGGAGAGCAGAAATTGTAATTCCCTCCTCAGAATCTCTGATGAAAATAACGTTGAGTTTCTTCTTTTTCATGTCTCTAAATAAAAAGTGGGTTTTTTATTTGGAGAAGATGTTTTAATCAATTACAGGCAAATTGGCTTAATGTAGAGGTAGCTAAGGAGAATGGCAGGAAGTCTGGGCCTGATGTAATAACAGCATCTCTGGTCTTGAGCTCCCTAAATGTAGTCCTGTGATAAGGTGATATCCTGGAAATAGCCTCTGTTTTGCACTGCCTGCATCGTTTTCTAGTCTGCTTTTTAAGCTCTGAGTGGCATGGGCCTGGGCTTGTTCCTCCTCTAGCTGAGGCATGTCTTGCACTGCTTGGAGCAGCCTTGGCTGGGCTGTACCCAGCTGGCACAAGCGGTACATCAGGCAATTTGCATTTGGCATTAGAAATTGCAGATGCATTACTTTGGAAAGGTAAAGACTCTCTAAAAGGCTGTAGGCTGCCAGCAGGAGAGTAAACATTTCTGAGCTAAAGCCTCAGTAGGCGTCAAGAAGGATTAAGGATCAGCTGGAAGTAGAAGTCCAGTTCCTAAATCATTGCAAAGCTTTAGGGAATGTTATCTACTCATGTCAGAAAACATAGTTTGTTGACAAATGGGTTGAACTCTGAAATGTATATGCTACTGAGTTGTGGTTTGGTGAAATCAGACAGTTGTTTTGACAGGGAGGTTCATATAAATGCTCTGTATGTGCCCATAACCACAGAACCTACCTCGAAGATGTGTGCGTGGCATTAAGCATAGGCATGTACATCCCTGTATGCTAATTCTGGCTACGTAAACCAAAATAGCAAAGTGTTAAAATACGAGTTGGGAAGGCCGTGGGAAAGGAGGGGTGTGTGCCCTTGGGGAAAGGGGCTGGGTCTGTCCACGGGGGAGGATGTCTGTCTGCAGGTGGTGAAATGAGACTTGGGTCTCCTTATTCCCTTTGCTGCTACCAGCATGTAGCAGAGCATCATCACAGAGTAAGATGCTGAGCAGGAGCCTGCAACAGCTCTGCTAGGAGGTGAGAGCTGAATAGCAGAGGGATATTGTAGCTGTGTCTACCACGAGGGATACTGAAATGCAACTCCTTGTCAGTTTGTTTGGAGGAGGGAGGAACGTTATTGGGTGGGGAAGGGAAACACAGAAAACAGTGAATCTTGAATGTAGTCTTCTGTCACGGGAATTTGTATTTTCAATGGAAGTAACCATTGGAAATTACTTTGAAATCTTGTATCCCCTTAGTGGACTATTGCAGAGCAATGGTTGATAAGATTCGTTGTTTCTGCTTTTGTGTTATCTGGTGGTTCCTGTGAACGCTGACTCTTATCTGGTTGGTACCATATAAACACTTAGCAGGGTTTAGGAAGCTTGTAATCTAAGGACACGAGAAAGGCAAAGAAAGAGGAGAAAAAGGGCCACGGAGACGTGCCTCGTTCCAAGGTCACAGAGCAGACTGAGAATCAGAATCAGATCTTCTAACTTCAGCACATTTTCCTGTTCTGTTCAATGCGCTGCTTTTATCATTCAAAGGTGTGAAGTCCCATCCTTGTCCAGCTAAATGGAAGGCAAAGGGAATGAGTTCAAACTCAGTGATGTAGATGGGGGAAAAAGAAGAAAATCAGTGCAGTGGCACTGATAAAGATGCTGTTTTTAGATGAATGCAGTGTATGACAACTCATGTGTTTGTCTTTCTCTCTAGATGCTGTAAGGTGGGGAGAGTGAATTGGGTGTGAACTGCAAACTGACCAAGCGCTGATGGAGGAGCAGCTGCGGTGACTGCTGAGAATCCATCCTTCATTTCTGAATGGTAACAGTTAAAGTCTTTGTAAGTACTGTATCCCTATTGGATACTTTTTCTCTTTGGCATGTTTACTGTAGTAGCATAGATGTGTTTGTGTAATCTATATATAAAATATTATATAAAGTCAAGCCCTACGCTGGGCCTTATCATGTAGTAGATTGTTATGGATAAGGAATTTGTGGTTTTGTTTGGAAAAAGCCCCTCAAATCCATTTGGTTCTTCAACCTGCTGGGGAAAAAGTGGTGTAATTATCTGGATTAATTCCAAGCAAGTCTTCCTTCCTGCTCCCCAGTGGTGGTGGCCATTGGGGCAGTGAGTGACAGCGTGCTGCCCTCTGCACCTTGCTTTCCTTACAGCTGCCTTGTGGTGCCCTGAAGAAATAGGGAAGGAGCAGAGCCTTGGTGATGTGTGGCCAAGAGGGGTTTATTGGGGGAAGGTGGTCTGGGAGTTTTAGAGGTGTTGGTATGTTGGACTTCACTAAGGTTGCTTCTTATGGGAATTTCAGTGCCCTTGCACCTATTCTGTAAAGAGATGTGCGTAGAGGGAATGAAAGCACTGGCAAAGGGATTCTAACTATTTATTTTTCTAAATACTATTTGCTACAAATCTATATATTTTTGTTCTGTTTCTTGTTTATGGCTGATGACGAGAGTCCGTGCTACCAATGTGTGGAGCTTAACTAAGTATTTCCCATTCATTTTAATTATCAGGAGATCGAAGACTTTTGTACAGCAGGAATTTATTTACCACTTCCTTGGAAATACTGTTTGTTCTGCTTGTTTCTTGTTGGTCTTTTTGTTTCCTTTATTCTCCCTGCCCTTCACTATTGCAGAGGGCAGAGTGGTGAACACTGCATCTACTGCTGAATTTCATTTTGTGTATTGTTGTGGTCTCTGAAATTCATACCAACAAATTGCTGATAAAATGAGGCCTGTCAGCATGCTGCTCTAACTTTCTTGAGTAGGAAAATCTTTATTCTTGTATTGTTGCTGTATTTTTATTTGCATCCAGTGTTAGTTTCAGATGGAGAATAATTTACTGATTTCTGATAAACCTCAACAAATCAAGCAGTGGGAGTTGGGTGCCGTGTGCCTCTATAAAATCTGATTGCATTTTGATTCTCCTCCCTTAGGAGAAGCTCCAAACAGGAGCTCACTGTGTCAGTCCATAAAGTTAGCATAGGAAGTTTCTCTCTTTCAAGACCAACCATCTGGAAAGGTCACCCTGTGAAGGCTGCTTGTTTGGTAGCTCTGCATGAGCAGAGAGAATAAAGGTTTCCTCTGCTTTTTTTTTCTTTGTGGGATGATTTGTCTTGATTATTCTTACATAACCCCAAAAACATGTGCTTTTTTTCCTAGATTAAAAAAAAAAAATAGTTCCTCCTGTGTTTTCCATGTGGCTATCACATGAGCTGGGCTCCTGCATTTCAAAGGAGAAATACTGGAAGTGTAGGCGTAACGTTTTGAGCGTAAACTGGCACAGATTGTTGTCTCTGACCTTCTCTCTGAGCAGGAAAGGTCGCCCAGTGATGCAGCCTTTCTTGCCAGCTGTGTGCTCGGGCCCATGCGTCGGAGATGTGCGTGTTTGGGAAGTGTGCTGCTCTCCTCCCCTCTGCTCACAGCTTTCCCATTGCTCTGCAGGCTCTGCCCTTTTTCCCCCAGCTCAGCCAGCGCCTGTCTGGGATCAGCCCTGTGACCACGGGATGAACCCGCAGCCATTCAATTGGGGCCGAGAGTTAAGTTAATATATGCTCCACATCTGCCCTGCAAATATGTGCGTTTACACAGGGCCTTTTTCTTTAAACACACCCCTTCTCTTTCTCAGCTAGGGGAATTGTCATTAAGATTTCATTGCATTGTGATACGATTGCTTATAAGCCTTCCTATATTTAGAGTCTGTGAGTCTGTTACATTTTAAGAGATGCTCTGCAGTTTGAAAGTTAGCTGTCCCATTGTTTGCATGTGAAATTCAGGGCACAATGTGTGAAGCTGCCTTTGTAAATTGGACACACCGTCGTGTCATTTTCTACTCACTAAAAGCCACAGAGCTGCTGAATGAAGCTCCTATCCCAAGGAGAAGAAAGGGCTCATTAAAAGCTTTAGCTGTGATAGAACAAATTGAGCTTCAGTGCCCCCACATAAAGATTATAATAACTGCAATAATAAATGAATTAATAATACATTACAGGAGAATTCCTCCAGTCAGGTTGTCACACGCTTATCTCTGAAAATTGACTTCAGTGAGGTGTGTCACATGAGCTAATGGCCTTAACTGATGGATTCGGGAGCTCTCCACACTCTGAAATCCACTTAAATTCAGATTTCTGCACTCCTGACAGTCTTCCAGACAGACATGGGATGGGTAGATCCATTTGGTGTGGCAGGCTGGGAGGCTCCTCTTTGCTGAAGCAAGGCATTCTCCAGCTTTGTCCTTTGCAAGTTGGAGTAGGTTCAGCCCTGACCACTTGCAAGGGAAAACTCAAGTTGGCCATCAGCATTATGGGCCAGACAGCACCAGTGGGACACGTGTGGCTCGGGTGGTGGGTCCAGGTGTCCATACTGCCTTTGTCATACAGAGAGCTTCCACGATATTGAACCTTTAAAGCTCATGCTTGCATTTGCCATGAACAAATTCTCTCTGCTGGAGCTGCAGATGAGAAGGAGGTTCTCTGTGGTGTGATGGACCCATTCCTGTGCTCTGTGGGAAGTTCTGGGGGTAGTACAGACTGCCCAAAAAGTGGGAGTTTGGGGATTTCCACTACCTGCCCTGCACCAGAGCTGGCTCTGTAACAGCTAGTAGGCACTTGTGCTGTGCTGAGAGGAAAACTGCATTAAGGGAATTGATTACCCAGACATTGTAACCCATGCTGGTTGTAAATGGCATCTTTAAGCACCCTATCACCTTTAAAATTAATCCATTAGTCACTCTGAGAGGCAAAGCAGCCCTCCAAAGCCTGGGCACTGCAGATGGAGGTTACTTGAGTTGTGAGGTTGGTAGTTTTTGCAATTTGGAATCATTTTGACTTGGGAAACTTGTTTGTACGCCCCAGTTCAGAAAGAAATCAGTGGGTGTCAAATACAGATCATGGTGAAAATGCATCCTTTTACTGCACATTGCACTGAGTGCTGCTTTTGGATGTCCCCATTTATACCTGCCAGCAGGCACTTGTAGATGTTCTGGACAGTTAGTTTGCATATGCAAACACTGACCTTTGCCCGTGGAACTGTGTGTGTATATTATATATGTGTAAAACTTGCTCAGCATAAATTCAGGCAAAAGAATATCATCAGTGGTTTTCTTATCAGTGCATTGCATCATGTTAATACTACAGCCAATAGTGAATTAGTTTGGCATTTTACTGGAACAAAGTTTTACTGGAAATCATACGAGGGGTTTAATTTCAGAAGATGTTAAGTTTACTTGTGAAGTTGCACAACATATGGCTTGCTTTATTTTCTGGCTAATGAGAGGGTAGCTCAACAGTTGCTCTAGTTTGCTCTGGGATTCTTTCCTTTCCCAGTGCATTGCCTTGTTATGGTACTGCTGTCTTAGATACAAATCAGAAAAAAAAATGTTGTATAGCAGCAAAAAAGGTAATCTATTAGTGTATCAGATTGTTATGGCTCCAGCAAATGACCAGAGTGTTGCTCATGCATCACCTAAGTGGTTGTGCAGGGAGCTGAAAGCCCAGTTCTGTTTTTCAGCCCTCCAAGCAATAAAAGGTGCAGTTGGCAGCACTGAGGATTTTGAATTTTGGAACAGAACAAATGGATACCTGCTAGGAAACTGCTAAAATAGCAATAGCCTGGGGCTGGCAGTGTGTAACGAGGGGAGTACTGCTCCACCAGCCAGATGGGTGCGGTGCCTCCATACGATTTCTGTATTGACTGCTGTCAGAGACAGGAGAAAGGGCTGAATGTTGTGGCTATTCTTACATTCTTAGAAACGAGACTAGGCTCATTAACGCCCTCATCAAATCGCTTTCAGTTGCTATCAGTCTGACTTGTATTTGAATTGATGACCTTGAGATAAAAGGCTTTTTATTCTATTACCAATCTCCTGAGCCATCAAGTCTTTAATATGCCGTGTAAAATCAACTTTCTGATGGTATTCCTTTATATAATGTTACTATTTATTATTAACAATGTCTTATTTTGTGCACTGCTAGCTATAATTGTGCAAAATTCTACTTGTGTTATTCCTATTATTTCAAATATACCTGCTATATTACTATATACATGGAGGCATAGAGGAAATAGATTGGTGAGAGACTGATTCAGTTTCATATAAATGAGTTAATAGAATCACAGAAATACAATTGAACATCAGCGAAGCTCATGTATCAGTTCATTAAATTGAAATATAAAATTCAGTTTTGATGCTGAAATACTCTTTCCTGGAGAGTACCATACAGGACTACCAAATGCACAGTAGGTTAAGAAAAATGAGTGAGTATATGCAACATAAACTACTGCAGTGAAGGAACTGCATTGCATGCCAGCCTCTTCTTCCCGAGTGGATTATTCTGGAAGACAGTTCATGTTGGGAAACGAGTATATAAAGGGATGCTAAGCAGAGCTGTGATGTGGTAGCTTTTTCTGTTTTGGTTTTATTTGGGTGTGATCTTGGGAAAGCTAGCAGAGCTGGGATGGAAAGTGCCTCTATGGACAGAATCATTGCAAACTCTGAAGTATGACAGCTGATTGTCCATGGATGACCTGACTTCAAGAACGTTATCTTTCTTTAAAACTCATGTTACGTAAGGATGATGATGTGCCGAACAGCAGTGCTCAGTTGTGCCAAATGATTATTCCCCCATTATTTTGTTCCAGAGGAGATAATGTAAGATATTATTTCCTGGATGGTTTTGACAGCAAAAGTGCTGGAATGCAAATCTGACCCAGGAGCTCAAAGCATCATCTAGGTGACCTTGCAGCCTTCCAGTGATGGTCCCAACAGTCTCCTTGGAGATATCTTATTCCACTGATTAACTTTCTGCATAACTCACAGTTTTAATTGCATCTTTCCTTAATGTGCACTGAAACAGTTACTTCTCGCGCTCATGAAGTACAACCATGATTTTCTTAATTAAAACATGTTTTATGTTGGAAGATAGCCTTTATGTCTACATTTTGGACTTCGCTTTTCATGGATTGAGCAAATACCCTTCTTTCTAGGTCGTGTTTTCTAAACGTGGTATGAATAATTACCTTCTATGTCCTGTGGTTAACATCTGTTAGCATTTCTCAAACCAGCACTTGTCTCTCTGGCAGACTCCCATTGCTGACTCACGTTTAGGTTTTATCCTTCCTGACCTTACAAAGCACGTCTCCAGGTTGGCCTTTATTTCCGAAATAGGCTGAACGTTGTGTACTTCTTTTGCCTAATTATCTTTACAAGTTTTGATGCTTTAGCTACACGCTGAGATCACTTGGTATGCTGGTGCTATCTTCCCCAGGGCTTGAAGCTCCTCCGTACTGAATCTTTGTGTTACCAAAGTCATTCACGAATAACTGGGTCAAGTGCAGTCCCCTGTGGAGATGCATTGGTGTTTTCCATCTGTTTGGAAGCAGACGGGATAGTTTCGCTATGACTGTGTTTATTCTTATTGCAATAGGATACTTTTTTCATCAAAAGGTATTTAGCTCCTCTTCATAATAGTGCAATTATCCTTACTTAAAAGAGAGAGAGAAAAGATTGGGTTGACATGCTTTGTTCTTAACAAATGCAATTTGTGTATTTCCCCTCATGTTACATTCCTCTGGGTTCTTAATTCTATTGTTTGACCATTGTTCCTGGGTCTCCCAACATACTAAATCCAAACTGCGTAATATTCCTCTTTACCATTTCAATAGTGGCAGTGTTTGACTGTCCCTTAACCTCTGGGACTCAAAACTTTTCAGATTAAATGCTAATAAAAGTACGCTAATTACAAATGTGTGGATGATCAGGCCAGAATATGGAATCATAATTTTGTCTGAATATTGTTTGTGGTAACCAGGAAGAAAAATACAAAAAGCAAAGCAGATGCTCAGAGATTGAGGGTCTGTGACCCAAATTATTACTGTTATTGCAAATATCGTGTCCTGAGGGATCAGTAACCCTTTCAGTCTGTAAAAGGGTGAGAAATGGCCTTGTTTCCTGACAGCCTGAAAACTGCTTCTGACACCCTGCTCCAGCCTTGATGGCGTTAACCCAAGTGATGTTTCTCTAGAAAAGAACAAGCCTTATGTGGGCATTGCCCCGAGCTGACGTGGGCAGTGAAGTGCCAGCTTGTGTTAGGCTCAGCCCTGGGTTTTTCTTCCCAAATCCCATGTGCTTTGCAAAGTGCTTGTGCCTCCCACACACAACAAGTGCTTAGGGTGGTAATGGGGAAACGTCTGCTCAAGTGGATGTTTGGATGCACGGACTGCTGTTTGCCCCTCAGCCACCTGTTGTGTGGTGTTCAATGCGTACCTGTGTGGTTCCTGGTCTCTGTGCCACCTGTGCACACCAAGCAGGCTCACAGAGAGATGCCTTAGCTGACCAAATCGACTGCTTGTTAAAGCTTAACCTTGGAAGTGGTTGTGACTCCATTTCCTCAGATCTGATGTGTAACAGAATGGCACGTAGTCCTGACTGTGTCTTGACAGAAATGTGACAGATTACTTAGGAATTTTCTTCAGATGCTGCTGCGCTATTGAGATAGCTCCTCAAAACCCATCCTGTCATGCTAACTCGAAAATTGTTGCAGTGGAAATTATTCCTATGGATCTATAAGATAGATTGTTGTTCAATTGTGCTGACAGCTGGTGCCTGGTAATCTGTTTATGTGGCTGTGCTGTCTTCCTTGGCTGTGCGGCAGCGGCATTACCATGGAGCAGATATCTCCTCAAGATATCTCACTCTGCATATTTATTCACTGCTGCCTGTTTGTGGCAAAAAAAAAAGTCATTTCCTTCTAAGCACCTCCCTGCCAAGGTGAGTGTTCTGTGTTCTGCCAGAAAATCCTTGGTGGAGTCAGAGTGTGGTTTACAAAAGAAAGAAGCAGGGAAAAACAGACAAAAACTGATTATTACATGGCCTGATGTACCTTTTTTACTTGACTGTAGTTCTTGTTTTGTCCTTGCATTCAGAGCTTGGGCTAAGAGTATTCCATCTACCTGCTGCCCGAAGTAATTTGGATGAAATTTATTATTATTAGCATGCAGAAAGGGCAAAGCCAATTGCCACGTGAGTTCATTACAAGGAAATTATTGCCTTATACATTTGCTAAGAGTGAGCCCTAAGTGATGCTGGCTCATTAAATCCAAGAACTCAGATACTGTCCTCGCTCCTCTGGATTTAATAGGCATGCTTTTTCCAAAGGGTTGATTTCTGTAATCTGCTGCATGGTATGTGCAGACACCTGCCAGATGCTCGGGATCCTCCTGCATCTGATGGTGCTCAGAGCCCTGATAAATACCAAAGAAGGGCTGTCAGGGCTGCTGCTGCAGGGGCTTTCATGTGTACCCAGAGTTCAGGAGAGAGTGCTGCAAGATAAACACTTGTTGTGGGCTTGCATCAGCTGGAGGTCATGGCAGGTCCTGCTGTCCCATGAGGAGAGAGCACAGGGTGAGGGGTGGCTGCTAATAGGGAACCCCGTGTTGTGTTCCCAATGTGCTGCGCATGGAACAAAGGGACACTGTCTGTGCTCGTAATCTGTCACTTGGAAATTAACGAACAAATGGCAGGCTGCAGATGGGATGGCTATGAAACCTCTTAGAGTAGGCAGGAGCTGCTTTCCCACCGGCTGCTTTCTGCTTAATGATTTAGTTTTGAATTTGAGTCTTTGTTGCTGCATGGCAGTTCTAGGTAAACTACTTGCTGGGGGGATAAACCTTCTGAAGGATGTTTTATACCTATGATAAATACTTACTGCCTTCAAAAGACCTAAGGAGAGTTGAAATACTGTAAATTAATGATGGAAGAGATTTTGATTGTCTGTTGATCTGCTTTGTGCCTACAGCGTGGTTGCTTTCAGTAACCAACTTTAGTTCACCTCTCCACAAAACAGATTTGAGTAAAAAAGTTGATAGTACCCACACAGCCCAAAATTACAGGGAGAGTAATTCTGTCCAGGTGACTTAAAACTGAGCTTTTCTAACAAAGCAAGATATTCTGTAACCTCTGAACCTAAAAGCCTGACATGGTTTCCTACTGACTTGAATCCCCCATTGCTCTGCATGGCGCAGTGCTCAGGCAATTCCTGTCTTCTCCAACTGACAGGAGATAATGCTGGGTTACTCCCAGCCTGGATTACATTTGGGCTGGCTGGCTTGCAAGTTGAATATGTTGGGATTTGCCATTCAGCTACTCTCAAACAGCATTTCCAATGTCCTTTATCTCAGTAGAGGTGCTAGTTTGAGACTTTTCCTTTGAAAATTCCCCATGTGCCAGTGACTGAGGTGTCAGGATAGATGGTAGAGACTGAGAAAGTGTAAAAACCTCATTTCCTCGACAAGCTGTTCTAAAAAATGGTATTTCTTCCTCTGCCAAAAAAAAAAAAAGATTTCTCATCAAACCTATCTATTCCAGCGTCACAACTTTTATCCCCTATATGCAATTTTCTTTTCTGGCCCAAACCCTGCTCATTACACAGGAGTTTTGCTTCTCTCTGGTGAGTTTACACCATGGGCTTTATCCATGGGTGGTTCCCAGGAGGGGTGCAGTGGGAGTACGGATGGCCCTGGGGGCGTGTTGGTGGGGATGCATCCAGCGCCTGCTGCCGGGGCCATGCATCCCATAATGTGCTGTGCAGTGGTGTTATCCCACTGTGGGCATTGTGAAGGTTCTTGGTCAGGCACAAGAAAGTGCACGCAGAACTTCTTGTTTGCTGCCTGCTTTGCAACTGAGAATAACTGAGGCCGGCTCCTGATGCCACTCATTGTTAAATGCTTTCCTTAGAAAATGGGCTTGAATGCAAACATGGCTTTTTGTTTCCCTCTAAACTGGTAATGCTTTTGACATGTTTTTTGAAGTCCTCCTTTTGAGCTGTAGCCTTTGGGCTCCCTGTGGTTTGCTGGCAATGCTCAGGCCCAAAACTTTATTTTTCCCTCTTGCGTGAAGTATTAAAAATCAGTGAGAAAAGGTTGCTTTAGAGCAAGGATTAACTTGAGCTTCAGTCTCTCTTCACTCTGTTTTCTGTTCCAAGTCATTCTCACACTTGCAGAAGGAGGGATCTGTCATTTCAGGGCGCTGTGTCTGAAGGAAAGTGCAGCAAAGGATCCCACAGCTGTGCCCTGAGTGTCACTGGGAGGTGATGGTGCCATGGGGAAGCAAACCAGCATGGTGCTGTCAGCTGAGGAGAAACCTGGGGGGAATGGTATTCTAAATGGAAGGTTAAAGGAATTGGATTTATTTAGGATATTTTTCTGCATAAAGTTGAGTGTTTTACTGCAGGTTGGCAGAACTGCAGAGAATAATGCTTTTCAGTCCTAAGTTATTAATGCAATTGATTTAGCTTCTTCATGAGAGTTGTCCTTCACAGATCATATGTGTACATCATACGTGTGTGCTAGAAATAATAAATGTATTATCTACTAACAGATTAGTTAAATAACATCACTGACTTGTTTTTGATGGGAGATTATAGCTCTGTTTTTTCCTATTTCCAGTGCTTGGTGTCAGATAGATTGTCAGATAGGTGACTTGCTTGTTGCTTTTTCCTATCTCAAAGTCCAATGCTTTTCACCCATCTGCAGCTCATCTCAGTTTGCCATTTGAAAAGAGGCCTAAAAATACTGGCAGGTATTATTGAGTTGGATGCTCCGTGCCAGCACTTTGCTGGTATACCACAGGCAGGTGCAGCCTGACATCCACTAGAGAACTTAGCATAATCTCAAATAATTTACTGAGTGAAAGCTTAATTAAAAGGAGAAGGTGCCACACTCATAAATTGGTAGAGTATGTTCTAGTGAATCCTGAAATATCTCTGAAAGGAACTTGGTTGTCTCTGTAATGCAGATTTACAGCCTGGATACTTCCAGTGTAGGTAAATGTGTACTAGAAGGTCATTTCACATTGGTCCTGCAGAAGCTGTGCTGCCAGCCAGCCTGGCGTGTACCTATTGGAAGTGATAGCACTGGGGGAGTTCTAGCTAATTAAGCACTGCAGGAAGCAGTGATGGGTTATTGGACCAACTGTCCCAGTCTGAGGCTGACTCTACTAGAAGCCCTCCTGGAAAGTGGGTGCAGATGTAGGTATTTTCTGTGGAAAGCAGAAAGAAGACCTTGAGATTGCCATGACATTCAAAGACGGAAATAAGCTGAATTTTGGAATACGTTTAAGAAACTTAAAAATATAATTTACTCAGCTTTGATGCAGGATGGAATTTAAAATATTTCTTCAAGTTCAATTGACTTCTAGGAGCTCACTGAATAAGCAGGCAGGGGCCAAACTCAAATATCCTGAAGATTAGGTTTTGCCAGTACCATATACAAGGAAATGTAGTGCTGAATACTTTCCCATGACAAATGTGGCTCTGCTGCCACATGATCTATATTCTCCCAACTTCTGGATGCATCGCCCTGAAAATTGCAAAACTAAGTATTAAGAAACACGCCTTTAAAATATGCCAGCCAAGTTCCTTAAAAGGATCTGAGGAAGGATGAGTCACTGCTCAAATGGCCATTCATTGCATCTGTGGAGCACTTCGGGTTAAATTCTCTGAAATAGCAATGATTTCTTGTAGAGGCTCCTGTGTTGCAAAGCCAGTGCTGCAGCAACAACTCAGGGCAAAGCAGGAGGGAGGCAGCAGTCATCAGCCTTGTGGGGCCGTCCTGAGCAGGAGGAGGAACGTGGGCACTCATCACTAGAAGGTTTGAGATTTGAGTTCTCAAGTTCTGATACTCAGGTCAGTATTCTCAAATGTTTAGCCCAGATTTTTTTATTTCTCAATAAATCTGCTTTTCAGTCTCTCCCTGCTGTACCTCCCCCAGTGGGGGACTCCCAGTGTACCCCTGTGCATGGTGTCCTTCATATCTCACAGCACCAACAGGGCAGAGTGCAAGCGGCAGAAGTTCAGCCAATGCATAGCTGGTAGACCTGTGTTTGTTCTCCAATAACTGGAGCTTTTTGGTTGCTTGGTCTGAGATGCAGGCAAAAAACCACCCCAGCATACTCTTTGGGTTGCAGTAATAGTAGGTACTGGGAAATGAATGTGTGTGTCAGTAAATACTGCATTTTGCTGTGTTTGTTGGTACTATTTTTCACATAGGGTCATAGTATGTACAAGTTAGCTTGATTTCTGCTATGAGGTGTGCTTGGATTTTAAAAAAATGCTCTGGCACTTTACAATTTTTATAATGTCCTGAGATCGGGGAAAAATAAAGGGGAACACTTACAGCAACAGGATCAATGCTATCCACAGGCATTGATTCCTTTGCTTTCTGGCAAGGTGACTTGCATTCTCATCTGTCTCCCACCCTGAAATCCAGATCTTTAAGTCAGGTATGTCTGTGTGTTCCACAGGTGTGTGTTTTGCAGTGGTAAACCAATATTTTCTTTTACAAAATACAAGAAGAGTAATTCTGCCTCGGGTAAATTCTGTCCCTTGGAAATTGAGGAGTGCTTCAGGGCTTGTATCTCAAGATGAAACAGAAATCTATCTTGGTAAGATGTGAGCAAATTTTCATGTCTACAACAGCTGAAGGAAAATTAGCAGGAAAAAATTGTACAAGAGGAAAAAAAAAATAACCAAGCATGGTAAAACTCAGTAAAACCCATATGTTTGGTTTGTAGGAACTGGAGCTGTGTGCAGCTGGCACTCGTGGCACTGTTGGGCAGAGCCTGTGACCAACATGTTATTAGTGCGCACTTCTTTCCAAATCCTCTTCTAGGTGGGGGAATTGCATAACTTCATTAATGTGAATAATACTAATTATTTAGGATCTGTCATTGCTCGAGTGACGATGAATAATGCAGATACTGCTGTGGTGCTAAATGTGGCTGCTGAGGCTTTTTTTACTTTTTCCCCTCATCATCCATCTCAAAGTATTGTGACATTGGGTGACACGGATAAACCTGAATTCTGTAATTAAGTCTTGTTTTAATGATCCTGGAAAATATTCCATTTTGCATGTTCTCGTACTATAAGCGTGGCTTAATGAGTCTTTCAGCTTTCCTATCAGCTTAATACGCTGCTGACATTTCTCCATTTGGATAACAAGATGCAGTAGGATAAAATTATCTTTTAAATACCCCATGCTGGCATATGTAGGTTTCCATATTAGCAGAGCTATTTCTGTGCCATTAGATCAGGGGCTTCTCTCCATTTATCTGCCGAAGACCAGGTCAGGTCTATTGGAAGCAAGCATCCCCAAAAGACAAGGCAGGAATTCAGTGACTACAAGTTTGATTTCTTTTTCTAAGAGGATTCACCTTATTTTCCATGAGCATTGGTCTGTTTAGGATTTTTTGCACTGCTGCTTACAGAAAGCAAGTTTTTAAGCCTCCTTGATAGAATGACTGGCTTCGGCATTTGTAAAAAATAAACAATAATAAAAACCATATTTGATGGAAACAGTGACTGAATCCATGGGTTTCAGCCCACCTCTCCATGAACTGTGCACAGAGTCAATTAAATGTGTGCTTACAGAAGGAAATCTGGGATTGTCTTATTCTTTATCTAGGATGCAAGCACAGTGGCTGCTGTGTGAAGCAAAAGGCAATTCCTTGTTGTTGGGTGAGGGCAGAAAGAGCTTGTGTGCATTCAAGCCCCCACAATTGTGGTGTGGGAAGCTTAGCTTCATTTGTACAGTCCCTTCCTGTGAAAGAGCTTTTCCCAAAGCGAAGGGTTTGAAGGATGCTTCTGGACTCCAGAAAGGTGATCTTATTTCATCTTTAATTCAGAAGTAAGATCTGAATACGTTTATTTTATCCAGCTCTATCCGAGTCCTCAGAAGCATGTGGAAGACTTGTTTCTCTTAAGGGTGATCTCTGTTGCAGTACGAACCAAGATGGCATTTCCAGAAAAGGAGTGAATGCAAGGCTTATTTCTTCTGCTTGCATTCAAAGGCTTTCTAACTAGAAAGGAAGTACCCTTCAATTTTCCCAGTAGGGACTGTTAGAAAGGGGAAAAAATGGTTTGACAGAATTGACTTTAATTTCTAACCAAAGGCCAAATAAACTGATCACGTATAAAAGTATCAGGTGTGTTCTGTGTATAGAAGAGTAGAAAAATCAGTTCTGAAGCATAAGTTAACACTATCATATTATGATTTTTAGCTATATAATTACAATCGTGCTGCATTTAGTAAGTGTGAATACTTACATTTTGGTGATTTGTTATCAGATTGGGCATAGAGCTTAATTTTGATTAAGCACAGAAACTTTGTGTTTGAGAATTGCTCTGTATTTTGTGCCTCAAAGGCATAAGGTGGAAATGAAAAAAGCATGAAGATAAAGAAGAAACAAACGCCCCATTTGTAGAGAAAATGTCTTTATTTTTCTTCCCCAGTTTACCATAAAGGTATATATATGGTAATAGAAACAAATCCAGTGCAAACCAGGGGTACACTGCACATACCGGGGTCCCATGGAAACACTTTTTGGAACTGATTATTGTAAGACTGAGCTCAAATAACAAGCATGATGTGATAATTAGGCTGCTGATATAATGCAAACTATTTCTAAGCAAAAAAAAAAAAAAAAAAAAAAAAAACCCAAGATGTTTTTAGCAACCGGAGATGAAATTGATCCTGATTTAGAAGAAAAGCTTCAGCAAGTTCTACACATCTGGCTATAGCAAATATTGAGTCAGAAGTATGTTATTGCAAATAATTTAATTTATTAGGGATTAGTCACTGATGTAGGTGTTAGAAAGTCCAATGTAGAAAGCTTTAACTCTTCCACTGTCCCTCCCTGACTTCTTTATCTTTGGTCCCAGCAGCAGTTGTGTCTCTCTCCTGCACCAAGGCAGTTGTGTTCTCCAGGGACATCTTTGGCCAGTTTAGTCCATAATCCTCCATAATGTGCTCTCCAGAGGGCTTTGGTACTAAATGCTCTTGGTGAGTATATGCAAAGTAGATCAGCACACATGTCCTGCTGTGTAATAAATGATTGAAGCATGGCAGGGAATTGCTCTGCAGGAGAGCTATCGGCTGAACCCAACTTACTGAAATTCTCATTATCAGAAACTTGGATTTCAGGCTTCCCTATGCACGTGGCCCTGGACTGTTGTCTTTGTGGTGTGAACTCAGTGCAGACCTTCAGCAGGGCAAGGCAGGGGTGAGGAGTCGCATCTTCCAGGTTCTCCAAGTGGTATTTTACTTGGGGCTGAGGAGAAACAACCTGAGCTGGTCACTGAGAAATACCAGCACTACAAATGTGATTTTTGCCTACTAGAAAGACCTTGTGGGGAAGCAGGAGAAAAGAGTTGCTGTAAGACTTGTTTTTTTCACTGTTGCCACTGAAAGAATGAATAGAGAAGATGGTCACAACGTTTTAGTAGGCTCTTAAAGTCCCATGAGAAGTCTGTCAAAGTTGGGGACTGAATTCCCTCTGGTCCATCTCCTTAATTAAAAGCAGCAGGAAAGCAAAGGACTGCATTGACAAGGACATACTTGAGACTTGTCACCCACACCATGATTTTCTGAGGTCATACTCCACATTTGTAAGCATTTCTTTGAGTGCAGGAGGAGTATTGGTTCATGTGTGCATCTGGTCCAGCATTACGCCCAGTAATCTTGCTTGTGTACCACATATATCTTTAGGAATCACTACCCTACTTTCTCGTTTCATTAGGGATGACAAAATAAAACATTAAGTTTTTTTAATATGAGCTAAATTTAAATATTCATTATTTCTATGAATTGCATGTCAGCAAGCTTTTAATATGCTGTAAGTAAAACAATAATAATCTCCTCATTGCTCATCACTCTCCTCATGTCCCACTTCAGTTTATGAGCACAAAGGTCATCCCAGTGTTGTTTCTGGTCCATTTCATTCCCTCGTGGTTTCTGGTTGTGCAATGTGTCACTGTGTGTCTGGATGAATCTCTCAGTCCTTCATCCTTGAAAGCCAATTTTCATGCAACTTTCCATCCTAAATTCACTCATTCAGAATTGATTAATAACGTGGTTTTTTTTAATTATTTGCTGTATGAGAATGCTATATGCATATTTGCAGCATGTTTCCTTGCTGCCCTCCCACTACTGCCCTTAATGCCATGGGAGTCATTGCCCTCCTTAGTCCATCTCTTGTGCACTGCAATGATCAGAAGGCAAGTTTCATTTTAATAACCTTAATGCAGTTGGTTTCCCTGAAGCTATGATAAGCACACTACAATCTTATGGTTTTATGCTATATTGCATCCGGGTATATTCGTGTATGAAGTTTCTCATATCCAGGTTAAAGAGAATTCTGTATTGATCTCCCTTGGAAAAAACTGCACATTTTGCTTTCTGTACATCTGAATATTTCATTGCCAAGAGGAGCAAACGTAAGCTTGTACTGTGAGCTCAACACAGCAGATGTTGGCCTTTAAAAGATGATTGCTTTTCTCTGCTGGCCTGAAGTTTGTCTGTATGCAGTGCTACACTGAAGGCACAGAGTATGAAAATTAAGCTGTCACTACTGACAATACCCTTAGAGTGAAAGGTATTTTCTTTTCATACAGATGGACTTCCTCACAAGTCCAGTTTCTGACACAGATGCAATACAAATGCTAATTGCTCACTGCTTGGTGAGTTTTGCTGCCCTGAGTAGGGCTATGGTGATTTCAGGGTGGTGAAAAACCCGGAGCAGAAGTAGTTCTAGAGAGAAACTCCAGCACTTGATGAAAAAATAATACAATCAATTAATAGATAATCAAGTATTAATAATTCAAGTGAGCTGGAGGATGAATGTTGTTAATAATTAAACATTATTCTGATGGATTGAAATTAATCACAGTATCACCTCTCTATCTGGAGGCACACTAGTGATAACTCTGAGCCCACCTTCTGATGTAATGGATTTCTTTAACCCGCTCCAACACTGGCTTGTGTTTTGTGACTCAAAAGATGTGGAAAGTATTCCCTGTGTGTTACCTGCATTTTTACAACCATTCAGGAAGAAATCTTTTCTATCTGCAATTAAATGAATTCCTTTGGGATGCATTTATTTTTGGGCAGTTCATATTTGGAGTGGCTTAATTCCTGTGCTTTGGGAGCTGCTCTGTGCAACAGAGCAAGGAGCCCCACATCCAGGGGGGTTGTGAAATGCAGTGAGATGTCCCAGTCACCTGAGCATTGCAGGTCAGAATGGTTATTGACAAAGAGAGAGAAGCCATGCAGATACAGGAAAGAGCTGGAAGACTTTGGCTGAACTAACCTCAGTGTTCTGAAGTGATCTGAGCAGAAAATGGCGTGTTGGGTTGGCTGAATGCAGTAATGCTTGAACCACTTTGGAATTATCATTGGTACATGGTCACTGAAGGATGCAGGCGTGACATTACTCAAAGTAACTGTGGAATAATGGATAAATGAGAAGGAAGCATCCTATTTAATAGTCTAACATCTTACACATGCATTAATTTTTCAGGTAGCTGTAACCTCCAAGATTCAGGCAGTGAAAATACTTCTGTCTTGAAAACAGGATGAGACTCATAAGAGGATCCAGAGACTTCCAGGCTATTGCTTGCATTCAAATTCTTTTTCTTGGCACTTGTTTGATACTGTCTGAGTTTTTCTGTGACTAGTGCATTATTTGCTAAAACTCACGTTACAAATGTGTGCTGTTCGCAAAAGCCACAATGGTGCTCTGTAAATGCTCTGACCTGCAGAGCTCCAGCATCTGGAGTTGGGACTGTCTCTGTGCAAGGTGTGACTCAGTGCCAGCCAGGCACCGGGGCTGAAAGGGAGCCCAGGAGGGGAGCAGTGAGCTGGCATTGCAGCGGATTGCTCCTGGTGCAGTGAGGTCAGTGGCTGCTCTTTGAGCTGGTTTGTTCTAAAATTACAGGCAGGCACACATGTGAACACCAGAGAGAGTTCCTAGAAAACCTTCCTAGTTTTTTGTATCCTGAGTTTTGTAATGGATTTACATGGTAAAAATGTTAATTGAGTAGTGTGGAATAAAAAAAAAATCAAGATTTGGATCAATAATATGAAGAATTAGATTTAAATGATAAGTTGATTAATAGAATCTCTTAATTACTTGCATCATTTACTTAATCTTCTATGTTAGATTTGGAAGCATCTATAGCCCTGGAAGCAAGTCCTCCTAGAAGGTCTTGTTAAAAGAGGTGGCAGACTTATCACAGTCAGTGTGACAGAAGGGAGAGGAACAGGCAGTTGAAAAGCTCTGTGCCTGTGTTGCAGAAGGCTCTGCTAATCATAGGGAGGTCTGGGAGAGATGAGAAGGCTGAAACTCAACAGCCCTCTCCTGTATATTGATTTTTCTAGGAAGGTTTCCTTTGGAGGGGATGCTGAAGGAAATAGCGTGATTTCAGTAAGAGCTGTGCTCCCATCTCAGCATGCCATGACCTGTGTGTCAGGAGAGGTGTTTGTGAGAGCTCTTCTGACTCAACCACCCCAGCTGTCCTTGTGTTGAGTGGTGTCACCTGGCCTCAGAAATACAGCTGATTGCAGGGGGGTGGAGATGAGCAGAGGTGCACTGGGATGCTCGTGCCTCCCTGCTTTTGAAATCAAATCTTTCTGATGATGACAATTGAGCTGAAGGGGTTCACTGCTGTAACCTCGTCCTCTTTTTCATGTTTGTGCATGTGTTGCTTCCTATACCCACACATCTACCTACATACATGTGCCTGAGTTGATGGAGAGCTCTAGGAGCTTGCACATGCACAGAATGGCTTCAGACAGTCCACCTATCTGAAATCTTTGTGCCATTTTTGATCATAAAAAATATCTCCCCTGTGCCTCAGCACCTACGCAATGGGGAAGAGCCCTGCTTGCTCCCTTAGGATTGGTTTGAAGGCAATTACATGAAGAGGTCACCAACAGTTTGGAAATGAGTGATGTGACCAGTGAGGGAAGGGATAGGAATCTCTGGAAAAATGAATGTTTATCAAATATCTTACAGTTTTAGATTGTTGTTCTTAACTTTCTGTCCTGAGTGGTTATTAATTTTGTTCTTGGGGGGCAGTGTGGGAGTTGCAGTGAGTGTTTCATAGAGGATGTGCCATGTAATGGTGCTGATTAACATTCACACGAGGTAGCTCAGAGGTGGGGGGAGAGGGAGAGTGAGAAGACAGCTTGGCAAGTTTAATAAATGCTTTAATAAGTGGATCTGCTTCCTCACTGCGTGGGGAGAGTACACAAACCAAGAAGATAAAACCAAAAACCCACTCTGGGATTTTCAAATTACTGCTAGAGATTGTGCACTGAGATTGGGTATGATATTAATGTGAATAGAGCATCCGAATCCCTTGAAATCCTGATCTCGATCTCATCCAACACCTGCAGGGCTTCCTCCCCTGGAGAGAGCTGTTTCTGGATGGGATTGGGACCTCTGCTCTTGCACTGGGCTTCAGGGGCTCTGAGGGTTTGGGCTCTCAAGTTGTGCGGTTATAAATAAGCTGAGCTGAGTACAGGGCTTAAAACTGTGAGTGAAACAGGAATTGGAGGCTGTTCCCTGCCTTCTGCAGAAGGCAAAGCTGTGCTGGTGGGTTGGAGCTGATGTCTGATTTCCCAGGATCAGCTCTGAGATGGACCCAGAAGTCACCTCCAGTCTGTGTGTTCTGCAGTGCATCCCCTGTTGTGGCTGTCTGTCTGCTGGGCATGGATTTGTGCTGTCTGCCGTGCTAGCATTATGGCCGATAGAACATGGAGCAGTGGGGAAGCAGGTGCATGCTATTGCTCACTTTTTTTGTGTGTGTGAAAATCCATTTTATTTTAATTTTACTTTTTTTTTTCAGAGCAGGGTGCTTATTTCCTTTCTTTGTATCTTTTTCTTGTTACTGTAATGAGTTTTCTTGGCTCCCCATCCATCAGAAGTCTCGACTTGATGATGTTGCTGGGAAACAGTTAAAGGTTTAAATTATAAACTCACTTTGAGGAAATCAGTGATGCATGATTAGTTGAAAGTTTTAAATATAATAGTCGTATTTTTTGTTCATGTCCTGTAATGCCTTCTGTCAGCTGCAATGTGACTTTTAATACATATTAATAGACTCTGTTACAATATGGATTGTTTTTACATCTTTTGCCAGACAGTTGTGGCATTAAGGTCTGCATGGTATAAATTAGGCATTTGCTGAAAGAAACCAATACACAAATGATAAGGTCAGGTCTGTGCAGGGATGCAGTTCCAGTACATTGCCCACACACCCAACAGGCTTAGAGTCAGCTTCAGATTTGTCAGCAGAATGAAATAAAGAAAAGGAGCTGGGTGCTGCTCCAGGCTGCCCACCTCTGTATGCTTCTTATGTTTCTCAGTGCCAGACCAACAAGGCAGATTTTGCAGGAAATCCCTTTAGCAAACAGGGAAGGGCGCTCACCTCTGAGCTGAAGGCAGCAGCTGCTTGGGCAGTTCATTGCAGAGCTCAAATACCCCTTTGTATGGATTGCTTATAATCGCTTTGGTAACCCTTGATGTCACTGAGTAGCCTAGAAAGTAATATTTAAAAATAGTAATGATTAAAAAAAACCCTGTATTTTTCCTCAAAATCTTTTGAGCTTTTCTCAATCATTAAGTTTCCATAGCAGAGGTGGTAGCTCTTGGATTGTGCTTAATCACAATAATTATCAGCATGCATAATGAGCTCTGCAGAGCCATGGCTTCGGTAACACATCTGCAGCTGGAGCAGCACTGCTCACCTTCAGCCTCACCTGTGCCAGGACACCCATTCTGAGTTAAGGCTCCATCACCTTTGCATGGAGCTGGTCTTTTGGAACAGTTGCTCTGTAGTGAAAGAAAAGTGGCAGTGATTTCAAGTGCCAGTCACAAGAGGTGGGAAAACTGCTTCTTGTTACCCACTGGGATTGTGTTTCTGTTAAGCAGAACCTTGTTTTCCCCATCCAGAGGCTCTGCAAACTGCCTTCTTGAAGAGAAAGTGGAAGCAAATTGCAATTGAACTCTTCAGAAAGAAATGTTTTGACATAAGGTGGGAGCTTGTATTGGTGTGTGATAACTGCCCCGCTGTGCTGTGTCATTGTCATTGCAGGTGGAGTGGGGTTCCTCACTGGAGATGGAGCCATTGGAGTTGGAGTGATATATCATTAACTGACAGCTTGTTAATTCTGTGATGTTATGAAATCTCCTGGGCATGTAATTGCTACAAGTGTTTGCTTGACTTTACCGCAGAGCTTGACTTTATACTGCAGAAGTCTGTATAGAAACAGAAGTTCTCATGAAGTTCCGTCCTAGCTATAAAATGCAACTATTAGGCAGCAAAATACTAGTTCAAGAAGTACAGCTGAGACTAAAAGCATTAAAAAAAAGTGCTTTCTATGCTTTAGAATTACAAGCATCCATCCCATGTCCCACTGATGACATGCACTGTGGTAGCTGTTGGTTCCCTAGCTGGGGGGTAATTTCCCTGAGCTCACTGCTGTGTTGTGGTGCTCCCAGCATGGCTATGGGGAGAACAGCAGGGAGGGAGCAGATACTTTAAGCCTTTATGTGGTTTGGGAGTAGTGTACACAGGGAGGATGGGAGGGCCCTGGGTACTGCAGGGAGCTCCATCACTGGTCAAAGACTGCAAGGGCTTCAGGATGGCATCAGGGTCATGGGCTGGGAGTCAGCCCTGGGTTCTGCAAAGCCTTGGAGCAAAGGTGGTGTGCTGTCCTGGTGATGAAATGCAAAGATACACTCCTGGCTATTCATTGTGAAAGAGCTGCTGAGAGCAGCAAACTGCAGTGGTGAGCTCTGGAGTGAGGGTGAAACCACTGTGCAGGCACTGGAGCCAAGTGCTTCACACGTGTGCTTCACCTGCAGCTTTTCTGGAATGCCGAGCTGGCACATCAAGGGCTTGGGTTAAACCCAGCCTGCTTTCAGCTCTAGAAACACGGGAGCCAGGCTCTGGTGCCAATCTGTGTGTTTTCTGTTGCCCTGAGAAGCAGAGCTGGAGATAACAGGCAGCGTCTGGGTGGGTCCTCCTGGCTGCAGCCCCAGAGCTGATGGAGCAGCCAGGGAGAGCCGCTCCCAAGCACCTGCAGTGCCCAAACTCGTCCCGGATTATACAAGCTTCCACTATTTAGGGAAAACACTGATTCTTTCAGTGTGAAAGCAGCAGTCCTTGGGCCCCACAGGACTGCTTTAAATGTAATTTAAGGTTAGCAACTGCAGAAGGCGTTAGCTCTGAAATTCATTTGTTCTTACTGTGAGGCTTCCAGCCCAACAGTTGGAGTTAGGAGTCTGTCCCTTAGAATGAATCCTTTTGTTTGTTTGCATTTACTTGCCTGCTGCCAGTGGACTGTGTTTTACTGGAGAATGAATTAGGGGGGGAAGAGAGGGCTTTCAGGCATTGCCTTTTTCTGTTTTTCCTCAGGAAGCACTGAATTGCAGATATTTGGAAACATTTTTAAACACACACACACACACACACACATATATATATCATTATAATACCACACCTCACCCCATCAAGGTTTTCTTGTCTGGTTCTAACTCCAGCCCTGTTTTGCTTTACCGATCTGTTCCACTAACTGGGAAGGCTGGGAAAGAGATTTGGTGCATGCAAGCAGAATTCAGTATGGTTTCCTGTAGAGACAGAAGGTCAGGTTTGTTTGTTTGTTTCTGCCTGTGGAGGTGATGTCAGCCAGGAGCATCTCTCCTGACCTTAGAGCTCTGGTGCAGATCAGAGTCCTCCTGTGCACATGCACTGATGCAAATGAGCCACTTGCACCATGTTGTCTTTTGCAATGATTCTCATTTTATATGTGTGTGAGTGTATTTTATACGTATAAATACATATGAAGTTTGCTTGCTGCTATTAGTATTTCTGCAATAATTTTGCTCTGTGTAGAGACGCTGGGAGAGATCAAGCAGTCTGTATCCCCCCCATGGGCACTGTGCTTTCCATGCTTTTCTCCCATCACTGCAGCTGCTGTCACCAGCACAGCATCTCCCATTGCCCACACGGTGCTCCAGGACCCAGTGCTGCTTTCATTCCCTCCCCAGTGCATTCGACTCCATCAGTGTGAGTCCTCCCTGCCCTGTCTGTCTCTGCTCGGCATCAACCTGAGCTCATCTGCATCCCCGCTGCTCTGACAGCATCAGTGTTCTCCCAGGAGCTGTTCCCTCTCTCATCTACATCTGACAGCATCTGCTTCGTTGCCCCACATGGCTGTACCATGCTTGTTGGTGTCTGCTCCAATTTCCTCATGTACACTTCTTGCTGTTTCCTGCTTCCCCAAATCTCTCTCTCTCCATCTCCTTTTCATTATCCAAGTCTTGTGTTGATCTGTACAGTTCTGCAGCACTGCACCCCTTCAGCTCCAACCTGCTCTCATGTCTGTATTCAGGAGGGCTGCGAGTAGCCATGCTCAACAAGCATTTAATTATTATTCCTTTTCCTGTTCTATTTCAGATGTCAGATAGGGTCAGATGCATGAATAGGGGGTTCACACTAAGTTGACTCCACTGTTTCAAGTCTGAGTCATGCGTGGACCACGCAGGGATGAGTCAGGACAGCTCTGCTCTGTGACCCCCTGCCACCAGCTGCCTTCCCCCCAGGCACATTCAGCCCTGGTGGTGTGTGTTCATCCCTGTGCACTGTTCTCGAGATGCTCTGCTGGGAGTGCAGGCAGAAGGGGAAATCCATCATGCTCTGCTCCTGGCTGAGGGCACACAGCATCCCGTGGTGCTGCTGCAGCTGACTGTGCCCAGGATCCTGCTCTGCTGGCTAAGGAGAAATTCCAAATGTCTGAGAAAGCTGCTTGAAATTCAGATTTCTCAAGAATTCTTTTATTCATGTTGTGATACCCATCTCCTTTCCCATCCTGTATGCAGAGCTTGGTAGCTGTTGTGGTCTGGCATCGCTTACCTGGTCAACTTAATATTTGCAGTTATAGATGAGAGAGCGAATAGAAGAAAAAAAATATCATTTTATCACTTTGTGAAGCACTCTGCCAATTTTCCGTGTCATAGAAGAGAGATGCCATAGTCTGTAGTTATTACTGAAGTCTAATTATGCAAATGACATAATTTAATAATGATTATTAAATCCAAGCAAGTTTTATTTCTTTTCCTTATTATTGATGGCTCTCTTTGATAGCAAATGACAAGGTGCTTATCATAATATTAATTTTCACGGAGGCGTTGCATCATTTGGGACGCTTCAGGCGTGGGACTGAGGGTGCTCAGCCGACCCGTTATCTCTGCAGGAGCAAACGTTGTCCAGGAGGACAGCAGGAAGGGGAGAGAAAACTTGCACAGCGGCAAATATTTAATTAGAAGAGCTGCTTGGGCTGCCTGGTTGTGGCAGCTGCTTAAACAGAAATCGGGGCTTTAAATAACTGCAGCTAAATAAAAGGAGAAGGAAGGGAGAGGAGGGAAAAGCTCAAAGGGCATGGGCTGTAATTGCAAAAGCAGTTTTCAGTTTGCCATTGCAGTGCCTTTACCAGCCATTAGTGCCTGTTTGCAATTTGGGGTATCCATGGGCTATGGGAGTATTACTGCAGCAGTGCGTCACCTGCAGCTCCTGCTGGATCTAATGAGGAAGGCTCCCACTGACTGTTCTGCTGAGTGGAATAAAGCAGAATGTGGTAGCTGGAAGATTTGTTCTTTTGCAGCATTTGCTGACCAAATAAGAGCAGCAGCTCAGCTCTGGGGTTTCCTGTGCTCCAGGGATGTGTATAGGCTCAGAGAGAGCTGTGAGGGAGCACGAAAGAGGCAGGAGGCAGGTCAGAGGCACTGGAGAGTGAAGTGCATGAAAGGCCTTGTGTAGTGCTTGGCTTTTTAATAGGTGACTCTTTGCAGCTTTCTGAGCTGTTTTCTGATCAGCATTTCTATGGCGCATAACGGGATGTGAGTTATGGGCGAGGACGGCAGAGTAATGAGGTGGATCTGTCCATGCGTGCCATACAAATGAGATGAAAAACAACGTGACCAACAGAATTTGTGATTTCTTCATTTTTCTACAGAAAAAGGGCAGCATGTGGTGCTATAGAGGCTCCGTGCAAAGTGTATGGCGCAGTTTTCATGTGCACAATGTGGAAAGTGCTTTTTCCCAATGCGCATGTAATTGATTAGTACACGACGTCTGCAGACAGGCTGGTGAGCAGAAGTCACACTTGTTTCAAAGAATATCGTGCTATGGGTAGAATGGGTAATGAAGGCCACAGTTTTGCGAGGCTGATGTTGAACATTAAGATTCTCTTTCCAATTTTATGCAACTTAACAGCATTCAAGCAGAATTTTCCCTTTCAAATGGATGCTTAGTGATGTTGTACTTTAACTTCTAGTAAGGTGGAGGAGGATACAGGAATACAGGATGTGAAAAGAGACTTGTTTCAGCTTCCACTTAGTTTGCCTTTAGGAGCAATAGCCGTTTACTGCTGTTTGTAGAGGTAGCTTGCTTGCAGTTATACCCTTTTTCCTGTTCGTGTTGTCACCATGCTTTGAGCACAGAGAACTCTTAAGCAAACCTAGCCCTGTGCTGTGAAAGCCTGCTGAGCTGTGGCCAGCACTGGTGGGAGCTGGGCATCAAGGTGAGGCTCCTCCAGGAGGTATTGCTTCACTGTAAGTTGAATTGTGAGAAAGCTCATGATTTTCCTATTGTTTTCTGCTTTGAAACAGCAAGAATGAGCATACAAAAGGAGAAAGTGCCTTTGCTGTGCAAGTTCCTTTTGCAGTCAGGAGGATTTGCATCATCTCCAGTTGAGGAGGCTGTCACTAGCAGTCTCATCTGAAAACAAACTGCAGTCTGCTTTCCTTCCCTTGGTGCACAGTTGACACGCAGCCCTTTCCAGTCATTCAGCTCTGCCACTGCCGTACTTTGTTTTGTGCTTCTTGCTTGGCTTATGAGCTGAAATGCTAACTGCTGATGAAAATTTCAATTAATATAAAGCTGGTTTCAGCCAGAAATATGGGCAACTCATCTAGGAGGTGCAGTGTGTCAAGTGGAAAGAAAAAAAATGGCAAAAGGCTCTGAGAGTAGTTGAATTTTTAGCTGGCTGTTGCGCTTGTCTCTCCTGTACTGCATCCCCTGCTGGGGCTGGGATAGTCTCTCTGATTCCAGTGGTTAATGAGAACTGAATGAATGTGTGGCCTTGCTGTTAAGAAAAGGTGATGCAGCATGTGCAGGGGGTTGGATTGTGGTTACATCTGTCAACCTGTGCATGTATAAAGCCAAGCACCTTATTTTATGGTGTTTGATACATGCATCGTGTAAATTATGCTGTACAGCACAATGGAGAAATATAATGTGAAATTGCAGTAGGGTATTTTTAATTCTACTTTAACTTTAGATAACATAAAACCTTGTTAATTAAATCATCGTGGATCTCTCAGAAGTTTGCAAAGCGCTTAGAGCGATTTATGTGGCAGGATGGGGTTTGTACAGCTCAAGCATACCTTCATACATCCAGATCTTTCCCTGGGGGGAGAAAAAAAGGGTTGTTGCTACAGTAGAATGAGGAGCAGGCTGGAAGAAATGGAGTGTAAAGGTTTGGACTGATTCCCACTCAAAGAAGGACCAAGTCTGTGCTGGGAGCTGCCCTGATGTCCCCGCAAACTGAGTTTGTGGCCCTTCAGGTCCCTGTCCAGCTCTGCCCCTCTGGGTCCCCCAGCTCATAACTGTTAATTTTCTGTATTTTCTTGGTTCTAAGTGCCTAAAATAACGAGGGCCATTCTGCAGCCCACAGGAGCAATGTTTTTATGGCAGTCCATAAAAGTCTGTGTCGCATGTCCTGCTTGCTGATGTTAGAGGGTAGGAAGACGTGAGCACAAGGCAGTGATTTTGGCAGACAGCCCCAGTGGCAGCTAGAGCTCACATTCTCAGATGGCTCTAAGAAGGAGGGCTTCATGCTGGCAAGCAGCTACCCATGAGCAGATCGTGTGTACTGATTAGAAGCCGTGTTTCTGTAGTTTCCAGGCACTCTGTGTGTGTAATGTGTGCAAGGCCTTAAGAAAGATGGTGCTGGTACCCCGTGACACAGTAGTATGGTGCTCCAGCAGTGAGATCCGCAGAACAAACTAAATCAGACCTGCCAGGTGAGTCCTTACACAGGGAGAGCGATGGCCAAGAGACAACATTAACTGCTCCCAGAGCTTGTAAATGGCTTGAGAACACCATGGGGTGTGATGTACTGAGATCTCAGGATTGCATTTTAGGATTTAGCTGGGAGCAGATAGGGAACGTGTGCAGAACTGGATTGCTGGTGCTGCAGTGTTTCCCCACGGGCAGACAGCAGGACAGGAGATGCACGTGTTGCCCTTCCTAACCCGTGGAGCTTGCAAATAGAAATGGCATAAATTGAGTTTCCACATAATCAGCCCAAGGATGAAGTGTGGGTGACAGCTGGGGGCAGCAGGCGTTGCCTTGGGGACAGGCAGCAGCCACACCGGTGTCTGCCTGCCTGGTGGTGACATCGCGTCTGCTGGCCTTCTCCTCCTGCAAACCAAAGGCAAGGTTTGGGCTCCCTGAACCCTTATTTGTTTCTTAAAGCCTCATCCCAGGGAAATTAGTTATGCTACTTACACTGGTTATTGGATCAGTGGTATTACTGCTGCTTGCACTGCAGGAGTACGTTTCACAGCCTTGCACGCGTATTTCTTTATCCTTTATATGCAATCTATCATATCTCCAGTGGTAGTTTTGTGTTTTGTGAGATTGAAAGGCCTAAAAACGGATAGATCACAAAGCTGTCAGGGCACAATTGTTAAAATCAGGTCCGAGACACAAATTTGCTGAAATAATTCTGAAAGCTTGCCTGACTATACAGGAAACTTTCCCCAGTGCAGTCCAAAAACGTGGACAGAATCCTTGGCAAGGTGCATGGTGTAAAGGCTCACCCCACTAAGCCTCCTGGGAGCGAGGCTGCATCGTGTCTGTGTGCTGCAGCCTCATACCCACTTGGGAAATGTTTCCCTGCAGAAGGAAGGGCGCCTTTCTGATTTGGATGATTACTTTAATCATCTCCAGCATTTGCATACGGACGGCTTTCCGGAGAAAGCAGCAAGTTCCAAAAATAGGCGGTTGGGATGGAGTCAAGTGAAGGTTATCTTCTCACTGCTGTGTATGCTGAGATGTCAAAAAGCTTTTGAGGGGAAAAGCTATGCACGACGTCAGCACTCGGAGTAAAATGACGTGAATGTTCCTTCTCATCTTTTCCAAACATAAATGACCACAGGTGGTGGTTCTTTGCCATTATTTTTGGTGCTGTTTCATCTTCTTTTCAGGGGGGGGGAAACGGACAACAGCTGTTTAAATACTGCAGCTGTAGCATTACATTTAAGGCCTCACTGGCATAAATATCAACCTTTCCTAGCTAATTAGTGAAGCAGTGAGGTGTTCCTGCCCAGGGCGTGAAAAATGCAGAGTTTTTCTCTTCCAGCCGCTGGGATTTAAGTGGTGCTGTGGGTGATGGAAGGTGGCATTTCCAAACTGGTGGGAGGTCATAAAGGAAATCAGGAGGTAGAGGAGGTGCTGGCACTGAGCTGTGCTTTAACAGCTCCGGAGCAGCAGCGCTGAGGAAGCTGAACATGGAGCAGGAGCAGAGTGCTGCCCTGCCTTTGTGCAGGGCTGGGATTCTTCTTCTTCTGCGATTGGATCCAGAAGTCAGACTGCTTAATTAAACTTCTGTGCTGTACAGTCACTTACCTTGCAACATACGATCTAATTAAATAAGCAAATTTTCATTTCTCATACCAGGAAAGATTTTTATTTTATTTTCCAGAGTTTTGTTTTGCTGTTGTGTCATTGGGGCCACCCTGAGGGCTGCGACTTCTAATTACTGACAGCTTTTATTTAACAGTCTTGAAATACATGTGTCACTGAGAAATTAAATCTGATTCTAGCTAATGAAAAGGTCAGTAGTATTAAGCTGGGGGAATTTAGTACTTTCATTAATATTTGTGCCATACAGAATTCATACAGGAGCCAAATCTTGCGTAGTTTGAGAGAACCACATAGCTGAGATTGATTCCATATTTAATAGTACAATGTAATTTCTCTTGGAAGCAGTAGGTCTCTAATCTGGGATTTTTGGCTGTCATTCTACTCCTGTTGATGAGCAATTTTAATGCAGTAATTACACATAAGGAAAACTGTTTGCAGGGTTTATGAGAAAAAATGACAGTTTAATTTTTTTCCCTGTTTAGCCGTCCAATGTTTGCATAGCATGTTTTGGAAGTGGTGGTGTACAAAGAAATAATCTGGAACTGCATCTCTCCTTGGAAATGCTGATATTTTGAAAGATTTGCTCACTGTAAGTAATAGGCAGCTCATTAAACAAACAAATGGTCTGTCCTTAGAGCAATCAGTATTTACTATTAACCAAACAGCACAGTAAATAATGAGTTGCAGGTAGGGAGCTGCAGATAAGTATTTGTGGTGAATTCAAATTAGTCGGCTTAAGCCTGAGGCTGAAAGAAGAGAGGAACGGGGGTGGAGGGGGAAAAGGAAAAAGGAGGTGAAGGGATCCTAAGCGTACCATTCATTGTGGCATTGCTGGTCACTGTGCCAAGGAGAGGTTTTCTGCTGTTGACTTGGCCACCCGGGTGCAAGGGATGCTTTGGATGAGTCCTAAGGAGAAGAGAGAAGAATTTGGGATTCCTGGGGGAAAAAAAACAGGTATCCAAAGCAAGCTGTGGGGCTTCTTCAGCTCCCTGCTGAGCTGTTGTTTTTACCAGGGTCAAGATTCTGCAGGTTTTTATCTGGCACGCACTGGGCCCCCAGGAGATTGCTGTGCTTTGGCACTGCTGAGACCGAAACCTGCCTTTTGCTGCCAAGTTCTTGTGCAGCCACCTCAATTATTGCTCCAAATTACTTCAGCAGCTAAATTGTTCATTTGCTGGGATCTGGCATGAGATGAGAAATTTTGGTTTGGAGTTGAATGGTTGTAGAAGTGAAGCATTGCACTGCCTCACGTTTGGGTACACGGCAGCGCTGGAGGCTGGGATGGACGGGAGAGCTTGAGGGATGTTTGAACCTGGAGTGCAGCTGTGTGGCTGGGGAGCGTGCTGCCAGAGCATCTGTGTGGCTGTGGATCCATGGGTAGGTGTGGGCAGAGGCTGTGCAGCCACCATGTATTGGCACTTGGGACATGGAATAAGGATTTTAGTAGCCTGAGCTGTGGAAAGGCCTGTTGCTTGCAGCTTGGGGCCAGAAGGAATCCAGCTGAGCTGATTATCTCCTGCCTCAAACCAGTGTGCTGCTGCTGGTTGCTGATCTGCAGTCAGAGTGTCCCCATCCCCATGTCCCTTTGTGCTGTCCCTCTCTGCTGAGCGTGGCACTGAACAGGTCAGCCAGCGTCTTCTACCAGGGAGAGTTCAGTGCCTAAGATATCTGTATAACATCTGGTTTTTAGCCTCATTTCTACACAAATGAGGCTTATGGGATTATCGTGTCTGTCTCTCGTCTCCTCACTGGCCAATTTCAATCTTAAATCAGGGATTTTGGTCTCGAGGACGTTGATTTCCAGGAAGGTTTCATGAGTTGAGTGAGTAAAGGCTCCTGGTAGCGGACGCTGCTCCTGCAAAACAATCCTGACAGCTGAAGTCTAAATTTCTCGAGGTGGATGTGCTGTAAGTGCTGTGTTAGCAGAAAAGCAGTACGAAACATACCTTACACTTTGTTAATGTTTCGCTGGTATTTGCAAGTGGTGCCAATGACTGAAATCCTTCATCCACCCACACTTGTAGAGTCCTCTCCTTTACTCCCCTGTGAGTGGCACTTAAGCTCTCATTAGCACAGATTTTTCCTCCTTTTGGCTGGTGCCTGACGTTTTTACCTTGTAATGCAGAGCTGAGGATGTGTAATGGAATGTGTAAAACCTACGTGCAGCAGTTCTGGGATAATGGAGTAAAAGGCAATGTTTCGTGCTCTGCTCCTTATTAATGAACTAAATTGGGCTAAATGTCCTTTTTATGTTTTTTTAAGACATAAATAAAAGATAAAAAGATGTATGAGATTTTTGAGTAAGGTCATTAATGTACTAAATTACTAAATTTCTCTCATTAGCTCTGTTACATTACTTTCCAACTTACACAGTTCTCATTAGAAAAACTTATGAACTGGAATAATTACAAAAATACCATATTTTAAGCTATTTCTGCTTTAATTGCAAAGCAAAAAATAATTATGCTTTTGTGCTGTAATTGATTTTTACTTTTTGCATATATTTTTCTTTAGAGGTTTAACATAGGACCTTCCTCAAGCCAGGAGATGGAGAGAGGAGAGGAAACAGTACCTTTGTGCAATTTAGCTGCAAATCCTGAAGCACTGCTTTAATTTAGTAACCTCATTAGAGCCAAGTTAATACTACACGCTAATATGGCTGTTTCTTCTCCTTGCTAGACTCCCACTTTGCCATCTTACATCTGATTTGAATTGATGGTGAGAGGAAGCATAAGCTATATCTCATTCTGTTTGGACTCCTTGTTTACAGAAGAGTGATGGCGATGCTATTAAGCACAAAGAGGATCACCATATGCCTGTTTTTCTTTGTACGGAGTTTGGCAGCAGCTATTGAAATACCGTTATCAGGTGAGTTGTAGCTATTTACTGAACACTTTGCTGTTTTGTTTTGGCATGCTTGCTTTTATTTTTTCTTCCCTTTTTACCTTTCCCTGAAGAAAAAAAGTATTAAATCCTACTTTCAGTTGTTCCATTTTGAATTTAATCCTGCCAGAACATGGCCTTTGGGAGATTTAGAAGTGATAAAAACACGAGGCACTTTGTTTAGACTTGTTTGGATGCAGCAGTAAACTTGTCTAATAACATCTACCTGATGTTCAAGATCCAAAACACTGCTTAGCTCTGAGGGGTCAGATCTGTCCTTCATATAAATCCCTTATTTTGGCTCTGAGTCTCCCTGAAGCTTCTTTGGTGTACGTGAAACTATATTTACTTGTCTCCAACCTGCTGTGTCTCGCCTGGAGAAGGAGCAGGTGTATGTCTCGGGATGCACATTAATAGTCAGAGAAGAATTTCCTATGTCTTGCACCCCACCCTAGGGAGCACAAGCTCTGGCTGGCTGGCTGGGATATTCAGATTGCCTGTTCTACATGGTTGGTGTGCATTTAATATGTGTGAAATATGAGATGTGGCCCAGGTGGGACAACCCAGTGGTGGCCAGTGAACTCCACTGCCTGGGTGGCCAGGAGGATTACACGCTACAGTTTGCTTTCTGGGGATGAAACAAAACAAAATTCAACCATATTGGGTTTTGGATGAATTATACACCGATGGAAAAAAGAACTGTAGGGTCTCAGCAGGCTTTTGAGTGCAGCAGTTTCAGAGCAGGACATTGGTATTGCGGGTACCTGCTGTGAACAGCCCTGATTGTAGAGGAGAAGGCGATTAAGCAGGGTTATAGCATGTTGAGCTACAGCTACCTGAACTTGTTTATCAGTGAAGGAGATGGAAGTGACTCCCTGTGCTTAAGTAAAGCAGAAGCGGAGTGGGGACTGCGAAGTGCAGGCCAAACTGCCTGGGCAACCACTGGCTTTAAGTACCTACACAGGGGAGTCATCCAACCCTTAATGTGCTTTAATGAAGGTCTTTATGTTTTAATAAAAGAGAATTATGTCTGATCAGTGAAGCTGGTGGGCCTGGAATTGCTCAGCTTTGAGACCGTATGGTATGGTATCATACCACGGTTTGCTTCAGCTTTGAGCTTCCTGGACTTGGAAGAGAAACCAAAGAAGATGTTAATTTTCTTTCAGGCTGTCTATAAGGATGTGATGATCCCATTGAACCCAGCTACACGGCAGGGCACATCTTTCCTATTGAGGCTTTGTTACACTGATATTTGCAACGCTTCTAATTCCCTTAGGAAAGAAAAGTAGTGAAAAAATGCTGTGTAACTGTGTGACTGCTCACGGCATTTCTGTCCTGGAGGGTGCATTTTCATCTTTGCAGTCAATGGTTTTCCTCGTAATTTTATCCAGAATGAAGACAAAAGTTTGTGACTTTGTGTATATCTCTGTCTGTGAGTCTACAGACGCATATTTGGGGAGCAAAGTGTTGTCGATGTCAGGAGAGTGGTGATAATCATCCCTTATTTAAGGCAAGCCTCACAGTTTGCAGCAGTGAGGTAATTCTGACATTGTCTTGTTGAAAGAAGGGCCCTGAGCTGAGCACAGCTATGCTTGAAAGAGGATTTAATCTGCTGTCTCTTTGTGTTCAGTTGCACAGCTTCCAACAATCACGGAGCAATCTGAAACCCAGGTTGCCTACCCTTTTGACGAGAACTTTACAATTAAATGTGAAGCCAGTGGAAACCCGCAGCCCACGTAAGTACTGCTTTCACCTGGAGAAGCAAGCAGAAATTGAGTTTGCTTTTAGCCTTTGCTAAACATTATTCCTTTTTTGAGGAGGAAAGGAATAGCTGGAGTCTGGGAACCTGCTCAGAATCGCGAGGCGAGGTTACGCTTTGTGTTTCCATTTAAACCATTCAGCTTCTGCTGTTTGAAATCCTTCACCCTCTCTGTGAATAGATAGCAACGTGCCTTTTTCTCAGTGGGAGAGGTTTCTTTTCTTAGTAGAGTCTGCTTGTATTCTTCTGGGTTCTGTGATGGCACCTCTTGTAGAGCTCATACAGATCCCTGCCAAAAGTCCCAGCTGTCCTGCAAACACAGCTTTTTTTTTTTTTTTTGGAGACCTGTAATTCCTTCCAGTGTGTGGCTCTTGCTTTCACAGGTGGCATCACTCATTTATTGCCCTTTTGTTAAGCTCTCTGCTCTTATTCCATGTCACAGTCAGTTGTCCAAAAGTGAATTGTGCAATAGCACACACACCCAATAGCTAGCACAAATTATAGCAGCACAGTGTTCATTTTACCATCCACCTCCTTTTATATCATTTTGTTTTTCTTCTGTTTTGATACTGCAGTGTTGGAACCATAATTTCCACCATCTTTCTACTCTCTATACTGTGGCCATTCCTTTGTAACTGTTGTTTTATTTTTCAGTTTCAACTGGACAAAGGATGGAAAACCATTTGATCTGTTATCTGATCCCAGGATAATCACACGTAATAACTCTGGGACATTTGTGATTCAGAACCATGGAATCATCACCAATTTCCAAGGGAAATATCGTTGCTATGCATCCAATGTGCTGGGAACTGCCATGTCAAAAGAAATTGAACTCATTGTTCCAAGTAAGGGCTTCTGCTTCACTTTCATTATACTTCATGTAAAAAAAAAAAACCTTTGGAAATAGGGAGGGGCTGGTTAGAAATATCGTCTGTTGTGGACGGTGTGTTGTTTGTAAATCAGCGGATACCTGAAGGAAAACTTTGTGCCCTCTGAACTGATTTTATTTCATTCCAATTTTTGAGACCAGAAATCTGAACAAAAATCTGAATGTGGGGATTCAGGCCACACCATTCATCTTACGTGCTTCCAAGTGATGCTTCTCACTGTCTTTACTTAATACAAAAACAGTGGGGTAAATTGCACATCTGTTTTTCCAGATAAAGTAGTTTGGAAAATGTTTATTGTTTACTTCTGCTTTCTGAGCTACGGTTTGCCTCAAGAGGTTGGGTTAGTGGATAAATTAATATAAACTTTCTAATAACCATCCCAGGAGAACTGAATGTTCAGTGACAGAAAACGATTATTTGTTTCGACTTTGACTATTTAAATGCCTTTATATTGCACTTTATTTGCCTGTTTCATAAAACCCATCAGGGTTCTTTTCTGATTTGTATTTGATTAAAGCCTCTGCTTTCTCTTGTGATGCTTCCACTTCTAATACTTTGCTCTTTCTGTGAAGAAGAAAGCAGAGGTATTGATGATAATTGCCGCATGATAAAATTTTCTGCCTAATCTGGTCAGAAATAATTGGTTTGAGAGAGGATACCAGCAAATCATTAACATATTGAAGTGTTTGGAGAGGGAAAACAAATGGCAGAAATGAGAAGAAAAAGAAAATAGTTGATATAAGTAGTAGTGCAAGAAATATTTGAAAAAATAAAAATGTAGTGGGCAATGACTAGAAAGGCATTGTCAGTGAAAACAAAGCTGGTTTGAATCTAATCAGGCTGGGAAAATGTTTTAAAAAAACAAAGGGGGGAACTTTTGAATTAAAATGTTATTTCTAATACAAGAGAAATGTATATGATAAAGAATTAAGAATCATCACTTTCCAAATATTTATTGGAAGGTAAACGCTGCTTAGAGTCATCAGCCTATAATATGCCAGCCCGGTTACCATGGGACTGAGTGCCCAGAAATTGGGAAGACAGTGTGGTCTCCATCTCAGAGCATGGAATGTGAAGTCGGGGAGGATGGGAGAAATAGCAGCTTATTGTTGTGAAACAGCAAGCAATGCAAGGGTTTGAAACTCAAGGGGGGGGGAGTGGTGATCCAATCAACCATAAGTTTATTAGTCTGGTGTCGGTAGCATTCAGGATTTGGTATAAATACTTAAGGGAAGAATTTTAAAGTTCTGGAGTTGAATGGAAAATGAGCTCAAAACTGTAGTTATGAAAATTACTGACCATAGAAATGAGTACTTTCATCATGAGTACAGCAATGAGTACAGCACAGAGAAAGGCAGAGGGAAAATTAGGTGGCTTTCAGGACTGGGGTTGTGGAGATGGATGAAATTTACTGGTAAAAGCTGGAGATCATCTAGCTGGGCATTGGCCAGGGCAGTGTTCCTACGATGGCTTCATATCAAGCAATTTGGGAACTTGTTGTTTGAGAGTAACTGAGGAAGAGAAAGGCAATATTGGTCGTAAATTCTGTATAGGAAAACATGAAATTAGGAGAGGAAAATTTGAGAACCCTCTAAATGAGAGTAGGGCATTTACTTTAATTCATACACTTCTGCCTCTGTTTCTTTAGTTTAACTGTATAACGTAGATGCTGCACATTAAATCAGGATTCAGGGAGCACAGAAGACACCTTTCATTTTCTGAAGCGCTGGATAGTCTTCAGCTCTGCTCAAATGAAAGAGATCTGCTGGTGCACAGAACTGCTGTAAATTAGGCAATCAGACACAGAAGAGTTTGGGATAAATTACCTCTATTCACCCACAAGTTTTGAAGCGGTGACTGGTACATATGAGATCACTACACGTATTCATGGTAATGATGCAGAGGTGGCAGTGCTTTGCCAGCTGTATTCAAGCAAGATGTAAGCTGCTTGGCAAGTTGCTGTGCCAATGAAGTAAAGAAGAAAACAGCAAGACAGACTAGGGTAGGTTTTTTTCATAAATTAAATTTCCATTGTACAGAAGTATAATGCCAGGTTTGTAAGGAAAGTGAGGTTGCTGTTGAAAAGGAGAACAAAAGAGTGTTTACTCAGAGTAGTCATTCCAGGAAAGCATTAGCAACGTCAGGAGGAATGATCGTTAAATGTCACCTACATAATGAAGATGCCCCACCTCCTCTATATATGATGACATTAAGGAGAGAGAGGAAGAATTGGCTCTCAGAATAATCTGCATTTTTGTATCATTTGCAATGTCCAGATTGTTACAACATACATGCAAAATGAAGATGGATGTAGTGGTGAGAACACAGACCTCGGTTCCTTTCCCCCTGTATTCAGGGAATCTATTGCTCGAAATACTGAGTAGGCCCAATGCCAGAAGAAGGAGAAGAAGTAGGATTTAAACTTCTTTAATTAACTGTAGTGTAAAAGACGCTTCATGGCAAACAGTTAAAATTTATGTTCAGTATTTCTAAAGCCTTTGCTCTAAAAAGACCAAAGATCTGAGGATGGAAACACAGCCTAGACATAAAATTGTCTCCTTGAGAGACAATTGTTTCTTTGAGAGTGAGGGGCCTGACATCCCTGGACTTCCTGACAGTCAGGCTTCCCAACTTTTTCAATGTAATTAAAAAAATCCATTACAAAAGCAGATAACATCTCGTAAACAGTTCAAAGGTTGCAATGGAAATTACAGATTTAACTACTGCATTTACAGCATGGACCAGAATAGCAGTTGATGCACCGAGCTGAGTACAGGAGGCTGCTCTAGCTGTACTCATGTGGTTGGTGATTTTAAGTTATGTTTAAGACCCTTGCTGTGTTGTGCCATACACGTGTATAACAAATTGTTTAGTTGCTAATCAAAGCAATTTCCAGGGTATAGAATTTGATTGATTGTTTCTGTTTTTCATTATCCTTACATCTTTAGGGATTTTGTTGTATCCATGATACAACTGTACATCCAGGTGACATCTCCAACAGTGACTACAGAGAAAGTTACAGAAGCAGACCTAGTGCATAGAGATGTTCTCCTACAGTAGTTTCTCAAAATATATATTAATTGCTGGCTTAAAATGATGAATCAGCTCCCATTTTAAACCAGTTACTGATAGGAACCAGGCACAGTGGTACCAAGGACTTCTGCAGCTCTTACAGAAACCTTTTGACTTCAGTTTGACTTCAGTGCTTTTCCCAGGAACATGTAAAACACCAGGCTAAATGCACTCCGTTCTCTATCTGGTATAAATTCACATCCTCAGTACAGTTCTAATTGTACAAAGTCATTTTACAGCCGTAAAGTTAGCAGTAGGACAGAAACTAAGCCATAGGACAAAGCGTGCTAATAGATGCCCGAGTAAACCTGCAGCAGTCCTGCTTGCATCAGAGTGCTGAGAGTCAGGTTGCTAAACTTCTGTCTACAGCTTAACTCAAATTCAGATTTTATATTTGCTTTTCATGTCTCTACTGCATTTCCTGAACAGATAAGTAGGAGGGACTGACCCAGTCTCTTCTGAAATTTCTCTCAGCCAGCCTAATTTGTCACTGGTATTTCAGCCTAATCTCAAGTACAGTTAGGTCATTAAACTTTGAGTCACCCCAGGGATTAAAGAGAGGCTGGTTCCTTATACAGATGACTCTGGAAACTGATAATCTTTCGTTTCCATGGTTTACACACTGCCACAGCACTGTGATTGTGGTTTTTGCGTGCTGTACATCATTCAAAATACAGCCTTGGCAGGAAATAATACTTCAGCAATGAAGTCTTTCCCAGTACTGTTTTGAGAGCTTTATATATCAGTGTGGGCTTTTAAAAGATGTTTCCATAAGTGAAGTCGGGTTTAGTAGTTTGTCATCTTCCCTGTGGCTATTTCACACCTTGATTGCCTGTGCTGTGAGCGTCCGCCCGTTGGTACTTCAGCAAGCCTTTCTCACAGCCATTAAATAACATTCTCCCCTGTGTTTATGGATATGTGAGATGTAGCACCCGGAGCTATGCTGGATTCTTTGGCCTCTCTCATTATGTCTGCGTGTGGGGAATTGCATGTAGGGCTGACACGACAGTTTTAGTGGTATCGCTGCAAGGAGATCAATTGGTTGTGAATTTTACAGTGTCCATGTGCTGCATTGATAACTCCATCCTGTGTCACTTTTGCAACACAATTAATCTTCTGTGGCACTTTCAAGCTTAATTTGGTTGTGATAGTTTCTGAGATCAGCCACAAATCAGTTGTGATTGATTCTGGAATATTCAATAATTAAAACAGAGCAGCACCGCAGAAACAAAACCCAGGCATTTCCTCCATGTATGTACTGAAATCTTGTGTGCAAGAGCCAAAGCCTAACATGATATTAGCTTCTGAGCCTTAATAAATCTCTTTTCAGAAGCAATCATTTTTATAGCCTTTGAGAATGATGGGGCACCAGCAAGTAAATATATTTGTCAGGAGATTTGACTCAGGAATTTGTTATGAAAATTGAATTTTCCTCTCTTGCAAAACTTGAAGGGTTCAAAGCACTCCCAGTTATGCATTGAGGGGACATCAAAGTTTTGAATGAAGTGAAATGGAACAGTGTAGAAAACCCCAGGGGCCTCAAACGCCTCATTGTTCAAATACGTTTTAAAGTTATACAAGACATTGAGGTTCACAGTGCTGCTTCCCCCAGTAGGGACCAAAGTGGGCATCTGGGCCTGTGCTGAAAGGAATGCCTGCACTGCCAGCTATTGACTCCAAGATGGTGATTTTTCACCGTCTCATGGTGGGAATTGATATCCTTTTGTATAATTAGGTAATTATTGGCTACAGAAGCTGACTGAAAAGGCCAGTGATTATGGCACCCAACTGGGGTATTGGAGACCCAGATTTTAGTGCTGTGCCAAATGAGGCAGAAAATGGGTTTGAACAAAAGTTTCCCATGCCTTAGATGAGCAGTCTCACTATTGGTCTATTTGCTGACCTCCTGATTTTGTTGACTTAGTCAGAAATCCCTTATCCTTCACCTGATCCAGCACTCTTAGCTATATTGAGTGATGTGCTTTTGGGAAAAGCAAGCAAGCTGTAGGTCAACAAATTGGCTTTCTCCCACTGGAAAACGCTTTCAATCTCTAGCAGTCAACAGATGCACTTTCCAGGGTTTGAAGAGTATTGATTATTGAATGTATTGGATTTAACATAGAGTTCCGTCCCTTACTTGAAATGCCACCTATAGAGTGGGTGATGCTCATTAGATCCATGTTGTTTTCCCTAATATTTTCTGTTTGTATTAATAACAATTTTGGAGATTAAAAAAATTTTTTTTTTTTTGGAACTCAGGCATTCCACATTGTATTGATTGCTTTTTGTGTTCACAAATGCTACAATGAATAAAAGCTCCCCAGAGTCCTGGCCCTGCATTTCTCAACCTTCTTTTCAGTTTGACTTCTGCTATGTGACACTGCAGCTGTCTTGCAGCGCCCCTGGACTACTGACATATTAAACTGTTTATTTGCTCTCATACCTTGAACACCGTGATGGCAGTACTTGCTGTGCCAGTCTGGCCCTGCACAGCCAGGATGCTTTCGTTCTGTAACTGTTTAATTGCTGTTAATTTTAATGTTTAATGAAGTTGCCTGAACTGAAACTTTCATGAGTTTGAACTTGCCTGAAATCAGAAAAGTGTCCGCCCTGAAACTATCTTAGTTAAATTCGTTTAAGGAGTGGTTACATTTTGCAGACTAATTTCTTCACAGTAATCTCTGAGCTGCAGTCTTCCAGTGCTTGCTTTGGGGTGGGTTCCAGCCCAGCTCAACTTCCTCTCTACTTGGATGTGTTCCAGTTGCATTTTGGGCTGCTGATACCGTCCAGGTTCAGGCTTTAAACAGTCTGCCGACTGCTTTGGCGATTAATCCAAGTCCTTGATCCATTAATTATTTAACCTATATTTAAGCCCAAATAATGCTTTCCTTGTGCACCTCCGGTGTATTCCCTTGTGCCAAGCCTGTCTGCATCCTGAAGGACAAGCTTGCTGAGAAACCCTGCAGATCTGCACAGCAGAGGTTTTACACCTGAGGGCATGTGGAGGCAATATTGTCTTTACATAAGACTTCTGCTTCATCTCATTCTGGAGATGGATGAGAGTCGGAATGACTCCAAGCACAAGGCAGAATAGCTGTCTGATGTCTGTCCTCACCTGCACCGACTTGCAGTGGCTTCTTGGGAAATGCTGTTTAGCCAAAGACTTCCCAGAAGAGCCTGTACTCCCAGATTGATTTCTGATCTCCCAGAAGCTTGTCCTCTGTGCCCACTTTAGGCTCCGATTTCAGTCCCTGGCAGGGACTAGTCAAATAAATGACAGCATTGCTCAGGGACATGATTGAGCGGAGGGTTGTTAGAGTTAGGGTGGTATGGTTATGTCATGGTTGGACTCAGTGATCTTCAAGGTCTTTTTCAACCTGAGTAATTCTATGGTTTGAAAATAAGTATGCTAAAATACTTCTTCAGCAGAGCTCATGGGCAGCACAGACAAATCACTTAATGAAAAATCACTTAACAAATGAACAAAACTAGCAAAAATGTCTTGCCCTTAGTAGAATGCTTTGTTATTCTGTATCACTTGGTAAACAATAGGAATACCTAAAGGCGGGGAATGCAAATGGTGATGTTAAGGTAAATATTTTATCGGGAACTAAGGGGGAAATTTCCAAGGGTAACAGTAAAACAGGAGCTTCTTTGCTTTTGCACAGGTGTACCAAAATTCCCTAAAGAAAAGATAGAGCCCCTTGACGTGGAGCATGGTGATTCTGTGATCTTGCACTGTAACCCCCCTAAAGGGATCCCACCTTTGCATATCTATTGGATGAATATTGGTGAGTAAACAACTTGCACACACTTCAAGTGAGGAGACTCAAAACATTTGTCTTCCAAAGCTGTTTTATAACTGATGGGAGTGGTAATTCTGCAGGTGTCTGGGGAAAAGACCTGGATATTGATAAATAAATTAAAGAAATTGAAAAATGGGAAATAGAGATGTCTGTACATAGAACGAGCAAATTGTAGAGTGCATTGACAGAACATATTATTAACTGTTACATAGCAGAGCTTAAATATCAGTAAGTACATCTACCAGTAAGGAAGACTGCTGCGTTTACAGTAGAGAAAATAAAATGTACCAATATATTATGTCTATTATTACTGTTTTCCTCTCATGAATCAACCATCGGTTTATGCTGATATTAAGAAAAACAACTCCAGTGTCAGGTATGCATAATTATTTCTTAGTTTCAACGTGATTTTTGTTGTCACGTTCTTCAACGTTTCTTCAGCATTTGTATTCTGTAGGGTTTTCTGGCTATTGAGAAGCAAAATACCTCTGTGACACGAAGGGTTTGTTTCTGCTGTTGACCACGTTCTTGCAGAGACAGGGTGCCAGATTAAACCTCTGATCTTATGAGGCAGCCTCTCTACTCCTGACACACATACTTAGCACAGGTCTGCATTTGGCTGGATCAAGAATGAGACAGTACAGCCTCACCAGTCCATACTAACGCTGCCCTGCTCTAATCTGTAATTACAGAAGAGCAAAGTGGTCAGGAGATTGGCACATTTGCAAATAGTGACCTCCATATCAGCATTGCAGGCCTTTGTATTGGGGAGAGGTGTTGGACATTTCCTCTAGCTGAGAAGGAACTGTGTATGCAGTTCTGTATGCTGAGTATTGGTGAATAACCCACGGGTTGTGCTGGGCCTTCTGCCTCTTTCACATCAAAGTTATGTTCTGTATCTGGAAGCAAACATGTGACAGCAGAGCATTGGTAGTCATATTGGTGAAGCAGCTCAGTATCATTACCATATCATAATTATTTTTTCTTACTAGATTTGCAGCACATTCCTCAAGATGAAAGGGTCTCCATGAGCCTTAAGGGAGATCTCTACTTTGCAAATGTGGAAGAAAATGACAGCCGAAGTGATTATTGTTGCTTCGCAGCGTTTCCAAAACTGAGGACAATTGTACAGAAAATGCCAATGACACTGAAGGTCTCCCGTTGTAAGTCTGTGGATGTGTTATTTCTTGCTTACTGTTGTTTTTCTTCTTTGACTCCCTAGACATCAGTGAATGCAGCTGTGAGCCCCAAAGCTCCGAAATGCAGCTGTTGAGCCTCCAAATGCAGCTGTTGGGTCCCTAAAGTACCCAAAAGCTGCTCTTCCTCCTGCTCTCCCGTCAGTGAAAGGTGGTGAAGCAGCAGGGAAACCTGCTTCTCTGGTCATCCCTGGTGGGACCTGCCTGGGCCTCAAGGGCTTTGCAGCCTCCACGTCACTGTGCCTTGTTGGTTGGTCTGGGTGCAGCTGTGGGGCTGGGGAGGACAGCACTCAGGGACTGGGCTGCAGGCTCAGCCCTGCTGATGGCTTGGCCCTGGAGGCTTCTGTGCCATTGCTTTCATGAAAAAGGAGGCACAACTGTCCTTCCAATGTTCTCTAAGGAGAAATGGGCTGCTGCTCAGCAGCGAGAACTATAGGCCCCATTTTCAACCTCTGCAATAGTGACTGCTGTGATGGTCCAGAACAACAGCACACGCTGCCTGTGCATTGCAGGCTGGAAGCAAAATGGTCTCTTTCTAGGCTGCCACAGGGACACATGGGGCATTAACATTTTCCTTGTGAAATGTTGTGCAGGGAGCAGTGTCAAAGTGTTTTGCAAAACACTAGAAGCTTTTCAGGGTATGCTGTCAGCTCTGTTAAAAGAGTAAGGCCCTGCAGAAGCCGGTGGAGATGAGGCAGCTTACAGCAGCTGTGGAGCCATCCTGTTTTGCTTGAATCTCTTTTGGCTGTAATGAATTCAGTTAAGGTTTGCAGCAAGAGCTGAAGCTGTCCATGCCCTTAATATCAGTCTTCTGTTTCGTTAATGCTTCTGACCTTTCGGGTTTACGTAGCCCAGAAAGCCAAGGAGATTTTTCTTTGTGAGTGAAAGCCTAATGTTAAATATATGATTTTGAGAGTTTCTTGTTAGGATAAAAAAAAAAACAACAAAACAAAGACAAATGATTAATACTGGGCTTGTGTATCTTAATACTTGCTTAATCCGTATCTTGGGATAATAATTGTGAGATAAATAGCAAAATGCCACATTGCCCTCCATAGCATTTATAACGTGTCCAGGCCCACAGCCGTGTGCATGCAGATTAGAGGAAATGGGGCAGTGTTTGATTCTGGGTCTCTGAAAGAAAGGCTTTGGTGTGTGCATGCATGCTGTTGGAGACCTGAGACTGAGTGCAGGTGTAGATGTGAGGTGTGCATTTGCATGGTTTTGTACCCTCAGCTGGAGGCTGCCTGCTCTTTCCCTATGCCAAATTGGTTATATCACCGTGAAGTATTTTGCAGAATATTGCATATATGTAAAGGATTTTCTTTATTTTCAGAAATTCATTGTTCATCTGTTGATTTATGTCATCTTTTGTTTCTTTTTTTCTTCCATGGTAGAAATTTACTGGTGGGGGGGAGGGGGCATTGTTTCGTTTTGGTTGATTTGTTGTTTCTTTTCATTCTATATCAACTATGCACGTTTGTATTTGGTTGTCACTTTTATTTATTTCAGTTAAGCATGCTAATGACTCAGGCTCACCTAATGCTGCAGTTACTAAGGGTGAGTTGAATGCATCCGTTATTTAGCCTTTACGCTGAGAATCTACCAGCTGAGATGAAATGTAAGCTGCTGCTTGGGAGGAAAAGAAAAAAAATCACAAAAGGCTTTTTATTGCAATGGGATGGATTTAAGTGGTCCGTGGAGTACAATTTGCTCATCTTGTACTTTTTGACAGAAATCTGAAGGGTTTTTAACAAAGAGGTAGTTTTCTTATTCAAGAAAAATATTCACATCTCAGAACATAATGTAAGTAAGGAATCAGGCAGTGTTATCAGTTCAGAGCAGGAGTCGGAGCATGGCGCTCTGTGTCTTCCTCTGGTGGTGAAGGAGATGCTGGCATTAAGCTGCTGTGGTTTGGAACTATGAATCCATGTCTAACAGGTCACCTTGGGGCTGCATTACTCCAGGGTGAGCTTAAGGTGTGGATTTGCAGAGCTTTAGCTGCTCCGTGTTAATTGTGCACGTCTATAGCTATACACAGGGTGAATGTGAGATGGTTCACTTTGGCTGTGTGTTGTGCTGTTTGATATTCACCACAGGTAAGCACTCCAACAAAGCACTTCTCATCCTGAGGATTCACCTCTTCCCTTGTTTTGTGCTCACTTCTTTATGGAGTCATATCCCGAAGATGCTCTGAAATGTATGCAGGCAATGTGGATAGCTCAGAAGGCAGCTGGTGCCTATTCCCGCAGTTCTCCAACCTGCTAGTTTAAATAAATAAATAAATACCTAAAAATGAGTTTTCATGTTTTCATATTTTCATTTTCATATGTAGCTTTTGAAGCCTGTTTGTTTGGTTAAATTGCTTCCGAGAGCCTCTGTTTTTCAAGATGCCAAATCTGAAACTCCTGAAACACCTCATTCTGCTGAATGAGCACTGGGGCTTTAGAGAAGTGGATCCTCCTTGAGTGTTTCAAGGTGGAGTAGCTCAAAGCACTGATAAATCCTCAGGACTTGTCCCAAGGAGGCTGGCAATGCGGGGAGAACAGGCAAGGCTTAAGTGCAGTGCTCTGGTGGAGGAGTGCATGCCTGCCTATGGCAGCAGGAGGGCAGATGGAAAACATGTGAGCGTGTCCAGAGGTACCAAAGTGTTTTGCTGCAGCTCTGAACATTTGTGACATAGGTTTGAAAAGATAAATAGCAAGGGGATGAAAAAATAAAAAGATTTTTCAGAAAGATACATATGGTATTTCACCAAATCATCCATAACTGACTACTTTTGAAGAACTAGGACCGTTTGGGGACTTATTCATTACTGTACTAATTGTTATTATAGCAATAACTGGACAGCCATTTCATTCTATGCATGTTTCATCATGAAACCATTGCTTAGCGGGCTGGAACAAATGGTCTGTTGAAATCAAATGCAGGGCAATCTTGTTTTATTATTTAAACAAGTCTCCTTTACGAATTCTATCTCCATTACTGTAGATTTAATAATTATAGCAAGGGTGTTTCTGGGGGATATTCAAGTCAGAAAGATGAGTTGTCAGAAAGATGAGTTTCCATCTGAGTTTTAGAAAATGATGGAGAGTCAGTGCAGAAGAAGGGTGCTAAGAAAGATGCTGCACACCAGAAGATCAGTAATGGAAAGATCAAGTGTGTCAACAATTGGTCTACATATATGATGGAAAGGGGCCACTGCTGGGAAAGCAAGGCATGAAGCCATAGGAAATGGAGCTTCCCTAGCACAGCTGCCTCCTGTCACCACTGTCACCATTTTCTGACTGTAAGGAGAAGAACAGGATTCTTCCTGCATTGATCTTAAACCATATAAAGCAATAAGAAAACTTAGAATCTGATGTCAGAAGCCTTCAGACTAGAATAATGTTTGTAACGTTATTGGAAGGATAAGCAAAGATACTAAGACTTTGAATCTAACTTATATATGTTTTTTCTATTTTAGCAAATTTTATTAAAGAGAGAAAACCCAAACTGCTGATCCCTCCTGAATCTGCTGGCAGCAGCTCATCAGTCACTGTTATCAAGGGAGGTGTCCTGCAACTCGAGTGTATTGCTGAAGGGCTGTGAGTAATGCACAATAATACACAGATTTAATCGCCTTTCGAAGTAGAATTGAGGAGAGAAAACACTATATTAAATATCATTCTGCTACAAATGTATGTATATGCCTGTTTAATTTCGAATTGAGACTTATGCAGTGTTTTCCTAGAGCAAGTGTACTCCTTGTATAGCAGCACAGAGCTCTGGCAGCTCTAGTCATGGCTCTGGCTGTACAAAGTATGGCAGAATGTCTGAGTGAGGATGTGCTCACTGTAATAACACAGGGAGCGGTTCAAGCAGATGGTATGTGCTGGGAAATGAGGTGAGAGCAATTCTATTTCTTATTGTAATTAACAGGACAAAATAAGGTAAGCAAAGAAAGGCAACAATGCTCATTTAAGTGTGGTCCTCAAGATGAAGCTGTGAATATCTCTGGGCCTGGTTTCTGCAGCCGTAGCTCAGAGCAGAAATAAGCACCACTTTGCCCTCAGTCCAGCTTTCTGATTTTACTGCCTGCTTGCAGATGCAGTGGTCTGCCCCAAAAGAGTTTCCGCCAGAGAAAATCTAAACCACAGTGAAAGCACTGTTGCTTCTGGTTTATGTGTGATAGGGCTTTTTATTAAACGGAGACTTAAATCATTGTGTTCTCATGGTCTTTTGTGGGGCTGCAGGTGTGTGGATGCACACTATGGCTAGCAGGCTGATAACTCATATTAAAGGCTGTGCAATTAACCCCCCCTATAAAATTTCAAAATCAGGATATTTATCTGCCTGAACAAACGTGTTTGGGGCATTTTGTTTTTTCCATGTGGACTTGAAAGGGCATCGCTCGTTTGAGTTGGCAAGATTATGCCTCTGCAGTTGGTTGCCATCTTTTGAGAGGTGGTGAATTACTTGTCTCGGTTGGATTTGCTCCAGCTATCTGCAGTGAGTTTTAGTTCCCTCTTGCAGCACTTTCTTGTCTAATTCACTGCACATCAAGCTAATTCGTGGGCCACAAATCCATAGCTATGAGTTTATAATGTTGTCAAGGTACTGAACAGACAAATCACCTCAGAAATACACAAATATGAATTTTCACGTGCAGGAACTAATAATACCATGCACAAAAGGAGAAAGGAAAAAAAAACCCACACCATTTGGAAAAACGTGAGAAAAATAAATGTTTTTCATTCAATGATTTCTTGGAAAATTATTTTTGAAACGAAAAGCCATTTTTATTTTACTATTCAGTTTCAAAGGACGATGAAGTCTCTGCTCGAGAGGAGCTTTATTTCTCCTGTTGTCAGTCTTTTTTTTCATGACAACACTTCAAAAACACAGCACTTAAGCAAAAAATACAATATTTGTTGAATTCTCCACTTTCAGCAGAAAAATGAGTAGCTTTATCTATGTCTCTGCCAGACCATCCAACTTAGTGCCCACAAATCATGGAAATGGATAGGCTGAGCCAGATTTCAAGTAACTAAGATCAGGGGCAGCCAATTGCAAAATAAGGAAACAAGTACTTTTTCAGTCTGTCATTTCTGAGATCTTATAATCCGAATAACATCAATGTCGGGAGGGCATTCCCTCAGTACCACACTGAGGCAACGTGGTGCCAGACTTTGGTAGACAAGCAAGAAAAGAACCGTTGCAGGAAACAGAACATTTGTACTGTTGTGCTCTCTGCTCTTAGAAAGCCATAGTTTTTTTGGTACCTGGGCCTTTGAGTAGCTTGTGCCTGGGCATTTTGCCACCATGACAGATGGACACAAGTGTAAGCAGATATGACAGAGTGTATGGTGTCAGGGTCGTGAATCCCAGCTGGGACTGTGCATACGGCTGTCTGTCCTGAATTTCTGTGTCACTGCCACTTGCTTTCTGAAAGTGTAAGGAATGTTTTCAGCCATCTCCAATGTCTGGACATCTTCCTAACCCAGCAGGGCTGAGTGAAGTCACTCCAGTGAAGTCTTTATCTCCTTGTTTGTCCTAGAATGCCCTTTTGGAGTCAGGCAAGATGAGCTCCATTCCTTCTGACACAGTTCATGCCAATGTTTACAAGGAATGCAGCCTTGTGTCATGGGCTGGGCTTGGCTATGAAGGACTTATTCATAGGGGTACTTCAAATCAAGGGTCAGTGTTGACTAGGCGTAGTCTGTAGTACAGCCTGTACTATTGCCTGGTGTTTTGAAAGAGCTCGAACAACTGAAAACTTCTTGCAACTCATATGCATGAACTCCAGCAGCTATGCTAACATGAAGCATTACAGTGTCTTGGTATTCAACTCAAAATCTCTTTTTTCTTCTTTACTACTAGTCCAACTCCTCATCTAAGCTGGGTCAAAGTTACTGGAAGCTTGCCCAAGGACAAACCTGTAACAGATAAATTTGGGAAGGTACTGAAGATAGAAAACGTGTCTGCAGCTGATGAAGGAACCTACCAGTGCACAGCAAGCAACCCCGTGGGCAGAGCAAAACATGAATTCCATGTTCATGTGGAAGGTGTGGAGCACGTTTTACTGAGATTTTTATTTTGAACACTGAGAGGTGGTCAGTGGGAAGTAAATTTTGCTAATGTCACTTGATAACAAACCATAAACTCAACCGGTGATATCAACTTTTGCTAGCAGGACCTGCCCTCTAGTTCTGGGAGGCTTGCAGAAAGGAGAGTTTGTTTTTGAATACAATTAATGTGTGAATTTTTTCCTAAACCATGAAGTCTTTACAAAGGAATAAGCAGAAGCACAAATATATGCATAAATTATAGATCCAATACATTAAGATGCAAGTTAGTCAAGCAGAAGTATTGATAAAATGTCTTGTATTAATCTGAAGGTCAGACTAGAGAATTTAATTATTCTACTTGATCTTAAAAATGTGAAAATGTCTGTACTGGGCCAGATCATTTAGCTCAATTTTCTTCTTTTAGTTTACACCAAAGTTAAACGCATATGGTACCACTCCTCTCTTCGCTTGCAAAATTAAATTCTCCCCTTACATGATAAATTCTCCCCTTTCACTTGGCACAGCCTTGTGTGTCATAGTCTTCTCTCCCTTCCTGGAAGTGAGGCAGAGGAGGATACCAGAGCATGGCAAGTGTTCAGCTGCGATGGAGGGGAAGCGCTGACTCCTAGAAATCATTACAGATGGTTTGGAGCATCTCTGCTCTAGCTGAATATTTTAACAATCTGGCTATGATTTTCTTGCCTGTAAAAATTGAGTCCTTCAAAGAAATTGCAGGAGCTGCAAAAACTAAAGTACCGGGAAAATAACATTAATTAGGCAGTCTGGATTATTGACCTTCTTTCTCCCCATCTCTAGAGGAAGGAAATCTTCTAGGCAAATTGTTGTTCCCACTCATTAGCAAACAAGGATTTTAAGAAAGAAAGAAATACATTTTAACCATTGCAATGTAAAGAATGCTTTTGCAATTCCTGTTGAGTTCATTTTTCATTTGTACGTTGGCTGGTGTCACTAACAGGGATTCTACCTATTAGGACCTCACATGCAGAGTATCATGAGCACAAATAGCATTTTTTCCTGTGATTTCAAAACAGAAAATGTCATTAACATTCATCAGAGATGGGCATGCTCATCATTCTTGCTGCAACTCGCATGTGCACACTCAAGGGCAAATCTTGAGTTGGGGGAAGTGAGCATTATTAATTTCAGTTGGTTTCAGGGAGGTTTTGCTGACGTAGGGCATCCTCATGCCTGACAGGCAGCTCTCAAGGGATGTATGCGAGGAGAAGAAAATTAAATATGGAAGAAAAATTATCTCAGTTATTAACTGCCAACTATGCTCAATCTAATGCTGATGTATAAATCAAGACTTTGCTATCATTCCTGCACTGTGTCACTTCTTCTGCTCTTCTTTGTGGTATTTTAGGCTCTCAAACCAACGCATCAGACTTCTAAAAAACAGTTTGAAGTGATGATATTTTTGTGCAGCCCACTCACTAATCCTACAGTACTCCAAGGGCAAAGATTCAGGCAACTATTATCAAGCACATGAAAATATTCAGCCAGCAAATTGGTTGAATATTTGAATCTCTCTGCAAGGAGAGATGTAGCTTAGAACACTGGAAGAGGCACAAAAAGCCTGTTGTTGCTTGAGAGAGAGAACAACTATTAAAAAAAAAATAAAACAAGCTCTCAAATTGTCTTATCTGAGTTCATTCAGTTATTGCTTATAATCCCCTAAGTCTAAGATATATAATCTCAAAGTCTTGCCACTATCACAGTGCCTGATCTAATGGTGCCTTGATCTTGACTGAGGCTTTGAGGCTGTGTTTAATAGAAATAATCGTTACAATATAATGATTAATTATTGTAATGATAAAATAGCTAAAGGCCTTTGCAGCAATATCTTGTAAGACTTTCATTACTGAGCTAGAGAAAAAATACAATAGGTGAAACTAGTGTGAGGCAGATAGATGGCTGGTTGGTTTAATGAGACTCAAGCTGTAGTTCTCCCTTTTTCATGGGGAAGCTGTTTCAGCTGGGATGCAGACCCCAAGGTGATAACTGCATCAGAATCTGAAGATGATAACCCTAAAGTGGGATGGACTGCCAGACCTTGGGAAAGATGCAAGGAGAATTTGAAGTGATCTTGACAAATTGGGAAAATGGTCGGGAATAAAAAGGATGGGCTTCACTAAGCAGAAGTGCAAAGCAGTTCTCATCAGGCAGCACTAATTGGCCTCATAAACACAGGATGGAAGATGTCTGCTTAGACTGGTCTGGAAGATATACTGCATCACAGTCTGAACTCTGCTCAGAAATACTGCTCTTGCAGAAAAAAAGAGAAAAGATAACCCTATGTGTTGTAGATGCAGAGGATCTTATTTCATTGCACAAGAATGGGCTTGATTACCATTTTATATCCTTTCTGTTTTCAGACCTATCATTCTATGATTATATTCATATAAAAAGCATAAATCTATTGATTAGATGGACCACATTTATAAGTCTTACCTGTAAGGATATATAATGCAGTGAAACATACTGTGTTACTTGTGCAGATTAACGATTTGATTGCCCAACCACTGGTTATGGCAGTTGTTGAAGTGTAAGTGTATATTTTGTTATTATTGCCTTTTATGTACTTAAGTGGTATAGCACATCAGCCACAAAGAAGAGAAGTTCTTCAACCTCTCTGTGAAATTGTATTTCATACTTGACAAAATCTCATTGAGTGAAACTTCACAGTTGCATCACTTCCTTGGGGCAACCGCAGCGATTGCCATGCTGAGAAAGGAAAGCAGAAAGAAGAAATCTGTACTGTGAATGAAATGCAAAGATGTTATAGCTTTATATAAGCTTTGGTTCTTAAATTTTAACTTTGTTTTCTAGCTGTTGCAGAGCAGCACCTCTTCATGGGTGCTCGGCAGTGGAAATGGCAGAGTTTGTGTCCTGTTTATCACAGATGAGGAGTATTTTTTTAGTATCTCTGTGTGAATATGAGCAATGACACTGTTTTAGTATATCACGCTGATAGCATCTGGAAACGTATTACCAGACAACAGCACTGTTAATCTTCAAAGCATTTTATGAGCATTAACTAATGAATCCTCATGCTTCCCATACATTAGCTCATCTTTTTCGAACAGGGAAGGAGGGGTGGAAGAGTCCAGCAATAAGCTCAGGGCCAGCAGAAGAGAGGTAGCATCAGGTCTGGAATTAAAACTTGGAACTTTGCTGCTTCTCAGGCAGAGGTAATGACAAATGCGTTTTGTGTTTTGGATCAAGGCCATCCTCTGCAGTGGAGGCAGGCTCAACGCATTTGGTTTGTAGATACCAGAAAGCTTTCATCAGTTTAATGCGTTTATTTTCTCTTTTTTTCTCCCAGTTCCCTTCCCTCCCTTATGGTTGTCTCTTTTTCTAATGAGATCTGGATATCTGATGCTCAGAGGTTGTTCTGCAAAAGACAGAGCTGTCCTGGTTTAACTGGCAGCGCTGGGAAGAGAGGGTGTAGGGAATGCAGCAGCCAACTGCTGCTCCTCTACCTCCACCCTGTGGGCAACTGCTCCTCAGGATGGTGGTCCTCCATTCCATGCCTCAGCATGCTTTAACGTGCTACATATCAGTATCTGAGCTGAATACACGATGGAAAACTAGGATGTTGAACGAATGGCACAGTGTATCTCCCCAGCACACAGAAATGAGCAGATGGAGGTGATCAACGCTGTTCCTGCACCACCGTGCTCTGCCCTCCTGGGCAAGCTGATGCAAACCACTTGCTCATGTCTCGTGAGTCTCTCAGCTGAATGGCTGTTTGTGTTGTGTTATGACTTGCTGAAATAGTCTCACGTCATTTCAGAGGCAGCAATCTCCTGTCTGAGGGTCCTTGTGAAAATGCTGACACAATTAAGTTTACCTCCTTCCCAGCCTCTCACCTCCCGTCTCCTTTGCATTTGTTTTCCACTTGGGTCGATGCTGTCCATTTCTTTCACACTTTCCCCAACGTTTGTATTTTACAGAGCCCGAAGGACAGAACTTGATGTATGTTAATGCTAATTTTTACCTTTTCTAATGTCAATTTGCAAGAAATACACTGCAGCTGCACGGTAGGCTGCCAGGAGCTGTGGGAACTGCTGACAGCGTTTGCCATCTCCTGGAGAAACGTGGTAATAGCAGAGTTACACTGGTCTGGCTGTGACACCTGCTGCATGCAATGTCCCTCTTGCAGAGCCTCCTCGGTGGATTAAGGAGCCCAGAGGTGGTGTTTACAGCTTAGGAGAGAATCTTTTGCTGCTTTGTGAGGCCATCGGCAACCCAGAGCCAACCATTCAGTGGAAACTTAACGGGATGCCCGTTGATAGTAAGTAAAGGTCTGACGTAGTCCTGTTGGGAGTGGGTGAGATGCGCACGTATCATGCCCAGGGAATGCAGAAACTCCAGTGCACCAAATGACATCTTGTTTGATGTCTATTTAGATGCAACTTCAAATTTACTTGATATTAAATATTTAAATATGGTCTCAAATAGAGTAGGGGCGAAAGCTGTGCAAGCATGGAGTGGCAGTACCCATGAGTCCCTCACCCAGTGTTGCTCCCATCTGTTGGGAACGTGGGATAGCACTCGTGCTCATTGACTTCTGGTCTTTTTTCATGCTTCTGAATTTGCACCATTTCCTGATATGGTCTGGATCTTTGCAGGTAGGACCTTCAGAGGGAGAATCTCTGATGGGGAGCTCAGCCTTATCAACCTTCAGCTTCAGGACACTGCTGTGTACCATTGTGAGGCCAGTAACAAGCATGGCACCCTCCTTGCTAGCGCCAACGTGAATGTCCTCAGTGAGTAGTCTTCACTTCTTTTGTGTTTACTGGAAAGATGTAACTGAGGTGTCCCATTTTGATAACTCTTAGATCTTTGGAATAGCTTTGGGTTTGTAATCATGCCACTGTTCTGCTGCATTGACCCCAGATTTTAAGATGTATGTTGTCCAAACTCATGCAACAAGCCTTATGATGAGCAGTACTTAGATTAAGCATTGATATTTTTAACAGTGTGGTGGTTGTTTGGAGCTCAAAACCTTTGGAATTCAGATGTGTTAAGACCACAGGGGACTGGATTGTGGCCACAACTGTGTTTTTGAATTATTAAATGTATTATATATTGTTAATCTATGATTTCAGTTGTGATGCTGAGCCTGTTGTTTGAAGAAAGGTTGTGATGGGAATTTATTTAATAAGATAGGTCTCACAAGGAAACAGAACTGAGTGTGTTCTCTATCTTGAAGTTGAGATTTTGTGATCTGAAATGTCCAGCAGTCAACCACTGTTATCACTGAGGCTTATGAGAGCTCAGTTGACCTTTCTACGGTGGGAAAAGGGTACGATGCAGGGACCATATTTATAGCCCAGTTCTGAATTGTAGTGCTGCTTGTTTTGCATTCTGTTTTGCAGATATTGCTCCCTTAATCCTGACTTCAGATGGTGAAAACTATGCTGCAGTTGTTGGTTACAGTGCCTTCCTGCACTGCAAAATTTTTGCCTCGCCTGCAGCAGATGTTAGATGGTAAGCTATTGAGAGTGACCTTTTCACATGAAATAAGTTCATCTGTGCTTCCCAAACACTGAAAAAGTAGCTGGTTTTGAGGAGATAAGTTAGCAAGTTATAGCAAGACCGTGTTTTATATGAGTATCCTTTGTTTAAGTGCACTTTCTTTCAAGATCCCTGACGTATATGTATTTTTAATTAATTTTTAAGTAAATGAAAGGTTAATGAAACTCCTCAATACTTGTGTGAAGAGGTGCTGGGATATTTATTAATCAGGATCAAGCTGTATGTAGCCAAATCCTGCTACAACTTCATCAGCCTTAGTTTCATGTTGGCAACTTTTGAAGTTTGGACACATTGCTGAGCTGGAAAGGCAGTGATTTAAAGAGTACATCTACCTGCAAGTGGTTTCATATGGTTGGAAATCACTGGGTTGACATAGCAGTTGTTAGTTGCAATAAAATTACATATGACAGTTATGGATTGAAGACTCAGTTAGAGTAGTTTAAAGGTCTTGCCAGACACTGTCAGCGCGTTGTACATTTGCAAGAAGCTTATGTCCCTTTATGATTTACCTGTGTGGGTGTAGACTGACGTGCTGACTCTAAACTCATCTGTTCTCTAACCGTGAAACAATGGTTCCTGCAATCATTGAAATGAGCCATAACTATTATTATTCTTTTTAGGACTAAGGATGATAGCATAGAGCCACTCTCAGCATTACGCTATGAATTAAATAAAAATGGCACCCTAGAAATCAAAGAAACAAAGAAGGAAGATTCGGGATCATACGCTTGCTGGGCTGCAAATTCTGTTGGAAAAAGAGCAATCACAGCAAATCTGGATATAAGAGGTAATACCTCATTTATCTTCCTTACTTAATACATGTCTGCAGTGAACACCATGTGCGTTACAGCAGGATGAGTGAGGGGGCTTTGATTGTAAAGTTCAGATATTAGAGCAGCAGTATGTGCTGCTCCAGTTCTGTTTTGAAGTATTTCATTGTTTGGTTGGGCATGTTCCCTGAGGGTCGTGATGAGGGTGGATATTTTCTGTTGAGGACACAGATTCAGGATGGTGAGTTGTATACAAAGTTATTTAGGAATTGGGCCTTGCCAATAAAAAAAAACTTAAATGCTTGGTTAGCAAAGTCCTCAAATGCACTCTGGGATTCAGATTTGCTGTAACTAACTCAAGAAAAAAAAAAGTCTTTTTGTGTTCTACTTCAGGCCAGTCTCTTTGCTTTGTAAGTTTTACAGTTATAATAAACATGAAATTGTACAATGAAATTCTCACAAAGCAATATTTCACTGTAAAGAGAAGTGCTTTCTTCCTACTTACTCATCTGTTTCTGCATTCAGATTAGAGGCAATTAAAAGAACAAACTTGATTGCAGTATTTTTTCCTCACTTGACTTTAATAAGCTTGTAATTTTTCTTGGATCACTGCCAAAGCTATTGCTATTTCAAATGGCAATTGGACATAAAAATCATATTCCAGCTTTTTTTTTTTTTAATCATCCATTTCATGACAATCTTCTAAGTAGAATTTTCATCTGTGGTTTTCTGGTTTTTTCTTTCTTTGGAGTGTTTATGTTTTGGTTTTTTTTCTAGAACACTGTGGTTTGGACTGAGCTAAAAAAGAATTTTCCAAGATAGAAAATTATATCCTGTCATATCTCTGTTTCAAAACCAACCTCCTTTGCTTGAAGTGTTTGTATATAGATATATAAAGACATGATCATTGCTCCTGAGGTTGATTCCTATATATGAAGTGCTTGGTGAAAATTTGATGTAATAATCTCTCTCTCCTAATCGAAGTGTTTTCTCTGATCAACCAGATGCTACAAAAATTGTCATTACTCCGAAGAACCCCCAAGTGTTGAAATCACATTCAATTTTACTGAAATGTCAGTCTGAGTATGATTCACACTTGAAAAACAGCTTCAAATTATCCTGGAGGAAAGATGGATATGAGCTGTCAGTCAGCAGCATACAAGACAGCAGGTAAGCAGGGAAGAACAAGAGTTTTCTTGGGCTCAGCTGAAATAATGCTGTATGGTGCTGGAGCAGAAGTATTAATAAACATGAAACTTAATAGCTTGAAATGCAAATTTCTGTCTGCGAGAATTCTTCACTTGACAGATGAATAGATCTGCATTTTATATGTATGTAAATATACATGCATCTGTAGCCATGACTGGCAAATTATTTTATTTGCCTTGTTTCGCTATCATGGTGGAATGCCACGTAAATGTTGGTTTAACCCAAAAATAAAACTCTAACCCTTTTGGGGTCAACTGGAGTTCTGTCTTTTCACTGCAGTTGAACTAGTATTTTCCCATAGTATTTTATAGTTGGCCAAAGCAAGACTTTGTAATGTTAAAGTGAATAGAAAGCATGTTTCTGGGATCGTATACAGTCAAAACAACGAGTTTTTCCTACATGAGTAGGGAAGTGCAAGTGCAGGCTGAATTTCTGTCCACTCTTGTACTTCCATTGACTGTAATAGGATGGAGCTCAGTGTTTATTCTGTATGCAGGGTCCCACGGTAGGCTCTCAGATGTCTTTATTAATTACCCATAGCAGAGGGATGATTTCCTAAACACTGCAGTACGGGAGAGGTGGAGGAGGGTCCTGCTGAGGCCTGGCAGGGTGGGGTGGTAGAGCCAGGGAAGTGCCCAATCAGTTTTCAACCCAACAGAACCCAGGAGGGGCCTGGGTCAATACCAAAATCTACATCACATTAGATAATACAACTACAATTGCATTAAAATAAACAGATGTAATGTGCAATTGTTATTCAAAATGTTCCTTTACTGAGCTTTCCCTGAACAGTTTTTCAGTGAACAGTGTCAGTCTGTTACGTGCACGTCTTACAGATTTTACTACTTCTATTTGCATGTGCCCTTCTTTTCCCTGTAGGATAGTTATGGACATGGATACGCTGTTCATATCAAATGTGATGTTGGAGGACCAAGGCGTTTACACGTGTGTGGCTAGCACTTCTCTTGACAGTGTCACTGCCAAAACGCGGTTAATTGTTCTTGGTAAGCAGATATTTTCCTGGTGTGCCTACAGATTGGTGCAATACTAATGTTTATTTAGCTCTTTTTCCTATTTCAGTTACCTCAGTGACCTAGATGGAACGTGCCCCTCACTTGTTAAGCTCGGTTAACAATGTGCCATCCTTATATTTGCAGGAATGGGAATTCTGAAGCAAACATTAGTTTTCTGTTCAGTCGATCATCTCTAAGTTGAGGTAGCTGTTGTTCTCAGTTCAGGAGTCACCCAGAGCTGTAGGAGCTTGTCCAGGCTGGAAGTGTAATAGCGTATTAAAAATGGCACTGCTTCTGCTTTGAAGTTGTTGGTCAGTTCTTCACAGCACTCTACTGGAGGCTTCTGTGCTGATCATCACTTGGACTGTGTTTTGAGGAAGGAACACGTAAGGACGTTGTTTAAATGTCCAACTCTCTTGAAGAGCAGTTAAGCATCTAAAAGGACTAATTATCTCTGTGAGCATAAATTATTGGCCAGTGGAAAACAGCAGATTCATAGCAGAGAAGGATCTTGACCCACACAGCCTGCAGCTTGCCCTTGCTGAGCATCCTTGCCACCTGCCTGCTGGCCTGAAGGACCACTCAGAGTTAAGGGGATGAACTTGTGTACTGATGCACAGTCGTTTGCACCGTCAACTTCTAACACTTACCTGAGGGCAATAGTCAACTGCTAGAATGCTGTTTTGCAGGGAACTTTTGTCATTTTAATTTCAAGATTTTTTTTAATTTTACATTTTTGTTCATTTTTGGCAGTGCTTGCAACTGAGCTAACACTTTCTGACATGGAAGATTTTTTTCACACTTTAAGTGACTGATATTTTTCACTAAATAGTAAATTAAGAAGATGCTATGCACATTATTTATGTTACTGTGTCCTTTAGTACCATATAATTCAAGATGTTTGTAAACTATATCTTAGGAAAATTTCACGGCACACTTCATTCACTTTTAAAAAGTTAATTTGCAGTTGAGGAAAAACAGTCTTTTGCTCTTTCTTCCTTGTTTATTGTACATAAGAAAGGTCTTGGTGGATTAACAATGTCTGTTATTTTCCAAATGACAAATTCAGGCTTCTTTTGCAATGAAAGACTAGTGAGATGAATAAGGAACTGAGCATGGAACAGCAGCATGTATAAGAATATGGGCAAAAGGAATATTTAGTTAGAATTCTTCTAGGTGTTTGTTTTATTATTGATGAACAGACAGCAGGTTGGATACCTCAAAGACGCACCATCACTGTCTTCAAATTAATATACAAAATTTTAGCCTCATATACACTCCAAGTGTAACACAGGAGAATACTTGTAGATTCAATTAGGCTTTCCTGATATTCCCAAGGAAACATGGAAAGAAATATAAAGAAAGAAATAACAAAAGATCATAACGTTTAACACTTTTTGATGTGCCTTGAGATGCACAAGAAAACTCAGGGTTGTTATTTGAAAAATTCTGGCCATTCCTTGCTCTCCACAGTGACAGGGACAGCACTGTTTATTGAGCCAGTTGTTTTTGCTCTAAGAAATGACACTGTCAGCCAAAAATGTAGTGGGAACACTGGGGCAGAAGGAGGTCAAACACCCATCAAGAGCTATGCAGTCTCATTTCCTTGGTCCACAGAGTTCTCAAATTTTGGAAGTAGCCTCATGACCAGGAAGCATTTCCTGCATCAGCTCTGAGACTGTGGTGAATGCAGCTTTGTGTTCAGGACTGCAGTGTGTGTGATTGTGAAGGAATGAGAGGTTACCATCAGCCTCCTGCTGTGAGAAATTGTTCTTTTGCATAAGACCTTATGCAATCCAATTCCCAAACAAGTCCAATATAATCAGACTGCAAACTGTCAGCCATGTGTATGAAAGGTGAGCTTTAATGTGTGAAGGGCACCATCGGGGCAGCCTTGTGCTCAGGGCTTGGGTAGTCCCACTCTTGTCCCCAGGAGGTGCAGTGCAGTTATCACACCAAAAACACAGCTGACTCTTAAGGTATTCTCAGGACAGCAAAAGTTGATCTGGCAGGTAATGAATTTTCTTGTTTCCTTTTAATATAGATCCCCATGGCTGGGATAATGAATGTTATCCTTTCACTCTAGCAGACAAGGTTCAATAGCTGTCACGGCCGAGGCCCCTTCTAGCACTCTGGTTTGCAAAGAGTAAATCCAAGTGATGCTGACATAACTTTCTGCTGAGCAGTGTCAATATCTATTAATGATTCAATAGATCTTAGTGATGATTTGAAAAGAAAAATCTGTTGCTTCTAGCACAGTAATGAGAACAGGTGGAAATGCACTCAGAGAGGGATGCTGCATTTATAGGAAAGAAAGAAGGGCAGACGATTCAGTGTGTTTTTCTGTTACAAAGCAGGATCTTTAAAAGCAATTCCTGCTTTTCTGATCTTGTCTACTTTGAAATCAGGTGTTACACCACTGTCTTCACCAGAGCTTTCTGTTCCAGGCCTTTCCAAAATGCCAAAATAAACAGAAGTAATTGGCTTGCTCCTGACTGTCTTTTCCTGTGTCTCAGATGTTCCTGACCCACCAGAAGACCTGCAGCTCTCAGAACATCAAAACCGAAGTGTTCGACTGTCTTGGAAAGCTGGGGCCAGCCACAACAGCCCTGTTAATGGTATGAAGGATTTCAGTAGCATCACTGTACATCATTTAATATAATAGCACATCGCAGCTGTCAGAATAAACAAACTATGCTCAGTGCTGTACTTAATTGGTTTTTATTATGACAGTTAATTTGCTGTAAGTTCATTTCCATGCTGCTATTCAGAAGCAGTTCGTATCAGCGCTGTCTTTTTATCTCTGCTTTGTTTCCTCTCTTCTCCAGAGTCGATTATAGAGTTTGAAGAGAGCCGGTGGGAGCCGGGGAGGTGGCAGGAGCTGGCCCGAGCCCCAGGGAACACCACCACCACCCTCCTGTCCCTGGCCCCATACACCAATTACCAGTTCCGTGTTGTGTCTGTGAACGCTGTTGGAAGGAGCCAGCCCAGTAAACCATCTCTGCGCTATGCGACACCTCCGGCTGGTAAACACTGCCATCTAGTTTTCTAACTACTAACATTTGTAGTGCTTTGCTGGGAGTAGCATTACCCTCCTGTGCTTCTGAGAGGTGTAAAGAAGCCAGGGCCCCTTGTGCTGCTTTTTCTGCTCGATGTGCAGGGTAGGAGATGAGAAACTGAAGCACTCTGCACACCACAAATGCTTTCTGGCCAAACCCAGCTGTCCTGTGTGCCAAAGCAGTAGTTTGCCCAAAGAGAGGATTCACCCTGCACCTGCCTCCATCAGCCTGGGGACGCCCAACTGAGGGATTTGTGCTGTTGTGGTTATCAGTGTGTGTGCTACCAAGGTACCTACAACAGAAAGCTTTCCTGAGCTCTGCTGATTGTGCCCCTTTAAGGCCCACTGCAGCCATTTACAGACAAACAGATGCTGGAGAGGATCTTCAAGATTTATGGGGAGTCTTTCAGCAGCACTTGGCTTGTCAGAAATGTTCATTCACAGTGTATTTCTCACTGTAACAGAAAATGTTGTGTCCCTGAAAGTCATTTTAGAGGCCAATTGTTCAGCCCAGCATTTGCATTCCTAGCATTTTCCTTTCTTTTCTTTTCCCCTCCTTTCACTTCAATTCCAGGTCCTCCGGCTTTTCAGCTGTGTGCACCCCACTAATGATACACATTCTGTTTCCTATCCCCATAGGGAGAAAAATGTCATCCTGATAATCCCCCTACATCTGGTGCTTTGAAATCCAAAAGTCATAGTTTCATGTTAGCTGGTGGCTCCAAACAACACGGGCACTTAGGAATCAAAACTGCATAAAAAGCACATTTCATTCTCAGCAGCTTTGCTGGTCCAAGTAATTAATCTCATGAACACTCTCTTTGTTTGGGTGTCTTTTACTCTGAGTAATGCTGAAATAAGAAAAGGGTTTTTTTTGCATTTAAATAATAACTACAAATAAAAATAGGAATATGCTAACTAACTTTGTTAACTGTGGTTTCAGCTCCAGACAAGAACCCAGAAAACATCCGAGTTGAAGCTTCTGAACCAAATGAAATGGTGATGAAATGGGAGGTAATGCAAATGTGTCTGTCAGTGCTACAATATCAAGGACAGGTTCTCCTTTCAAGCAACAAGTCAAGCATGGAATTGATCAGGATGTTTTAATATAAATACATTAAAAAAGAGATAATGAACCCTTGTCTTGATCTCTCCGTCCTTTAGGAAGCATTAACTAATTCCATAGGTGAGATCATTAATGATACTGAAGTAAAAGGTAAAGTTATAGTTGTCTTAAATGTCTTTTGGCTTTCCTCTCCTACTTCCATTTTTGTTTCAAAAGGTGAATTTTTACATCTAAACTCTGCAGGCTGTAAGAAAATAGAGACGCCCTGTATGAGCATGGAGAGTTGCCCAGAGTATGCTCTTCCTCTCTGCATCTTGCATGCAAGGCAACTTTTGCAGTAACTGAGGCCTCAACCCTGCTCTGCAGGAGGAGCAGCCAGGACCAGGGAGAGAGGGGGTCATTTGCACAGAGCTGCTGTTCTTTGAGCCTGGAAGTTTGAAAGTGACTCAGATCAGTTGGCCAAGAGAATGTGAGCTTGAAATTCTGAACCAAGCTAAAGGAGTGCAGATATAGCTCCTAAGCATGTGTCAAAAGAATTGTGTAGAAGTGTTGAGGATGGATTCCAGTCTTCAATTTATCTGGCTTTGAAGCTTGCAGCTTCTGTGCCAACCATTTAGAGAGATATATATTCCTCCATTTAACACAAGTTTCAACAATGGTGGAAAGAAGCGTATTTTTTTTGCAGCTTGAATTAAACTCAATTTACATGGGATTTACTTCTCAATCTGCTGCTCACAGCAAAGAACAATAAACGTTTCCTCATTGTGAATCCCCACCAGTCTATAATGATGCCAAAGAGGAGATGGCCCTCTAGATCTGTTGACTTGGATCTGGATGTGGATTTTTGCTGGATGACATGGTCCAGGGTCAGGGAAGACGAGTCTGCTTCTTGGAAGCCATGCAGAGAGGTGGTGCTCAGCACTGGGAGGGCAATGCTGGGAACAGTGGCGGGTGGAAGGCTTGGCCATCCTCCATACCAGGCAGCCAGTAATTCCCAGCTCAGACACGCCAAAAGTAAGAGTGAAAATTGAGACTAAAGAGAGAGAATGGGATGGACAGGCTTTGTTAAATCTTGTTGAATCATTTGAATGTCCTAAGCAGGATATTCATTTATTTGTGTGTGTCCTGCATGCTTTTCAGAAGACATGCTAGGCACTGAATATGCTAAAAAAAAAAAACCAACAACAAACCAAACCCTATTTCTGGCAGACAAAAGCTGCAAAATGATGTTAATCTGCCTACTTTGGATTAGGAGACCAGATGAGCATTAGTGACTAGCTTTTCAGCCAAGGATTTGTGGCATTAAGGGAGATCAAAATAAGAGTCAAGCAGCGCTGAATTTTAAGTCCGAGTGAGAAGTTATTTTTGAGTAGAAAATTTTATTTCTCCAGTTTCTCTTGCAAATCCCATGCTCTGGGATCTCAGCTGTAGAGGTGTTTCACCCAGCACTGCCTGTTAGAAAGCTTCTCTGACCGATGCGTGCTGATCTGGGCTCTATGTGTGGCTTGGCCAAATAGCAGATGTTAGGTATTTGTTACGTATAATGTATCATTTAAATATTACTGAAAGTAGGCTGTGTGGTAGGAAATGCCCACAGCTGTTGCAGTGGGCTAGTATTCCTCAACCCCCATCGTTTTTTGGGGAGCACACATGACCAATTAACATTATTAATGAAAGAGAGACCTTTTCAGAGAAAGGAACTCAATTGGAGAATGTGTCATGACAGACCCTTGCTATGTATCTTCTAATATTTTACAAATTCATGTTAATTAGATGAGAACCATGCTGTGATGAATTCTTCATTTGATCAGTAAAAACCACGAGCGCAGCAGTGGCCCATTAAATGTCCAGGCTCAGTTTCAAGCATTTTGTGCATATTTAGAACAAATCTAAATTTTAATGACCCAAATTGCTGTGCTACATAAAATTCCAAGATAAAATGCATTTTAGCTGTGCTGAAAGTCACAAGCAGCCTTATGCCACAATATGCATTTTAGTTGTGTGAAAAGACGTGCAGTTTTACTTCCCAGCAAAACGAAGCAGTAAATAAATAAACGTGTAATCCCAACTTGTGGCTCTCTTTTAATTTCTCACCTTCTCCCACAGCCACTGAAGCCCATGGAGCGAAACGGGCCAGGGCTGGAGTACAAAGTCAGCTGGAGGCAGCAGGGTGTTGAGACCGAATGGAATGAGGAAACAGTGAAGAAGCACTCCCTGACCCTGAGGAACACCCCCACCTTCGTGCCCTACGAGATCAAGGTCCAAGCAATAAATAATTTAGGAGCTGGGCCTGAACCAAATATTACCACTGGATATTCAGGAGAGGACAGTGAGTAATGGGAACTTTTATACTCTGAGAACTAAGGGCAAGCACTCAGCTCTTGGGTATTGTAAATTAATTTACAAATGTTGCCACATTTCCATATGTAATCCCAATTTTGTCCTTTGTCCCCCGTGTCCCTATGGCCAGCTCCTCCTCTGCAGCCTGGGTTTCTGCCCAGCAGCTTTCCACGGTTCCCTGGTGGCACAGGTAATGCCAACGTCACCAGGCTGTGACAACTGATATGATCTACAGGACAGTGGATAATGGCACTGCTGGGGCCGTCCCAACATCTCTGAAAGCAGCCTTTCCCCTCTGGTGTTTACTGCAAGGCTACAGAAGGGATTTAGAGGGCTGGAACTGTATCCAGCTGCAGCCATGAAATGCCAGCCGTGCTTAAGAAATCAATGTAGTTAAACACTACCACCACCTAAAAAAGAAATTTTTTTTGTAGGATTTAAGGATTTAAATCATCAAGGGAGTTAACAGCCTTGTGGCCAGCTAGTGCGTGGCTCCAAGCTTCCCTGATCCCAAACACAAATGCTTATTACATTTGCAAACGCTTAGCAGTAGGGGCTGGGAACAGTTGGCAAAGGAGGGTCAATGGTGTTTGCGAGCACTCTGCATTTCAGATCTGCCAATTAATCTTATTAAAGTCAGACAGTTCTCATCCCATGCGCAATCTGAAATCTTGCAGCTGTTTTCCCCAAAACGAATTAAACTAACAGCTTGACTGGCCTTTGGAAGGTCTACAGTGGCTTAACCAACTGGGACCAGCATGTGTCATGCTGCTTACTGAAACATCCAGCCATGACCTGACTGTAACCTGCCAGCACTCCCCACTGCTGTGTCTGGGCATGATGCTGCAGCCACCTCTGCACTTGCTGCATCCTGCAGCAGCCATTACGATGTACCAGTTCATCACAGGTGACGTTAAACAGTCAGCATATTCAGTTTGACACTTAACACCTGCTGAGTGACTCCTGGTGTTTCACCAACCACAGGCTTCAGAGCCTGAGTCAGAGGTGTGGGCAATGGGAACCTCTGGTGATGCATTCCTGTGCCCTCTGTGCAAGACAGTGAGAATAAAGAATGGCATGTTTGTTTGCACTGTGTGTCTAAGGTGGGTCTACTTTTACATCTGTTTCTATCACTGGAAATTCTTCCTTGCTATTCAGTTGTCAGTGGATCAAGACTTTTCTAACAAAAAGAAGTATTTTTTCTTGCTCTGTAATAGCTGTCTGTGATGTGCAGTGATTAAAATCCCACTGTTTAACGAGTCTAGCTGTAAAATGAAATTGATTGTAAAAGAAAAAGCACAAAACAAAACTGTTGTGATTGCCTTCTTGAGTGCTGTGTTAATCATTTTTTTATTCTTCTCACTGCTGTAAGCATTACTCAAAACAGGAAATCATAAATAGAAATTCATGTGTCCCAGTGCCCCTGAATTCCAGCCCTCAGCAGAAAGCTCTGATACCACAGAATAACGTTTATTGGCCCATATCACCCACTGGATGCAGGTGGAATGGCTTTTTTCTTGCCCGCGGGAAGATTGCATGAGCTGGCACAGCTTGAGCTGGAAAACCAAGCCCTGTAGCATATAAACAGTGTGAAATTGAGCTCCTGTAAGTGTCTTTAATATGCAGCACTCCTATTTTTATAGTTCCAGATGCCGCTCCTTCCGGCGTCTCGGTGGATATTGTCAACAGCACGCTGGTCAAAGTCTTCTGGTTTGGAATACCAAGGGACAGAGTTCGTGGACATTTAAGAGGCTATAAGGTTACGAATTTCTCTTTAATTGCATGCAGTTTAACAAGCTATTAAATAAATCCTCTGTCAATGATAGATCGCAATCTGTCATTTCTGGGACGATGAGAGAAATCAATATGGTGTTCAGCCTCAACAAAGGTAATTTGTTATAGAAATGCCAATCTCAATGCAGGTCAGTTGGTGGAAAACAAAAAGCATGCTGGATGGAAAAAGGCATCACCCGGAGAAACACTTCCTGACGTTTGTAGGAGACAGAAACTATGGGATGATCCCTGGTCTGGAGCCCTTCAGTGAATTCCGCTTGGCTGTGCTGGCGTACAACTCCAAGGGTGATGGACCAGAAAGTGCTCCTGTGGTGTTTGAAACTCCGGAAGGAGGTAAGCGAAAGTGAGATGGAGAGGAATAAACTGAAATCGTTCACTTAATAACGCAACCGGATTTCCTAAATGGTTGTAAAACCTCCAGTACTCATAGAACCACAGGTGGGGAACTGTGGGTATTGAGCTAATCTTTGTGCTCAGTAAACAAATGCATTTAGAGGCAGCGTTCTGTGTAAGCTAATCCCTGTTTCTTCAGTCCCTGAACAGCCCCATTTTCTGAAGATCCTGAACTTTGATAAGGACTCTGTCACCCTATCATGGGGACTTCCCAAGAGAGCCAATGGCCACATTACTGGCTACGTTTTGCAATACCAGATAAGTACGTGCTTGCTTTTCTTTGATTTTTAAGCTCATGCACTGTTAAGTGTTTGGGTTTTTTTGTTTGTTTGTTTATAGTTTTGTATGTGCAGTCATTTAAGACAGAGACTGATGAGAAGGGCAGTGTTTCTGAGTAGCAGCCTCACAGCAGAATGGTGTGTTTTGAGCTGCAATCTGTGCACAGCCTGCTAGAGGGCAGGGCAAAGTCATTTTCCAGAACAAAAACTTCCATGCTGGTTTCTGATGAAGTAAGCTCTTACATTGATGCCATGCCCTATTCCATGTCATGCAGGCGAATTCAGTTATTTCATGATTACAAATTATGCCTCACATGATGATTAAGATAATTAAATTTTAGGTACCTTTTACTGAATTGAAACTCATTCAATACAAAACGTGCCTGTGAAGCAGTGAGTAACTAGGATGCAAACCTTGAGCAGATAACCTCAGGGAGGGAGTGGCACTGGTCCCAGACTGCTCAATGTGCTATCAGGTTTGAGAGTGGAACAGGATTAGACCGAATGCTACCTTTGCCCAAGGAGGCTGTGGATGCCCCATCCCTGGAGGCATTCAAGGCCAGGCTGGATGTGGCTCTGGGCAGCCTGGTCTGCTGGTTGGCAACCCTGCACATAGCAGGGGGTTGAAACTTGATGATCATTGTGGTCCTTTTCAACCCAGGCCAATTCTGCCTATAGAAGAAATGATTCACTTTTCACTGTAATCTGCTAATAATGGGGCTACCTTTGCAAGCTGACTGTGCTTTTCTTTCTCTTTCAGTAAATGAAACACATGAGATTGGGCCTCTGATGGACATCAGTGTGGCCAACCACACCACCCTGAACTGGAGGCTCACAGACCTCAGCCCCAGCACCAAGTACAAGTTCTACGTCAAAGCCTGCACAGCCAAGGGCTGTGGGAAGCCAGTGACAGAAGAAGGCCTGACAGTGGCTCAAGGGAGTAAGTTATTAGGCAGTATGTTTTTACATGCAGAAGCTTTAGTAATAGTGGAAAAATCTATTGGGAATATTTGAGAATTGACATTTCCTTTGTAATTAGAGGAAATAAATTTGTTTTGCTTTTCAGCAGAACAGTCAATAAACTTTTTAATGTAGCCATGCAGCTATTCAGAAAAGCACAGCTTATCTGTTCCATTTTGCTGTACTGTGCTGTGCTTTTGTCCCCACCATCAACCCCTTAAGCTGTACGAGAATCAGCACCTTGCATTTAGTTGTGAACAGAAAACTGAAGATCTAAATAATCTGTCCTCAGCGTTATAGAAACAGACTCTGCTGTCGTGGGAAAATAAATCTCTCATTCATTTTAAGACTGAGTAGCTTCTGCTGCTGCAGTGCAACCTGTGCTGGGGTATTGCAGAATGGCACAGTGCATTCTGCCAGGAAAGCGGAAGTGTTGAGGTAGAAGCAATGGAATCATTCACGTTTTATTATTGATATAATTGAACTACAACACTTCTGTTGCTTTCTTTTATTTGCAAATATCCCTGTTGGCAAAGTCTGAAATTTGAGAGATGAGCTTCATCCCAGTTAAATAACTCTAATTCCCTGTGCAGATAAAAGAGTGCATCCTGCTCTCCATCTACAACTGCAGCATCTTCTTCTGTGAATGAATCATCCTGATTCACTTTTTTGTGTCAGGAATTGCATGTTCCCTTGAGTTAGCAGCACTTCACCAAGAAGTCTATCAGTGGCTGTGATAGGGAAAGAAAATCATCTTCCAGACTCTCTTCCTTCATTCTCTGGGGTGCACTGCCTGCAGCTTGCACATGTCCAGCAGCAGAGGCAGAACCCTCTGCGCTGCAGGATGTGCTATTCTCTATAGGTATTTAACTAAGGAGAACCACACTTTAATATTTGTCTCTGGGATTAAGCCAAGACCCACTGGAATTAGTGAGACAGAATTAGGCTATAGAAAAGCTTTCGTTTATAGCATCCTTGTTGCATGACTGAACACCACTGCCATTGGCAGCTAATGTGAAGTCCCCGAACTAAAAGACCAATTTCCTAGGAAATATCTCAAATGTATTCAGAATTATTCAAATATGAAACACTGCTGTACAGCCAAAGGTCGTTATCTATGTTAGATAAAATACCGAGGACAATTGTGAAGAACCTGAGCAAAGGGATATTCGCATTGTACTGAAAAATAAATAATAGTTTAATTTTTGTGGGTTTATCTTGGATTCATTTCACAGAGGAAGGTATGCTGTCCTTAGAAAACATTTTATCTCTCATTTTTCATTTTCAGGCAGTATTTCCTAAATGACCTACAAACTAATTAATTTTCCCCTTGCAAATGTTGATTTGCCAACGATTGTTAACCCTCAGAAGTATAAAACAAAATAATGGTTCTACATAAGTGGAGGAAAAAAAAAAAAGAAGCAATATGACAGTCCTGGTTTAACACAAAGCTCCTTTTTATCTAGAGCTGACAGTGTTTCTGAAGGATTACCACATACATATTACATGTTGACAGTGATTGCTGTGCATCCAAAAACTCAAAGTTTCATGAATACTCCATCCAGTGGATGCTGCACAGCTGGAGCACTATTTTTTTCAGAGGAGATGAAAGTTCACCAGTTTCATCATACATCAGTAGCAGTTGGCACTGAACACCCACAGCCTTTTTGAAAACCTTAGTTGGAGGGTGCTAGCCTTCAGGACACATCATAAGATGAGGAAAGCAGTCATTTGTAACAAAACGTATGGTTTTAGTTCTTTTGCCACAGGCACAATGGAAGAGGAAAAATATAACTGTTTTAGGCACATGTAACTACTGCGTTGTTACCAGCAGAGCCCCCAAATCCCAGGAGAAAGTCTACCCTGTTTGCTCATAATGGAGAGAACTTGATGAACTTGGTGACAAGTTTCCTACTCTATCATTTATGTCATCCTCTGCCTCTTCTGTAGCCAGCAGACACATAGCATAGGGAGAAGGATGGGATATAAAATTGTTTCGAAACGCTGTCACTTTGAGCTGCAAAAATAGGCCTATTAAATATAATGTGCTAAACATATCAGCCTCCAACTACTTTTAAGCAAATTTAGTTAACTGTCTGTCTGGGCTATGTGTTTTGCTTTGCTTTTCCTCCCCTAGCAGCCTTCCCCAGTGCAGCCAACACAAAGGAGAAGCAGCAAGGGATGAAATAAGATACCACCTCTCTTCCTGCCTGAGTTCAGATTTCTCCTACAAACCACTGATTGAAAACTCAGTAGCCTCACCCTTAAACCCTCAATAATCTTTATGCACAGCAGGTTTGCTAATCTCTATAGCTTAAAATATTCCCAATTTAGCATGAATTACTTCCTGCACTAAAAACGCACAGAAGATGAATACATTTGATGCATATTTATACAGTTTTAATAGCCAGGCAGCTGGGGAAAACCAAGTTCAAATTTCCATTTGTTGCAGCAGATGTATTTAGAAAGGTACACTAATAAATTAGGGTGTTGCTCACAATTAGTATTTAGCCATTAGACTGCTAGCTTTTTGATATAAGTATGCTTTGTAACAGATCTGCTAACTTTTGGAGAACTAGTTTTCTTGCAAGTCTTTGGGGGCAGTTTATATTGTTTTTTCCCTTTATGCCATAAGCTTCTATAAAAAAAAAAAAAAAGTGTTCTGTTGTTCTCATAAATCTCGAAGCCCAGTAGGAATATTGTAAAATTGCAGTTCAGTGTTTAATGTTCATGAGAGTCCCCTGGTATGGCTGATAAATAGCGGGGGAGGAAGAGAAGTGCTGGTGATATGCCTTTATTACTAATGCTTCTTCTCCTGTATTGTAGATTAAAAACCTAACCCAACTGCTTTCAATTTTCTGAAGCTAATTTCTGCAGCTCGCTGACCTTTCTGTACATTGAGCTTTTCCTTATCTAAATATCTTTGCTTTTATTTTTCAGGACGCTACACTGATTTTTCTATTCCAAGCACCACGCTTGTCCCAGTTAGCAATGCTTTCTCCTCTCTAGGTGCCAATTTGATTGTCAAACACAGACCAGAAAGACATCATGTGGAAAGAAACCTCATAATCACCTATCACTGGACGCCCATACTAAGTTTTACAGATTCCCTACCCCCAAAAAATATTGTTTAGAGTTGTGGGAACAAGGGATGTTAAACAGCCTGGGGAGCCAACGGTAAAGCCCTAGCTCTGGGTTCAGTGGGTGCTGAATACCATTTTGGCACATCCCAACCTGACACTGGAGGGGCTGTTCCCCCCCCCCCTTTCTGCTTCTATAAATAGCTGAGCATTCAAAAAGTGGAAATAAATAGGTAGGGTATGTGGATAAGTGTAACCAAACGCCCTTGAACCCCTGCTGTGGTATACCGTTGGGCTCCAGGTTGAGCCTTTTACTTCCTAGGAATTTAGTGACCCCAAGGAGACCTATGTTGTTGGCAACCTGGAATGTGTGATGATCATCTCTGCTTGTCATGCGTATACGTTACATGGAGTTTAATGCACAATGACTTTAAGTTCATATTCGTTCTTGTTACTTTACGGGTACTGTTCTGATTAGCTGTATTTTGTAACATCTTGATTTTAGAACACGTGGTTAAAACATACCTGTGATATCCTGTTGCTTAACTTGTGGTTTGATTAAAAATTACAGCTCAGTTTCACATACTCAGCCAAAAACTACCGATAGAGGGATTAGTTTATGCTAATATGCTGTGCTTCACTATCAGCAGTATTTCAGCTGTATCTGCTCCCTCTGGGCCCCAGTGGTGTACCAGTTTAACTGCTTATTGCAATACCTGTATATGTGTCTTGGAACACTTTTCTTGAACTGTTCCTGTGATTGTGCTTGCATTGGTCTTAATCTTTATTTTTTTCCTTCTGCTGTTGACTAAGCCCTAATCTCTCAAAGCTTCTTGCTTTGCTCATTTACTAGTTTAAGTATTAATGAGCGTTGTTTTACTGTCAGTGCTAATTGGTCAAGTAGTTTTCAAATTATACTGCAGGCTCAGTCCTTAATTTAGAAGACTTCAAAAGGATGGCAAGATAAATCTGGCAAGTGAGGCAACTGAATGCAATTATAGAGCTGTACTTACCATTGCTAGCTTCCAAAACTTGTTTTCTGTTATCGAAGGCAAGCATGCCTGTGTATTGTACCTGCAAATTCACTATAGGGATTCCCATGCGAACACACAGATCTAAATGGACCTTTTGTGATGTGCACGCCATGGGTGCGGATGTTCTGGGATATCCCTTCTCTCTTATCCAAAAATGCTATTTTTAAAAAGCAGAGTTAATATCCTGCAGTCTTCATGCAGACAAAAGTTACAGCTGGCCTTTTGCAAGTAAAAAGGCTCGAAAGTGAGGCCTACTGGAATCTCCCTTTTGCCTCTTCTTCAGGTATTAATCAAGAGCATTTAAAAGTCTAAATATCAATTTAAAAGAGACCTCCTCTTTATCTAAAACAGTGCTTTCCACGGGCATTGTGGTATTTAAAAGGACGTGGAAAATCACTGCCAGGGGAGAAATGAGTACAAATCCCAGTGTTAATTTTTTCATGAGACGTGTAAGAATCCATTTCCAGCTAACAAGCTATCTGTGCTTCCCCACTGCGTTCGGTTCAATGGGAGAAGCATCAAGGCTCAGATTATCTATACAAAGCAAGCCCATTTTCAAGTTGTAATTTCTTAAGTACGCCTCAGTTAAAGCAGATCCATAATCCCCCATCAATATTGACTTTCATCTTGGGAAATGTACAAAACCCTTCATAAACATCAGGATTATTTCAGTTTGCTGTTTATTTTATTTGGTGGAACATTAAAAAATCAAACGGGGGAATGTTTTTTAGTTTACTGTCTGCTTTGGAAAATCAGATTATCTGATGACAAACGTTAAAAATTCTCATGTCTCGTGTCTGTGTGTTACTGACGTTATTTCTAACTGTGCATTTCACAGGACATCTGTTCAATGAATTCAATTAATCAGTATGACTTGAATATGTACGTTCCATAGGTAAAGGGATCGGCAAGAATTCAGAAGCAGTAAACCCCACCCAAAAGTTTCACCCCATTGAGGCACTTGAGCCTGGAACTGAATATACAGTTCGTCTAGTGACTAAGAATTGGGTTGATAACAATAGCATTTTTGAAGATGTAATTGAGACGAGGGGGAGAGGTGAGAAATGAAACCCTTCAAGATGATACAGATTTATTTTGAATGTCAGTAAATGTTGACGTTATATATGACTTTGTGCAATGAAAGTGCACCAAAGACTTTACTGCATCATTGTGTTCTGTGATTTTTTTAAGCTGGCTCTTGTAGTCAAGTCTCATGGGAACATAAATGAGCCTTGTGCTTTAATTGATGCACAAGAACCTGGAACAATTACAAACCCTTACAAAGTATAGCTTTACCAGTGTGATTTTGTGTAGTGCTGTGATATAATCCATTCTAAATGTGCCAGTCCAGTGCTTTGCATGCATCAGGTGCACTTTTAACTCTATTTCTTTCACAAAACTACTTTTGCATGAGAGGCTTAACAATTCTCTGTTCAGCTTTCCCATTTGGCATTAATCCTTAGAGTCAAATACTCTCTCAGAATTACCTTTCCAAAATGTCTATGTTGTGCCCTGTAGTCAGCATGTTCACCTGAAGTCTAAAAATGTCACACTCTGGACATATTTCTGTCTTGTATTTCTTTACGCTGAACACGATAAGTAGTGATAGTCTGATTCAATCGCAGTTCAGTGAAGAAAATGTTATGTATTCACTTAATGGCAGGGTAATACCATTTTCATCTGATTCATGTTCTTCTTTTTTTTTTAACTCTTGTTTCACAAAGCCTATGCAGGCATTTACGATGGGATTTCCACCCAGGGCTGGTTTATTGGACTGATGTGTGCCATTGCCTTGCTCACTCTGATGCTGCTAACTATTTGCTTTGTCAGAAGAAATAAAGGAGGAAAATACTCAGGTAAATGGATTTATTGTCCTTCTACTGTGCTCGCATGCTAATAACACACATTCTTCAGCCTGTTATCTCTGGAGACTGCAAAGCCGCAAGCGAAAACATCCAATTAGGATTTGCAGCTTTTGATAAATATCCACGGAATGGGTTCTAATGAATATATGTGAAACCATGCTCTCTGTGTGAGGCACTGCAGTGTGCAGGTCAGAGCTGCAGCTCAGGCCTGGATTCTGCTTGTTAGATCTCACAGTGTGTAACACACCTGCAGAGCCACGTCCTTCAGCAAAGGCTCTGAGCCCTGTCTGGCCAGGATATGTGCCCACTTCCTATCTGTTAACTGCTGCCTAACAACTGCCATAACTTGCATGAGTAGCCACGCTGCTGAGCACCCATTTTGCTAAGCGTAACTGTTTATTTTTCAAAGCAATGAGTAAAGATTTAAGAGCAAACACTTAGTGGCTTTTTAACAATTCCATGATGGCACCAAGCTGTTGATAGAAGCATGCTTGTTGGGTATGGTCCTTGCTGCCCCTGGGTTTGGCTATAGGAGATGACAGGTGATTCTCCCATCACGCCTGCGAAATGAAAAATCTGCCACGGAACATGGCATACAGATCTGTGCTTTATTTTATTTGTACAGTGAAAGAAAAAGAAGATTTGCATCCAGACCCTGAAGCTCAATCAATAAAAGATGAAATCTTTGGGGAATATAGGTAAATAGGACCTGTGTTAACAAGCGTTTGTGTCTGTTGGGCTTTTGTTTGTTTCCAGACGTCATCATTATTTAGGACATTTTTATAGCATGCAAGTAACGCTGTTCTTCATTTCTAAAGCAAGCCTGACATGAGCGGATAACAGTAGGGATATACAGGTATATCCAGCATACTGAAATCCATCCAGATCGGGATACAAGTATACGTTGATGCATCAGTGGTTGTTTTTCACGTTTTTTTTTTAACATTGTATGAATAATGTAAATATATTGGATCATTTGGGGTCATGCTCTGATGTGCACTGAAGCCAATAGAAAGAATTCTGTGTCTTCAGTGGGCTTCTGAAGGCCCATCGGGCCCTTACTCTGTACTATGAGGAAATTTCCTTTTGTGCAATAAAACAAAAGTTTAAAATAACTGTAAGAGAGATGGTAAGAAAAGAGAGAAACAACCAACTGAAAAATACCATCTCACTGCAGACGTTCCTGTAGAACTGAAATTATTGCTTTGGCTGATTCAAAATAACTAAAACTGTCAATATTTCTATTTAACTGTGGCATAAAGAAAAATATATTATTATAAGAGCCACGCTGGGAAACTGATGCAGCTGGCCTTAAAGACGTAACATTTCTGATGAAATCCCACTTATATATACTACATTATTTGTACTGGAATATTTTTTTTCTGCATAATTTCATCTTTATTTAATTTTTAATGCTTTCTAATGGGACAAATATTTAGAAAGGTAAGAAAGTCCTGAGGTTAATCACTTTGACCCTTCCCCTTCCCCCCAAAACTCCGAGTTTGCCGTTTTTAATAAGTAGAAATATTGTTGCTGTACAGATTATGCGTGTAATTGATTATATGCTGAAGAGATTAAGTTTAGGTGTGGTTGAGGTGAAGTTCAAATGCGTTTCTCTGTCATTCCTCAAATAACATTACCAAAGCTTTCAAACTGGATTGGCACTAGCAAGGACTAGTTCAGAGCGCTAATTTTATGCTTTTAATAATCTGTAATCTATGTTCCCTCTCCTCTTTGTGTTTGACTATTTTTGAGAGTTGAAATTATATTTAGAACGCGATAGATTTATTTAGAATCCTGATGTCCCCTTCCCTTCAATCAGACCCTACAGAACCTGAAAGGGTGCTGCACTTGGGGGCTGCAGCAAACTGGGGGCACTTTGCCATACGCCATGGGACTTCTCTCTATAGCTATGATAGGTTTCACCAGCATTTGTTATTGAGCAAGCCACCTGCAAAATCTGAGTCTGTAGGATGATAACAGCGGCCTTTCATGGACCTGTTTTCTCAATTGCTCAGAAATAAGTAAAGGTATGGAGGTTGGCGGCCCTGCCTGCAGCAGGGGGTTGGAGCTTGATGGTCCTTGAGGTCTCTTCCAACCCAAGCCATTCTGTGATTCTGTGATGATTCTAAAGATCATTGGAAAGTCAGACAGTCAAGAGAAGTTATGCTTTGGTTATTCTTCGGCAATGCCAATAGAACGAATAGGTAATAGAATTACTTCTTTTTTTTTCTTAATTTTGGTGATGGATTTGTCCATCTACCCCTCAAAATACCATTGAGCAAATACAACATTTGAGCAGATTAATATGTTATTAATTCTGTTAATCAGAAAATCATGCACATGGCATTTAGGCACATCATAGATCAGTGTGGATGAACTGTGTGAGATGCACTGGACCAAAGAGGACTTGGGTTGCTCTGAATGTACAACCCACAGAGAAATGTTTCCTTCGCTCTTCCCTCCTGCTGCATTCTTCACAGTAAAAGAGTAGTTTCCGTGCATGCAATCAAAAGCTAGATTTTTGGAAAGGCATTTCTTTGTTTTGTAGTGACAGCGATGAAAAGCCGCTGAAAGGCAGCCTGCGGTCCATTAACGGGGACATTAAAGCCACTGAAAGTGCTGATAGTCTGGTAGATTATGGAGAAGGGGAGCACGGGATGTTCAATGAAGATGGTTCATTTATTGGAGCTTATGCTGGATCTAAGGAAAAAGGATCAGTCGAAGGCAATGGGAGCTCTACAGCAACTTTTCCTCTCCACGCATAAAATTCCAGTGAGAAGATTCGTGTTTAATTGTGATATTTATATTGATCAGTACTCCACAGTTACCACAAGGGATTGGAAGCAGGTTGCCAACTGAGCAAGACTGACATCAGGTAACGGGGAAAAAAGTCACTGCCACTAAGAGATGATTTTTGAGACTTTTCCATCCTAATTTTTAGGTATTTTCTTCCAATTGAAACAAAGCAAAGCATTCGTTACTCTACAAAATATGTCAGTCTTACCAAAACAGAATTTCTCAGTGTCACGTACGTATAATTAACTGCTACTCCATGTTTCTTACGTTTGTAATATGGTTCTCTGTATAGTATTTTTTTCCTTCTGTGGCTGATGTCACTTTGTACATACATTTATGCGTGGTATTCCCTCGTGTATCATGATCTCAGTACTACGGAGGTCAGAACACAGCAAGGAAAGTGAGCAAAAAGCACAGGGTACTCTGCATAGTGGCACAATGCATCCTACTGAGAAAAATGATATTTTAAAACACTGGAGAAAAATATTCTCTATATTGTATAATATTTTCGTACAGGCATAAACTCCTTTGCTTACGATACTCTAAAATTGTTTTAGTGATTACAGCTGACTGCAATTACCAATACTTTGAGATGCAACTTTCTCCACAGAAAATTTGCTCTCAGAAGACAAAGCTCTGGCCTTGTGGATGATCTGTCCAGTAGCTGGCACTATTTCCTTAAGTAAGTTAAGCTGCAGTAACTTTTCCTGTGGCAAGGCGAAACAGGGTTCCCATCCACCATCATTAGGAAGAATTTTAATTTGTTTTCCTCAGTCTCTGCAAGCTGCATTTCTAAGCAAAGTGCTTTGTCTGTCTCATATCTGTATATTTGTGTGCTAGCATACATTTCATGGAGATGTTGTACAGATGATATTAATAGTGACTCAAGTGAAAATCAGCCTTGTTTTATTTTGAAATGAGACATGTTGCTAGCATGGGTCTGTATAGCTGTATAGGAGTAGAATTGCTTCTCAGTATGACTTTCAACTAGCAAAACAGGTTTTCAGCAGAGTTGTGTGTATACCGGTCATATAAGTCTTACTTCTTTTTAGTATCCCATAAAATAGATCTACCTGACTTTCAAAAGATTGTTTATTTTCAAACTATTCGTTGTTAAATAAACAGAAGCAAAAGCAAAGAGAAAATATCACAGTACGGTTTCTTTATATGGTGTTTACTGAATGCTGGTTTAAATCTGGTTCTGTTCTTTGCCAGTGCTTCCCTGGACTAACTCAGCAAAGCTGCCCAGCACATTATTTTGGTCTTTTTGTATTGGAATCGCCTGATTTTCTTTTAAAACATCTGTATTTTGAAACATGCTTATTTGAGTAGAGTGTTAATATTTTGAACTTACAAGTCATCATCGCTTCAATTTAAATATTTTTTGAACAGTTACTCAAGGATGTCGTAAAAGCCATTTTATGTCATGGTATTAATTAGGCAAATATCCCTGATGGCTCCCTTCATGGTCTCCATCACTTCAATGGAAGAAAGAGAGGAAGCAAGAATTACTCAAATGATTACGGGTTTATAGATAACCCCCACAACTAAAGCTCTATTGGTTGTGCATAGAAGTGCACTTTCCTAGCAGTGGAAAGGCCATGGACTACAGGCAGCTACTTGTGCACGGTTTCTGAACATAGGAAGGGGCTTTGGTGCTTGATGTTCCTGCTTATCAGTTCCTCATTTATTTGTTGTGTATTTTGCTTGTAAGGACCTTTCCTGCAGTCTCTATTTTGAAAAAGTCAACCCCGAAAACCAAACCCTAAGCTCTGTTGCCATATGTATGAGCAGGAATTGGTCAGAAGCAGTCCCGGTCCATATCCATGAGCCCCGTGTTGTGAAGGACTTGACCACATCATTCATTTTTTTATTATTTATCAAGTTTTATATTTTGTCTTTCACTCAGTCTGCATACTGAGGGAATCCAAAGTCATCAGCATTTTATAAAAAGCTTCATTTAGGAAGTAGGGGAGCGTAAGTGGAGAAATGTGGAAATAGGCATCTTGTCAACGGAGCCATTTCCCACCAGGATCTTTATCTGCAGTAGCCTGAAACAGATGAAGCCTGAGAGCTGATGAAGCTTGTGGCAGCCTCTGCTGCAATCGTTTTCTGGTTTTAATGCGTTTCCTCCAGGAATCACCTGCACTGGCTCAAGCTGCCGCACCGGTTTGTTTTCTGTCATTTTCATTGAATGTGTTGTGTTTTACATGGAGATGTTTCAGCCCATACTGAAGTTCCAGCTCCATCTCAGATGGTTCCTCACCACCTTCCCTTCCCAGCATCCCCAGCTGCACAGCGTACAGAACCCCTGGGCGTTATGCCTGGAGAGCACTGGCAGCGTCCTTAGGCAAAGATGCTCAAGGGATGGGCATCTGAGGAATGCAGTCAGGGTGGGCACCCCACAAGAGTGCACCACTGTCCCTGTGCAGAGCTTGGGAAGGGTTGAAGCAGGCAGCATTCCCAGCATTGGGGTTCTCACCCAGAGTTTGGAGCTTATTGATCTTTGGGTCCCTTCCAACCCGGGCCATTCTGTAATGCCACCTATCAGCAGCCACAGCTCTGTATTTTCTTGTGCTGTGGGTCGATGCAATCCACCAAACCATTGTCTTAGAAAACACCTATGCTAAACAGACCCAAACTTCAAATCACATTAGCAAGTGTCAGCTTATCGAAGAATGAATAAATCCCCTGTGCTATCACTTGCTCTGCTGCTGCTAAGCTATGTTTGTGACATTCCTGTGATGTGCTACTCATCTGTGCTGGAATGAGTGCTTTTTCTATTAAAATTTTAATTCCGATCCTTAAATCTTAATGTTAGTGTTTCATTGTGCCTCAGGGCCTAAAAATCACACAATGACAAAAAGATGTGCAGTGGAATTTGTACAGTGTGCACTGACTTTTGAGGAATATGCCCAATGAATATTAAACAAATGGCTGAATCTCCCAGGGAGTCTCACTCACATGAACGTTTTTCTCTTTTCCAATCATTTATTTCCTCTTCCCCCTTTTTTTGTTGGTTTTTTTTTTGTTTTTTTTGTTTTTTTCTGCCTGTTGTGCTTTTATTTTATATTGCAAGGGCACCACTCATGCAGCGTATCTTGGAAAGCACAGGACACTTGTGGAGTTTTAGAGATTTTCATTCAGAAGTGAACTACAAGAGCAAGCCAACCTAGGGTGCTGCCACAGGGGACACGCAGGGTGAGTGGAAGGTGCTTCCAGCTGTCCTACTGCTCTGCATATAGCAATTCTGCTCTGGCCAGGGGTGTTTGTTAAAAAGGAATGGGAGGGTTAGGGGTGGCCAGTGCATGAGGCTGCAGGCTGTGTCAGGCAATTAGTAACTGTGGATTCCAGGGGTTCTTGGTTGCAGCTGGCTATCCTATGCCATTGCTTTTTGCTGCAAGAGGAGAAATGATGCTTTCAGATTTGATATCCGTGCCAACGTGGAGTGCACTTTTATCCAGTAAGGAGAGGCATTTCCCTGGCTGCAGGGATCCTGACTTGTGGCCTTAAGCAGCCCCCTCTGGAGCAAGAGAGGTATGGATGTTTCTCAAAAAGTTGTCAGGATTTGACTTTGTGTGAGATAAGCAAATAAAATCCCTTCCTCCTAACTAACGGGGAGCACACACCCCTGAGAAACGAACATATAATTGAAGAAAACAACCTTGTGTGCAAGCTCCAGTGCTGGCGAGCTGTTTGGAGTGCATTGTGGTTTGGTGTGGGTTGTAATTTCAGTCCTAAGATGTTATTCAGTGTATGGATTATAAAAAAATGGCCAAATCTAGGGATGTGGTCTTGAAGTTCTGTTTTCTTTGCCATTCCTCAGCAGAGGGCTGCATGCTGGGCTGGGTCTTCAGCAGGACTGGGGTTGGAAACCATGCCAGGAAATGGCATTTCCCTCAGGATTAGAATGTCTGCGTGTATAGTAAACATAAAATCTTCTCTGTTATACAAGTTCTAAATGGATTTAAATAGCGTATCATTTAATGATTTATGATTTTTTATTCTGTTGTGGCCTTGTTATCCCAATTTTAATGAGCAACTTTTTATTCTGATGGCTACTTCCATTGACTTAATAGGTCAAATGCAGTGCAGGAAATGTTTTCAGGCCAGTAGCCGAGGTGAAAACAAGTGCTGGCACAATCTTTCTATACTAAGGATTTTCTTTTTTTTTTACAGTAATTCTGCATGTAGTTTTGTAAACTAAAGTTAAAATAACATTCACTTCTGAAAGGAAATCTCATCATAATTTCTTATAACCATTATTTTTCAGGTGAGTGCTAAGTCTAGATTAGTTTAAGTATCTGAAATAACATATGTTAAAAATACAAACTTATAGTTCTTTATGGCAAGAGGATTTCCTCTCTTTGACAATGGATTGAGCCCTCAGCTGCATCCCTTCAAATGTTCAGCATCCCAATATATGGCAAACAGCAATGGTGGAATACCAATATGTGTTTACATTGCAGCTCTGTGTCTTTCATGAGCAAGTTTCAACCACATGATGAGATGAGTGAGTTCCATGCTCTATGCTGGTTTTTCAGCTGCCATGCAGAAAACAATACATGGGTTTGAGCCAAAGCATACTGTTTCCCTTCTTTATTATTATTATTATTTTAAACAACACTTTGTAATTTCATGAGAAAAGATCAAAGCAATTGTGGTGTCACCGTTACGATGTTCCTTTTTGAGCTAAATGTTGGTGTGCATTGATTAAAGTTTAGAGAACTGTGTTGTACCGTAGTGGCTGTTTGTATCATGCATATGTGCACGTATGGTTTTAAAAGATATTTTCATTTTACATGAAATTCAACTTTGCTAATAAAAGTTTGACTTGATGTAATCTTCAAAAGCCTTAGCTGCAATCAGCAGGTTTGGTTTGTTTGTTTTTGGGTAGCATTCCTGTGCTGGGCATTTGCTCCAGGCTCTATCTGTAGTGCCGGTGGTGCGGTGACTCCATGGGGGCTGTGGGGCACCGCAGATGGACAGACAGACAGACCTGACCACCCAGCAGGGTGAACCTGCACCCAAGGGCCTCATTCCATATTTTCATCCCAGTCCTCAACACATTGGGATTTCTTTGGTTTTACATTGACTGTGTAGGGGTGTTAACCAGGCAACACCTGGAACAGCAGCATCACTGCTATTGAGGAGTCATTAAAAGTCATCAGACAAATCTGTGGCAACTGATATTGCTACAGAATCAATTTTAAAAGGAAAAAAAAGTCTTTAATAGAAATGCTAAAGATTTAATATGTGCTCAGGTGTGAGATGTGAGTTTCTCACGCAGCAATCCCTGGCTTCCAACCTTCCAACCCGGCGGTGTTTACTGTGCTCTCACGAGAACAGTTCTCTCAGGAAAAGAAATGCTCTTGTGTTTCCCTGCTTTACCCTACTAGGGAGATTTCAGGACTTTTCTAACACTTTCTTCACCTGCCAACCCTTCCGAATGCATTCCGTGTAGACACAGGAGCAAGCAGAGCTGTGCTAACAAGCGTTCATCTTTCAGGAAGGTATCAAGGGCATTCCACATCTTCATTATTATTATTCATATTCTGGAATAATGAGATTTACGCTGTTCCCAATAGCATAATGGAGAAAGAAGTCTCACAATCATGTGCTTCACTGGAGGGAGAACGAAGTGGTGGGGCCGGCACTGCACCCAGCTGCAGACATTCAAGGAGATAACATGTTGGTATTTTGCTCTTAAAAGTGAGTTGGCGCTATTTTGAGGGCAGAGCATTTTTTTTTTCTAACCATCAAATCTTTTATTGTGTTCCTCAATAGTACAATAAAATGTCATTACTTTGGGACTTTTGCCACCTGCTGGAAATGGAATTGCAGCGATGCGCCTCAGTCACCGTGGGGAAACGCTGCCGGTCCAACTCATCAGCCCTGCTGCCCAATGGGTAAGCACTGCAGGTTTGTAACCTCATTCACCAAGAGCTATGGGTTGTTTCTGATGCGCTCCAACCCAATGCCTTGGGTCAACGTGGTGACGGTTGGACTTGATGGTCTTAGTGGTCTTTTCCTACCTTAATGATTCTATGATTCTGATGTTTCTGAGGGGTTTGAGACTTTGAAGTGAAGAACAGGGAGAGGAGAACCAATCTGCAGGTTTGAAGTTTGCATGTAAGAAATGCTTATGGTAGGGATAATGTCTGCCTATGATTGTCCAGAGTTCACAGGACTCCAGATCTGTGCATAACTCTCTTGGTTGTGGGTTGTTTCAGCAGGGGAAAAAAATACAATCGGCCCCAAGGCAGAAAAGTCATCAAGCTTGATCTCTGTTTTACTGAGAAGTTTAGATTTCAGGTTAAATAATAAAAAATCACACAAAAAACCTCAACCCTAATCACCAAGCTTGTGGAGCCCGGAGAGCACAAACCTAATGGTTCCAGCAGCTGAGGTGGATGGAAGAGCAGCACCTGAATTATTCAAGTGTGTGGGACTGTGACTGTGCCTCTAGCTTTCAAAGTGGAGAGTTTGTCTGAATGAGCAGACCGCGTTCTGACTAACTCTGGCAAATCTCGTAAGAATATGAGTTTCTCAATCCTATTATTTATGAGCGTAAATTTATCTCCATCCCTCCCTGCCAAATGCTCTGAACGTTAACATTTTCTCACATCTGCAATTTAAGTTTCCACATAAGGAAAAGAAACTTTTAAACTCAACCAGCTCATTTCATCAGCCTATTATCAGTGCCCATTGTATTTTTAGGTTTCTGTCAGTTTGACAAGACGGAGTCGAACCGTTTCTTCTTACAATCATGATAATAACTGCTAAAAACTGATGGATTTTTTGCTGCAGTTGAAAATACAGACTAATTCTTGCCATAATTATCAAGACTTTAAATGGTAATTGCACACTGTTGCCATCTATCTGCTGTCAAATTTATTTCAGTAATTGACCTCCTAGTCCAGGAATTAGAGACAGCCTTTGATTATTGGTTCAATTAGTCTTGAAGCATCATGTCTCCTTTTATTCTTCTCTTCTTTTCAGGGGTGGGCTGTGTGTGTTATTTTAGTTGTCCAGGCAGCTGAAGAAGGTGCTAAAAATGTCATTGCTTTCTGACTGTATTCGTGTAGTCCCATTTTAACCACTGTATGCAGTTATACTGAGGTTTTGGGTGAGAAAATATTGACTGTTTTTGTGGTTTTTCCCTTAGTTTCACTATGCTGTGATGCTTTTTTTTTTTTGGCAAGGGAATGAGCTGTACTACAGCAGCAAAGCCCATTGGCTATGTTCTGACAAAAGACAGAAGGTTGGCTATTCCTGAATGCTCCCAAGTACTCCAAATTGAGCTGTTCCCATTGCGCTGAGCTCTGCTCGGCACATTTTGTTGCAAACATGCATTTTTACATATGAATTGCGTTGCTCCCCTCCCTCAAGGAATGTGGTTGGGAGCCTGGGCTGGGGCCTGTAAGGGAGATTTCTACTTCTAGGACCCCCTGTGGGGCAGTGGGGAGATCTTGTTGGTGCTCACAGCACAGGTTCAGTGCAATATTCCACATGGAAATTCATCACATCCCACCAGTTTGTGTGGGGATATACATTACTGTGTTTGTTGTGTGAATGCAAATGGGTGTTTGTGTGGCAATAGAAGAAAATGAGTGAAATAAAACAGAAATCTGTGTTTAGGTTTCTACTCTGAGAGGAACAGCAAGCAGTAAAATATAAAACCCCTTGCATGTAACAGGTACCTGATTGAGGCTTTTGAGTTATTTCTTTTCAGTACTACTTTATTCAGTTCTGTCTTTAATTCAAATAATCCTCGGGAGGCGTTGCAGAGTTGCACTGCAGCCAGCACCCCTGGGCTGGCAGTGAGCAGCACAGCTGTCCATAACACAGCCCTCTTCTGCAGCCCAAAAGCATCTGCTGGCAGAGCAAACTAAAGCCCTTCTTGGATGATAAATTCCAAGTGCTCACTATGTGATAATTGTTGTTTAATTATTATTTATTTTATAAGAGGAACCAATGCTCCTATGGGCCCAAATGCAGAGTTCCACATTCTGCAGCGTTCACCCGGCATTCCCACTCTTTGCTGTTATCCCCAACCCCTTCTGTTCTTTGCCACTGGGAGCAAGAAAAGCAAGTGTTGCTGTGGTTACACTGGGGAAATAGGCAGATGCTGCAACGTGCATGATGACTCTTCCAGGAAATGCTTCAAGGTAATTACAGGCAGCAATTGTGCCAGGGATATTGCTTGTTCCTGTGTCTCTTCAGATAATAACTTTTGTAACCTCCTTGGCTGTGCCCTCTGGAAGGATTTGAGGACACAGTGATTGTAGGAAATCACCTGAGGTTATTATTTCCCTGCCTCTTTTCCCTCCTGGAGTGAAGGAAGCCTTCTCCGTACCTCAATAATGTGTGCTCTGACTCTCCTGCCTCCAGTTCTTGACTCTTAACTGCATTTCAGCATCTGCTTTTTTGTTCTTGAAACTTCTACTGCTTGAGGATCTGAGACTAGACCTTAAAAAACAGCCGAAACATCCCAGACCAGCTCTGAAACTCATTTTTAGAAGCAGCAGCCTGACCTGTGCAAGATCTTGTTATCGTTTGAATATAGGAGCAGGTGTATTTTGATATTACCCTTCATTGTCTCTTTGGATGAGTGCACCCAAAGCTCTGCCCTGTCTGAGCACCTCCTGCATGAGCAGCAGATTTCCAGACAGATCTGCCTCCTCGCAGCTTCTGCAGATGTGGCCAGGCAGGACATATGGGGGCAGGAGGTCACTGGGCTGCGTTCTCCTCCAGTGTTCCCATAGCGGTGGGACTGGACCCCAGCAGGATGGCCTAGGAATGAGGACCCTGGGACTGAGGTGTGACCTGGAGGCCTGACCTGGCTGCAGTTGGAAGAGTCCTTCCTCAGTGGATGCTCCAACCAATGGTTGAGCAGCAACATTCGGAGCTTTAAAAATATATTTTTAAAAATCCCATAGCAAGAAACCTCCTCCACTCTTCTTTTAACATTAGTTACTCTCCTTGCAAAAGCTCTGGAGAAGCACAAGATTTAAGGCATTTCCAAGGCACCCTGAGCTGCAGGGTTTCCTCTTTGTTGGGATCTACTTGCCGCTGTGGTTGCAAAGGGGTGTGCCCAGGTCTCTCCTAGAGGTCTCTCCTCTTGAGATATCAGTGGTGGAAGCACCATCCCTTCCAATCTGTGAGAACTGGCCTTCAGTCAATTCATTCATTATGTTATTAAAAAAGCATAAACAGTCGGGGAATTCAGAATCCCCCCTCTCTGTAGCTCAGCCATCGCATCAGAGTTGCCAAATATCCTTTTTCCCCCCGCACAAAGCAACAAGCTTAGCTGCTTCTCTGAGACTATTCATTTTCACCACATCAGGAACTTATTAATTCTTGATGAGAATTCAAGCATTAATCAATTCTTGATTGAGTTCTCCCCGGAGGGAAAGAGGAGAAACTGGGCCAGATTTGCCTTTTGGCTGCTTTGAGTTCTGTCTCTGACTGAACACACATGGCAACAGTGGTATAATCAGTCTGCTTTGCTTCTGCTCCATATCAAATGCATCTTCACAGCTAATGTAGAACTCTGAAGACAATCTCTTTGCTACAGGAAAAAGCTGTCTGATGAGAAGAAAGTCGCTGAGCCCCTGCAGTGCCTTTACCTCTGCAGAACTCCTGCAGCAGCCCAGCAGGAATTGGAGAGAATGGCCTGAGGGCTGCTCTGATGGAGGTCAGGTGTGCACACAGCTGCCAAGGCCAAAAAAAAAAAGAGAATATATACGAATAAGTGTATGTACATGTGTGTGTATATATATGTATCTATAAACATGTTAAGAATATATATACAAATGAATGTATGTATATATGTATGTCTATCTATCTTCCTTTCACTTTGTGTGTAACAGCTGTACTGTGGGACTCATCTCGCAGGTAAGGATGCAGAAAGACAGAGCTCTGGGAACCCAGCTCAAGCCTGATGAGGGTCAAAGAGCCTCCATCTTCTTCTGGTCCACAGTCATGGTCAATGTGGATGCAGGATGCCTGATTTTTGCAGTGGGGTCTGACATCAACCCCTCACTTGCTGTTAAGAAGTCTTTATATTGAAGCTGTTTGCTTTCAGTGCAAACCTTTCAAGTATGCTGTCTGCATTTGCTATAAATCAAGTCAGATATTCAATCTGAGATTTCCTTGTGGTTTGATTTAGTCATGGTATACTGAGGAATTTACATTTAGATTTATACAGCTGACCCACTTCCTTGTAACTCTTTTGCAGAAGAAGGAAGTTTTCCTCTGAGATTTGTAGAGCTGTTTAGATAAATTTTACTTGACAGCTCTATGTCATTTATTTTATGACTCTCTTGCAATGAATTAGAAATAATTTACCATTGTTCTAAAGATTTGCCCTATTTTCATAGAGACCCAAACATCCTTCATTTTTCTTACACTTCTCATGAAAAATAAAATGTGATGACTTCGATTCAAGGTGAATTAGACATGGCACAAGCTCTGATGTGATGCATACAAGATACTGAATTTGAGCTGCGCTTTCATTGTCGGTTTGTGTATCTCTCAAGTCAGCAGTGTGGATTTCTTTCTTTTTTCTCCCCAGTAAGTTTAATATTGTTTGCTCTTCTGAAGAGGCCTTCCTCCTCCTCCTCCTCCTTCCTCTCCTTCCTTCTTTTCCTTCTTTCTGGCAGTGAGCTGCTGGTTGAGGTAGTGGCACGTATGGAGGTTTGGGTTTTATGAAGTGCTCTCCAATCCCTCCGGAGGGAGAGGACCTTTTTTCCAACCCTCTTAGCTATGTAGTGTGAGTAGCTGAGTGCAAAGGGTAGAAAACAGCTTAGAAAAAAAGGTCAGTAAGAGACTGAGGGAGCACTTCAGATGAAGATGTCATCAATGAAATGGAGATTCATCAATTCTAGTGCTCTGTATAAACAGACAAGAGGAATTGTAGCCGGTCACTTACGACCATGTAAATTTAATTAAATTGGTATTGCTTGCAGGAAATATAGAGTATTGAATATGACAATTAGTGGCTCTTTCTGCTCTTATGGAAGAAGGAAGCAAGCAAAAGGCACGGGGAAATGGCACTTAGATCAGAGTGCATTACCCTTGTCAGTCATAGACAATTAATACAAATGAGCCATCAGCATTTGAGTTCAATTTTTTAACAGCTAAAATATAAGGGGGGGCACTTGGCCATGCCTGCTGGAAAAACAAACCACACAGGATGCTGCTAGCTGTGTTTGCAGGGTGAGAGGATGGTGTGGGTGGAGGAGCAGAGCTGTGGGTCATTCCTCCAAGGGACGGTGGCTGGAGGGCCCGGGGGATGAGAGCACTGCAGGAGTTTCTTAAGAACTGTGGTTGACATTTCCTTGGGTAAAGGTGCACTGCAACCAGAAGAAGGCAGCTCTGTGGAAGATCTCATCTCCATGGCAAGAGAGTAACTGATCACTGAATGAAGAGAGAGTGGTTTGTGTGGTGCGTGACTTTATTACATCTGGTGTGTGCTCATGGGGAAAGGAGTCTTAATAATTTACTTTTTGTTCTCCAGAAGATCCAGTTGCACACAGGTGAAAAAACTCCCTAAATTCCTCCCATCGCCCTTGGCAAAATAATCTGTACCAAACGGTGATTCAGGTGGTTGGGAACGTATAGAAGAAAATATATATACATAAGGAATTGGATAGGGTAAGGTAGAGGGTTAAAGGGCGTAAGAAAATGCAAAGCCAGGAATTCTAAGCCTGTTTTATAATGTTCTTTAGATAGGACAGGATGGACAAGATGTGCAACAGGTGCAGCATGGGGTTTGCTGTCACTGCTTCCATCCTCCCTGGCACGGTAATACCGCCGCCTCGCAGGAGGGGGGACCGCTTACATCTGAAGTGGTTAAGAGGTGGTTAAGTGACAGCTCGTGATGTTGGACTCTGTTAAATGGACAAGTCTGGATAATGACGACCTAAAATTTTTAAGAGCTGGCTGAGCTACTCTTTGGATCATTAATGTTTATTTTTAATAAGTCTTGGATCGCTAGGGAAACTTCAGTAGGCTGGATGAAAACTCATGTTCTGCCAATATTTAAAGAGGGCAAATGGGATGACCCGAGTAATTATAGGCCTGTCAGATGAGTATTCAATCAATATGTGTTTCATACCGCAAAATGTAAGGTCGTATAACCAAGAATAATGAATGTAGCTGATTCTTGCAGGATAGGAGATCTTATCCTGAGCATCAGTGTACAATAGGAATTGGCTGAATAAGTCTGGGGAGAGCGCTGCTCTTTCTCTCTGCTGCTGGGGAAGGTGAGGCAGTGATGCTGCCATCCTGTTCTGCTGCCCACTACTTACGAAGCCAGCTGAAAATTCAGGGGAGTTCAGGTTAAAATCAGCAAAATAATTAAAGGGTTTGCAGTCCAGCCATATAGAACTGGCATTATGTTGAAGATGCAGGGGAAAGACTTCCCCAGTTGTTCTGTAATGATTCATTCTGGGATAATGGTGGCAGAAAATGCAGTGGCTGCAGCTTGGACTTGGAGAGCTCAGGATAAAAACAGCCTGCATCAGGCTTATTAATTACTGAGCAGATAAATTAGTATTGCAGCAAATTCCTCCACTGGAATTCTCTGTATTAATCTCTATTTGTTTTATAAAAGTATCTTCCCTTGTCCAAACATGGCTGGTGGCCTTTGAACTGGGAATGACCTTGGCAGGTCTGTTCAGGGCTGCAGCTGATGGCCACAAAGTTCAGAAGAGCTTTGCTGGTGACTTTGATGGGTCTGGGCATGGGGTCAGTGCATCTTATTGTGGGACCTCTGCAGTCAAGGGAGTAAGAAATGTAGATCTGCAACAAAATGGGAAATTGGTAGCCAGCCCTTCAGGTTGCCAGGATCTGCTTGACCACCAGGCTCAGAGGTGATGCCTACATAAGCTACTCTATTATTTGTAACTGTCTAAATGCAGGCTATAAGGCTATTTTTTGGAAGTCTACCTTGACTCCTATTTTTAGCACCTTCACTGGAGGTCAGAATGCACAGCTGTCTACAAACTCTGCAAAATCTAAAAATATTTTCCAGGTATAGCGTTTGCTCAATTATTGTGGTAAACTCATGATCTTCCCAGTTTTTAAGCAACTGCTGAAATCCTGCATGGCACAGATTCCTTTCTAACTTCCTTTCATTGCTAAGTTAATTAATTTCATCAGTAGCACTGTCTGCCCTGTGTTATTTGTTGGATCTTCTGTATGAAAATATTGTACCATACGATTTGTACATTTACTTACAAAGTTAAAAACAATAAAATGGTAAAAGTAAATAAAGTAATGTTAAAAAATAACCACCTACATCTTTATTAAAAAAAAGGTTATGAGAATCCCACAGTCCTGCAAGTGCTTTGTTTGGAAGAGCTTCTGAGACTGCAGAGTAAGACTATCATTTGGATACAACTATCCTGATTTTCCACCTGAAGATAAGGAGAAATGGAAAAAAAATATATCTGTCTTAGGAGTAAAGGTGTGTTTGACAAATTTCACCATTAATACATATATTTAAGTATTATTTTATTGTATTTTTTTTTCAAGTGAAATTTTCATTTGGAGAGTACACATGATATTTGGTTTGGAGTTTAAATCAATATCCTCTATTTTTGAAAGATCAAAACTAAATGAAGTCCTTCAAACCTTTCACTGGGGAAAAATATAGGTCTCACACTTTGTAGAACACTTCTTCTCTCTTTTTCACCATTCTCCCCCAGGTTTTCTACCATCCATTTAATTCCCGGGCAGATGAAGTTTAATATTGATATTTCTCACAAAATAGGCCAATATTTGTCTCCTAGACATAGCAACTCATAAAAATACACTTCAGGAGGCTGAAGTCCCTTGGTGCAACAGACAATCATCCCAGTACAGGGCTGTTCTAAAGGTATGAATGCTCGGAATGGGTTTGACAACCCATTCGTCTCCCCCCTGCTTGCTGCAGTCTCTACAATATATTTGTTTCCAGAACTTCACTTTCACAGACTTTCCTTTGACTTTTCCTATCCTTTTTATTCCTTCCAAATTGCAGTTTTTCTCCTCTTTCTTTCAGACAGCAAAACTTTGCAACTTTGCTTATTCATCATGTTGGTAGGATTATTAAAATATTTACTGGAGATCTTCATACTCAGAATGTTTGCATGGAGGTCTACTAGAATTAACATATATCTGGTAGTCCAATTTGGTTCTTCCTCATGACCGGTAAATCAGTTTCTGCTTATGTGAAGTTAATGAGCCTGATTATCAATGCTCCCTTGGCTAGTCAATGGAATTGCACTGGTCCGTGTGGAACCATGTCAGATTTATAAGTTAATTTCTAATCAACAGATTCCCGCTCAGTGGAATATAATTGGTAGAATTGAATCACTTTCAACCCAAAACAGTTAACTAACTTTTTATTTTTCTGACTATGCATAATTTCTCTAGATCTTAAAGCTTTTTAATGTGTTCCGTAACGGAAACGAACATTGTGTATGTTTTTGTTGCTTTTTTCTTTATGAAAGCTTTTTTGCTTTTGCCACTAAAGTACTGGCAAAAGAGCATCTTTGCAACTGCAGTGTTGTTTAATGGCATCAGCAATGTTCAGAATACCACTGATTGATGTGAATTTGTCAGTGGTAGCCAGTTGGAGTTAAAATGGGAAAGAATTTGTTCTTTGGCCAGCTGACACGTACTCCGCTTCCAAGTCCTGAAAAAGATAACATATAGTGGTAACTCTTTTAATGCTTTCAAATGTGCTTTCCATAATGAAGCAAAACCAGAATAAATGAACAGCCAACACTCAGTTTTTATGAAACATATGGAAGTCACTTTTTTAAAGGGTTTCTAATGAAGTCTTCATTGTAATGTGCACATATTTTGAGTGTTGTCAGCTAACTTTCATTGGTGTTAGTGCTAAGGTATATTAATTGGCAAATGACTTTGTATTACATGGGGCTGTGATTTCATTTAGGGGTTCTGGTTCCTATATGAGTCACTTGGGAGTGAATTATCAGAAACTAAATATGAAATTTTGATCATATAACCTGATCTGTTCTCTTTTTTTAGTTTCATGTGTATCTGTGAAGAAGAAAGGGAAACATGAAATAGTGATTTCTTAGCAGTGAATATTGACTGCTAGTACATGATTTTCAAAGGAACATCAGTCACAGAAGAGCACTGGGAGCCACGTGCAGCATCTCTCTGTCATGACCTTTGTAGCTTTGATGTTTTAGAACTGTAAGTGGAAGATCAGGGGGATAGGCGTGGAGGAATGTGGCTTTGTGTGCTGGTTATTATCAACATGTACCAACATGGCGTCCTCTGCTGTGTGCTAGGATGAGCTGAGGGGCTCCTCTGTTGAGTTAATATTGTGAAACATGTGGTCTTCTTCAGTGAAAACCTAGCAGAGAGAGCAGCCTGGTGGTAGGAGGAGAAAGAGCAAAGAGCAGAATCCCAGCCCTAGGACTCTGACCCAGGCTGAGCTGTGCAGCAGGGCCAGCACCGCCTCCATCTCTTGCTGCTCAAGCAGCATCTCCTGGGGAGTACTGCACAGGCAAAGGAAGCACACACACAGGCATGCAGCTCCAGCTCAAAGGCTACAGCCACATCGTTTTTCAGACATTAATATATTCCTTACATTTTGTTTTCTCCTGGTTATTATTTTTACCATTGCTATTTTCCCTGGGAAGTGGTAATGACTTTATACTCGTGCTTCAGTCATTATCAATTGATGCAATCATAGCTTTGAATGGTACAGAAGAATTACACTCAGGACAATACCTCTTCGTGGCCAGCATAAATGTAAGGAGAGGAGTCCTTTGTGGGCACTGTTTGGTTTTCTGCTTTGCTGTCTAATGAGTTATCTGAGTTGTGCTCTCATTTTCAGAATACCTCTTTTTTTTTTTTTTTTTGTATGTGATATGAATGTGTAATTACAAAGCTTAGCAGTCTTCTTAATCAGGATTTAGTATCCATGAATATGGGACAAGGAGGAAATATCAGTTACGTTTTTCCAGTCACTAGGTTCCAATGTTTAGGCTGAAGTATGCTAACAGAAATATTATTGATTAGCTTTCAGGGTAAAAAATTAGGTATGTTTGCACAGATATGTTCAGCATCATTGTCTATTGACTAAACGTAGTAATGATAGATAAGATACAAGTGTGATAAGCATATCTTCTTGTCGGAAGCAATGGCCTTCATTAACTTTAATAATGAAGTAAGTATGCTAACGCTCCAGTCCTAGAGCCCTTCTGCATAAGATTTGAATCTTACAGTCTTACCTAATGCAAGTTTTCTGATATATCTTCAGTAAAACATGCCTCATGCTGCTGTGAGAGACAGCTTGTTCAGGGAAACAGCAGAGAAGGAATTCGCTGGAGCAACTTTGGCAAAGCATGAGAAAAACATGTCTTTTTCACATTAATAATTTATCATTGAGTTTATTTTCACAATTGGTTAGCAAATGTGAATGCTACTTCATTTTCCCAGGTAGCTCTGCTTTCTGAGGAATTTTTTTTCTGTGCTGTGGTTGTATCAGATGTATCAGACCTTCCCGTGGGTCATTTAAATCACTGTTTCCCAGCGTGGGCATGAGTAGCAAGTGTGTGCCTGTGGTGGGCTGGCTATTGGCTGCAGTGCTGGATGCAGCAATAAACACACTCAGATGGATTTTGGCACTTTATTGGATGAAGATCCTGTTTCTGAGTCTTTAGATGATTATCCTTTGTTGAAGGGCTCTAACTCAATTCTGGAGGTATTTCGGTCATTGCTTTGAGACTGCAGTTCACACAAACTCTTTACACCTTAAAAGTGCACATTTAAGCCCAGGTGATATGTTCACTTTCTGGGGGTATTCGCTGTGTTGCAATGAGCATGCCTGGGCCAGCTCCATTCCTTTCAGAATTTCCATGCAGAGGAATTTGGCTTGTTGCTGTGATGAATTAATGGGGCAAAAAAATGAACTGCTTTAATCATAATTGCATGTTCATGAACCAAATTTCAATATCTCTAAGTGCAAGAGATAATAATAATTGCAAAAGTCATACTGCAAAGAGTGACTTCAGTCTCTAAAATCATCCTGAAAAGACAACCCCACTCAACCAAGTAATTTGTGTGGCTACATAAATATTCCCTGTGTTCCTTAAAGCATTTCTTTTTCTCCTGAAGTCTGCAAATTATGCTTGTATGAGATGCTGTACAAACTAACCGCTGTATCTATTCAGAGCATGATAATATCTCCTCGCCTTTGAATGAAATATTTGACCCTTGAGAATCTGGCAGTATCTTCCCTCATACAATACCTGAGAATTGAGTAAGATCTTAAGCTTTATTATGTACGTATAATACCGGTACCTGTGGGATTACGTGTAGTAACCTTATTTACAGAACCTTAAGATGTATTTGCTGAATATACTTTAGGCTAGGACAAGTAGTAACATGTGTTTATAATCTCTTTTTCTTGTGAGACCTGATCTGCAAAATATCCCAGAGCTCTTATCGCAGGCAAAGTATGCACATCTCCAGCATAGGCTGAGCACAACTTCACATCACAACATTTCACAGTAGCAGGCATAAAACCTGCACCTGGTGCAACCTAATAAGTCACTCTCCTGGGCTGCATGGTGCCTAAGTCCTTTTTGCTTTTTCTAAATGCAAAGGAATTGTAAAGAAATGTACCTTCTCTTGTAAAACATACATTGTGGATGCTGCAGCCATAGTAACACTTCTGTTGAAGCTGGAATAGGGCCATTTTCAGGTACCAGAGAAATCCTTTTGAGACCTAGTGCTGATGAAAAGAGTGAACTTTCTTCCAAAGGTGCACTCCCTCTGATCTGGAAGTAGAACTTCCTCTGGTGAAACATTAAAGGAGCCACTGCCCTCAGACACATAGCCCAGGGAGGGATTCCTCATTGGGGTATGGCCACATGAGACATCATCCCAAAATGGAGACGTGGAGGTTTCCAAATATTTTATTTTTCATCTGACCCTCTTAGGAGTTCATTTCACAGACAAACAGAATCATAGAATCCTCAGAGTTGGAAGGGACCTCTCAGGGCCATCTAATCCAGAAAAGTCTCCAGGGATGGGACACCAACCAACATCACAAGGCACCCCGTTCCAGTGCCTCTCCACCCTCACTGTAAAAGATTTTTTCCTTACATCTGAATTATTCTAAAATATCTAAAATAATTCTATCGTTTCAGATAGAAGCATGCAAATGATTGCTTAGGTGGTTTTAGTTATTTTTCTTCATTAAGCGGTTCTTAATGGACCTTAAAAGGAGCTGAAGCAGAATCCATGTCCAATCAAACTGATCAGCATTTTGGGGCACAGCTTTTCAGTCACAGCATGATCTGCAGTCATTTAGTGTAACTTTATTCAACAGAGCTGTTTGGATTATTCCCCGAAGATTATCTGCAGGATCTTAAAGAGCACTTTGGATAGCTCAGAAATCTCACTGCTATATATATTTTTCATTACATTCCCACTGCTTTTGTAATGTTTCTAAAGTGTCAGTGTTGGGTACAGTAATAGAAAAGGACTTGCAATTTACTCCAGTGAGATAGCAGTGCTGCCTAAGCTAAAATTAAAATAGACTTTACTTATTTGTGGAACTAAATATTTAAATGTGCTCAACAATCACTCATGCCGAGCATCCATGTTTGCAATTTCTTTTCCTTGTGTAAATGCCCCCAAAGCAACGTTCTGTGGCAGCAAGTAGCTTTGCATTAACAACAGCAGTTCTTCTATCCATAGTATTATTTAAAGTGAGGTTGAATTATTAGTTATTCAGGGCAGGGCACTTGTTGGGAAGAGGGTAAATGGGGAGTAGGAAAGGAGAGGTACACGAGCTGCCTGCGAAGCTCACAACTGTCCTTTGGACCACTTGTATTCCAGATGTCTCATATTGATTCCTTCTGCTTGTAAGCTTCCATTTCCCTAGGCTTAGCCCATTCGCTATGAGCTGCGAGGTGACAGAAGTCTTATTTATTTTCATCAGCATCAAACACTACAAATGTGGGTAAAAATCAAAGACTTCAACTTTTGGATGAATGGTGCAAATTTCATTCTTAGACTCAGTTTTTTCCTCAGGTCTGCTTCTGTGTGCATGGGGAAGCTCTTGGTTGGTCCTGTGTTGGGTAATTTAGGAAGAGCTCCACAACATCAGTGGGCAAAAACTCCATAAAGATGGCAAGGGAAATCTTACCTGAGTTTCCAGAGAGGAAGCCTCATTAAGGGTCACTGAAGTGAGTAACGTGTCGATGCTTCTCATGAATTGCACTGACATCACTCAGCAGCTTCACTTAGAAGTATGTATCTATTTGAGAGCACATTTTAAACCTGAAGAATTTGGGGTGGATGTGAAGCAGGACATTTAGAAGGCCTACTCCTGTGAAGAGAACAAATTCTCCTCTATTTGTATCTTTTATTTTATTTTATTTTTAACAGAGATGATCTTTGAAATATTTTCCATCGGTTCTCTCCACATTCCAATTTGGGCTTTATAACACCCCTCACTGTGCAAGTCTTGGCAGGAAACGTGCCCATCTTGCAGAGCTTTGCATGAATAATTCATTTAAGTGTCATGCTGATTCACAAAAGGTTGGAATATTTCTTTGGAGACAGCATTTAATAGGGTTCTCCCAGACAACACAAAATATATCTTTGCGTGAGTTTCATGGGGTAGTGTCTCTTAAAAGGTTTTGCACAATCAAGGAGTTAATGAACTGAAAACCAAAACATATGGTAGTCCCTTCTACCTATTTGTTGCCCAGGTTGAAGAATGGAGATGAAGCTGCTGAACTGGGATCAGAAACTTGAATCTGTCAGATCTGAAGGCAGAGCCAGAAGTTCAAGAAAATCAATGCAGCTCCTGTTTGGCAGCTTATAGTCATGTCTTCATTTGGGTGATACTATATGACAGAGATAAAGACAGAGAGCGAAGCAGCACTTTGGCTTATTTTCCAAGCCAACAGAAAAGATACAGCTTCTGCAGAACACTGTTGCTCTGAAGGGCTCCCAGCTGCACTGTGTCCCAGGCGTTCTGTTTGTTCAACAAGGCGTCATTTAACCTGTCAGACTGAGGCACATCTGTATTCCAACCCCTCTGAAGAAGGAGCTAGTTCTGTGACGAAGTATGGATATTTAGAAGTCAGTGAAGGTCACTGGAGTGGAGGACGTAGATATATTTTTCCTTTGGAAGAAAACTTTTAAACTGGTTTTAGTGATCAGTGCAATTAGAATACAACATCCTATCAATCTTGTTGGTGTTTGCAGGAACAAATTTCCATGTGTTTTTGGCAGCTTTACAATTGGGATAAAATACTTTGTGTTGCTCAGAGGATGGCAGGCCACCATATTTCCAATAGTGCTATATGCTGTGAAGAAAAATAGCTCTTAAGGGAAATGTTCTTGGCATACAATTGGATTTCATTATTAAACAAACTGACCAGACAATCATTATATTGTTGCCATTTAATCAGAAGAATTTGGTCTGAAATCGAAGTCAGGGCATCAACTCTTGTTGGTGTTGAAGTGGTGGCACAATTCAGTAGAACTGAGTGTAGATGTTACTGGCCTCACCTTGCCAGCAGTGAGCAAAGATGAGAAGACAGCCAGAGCCCTGTGGGACTTCTAACTGTCATGCTGTGACTTTGCCCTCCACATTCTTTCAAAGCTGGAGCGAGCTACAAAGCAGCTGCACTTTGAAAAGGGATTAAGAGTTTCCTTCCAGGTTTTCACCTAGCAGCACTGGAGCCAGCTGCTCAGAAGACTGCACAACTTCCATCCTTGGAAATCTTCAGGACTGCTAGAAAAAATCATGGCTGACTATGAGAGGTGAAATGATGACCCCTCGTGGCCCACTCCAGCCAAGATCTATATGGATCCATTAAACCTTCAAGGTGAGGATCACACAGGGCTTCATGGCAGGAAGATCGGGGTCAGAAAGTGTAGCTCTTTGACTTTCAGTGCAAAGATGCCAATAGAGGTAACCAAGCAAATGGGCTGCCTGTGTGTCTGGCTCACCCATCTTGGGGATCTCGCCTATTTCATGGTCAAACTTGCAGCTCAGCAGACTTGAAGGCTTGCACGTTGATTACTGCTGAAATGCCATCCTACACAGCTCTCTCCGTAGTGCCCTCTAGGGAGCTCACCTAAAGCTTATGTAGGTGACTGATGTTTTTCAGTGTTTGTGAAGGAGTTCCCATAATCAGGATCTAAAACAATGGAATTTCTTAAACTAGATGATTATTTCTTCTCTTTTTCCTAGTTATCATTTTGATGAAATTAGTATTGTAATTGCTTTCTCTGCAGACACTATAACTTCATGCGCTCTCGCTTATACAGAGGACTATGGATGATGGGTGACTAATGCTGCTTAGTTAGGCATTTTTTAAAAATAAATACAGAATCTGTCAATCCATTTTCTGTCAGAGAGAGAAACAGCTCCTGCTTTCACAGCCTCTTCCTTCAGGGGATTCTGTCTTGGGAAGTACTGTAATAGGCAGAAATATGGGTTTTGACTTCTTTGGCAGTTTTAACTCTGTCCTTTGCAAATACCCTTCCAGTTTTCAGATAACTCGTATAGGGGCTGAGGCGTGCACTGCCAACCAAGGAACAAAGCTGAGCAAACTTCTTGTGGTGTCATTGGCCATCGTATGTCAAGTCAATATTCTCTAATTTTATAATGAAGGATATAAAAAATTGGACAAAATATGTCTGTAGCCTGAGCAACTCAACTGAGCTGTACTGATTAGGCTGGCGCTTCCTGGTTTTAAGCTGGCTGGCAACCTGTCCCTAATGGTTCAAAAAAGTGGCCAGGTGTGGAGGGCCGTCTGTGTACACCCTTAGCAACCAGTTTACCAACAGGCTTCCCTACCAATAGTTCAGTGATCAATTAATTGAGTTCAGATTCCTCTGCAAGGTTTAAGTGGATACTTTTTCCTTTCATTTTTACGAATATACAGGATTTTCTTTCCTTCTGATTAGCAGTTTGCTTTCCAAGCCTTGAGAATTGGCCTCCCCTACTTTAAAAACTTGTGGGTTAGAAGGTGCGTGGGCATAACGATCCAACCAGAAACTTCCATGACCTAAATGATGCGTCTCCCTCCAGATGTCAGAACAGTGAATAAATGTTTCATAAAACATTGCTTTCCAGGTCAGGTCAAAGGCATGATTCCTATGTTTGTGGTCTAACCCTTGCTATTTAGTGAAAGCAGCATGGGTAGATGGGATTGGAGTCTCTGAGCACACGTTTACAGGTTTAGCAGCTGGGGCAGGGCAGTGGCTGCTGTCTCTAAGGGAGGGGACAAAAGCACTGAGATTTTTACAGTGCCATAGAGGAAAACAGATGGTGGATGGCTGCATTTGGAAGGGAGGGCACAAAGCCAAAATTAAGCTCATGGGGTGAAAACTTTTTCAGAGTATTGACCCTTACAGCTTGTTCAAGCATGGGCTGCATTATCTACAGGTGAGGGGAAAAGCCCATTACTGCCAACGCAGCCTGAAAACCAGAGAAGCTTAATTATATGTGCTCGTACTCCACCGCTGAGCAAAGACACTTGGCACTGAGGTTCTGCTGTATGCAAGATTCATCCTTGTGCTCCACACTGGCCCCTGTGATTGTGGTGCAGGAGCTGCAGCCCAGCCCCAGCTCGCCCTGTCCATCGATAGGGAGCCTAGCAGAGCTGCACACCATGCTCTTTTAAGTGGAGCATGCAGATTGTCAGCAGATTCTGCTAACAAGTGGCAGAATTTATGTGCTCATGGACTAGTCACCACGTTGGAGATTTATGGTGTTCTCCTTTCACGCTGTGCTGTTGCTACTGCTTTACAATTAGAGGGAAGCTGGCATTAAAAACATCTGCTACTCATGGTGGTCCGTAGTTGCCAAACTTTTTGCTCTCATTCTGCCAAGTAGTACCTTGCCAGCAGTACCGTTGTGCTTAAATGTTAGCTCTGTGCTTGCAGACATTAGTGCCACTGAATCAGCACTAATACTGACATTTCACTTAGGGAAGGAAAAGGATTTGTGAGGAAGCAGCCCCTTCAGGAGCTCAATTAACGTGGAAGAGCAAAAAAAAACCCAGTGAAATAGTATGTCCTACCCAACAGCACAGTGGGAAGTAACTTTCTGTGTTTTCCTGAGCTTTCCCAGCAAATGGTCTGGGTGTGGTGCTCCAGAACTGAGCTGGTGACTGTTTGAGCTGTGCCACTAACAAACCATGGCACACAGAGCCATGGCATGCGGGTCTCAGTCACATCCACGAGCACAAAATCTGCTGTTTGCAGCCTCCATTTGTCCACTAAGCTGCGCTTTTGTGAGCCCTCTTTGCGCTGATATGCACCAGGTGGGCTGAATGGGGCACAGACACTGAGATGGGGTCCTTTCATGCCCCATCCCAGCATCCCTTTCATGAGTTTTAAAATGATAGATCTATTTCTATTGTAGATATCTGCTTTATCATTAGGTAGTGATACTAGATGATCTTTAAGGTCCCTTCCAACCTAAGCCATTCTATGCTTCTGTATAGGATTCAGCAGCCATTCATTTCCACTTCTCAGTCTAATGGTGAGGGATTTTTCTCATTGCCCCCTAACATGAACACCCCACCGCCATGTGTGCAGCCACATATTTTCACAGCACAGAGATAAGAACGGTGGCAAAGCGCTTCAAAATGCATGTGAGCAACACGAGTGCCAACCCTCTATCTCAGAGCTGCGTTTTGCGACAGAGTGCCTCTAGGGACAGCTAAAGACATTCAGCAGCCCATATGCAAGGGACCTTGCTTTGACCCTTGTAATATGTTACAGACATATGGAGAAGCGCGTGCTGCCGCGGGGCTGTGTGAGGCTGAGGGATGCAGGGGGTGACACAGGGACACCTGCCAGCATGGAACAGCCAGCCTGCCCCTGCCAGCTGCTGCAGGAGGTCGTGCACAGGCACGTACAGCGAGCACCAAAACACGCTTCTTTTCTAATGCCTATTCAATATAGGAAGGGTGAACAGCAGAGTGGGGTTTGTCTCGATAATGCAGCGCATGGTGCTCCTCTGGGCTCCCAGATGGGAAAGGCTTTGGTGCTTTTTTTTTTTCTGGCTGAATCCTATTGATTTATATAAGCTGAAAGTTTGGGCTGACACCAAGTAGGAATTAAATGTAAATAGTATCGATAGGCCTCCAAAAACTGCTACATGCGTTGTTTTTCTTTTGTTCTTGTGGAACAATCCCTTCCTTCCTGCAGGCAGCATTTAGCTTGGGCTGCTGTCAGATTTCCCAGCTATTGGATTTTTCCTCTTTTCATAACTGTTCTGTTTCCTTGCAGCTACAGTTCAGTTTTTAAACTGACGGAGCCTAACTACTTTCCTGCAGCTTTACGTCTTTTTGGCATTCCTTGGTTGAGGGTACGACCCTACGTGTGCCATCATCCCCAGGCATGGCTGCACATCCAGGTAAGGCAAAGCAGCCCTCCCTCCTGCACCTGCTGGATGCAATGACACCCAGCAACCCACTCAGGTTCTGTCCCACGTTGCCATTTTGGTTATTATCTAAACAAGGATATCAGCTTGTAACACGTGTACCATTACAGTTTTGAAGGACAAAGTCCAGCATTTTATACAGTACTTTGGTCAGCATAAGAAGATCTGCATGTAAGTTTTTGCTCATGTGTTTTTGCATCCATGGGCTCAGCTGTGTGTTTTACTCACCTGCTGTGTTTGCTTCCCCTGTGAGTGGCCAACTGCCGTGGTGTGGGCTGTTCGTATGGGGCCAGGTACTTTGTCAGCACGGGGCAGTGCTGCTACGTGGGGCTGAGGGTTCTGCACGTGTGTAGTTTCTCCCTTTAGATGAGAAGCTGCATATTTTGGCTGCGCTGGGAGCGTTCATGCAGGCAGCGAGCAGCAGAGGGCACTGATCCGACAGCAGTCGGGGGGAACTGTTGTCATCTTCAGTGCAATCTAACGGGGACCAAGATTAATCTGCTAATATCCTCTCGTTCGTTTTTTCTCCTGTATCAGTGTTAATTGCAAAACAAGTGACAACTTTTTCCAGTATATTACCCTGGTACATCGTGCACTGTTGCTGTAGATACGGTTATTTGTGAATTTGCTACAGACTCCTCTATGAACTCCAGAGGTTTTGTGTTGCTGCTGTATGTATCCATGCAAATAAGTAGAGGCTGCAATCTCATCTATATCAAATTTACCCTACACGCTATTTAAAGCAGTCTAAGTATCAAAACCTGTTGAGTGGAATATTCCACGGGGGTTATTTTCTTTATCACGGTTTACTTTCAGATAAACCTGTCAACTTCCTTTGGTTTTGTTTTCCTCCAAAAGGTGCATTTTTCTCACAAGTGGAGGTGGCACTTTGTTTAGCTTTAAACTATGCGTTCACAGCCGTGTGTAAGAAATGCTTTACATACCTTGTCAGCAAGATTGGTAAATAAACCCAGTCTGAGGCTTGGCAGAATGAGCAACCACAAGCCTGCATAAGGTGCTGGGTTCCTGCAAACCATATTCCTATTGCCTTTTATGTAGTAGTGTTACTAAGAGCATTATAGAAAACATGACTATCTCCTGCAGCATTTTCTAAGATTTGGATAGTGTGCTGTTTTTAGAAGAGTTTTGAATGAGAGGAACTTACTGCTGAAGGCATAATTTAGATGTCTTCTGGACATCAGGCCCTAAATAGAGAAGGGATCTGACTCTTTGCTCTCTGGGATTGCTGACCCCAGTGAACGCACGAAGGTGGGACCACTGAGGACAGCCCTTCTTTCTCTTTCCTGATCAATGTAATACAATAATTAAAATGTTTTGAATGGCTGGAAAGGGGTCACCCCTTCCTCCCCCAAGTATATGCTGTAGGCATTGTCATTAGTCTTAATTCTGCAGAACTCCTGTCTAAATACAGTTTGCACTGCTGGGAGAAAGCAAATCATCAGTGAAGGACTTACCTCTCTAACCTCATAGTGAGCTTCAGCAGAACAGTCCCAAATTAATGCTATCTCACCTGGATGCAGGTGCTCACTTCAAGTCTTCAGCCTGATCCGTCCGAGAGACATCGTTTTCAGTGATGGGTATAGCATTTCCCCATCAATAGATAATGCATCTTTGTGAGTGCTGAGCACTTTTCCAAATACACTATTCATACTGCACAGTTACTCTTCCACATCTATATTTAATGCAAAGAATTTAAACCAAATTTGATGTCAGGCTTTGCCAGCCTTTTCCTCGCTGCTTTATGAGCGCTGCTTCACCCCATCAATAGGAAGAAGGCTGGATTTTGTTCTTAATTAAATTTACCCATCTGACAGAGAAAGCTCATTCATACCGGTGAATGTGAAGAGGGATCTGGTGTCATTTCAGACCAGGATGTCACAGGTCAGCATTAATCTGTGGCGGCTTTCTGGTTTGTTTGTTTGATTTAGTCTTATTTAGCAAATGCCTCAGAAGGATTTCTGAAATGGAATTAGGTCGTCTCAAGGGAGGTCAAAGTGAGCTGCCCAGGGAAATCCCTGGTTTTAGGCTGTGTTTCAGCTTACTCTTGGCATAGGGATACAGCCCCGATTCTCCGCTGTGTACAGTTCTGCTGGGCACCATTTCTGCCCAAGCTACGTTCTGCTGCAGGGCCCAGTTCCTGCTGAGCAAGGATTGCACGTCATCTCCTTAGTTATAGCTATGTATGGTGCTAATGAGAGAGAAGGGATGGCTGCTGAAATGTGTAACGTTACCTGTGATCCAAAAAGCTGTGCTTTTCAGGTGTGGACGGGAGGGACAGCGAGACCAAGTGAGCATTGTTTGCAGTACCCTTCTTCTGCATGTTCATAATATCTGAAAGGAAACCTAAGACAGAAGATAGAATAAAATAGGACCATTACACTAATGACACTGAGCTAGGAAAACAGGGAGCAGTTGTTCAAAGAAGAGGTCTTTGCTCTGAAACTAGACTGCCATGAGTTCCAGGGCAGCAATATGGGATCTATCATTTCCACCGACAGGTGCAGAAAACACACCAACATCTTCATCCTTATATCCTTGAGAAATAAAAGTTAGCTTTCCTTGCAAGCCTGGCTTCCATATCGCAGAAGCCAAACATAACGCTAGGAATAATTGCTTTAGCCTTTAGTTTTGAGTGGAGTTTCTTCTTTTTTTTCTGTCAGGCAAATAGAAACAGCACTTGTAGTAGTTTAATGTGCACTACTATCGAAGAAGAAAAATTCAAGAGAGGTGAAGATAACTTTACTCCTGTCAGCAAAGAAAAATATATTTTTGATATAATCTATGCTAAACTTTTCTTTGCAGTTGTTGAGAAACACAAAAAATCCATGCATCACACTCTTGGCTGGTAGTTGATGGCATTAGCCTTCAGTTTTTCCTTATGATGTCTTACTAACAGCAGCAAAAAATGGACAAGGTAAGCTGTTGTATCTGTAAAGGTAGAGCAGCAGAGTTCCCATGCACCTCATTTTACAATCTGCTTTGACATGAAGCAAGAAATGACTGAGCACAACCTTTACTGCAATAATTGGATTTTTGCCATCAGGAAAAGCCTGTTACAATTGTTTCCTCTGAGAAATAATGCACTTTTAGGTTTAGTTTTATAGAAACTACTCTCTGTAACCTCAGAGGGCTCAAACTGCAACAAGAGAGATGTGAGGTGCATGGGCTGGATCCTTACGCATCAAGTCAATACCTGTCAATAGCACTGGTTGGTTTACACCAGCTTCATCTGAAAATCATTTTGTGAGACACATCCTAAAAGCACAGACTAACTTTAGAGCAGTCTACTTAGTCTTCCTCTTTTTGTTTTCATTTTTGTTGATGTTTCTTCAGCTCATGCTGTTTTGCTGGTGAATTTGCTGCCATTGTGGAACTTCTTCACAAAGCCATTTCAGCCTGAAGGCAGTGAAGGAGAATCAGCAGAGAGAACTGCAGAGCAGCCCTTTCTCAAAGGAGAGCAGCCCCAGCAAGTCCTGCTGGATGCCAAAGGCTGGGATACCACCAGCCACGTGCACCATCAGGGACAGAGCTGCTGCTGGAAAGCAGTGCGTTCAACACTGGCATTAGTGCCAGAGGAAGAGACCTGAGATGGATCCCAAACACCAACAGGAACTTTGCATCTGAGCATCACTGCTGACAAACTTGGTGAGGCCAACCATTCATCTCTCAGTGTGTGCAACACATTGTCTCTTTAGCATCACCGGGACTAAATGGTGCATGGGGAATAATTGTTTGAGAAAACTAGAACCATAACATTATATCTTAAAAAGTACACTCACTGTGTTTCCCTGAAGTAAGGTTTCTGCAGGCTATCAGCTCTCTCAGCTATCTATTGGTGTATATCTGATGATACATGTATCACAGTCACACCTCTTCCCTTTGGAGTTCCCATTGGTATTAATGGCAACAGGATCAGACCTTGAATTATTAACAGCACAAGATAATAGGAACTTGTTTTATTTAAATACAACCACGGTGAGTTTGGAAGAGTGAAATGGTAGTAACGGGCCATTTTGAGTAGAGGAAGATGCATATTAAGTCAAATTGCCTTGTACTCAAAACCAATTTGGATTTCCTTCAGACTTTGCATAACCTTCTTCTCAGCACTATACAAATGTCTTGATAGACTCATTAAAATCTGGAAAATGGGAAAGAGAATTGTAAGCTCAGAGACTCATGAAAGAGCTGAAATAAAAGCCCATAACTGAAGTGTGAAGTTACAGAGCAGATCACTGAGAGTTTTAAGTTTCAATTTCTTTCACTTTGTGGGCTTAACACATACTAACTGTTACTGTACCAGTTTTATGTAGTGAAACATACACGTTACAGCCCATTTCTTCACCATTCTTTTTGCAGGGTGCTCTACTTGCATGGCTGATGGTGAAGACCCTCACAATGCCATTGATAGAACGGAAGACCAAATACCAGTAAATCTCTGGTGAAGTATTGATCCTTGCACACTCCTCTCAATTTGTTACCTTAAAGACCCAATGTGGGGGAGCCCTTTATGAGGTGAAAACCCACCTCCTCCCTCTAGAAATAACCTGCAAATGTGATTTGCCTCACCAAGGGATGTGTGCTAGTCTGTTCTTCAGAGAGCTCCTCTGACCTGATGCTAAGCACCATGTCACATGAGTGCAGGCATCACCACCTGTCCTGCACTGCCCATGGGCAGTACCAATGGCAGCACTTCACTGACTGCTGCATGACCAAACCCAAATTGTTTTCCCACATCTGCTATACCACTGAGGTTAAAATTGGGCTCCGATCATTAAGGATACCTTGAAATGTGCCTTGTATTCCAATGAAAGATTTTCAGCTGAAACTCCTTTTTACACCCCAATTTGATAGGAAAAAAATGAGGCTTTCCTTATCACGATTGTACAGTATGAAACAAATTGCTTCACATTATGATTCCCTCCACTTTAAATTGTCCCATTGTTTAGACTGGAGATGGCTGACAGTTTCTTCATTTATCTTTCGTAGTCTAACACTGCAGTGGAAATATTCAAGGCATTAGGCTGGTGCTGATTTGTCAGCCTTGACCTTCTGCCACATTAGCTCATTGCAAACCTGACACTCTTCATTTCGCAGCTGTAGATTCTTTTCTGAGCTCTCTGAGTCAAGATTAGCCACCACTGTTTATGTGAACGATATATGGGCATGTATCAAAAGCTGACATACAATGTTCTTTTTCACACCGGAACCTTTATTCACCAACTTGTGTTCTACAACAGAAATACATCTTATTGTTCCCAGCTCATAACTAAATTTAATTGCTATTTGTTTAATCTCTGATATATGTTACAGACTTTGCCTGCCTTAATAAGAGCTGTTACACAACAGACCAGCCTATACTTGAAAGGAGCAGTGAGTTCATACTATCCAGTGATCAGAATTAGCCTGTGTGGGGTATGATGGTGGTTTCCTCTAAAAAATGAGGTTGGTCAGCTTTAGATTCAGACATGGTTTTAGGAGAGATTTGCAATTGTTGGAGCTGAGGTCTTATTAATCAGGCTTGCAAATCTGAAGCTAACACTAGGGTGTAAGCACTTCTGTGAGTGCTGGAAATTTATCTGATATTCAATTTAAATTCAGTAAATCTAAGTGCTTGTGCTAGAAAAGAAAGTTTTAGGTGGTTTGTGCAAAACCAAAGTGTTTTGGAATCAGCTGAGGACTAGACTTCTGTAGGCAAAGGTCATGAGCTGAACTAGAACTTTCCCACAGAGTTTTTCCCCTTGTTTTTGAATGTCTTTTCCAATCTAGATGATGTTATGATTCTATGATTTCAGCAGCATTACCTAATACTCAAGTTAAAGTTGTTGGTTTTACTTTCATTGAGTGACAGTGACAATATTATTTGATTCATATTGTATGGAGCAGAAGTAAAAATATACGATCATTTAGTAAAAGTTACTTTTGGAATTAGTGTGTATAATTGATTGTGAGCCAGGAATAACTTTTAGAGTGGAGCCAGGATCTCCTGCTTGACAGCTGGGCTGAGTGATGAGTATAAAGGGTTACAGCCTTTTCTAATTGAGGCTCCTGCATACAAACAGGGAGTGAACATGTTTGGTCTGTTCATGCTATTCTTAGGCACTGCTGGTTGCCATCTAGAGACCCACCAGCATTGTGATATCTTGTTTAGATAACATCTTTTGTGGAAAATTAAAAAAAAAAAGAAGGTTACTAGGATGATCAGGAAAGATTTGGGTGAGTTGGGAAATGATTGCAGTCTACAGAAGCCTAAAATCCTATTGACTTTCAGATGCCAGAAAGGCCTGCTCATGTCTGCAAGATGAGTTTCTCATGGCTCTGTGATGATAATGTGTTGATCCTTATCCAGCATGAGCTATCTACATCATCTTCCTTGACTGCTAAGCTCTCAGAGCAAACACTGCTGCTGAGGAACAAAAGTAAGGTTTTCAGACTCGTTTTGGGAAGAATCTTTCTCATCCACCACTGCAAGCTGTAGAGGAAATCGAGTTCACCAACAAGTGTCTTCATCCTGCTCTGGAGCAGAAGAAAACCGTGATTACCTGGCAGCCATTAGTTTACCTGTAGTGGGAGGTAAGGATGGTAATTCCCCGCAAGAATGTTTCACATCTTTTCTCTAACTCAAAATAATATATTAATCTCTATTACCATTTTAATCCATGCAAAACAGAGATGAGGGGATGCAACATTTTACTCATTTCCCATTTTCCAGTAACTGTAATTTACATTGAGCAGTAAATTGCCAGACAATTGAAAATAGCACAAAGTAAATGCTTCCTAAAATGCTTTAATATGAGAGCTAGTAGCTGTAATGTAAGTTTCCTGTTAACTCGGTTCACTCTAAAGTGATAGTTAATTGGATAAGGAAGGTATGTATTCAAATATGCCTAAACTTAATAAACCTGTCTGGAGAGGACGGTATTAGTGGAAAGCCACAGACCTTTTAGCTTGTTTGTGCATAAGCACCTTTGCTAACCATAGAACTTGTATGATTTAGGTGCCATTATTCTTTTTGTCAACATGCAGACAAATTCTAGTAGTAGTGGAAAACCTAAAAATATTAAGTTTACTTAATAAAACCTATTAAAATGGGTGGCATGGAACTGAATTATTTCAGCTGGAATATATACACCGGGGAAAAGCAAGATCTTGAATATTCACATTACAGCTCATTGAAAAGGCAATGGGCTATGCAACAAGATTGACAACAAAGGGAAAAATGATGAGGAAAATTGCCTTACTTATCTGCTAGAGTGCTCTTGACTGCCAACTGTAATTTTATGGTTCATTATATAAAAAAATACCATTAATGTTAGTACTTGTGTATCATAATCATACAAAGAAGGGAAAAAGTTCATTGAAATGTGCTCCATTTTTAATCAAGACACTATAATTGTGTGTTTTTCAGGCACCATCAATTTCCATCAATTTTACTGCTGCAAAAATAATGTGCTGCTGTAGTTCTTCCAAAGGTCAATTTCTGCATGAGGTATATCGACTGCAGGGATGTAAACTGTAAATAAACAGCTGCATAATTTATCTTCTTTGATATTACTTGATTCATCATGAGCTTTAAGTTGATCAGCAAAGAAAATGGAATCACTGCCTTGAAATTTCATGGTGCATCAGATAACTTAGAAATGATAGGGACTTTGGTTATATAAATGTTGCTATATAGAATGTCAGGCAACAGCCAATATTAGCATTGCAGAGCCAATATTACACAGCAAATGTATCTGTCAACCTCTCTGTGTGCTTTTACTAGTTTTGAAAATCCCAGAATGGATCGAGTTGTCTGAAGCACTGGCAGGTTCTCATTGCAATGTGTGCCGTGCAGTGAGGGATATCTGGTATTACCCCAAAACTGTGACCATCTGAAACTTTAGTTCCTTGCACCTATGGGGGAACAATGGGGCTATTATGACTTGTCCTTTGTTGTTTTTTGTTTTATTTGGTTGGTTGGTTGGTTTTTAAAGGGGACAGTGCATGATACAGGGAAATTTGGAGCATGCAGATAGTTTCGTGCAGAACAAGTTTTCAGAATTAGTAATGCTTGTGTTATTTCAGTACAGTGTCAAGGACCAAGCGTAGTCAGAGGAGATTCTGTGCCCCAAGGACTTTCTTCTCAAGAACACGGAGATGATTCCCAGATGATAATTTTCCCAGCTAGGGGCTGTTCAGGCTGTCTTTATTCCATAGCTCTGTGATAGATAGGCCTTGAGAAATTGCTGCACTTTTCTCTTGGGAGCACACTCTTGAGTTTTCAAGCCTGGGTGTGGCAATTTCTGTTTAGACTTCACAATTGGCCACTGGAGAACATAGAGTCCATGGCAGATATCTCAGTGCAGACTCTTAAGTCTGTCTTTTGTCTACTGGGACAGAATTCTGAAGAGTGGTCTGTCCCCTTGGTTAAAGCAAGAAAGGCAGCGTTAAGTTTCTTAACTTCATAACACTCCCTCTCAGACTACTTCAGTCACAGCTTATTTGCATCACCTGGAAGAGGCAGTGGTACACACTACAGCCACAAAGAAAATAATTTTCTCCCTATTATCTGTCTTTAACAAAGCAGGAAAATCCCAATATGCTGGAAAAGGCATCTGCTGGGTAACTTATGTTAGTGCAAAGGGGTCATCGAGCCAGCATTGCTGGGTCAGTACATTTGTGTAACATGTCATCTGTACTGGTGTAAGACACTATTAGAATTGTGTTGCTTTGATGACATATTACTTGATGAAATAAGATCAGCTGTCAAAAACCCATTCCAGTGTCTGAGGCACTCAATGTTTTGTTGGGGGAAAAGGTTTGTTTCATTCCTGAAAAAAATGCATTATTCAGTATGGAGAACTGAAGGGCAGTCAGGCTGAAGCTGAGAGGCTTCATGAAGGCAGACAAGTCCCCTTGAAATCCCACTGCTTAGCCAGGGTGGTAGGGCCTAGGGCATGGGGAGCAGTCTCTGTCCCTGGAGGTGCTCCAGTACTGATGTGGCACTGAGGGACATGGTCAGTGGGCATGGTGGGGATGGGTTGGGGTTAGACTTGAGGATCTCAATGGTCTTTGCCAACCTTAACGATTCCATGATTCTGTGATCTCCTGCAGCTCATCAATAGACCTGAAATAGCTGAAATAATGCACACATTTATGCCTATTTGGGGATAAATGTCACCACAGACCTAACACCTTCACAGCGTCCCATCCAGCAGCAGATGCTGAGCAGCATAATGCAGAACAGAATCTCCCTTTTCCTGCCCCACCAGAAGGGAATGTCTGGGATAATGCCTTGCAAATCTCGCCATGAAAACATGCCATTATTCCCCGTGTATGATTAGTCTTTCATGCTTCCCTTGTTACAAATACGTAACACATGCTACGGCACAGAATGTGATAATGTATTCTAATGCGATCTTTAATGCTGATATTTAAAAACCTGTTCCTGAGTAGCACAATTTGAGTTTCACACGAATGTACCGCTACCATTTTTTCCTGTTTTAAAGCACAAAGTCTTTCCGGCAAAAGGTAGGCATTATGTCAATCCGCTTTTGCTCCTTTCTTCCTTCAGTTATGTGCAGTTAAATGTTTTCTTCATCTTCTAGGGGGAAAATGAATGAATTATTCTAGAACAATGCACACCGCAGTGTGTGTTTGTGTGTATTGGTGAGTCAAAACGCAAACATTGAGAGAAGACATTCTCATTTGTTTCCATCCCAGTTTTAAGTGATATTTTAGGAAGCAATCATAATAAAGAGAGCTGAAGGAGCTGAAGGAATTATTTCTCAGTTAGACAGCAGCCTGCTGTTATCTCTAATCTAAGAGGCACTGGATAGAGGTCATCGTTTGATCAATGAGGTGAATTTCATTTTATGGTGCTGAAAACAGACAGAGAATGGTACAATCGAGTGCTTTCAAAAAGAAAACAGAAGCAGTAAGAGAGTGATGGAAGAACCGTAACAAAAATAAACAGGTTTATTGCTATATTAAGCCTGTTTTACAAGGACTCCATAGTGCAGAAAGAGGATGTCACCCAACTGTAGCCCCCCATATAGACAGGATTTATAGACACGTTGACTGTCTTGTGGACAAATGGGGTTAATGCGGTACACTGCTACATTCAAAGATTATCTCCCATAAAGGATAAGCAATTGAGTTTCCACACTGAAGCAGTAATGCAGTGTGACTTTCAGGAGTCCCCACGCAGAGGTGCTGGCAGCATTGACACTTCCTTGCTGTCCGAAGTGCAGTGTGTTCCTCCGCAGTGGGTTATCTCCACGGTGCTTTTTGCCATCTCCAGCTTTTGCAGGTGCTCAGGGTGCAATGCAGACTGGCCAGGTTTTACTTGCAGCACTGTCTGAAATGGATTGAGAAGCCTGAGTTAATCGTTTCCTATTGAGGTTTTATAGCTCATTCGGAGTATTGAGCACAGGCATGTTGTCATGGTAATTGAGCAATTATTTCATGTATAAATCTAGACCATATCATAGATGAACCTTAAACCAGCATCTGCTCTTCCATTCAAGAGCAGTAAAAGGGGCAGTGCATTCCTCGTGCTTTTGATGTCCTGCTTACGAGTGGCTGTCTGGGAAGAAGTTAAAAATACTTCCTCACAAAATACTGAATTTCACAATAAAAACAATTGATTACATCCATTGGAATGATCCATCGTGGAGCATCATGGAGAAAGATAACTTTTGGCAGAGGAAGCGAGGCAACCAATATTGATAAAAGCAAGTAGATGAGCAGGAGGAAAAGATTGCTCATATATAGAGAAGGATAAATGGATTTGATAAACGTATGTACCAGAAAAATGGACAACCATGTATCTGTCACGGTATCAGGAAATGCTATGATTCTGAGTGCCTGACTACTACTGGTGTCTCGGTTGTAAAAGGAAGTCAGACTGGAGGAGTTCCTTGGTTAAGGTGGTAAGAGGGAGATTTTTTTTCCAGAGGAAAACCTTACATTGTATCTGAGCAATCAATGGGAAGCTAAAGAGCACATGCTGTCAGCACAGATTAATCTGGAATTCCTTCACCTCTTCAGATCCTTGTGCATCAAACATTAGTTTGCATCAAAAGTTGGAACAGTGACTCAAAGATCTCAGGAGTTCACAAAACTACAAGAGCAAATCAAGGAAAATGCCTCCCATTTCTATGGCCTGCAGACTTCAAAACCTGTAATTGTGCTGGAAGTCTTTGATCTCACCATTACTCCTCTGTCGACTTTGAAGTCAAAAGGATAGGGTTATTGCAGTGGGATCCTGATGTGTCAAGTGTTAATTCCCCGCAGCCACATTCAAGGCACACCGTATTAGCTACTGACCACTAAGTGCTAAAGGGTGTAACCACATGTAGAGTTTTCCTCCTGCTCAGGGTTTCACACATCAGTAGTTTCAGTGCACAGTTTGTTACTAACAGAGAGGTCACTGCAGACCACTGATGCATAGGACCTCAGGAATGTGTTTTCTGGGACAAACGGGCAATTATGTATTTTTAATAATCAATTCTTACAGCTGAGCAAGAGTTAAAACGATGTCAAAAACTAACCTGAATAGTAGCAAATGTTATTTTTGGAACCTAGGAGGGAGCCCAGGGAAGAGGAGGGATGAGCAGAGGCTGGCACATGGGGAGCTGTGCCTGCTGACCCCTGGCACGGGACCTAACTGCTGCAGGTTGGTACCAGCATCTCCTTCATGCAGCAGATGAGAAAGAGAAAAATGGAAAGTGATTCATTTATATGGCTTGTAAAATATTTATTTGTGTGCTGTGTTTGAGGAGAATCGATCTCTGGAGAGTGTGAGGTTTCTCCACCTCAGACAAATTAGGTTGGAAGTAAGAGGTGAGTGGAGTGAAATGGCACTGAGCTCTGATCACCGGAGGGGTGAGACCACAGTAGGACTGAGCCACGAGGTCCTGAGCCAGCACCTGTAGCTTTTGACTTCACTGGATGTAAACTTTAGATCTTTCAGTAGACTTGGTCTTCAGTGACTTGCCTTAAGTGTTATGTTAAAGCGAGGTAAATAATGTCAGCGGCAAAATGGTTTATTCTTTTTATTTCCACCATTATTTTTCAGTGTGTGTTGAAGGAGAATACAGCAGTGAGCACAAGAATTCTTGCTTTGTTCCTCCACAGAGCCCCATCGCTCCACAGCATCGCTCCTAACTTTTGTCATGCTGCAATGAAGCATCCCTGGAGTTCTGCAATGGTTCCTATGTGGCTGGAGTGGCTTTCTTATTTCAACCTCTTGAGCATCGATTGTTGAGTCGCTTCCTCATCATTAAAAGCTCGTCAGGGACAAGGTCTGAAAATACAAATACATAATGATAAAGCAGAATCAGCACATGCTGTGGGACTAAGCGACTAAGCAGTATCTACCCGGTCATCATTAATCTTTCATGGTGTAGCAGGGGTGGTACGTAGGGAACAGGACTCCTCTGGGCTGGTATAACCCCTCACCAGGTCAGTACAAAGGACATCAGCTCCTTGCCCATGGCTGTAGTGACACAGACCTGGTTTTAGTTTCAAGTGAAAATGCTCTTGGAAGACTCTAAGTGAGCCTTTAGGTAAATTCACAAATGGATGTTGTGAAGAGGGTCTCTAAAAATGGACTTTTAACATAGTTAAACTGAGAAATGTCTTATGGAATGTTGTCAGCTGTTTCTGACAATAACATCTTTAGCTAGGGAGCAAAGTATTCATGACAATGTCAATAAGGAACAGCTCTGACAGCAGCTTTGAGTATCAGCATAGATGCAGAATGCTGACTATTACTTGTGTTATCAGTTGGTAACACCTTCCACGAGCAAGATGTCTCTGTAGAAAGCTGAGGCTTTTATGAGCATCGTCATTTCCTGTCAGGTTTGACATGGTTGGGTTTGAATGGGTCTGAGGTTTTTGCTGTTGTTTAAATTTGTGATAACAGAAGCGAGCATCTTCTGGGGGATTGGTGCTGAAAAATGTGCTCTGTTCAAATAGAAATGTTTTCATTCTGCTGCTTTTTCTGAGTTCTGAGATCTGTAGAAGACAAACCTTAAGTAATGGAGGGATTCGGCAAATTTTTTGGTACTAAAACAGTGCACGTTCAGCTCATACAGAGACAGAGACTTATTACAACGCTAAATATCCTTCTCTTTTAAAGCTCTGGAGTTCAGAAGCTCTGTGCAGTCACCACGGCCTTCGGATGCCCCAAGGGCACCAGCAGAGAGGAACGAGTGTGGCGAGAGCGCAGGCAGCTGTGAGCACACTGCAATGTCATTGCTGGTAGGAAACAATATTTAATTTTCCACACCATGAACAAAAATTCTCTGTATTCTGAACTTAATGTACATCAGTATATATTTCTACTTTATTATTTCAGATACACGGTCTGTTGATGCATGCACAAAGTGGCTTAAAGAAAAAATTTTTTACCATTTCAGTTTTCTCAGTGTTTGATGATGAGCAAAATGTTGTAGGAGGACATATCATAGATTGTATGTCACAGCTCACCACTGGCTTATGTATGCCTCTGGTGGCAGAGGGCAACAGTCTTGAGCTGTAGGAAATCCTTATGACCTAATAATGGTTACTGTTTCCCTAATCAAATGCTTGCTGGAGCAAGGAGCTGGTCCCCACGTATATCTAACAAAAACAGAAGTCTGGCCAGAGTATTCAATAGGGCCTTTGAGCCTATGGGCTTTCTTCAGGCCTCATCCTGCCAGCTCTGTCCTTTCCCACCTCAGGTCTTCTGTGCCAATGCATCATCCAACAGCTGGCACTGAGTGTTTCCAGAATGATCAGCACCTGGAGTGGTGGTTTCTCCCACTTGCCATGCAGGGCTGATCACAACAGGTGGGCTGTAGGCTGCAGTCCTTGAGCCATCTCCTATGGGCACATTAACCACCCAGTGTGACCCACTGCTATGTCTCCCTGTATCAGCACCCCAAGCAAAACACAGAGAGGAGCCAGGAGCTCCTTTCATCATGGGTCTCTCTGAATATTTACGTCTGAGATATAAATCACGCTAAACACATCACTCAATGTAATAGGTTCCTGTAATTAAACGGGAGCTTTATTGAATAAATTACCATGGTGGTAATTATGTGTGTAATACACTTGCTATATCTCCAGCAATTCCATTGACTTTATTGCAGATAAAGCAATGGCTTTGTCTATTTTCATAATGCTTGAAATGCTAATAGTGAGTTGTCCAAGAGTCCTTAAAAATGTTGCTGCTATTAGTGTTAGTGCAATATTGACACAACATTATTCTTAATGCTTTCTGCAATAAGCACAGTACAGTGACACCCTCTGTTAGCTCTGGAAACACAAATTTGCCTATACAAGGAATGGGGCTTGGTATATGCCAGAAACACAGGTAATGTAGTAGGAAAACATTGATTTACCCTCTGATGTTCCCATATTGATTTTTCTTGATAGAATGGAGAAACAGACATTATCTGCTTCCAATCAGAAAGAACCTTTATGGAAATGGTTGCATAATTAGCATATAGCTGAGGATAACTTTATAGTGTTGGCCTTACATTTTATACATTAATCAATACTTCATAAGTTCACAATTTTTCCTTTCCTTTAGCTGAGTTATTTATATAAGCACACAGGTACAAGTACTCACTTGTCGGATGGTTACATCAAATTCCAATAAAGCTGTATTTTTATTTACTGCTTTGTCCAACATAGTCACACCTTCCCAATCTTTACAGAGCTACATTGATTCCTGCAGTATCATCTCCTAGTTTGTTGAGTCTGCATGGTGACTGATTGTCCCTCGATACCTCAGGAAACCCTAAAAGATACAAGAATGTAGTCTGAAGTTGGCTATGACTTCATTAAGCTACCACCACATCTGGGAAATAATACAAGATGGTTGGGAAGGTCTTGACAATTTTTTACCACTGGAAAAAAAAAGAAAAAAAGAAAAAGCTGATTTGCCAAAATAAAAACTGTTTGCTAAGCAGAATTTGATTCGACCTATCCCATAAATACGAAAAAGAAGCCAGTGCAACAAGCAGCAGGTTGACACTGTTCATTGAAGACTGGGTTTTTTCTTGTGATGGCAATTTTTCAAAATTTTAATGAATTTATAGTTTAAAAAAAAAAAAAAAAAAAAGGTTGAAACCAATTAATTTGACTGAGCTGACAAAAGTTGTTGGTGGGCAGGAAATGATTGGAAATGTGAGTTTTCCAGCCTTGCATCCTGAATGCCATTCTCTTGCTATGCTGGGAACTTTCCCACTGTGCTCCAGGCTCCAGAGAGCCCTCAACCTCTGCTCAGTTGAGAAACTGGGGAAAAAATCTGTACTTCCATCTAGGAGCCATTCACAGTCACTTTTTCTCCTCCTTCTTCAACATTTCGGTTGATGTTCAGTTGAGCTCCCAGGGCATGAGCAAGCCCAAGTAACCCAAAAGACTCATTCCTCCATTCTTCGCTTCTGGCTGGCATCTTGTGTGATTCCAGTCACACATCTGGATGCCATGATGTCATTTAGGAATTCAATTAACTCTGTAATGTAATAATGAGTAAGTCTGCTCAGTCTCATTTAATTATCAAACTTACAGCTTTCTTGACCTATCAGCCCCCTTCCCAGAGGCCAGGGGCTCTCTGGACCCAGGCACAGCTCACGCCAGCCCTTCTGTGGACCTGCTTTGCTCTGCAGAGCATCTTCTCTTTGTCACAGTCCTCAGAACTGCACATTTTCGCAATGAACTGGTATCAATGCATGTCTAACGATGGCTTTCCTTGAGATTGACATTACAGTAATATCAGGTTCCTGTCACGTTAGTTTGAAAAACACAGAGAAAACACTTGAATTACTTTAAGTAAAAATCTGAAACTATCCAATTAATAACATTAAAAAAAAATTATTTGCACTTACACTCAGTAGGGTGCAGGAAGGATAGCAGAGTGTTTTACTGTGCTTTGAAAAGCCTGGCAAATGACTTCTCCAAGTAAAAGATAGCAGCTTTCTACAGAAATTCACAGTATTTCTCTGTTCAACGGTGCATGAAAATACATGTGCTTTGTTTGAATGTAGAAATGAAGAAATAATTTATCAGGCAAACTTCAAGAATTTCCATTGCTTTGGGAATGTTCTTTTTTGACACAGCTTTACAGATCTGCTGTCTGATAGGGAGATCTAAGATGGGCGAGGAAATATTTTCCTTCATTTTATGATAAAGGGAAGAAAGGAAATCTAAGCATTAAGATGCCAACGTGTGTTTTATCTACTTCAGTTCTGCCTGAGAGAACCAGATTCAAGAGAACAGCTTCACCTTTGCTGAAGTTATTGCCTCACCTCCTCCACCCCTTCTCACAAGTTTTCCTCTGTTTTTCCTTCGCTCCTTTGTAATTTACCTTTCAGAGGAGAGTGAAGCATCTGCTCTCTGAGGTGACAACGCATTACACAGAAATCAATGCCATCAAGCACCAGAGAGCCCTGGGTCTGACGGACCAAGGGGAATAGTTTTCAGGGTGATGTTCTGTAAGTGCAGCGAGATATTTATGTGCCTTTATAACTTACACAGTGCCTTGTGGTATCTATACACATCTTAAAGATCTGCAGCTAGATGGCTATCAATAGAGAATACCAACAGATCTTGGCATAGGAGGCATCGACAGACAGAGGGGGTTCAGAAGCAGAAGCCACTTCTCCAAACTTGCCTCTTCTCCTTCATCCTGGATCTGTACATCCGAATTAGACACACTTAGCTAATGGCAGAGGTGCTCCAACAGGAGTACCCTCACTTTGTGTAGCAGAGATTGCTCAGAAGTTATATTTGGTACACGCACCAGCTATGATAATTTTATTGTGACATGTATGTCAGCATCTCATTGTCATTAAATTCTCAGTAGATCCTGCCATTAAATTTCTCAGTAGAGTCACAATGTTAATAATAGATGAAGTAATTGAGCTATTGTTTTTCCTCGACTGTACTTTCCTATACAGATTGCTGCTGTACTTTGCAGGAAAACTGCCTGAGATTTTTGTGACTATAATTGTTCTAAAGATTATGTTTTTAGCAGGGTGATTGCATTTAGGTTAGGCTGAGCAGCGCACTGTATTTGTTGTAGGAACAAATGGATGGGTAGAAAGAGACATATATATATATATATATATATATATATCTCCTTGCAGTTTGAGGAGAAGACGTGATTATGTGTTTTCTTTAGCAAAATACAAGAATCAATAATTCTTCAAGGTATGGATTAGCAGCCGAGGGCTAGAGCTGTCACCTAGAAGAAATAAAATGTAAAGTGTCAGGAATTATTTCACTTCCAACACCATGGTCAGATGATATCCTTGACCCAATAAATGGAAAGGTCATAGTTAAAAAACAAACAATCAAAGTAGCTACTGCTTTAAACAGCAAATATAAAGGGTATTTAGCTCAGCAAAATTTTCCAAAAATGAAAGTAATCAGTCAGTAGGCATTTGGCATCACTGCCTCCTGGCTTTCTGAGCCTGGACACAGGCACTTCAGGGAAGTGCAGTTGGATCTGCAGCCTGCAGGGCATCTCTTCATCTCTCTTTCTGTTCCTGTTTTTAATCAGAGATTGAATGTAGTGAGCCCAGGAGGCACTCTCCTGCTCTACATTAATGCAGCAGGACTGCACCAGGAGTCCCAGGGAGTCACTGCAAAGGTCCTATCCCTGAATTAGTCCAGATATCAGTACAAACACAGAATCATTTTCCATTTTAAATAGTTAAGCAATTTGATAGCACGGGCAACAAGGACTGGTAAGTAAGTCTCATCCACTGCCGTGAACAGGAGAGTGACAAACAGTGGTAATATCTCAAAGGAAGGTCAGAACTCCAAACAAATTACTTTGGAGCCTTCAGCTCAGGCCTTCGCTCTCCAAAGCAGGAATATATGGTGGGGGCAGAATTTAAGGATATGAAGTCATTTAGCCTCGGAGTCTGACTTCATGATAGAGAGGGGCACTGAATTCCACGGCTTGATTGCAAACCATAAATAGAGCAAGTGTGCTGCATTGAATACATGGCCTAATTTCATTTATATCGAGAACGCATCTGGAATAGGAAATATGACAGCAATAGCTATGTAACACATTTCTAAGTTTTTAATATCCCCACAGATATCTTCTCTGTGTTTTTAAATACCAGTACAACAAATGCCAGCACTGAACCAGAGGGAAAACTGATGGCATTCGGGGATCACTGAATGGAGGACTGGGCATTCAGAGCTTCATACTGCCCAGCAGTGAGAAGCAGACATACGTAAGTGATGAAAATAAAAGCACTAACCACATCAATCGTCCAACAGAGAGGACATGGTGTGTTCCATTGGGTATTACAGGAATAAGGGCTGGGAGACAGAGCAGCGCCCTCACCCTAACTCGGTGTCTGCCAATCCACATACGGCAATGCAGCACATGGTCTGTGCCCCAGAAAATTCAATATATGAACCCATGGAAAAGCCTGGTATTTAACTTTCATTTTTCATGGGGGGAAGACACGGATTAGGACCAAAGTTTAATTAACTCCAGGTTTGGCTGCTTGAGCGTAGCTGCAGGGACGTGAGCACTGGTGCCAATTGAAGGGCTGTGGTTTTCTGTTCTTTGTTCATGTCTTTGTCTCCTTGATTGAACTTTACATCCCAACTGTGTCCCTGAGGACACTTGAGGGCAGTGGATTTTCTGTTCCAGAATGAAGACTGCTTCTTTTGGGAAAGAGGAAATAACATGATGTGTTCATCATGGCACAGCTAATGCAGCATGTGGTGAAGTTGGTATTTGTGCAAGCATACAAAGATATACACCCGAACTATTTTTCCAACAACATTGCTTTTAGCATTTGCCTATTGCTAAACCTAATACACAGGCAAGAACTGCTATTTTTAGGGCATATTTTGCCATGCAGTCTGGACACACTGGGAACAGCATCTTTTTATCGTGTTTTAAATATCTACAAATATTAGAAGAAATAGGCAACTAAGAGCCTGCACTCAGCAACAGCCACAATCTGGCTTTACTTTTGGTATTGCTTTGTTATTATCTTAATGATACAGTTTCTGTGCAGACAAAAGAGAATGACTTTGTGCACTGTACATATGAATATTATTGGCAGAGCTATTTGTTTCACCTTTAGTAAGAAAGGGAGCAAAATATGAAGGAAATATCATGGCATTTATAGGTTAACAGAATTAGGATTTTGCTTTTTAGGTTGCTTTTTTTTTTTTTTTTTTTTTTTTTTTGATTCTTTCTGTTGCTTGAGTCAGTGGCATTTGGGGCTCAACATATGCTGGTTTAGCCTTGCAAGAGGCTATGGAGTACCTGTGTTGATCTTGGGAGGGGTACAGAGAGCTTGGCAGGGTTGCTGCAGTGGGAATTATATCATATTTTGTATTCAGGCAACCTACAGTGGCACTCCCAACATTACTGTTCATAGGCACACGCTCTGCTCTCCTGATGCTCCGAGGGCAACGCAGGGCTGGAGGGGGGCATTTTGCACAACTTCCTTATGCCTTGGAAAAACTCTACAGGAATACCTATATCAGTGAAGCCACAAAAAGGCAAACTGACGCAGTGGGGCTGTAAGTGTGCAGCAGAGGACGACCACAGTTCAAGGAGAGGCTGGGTTCTCAGAGCCATGGTATCTTCAGGTCTAAAGGATCAAGATTGAGCAGGATTTGATGGACTTCAGCCTCTGATGAGGTGCTTATGAGACTACAGAATAGGGCCTAAATTAGTAATCAGGCACAATGAGGAATAAAGTCCTCGGAGAGAGAAGAAGAGGAAATTTAACACTAGAAAAGGATAAAGAACAGAAGAGAAAATGAGAAAAGGTGATGCAATCTAAGATCAAACAAAATCTACGTGTTTCTCTTACTGCTGGTACTTCTCTTATTTCACAGGCTTTGCTGATCTCATGTACTCCTCCACCATAAAAAGCTGCTCGCAGTTACAGTGATGTTTCTAGAAGGTGAGTATATGTATGTCAGGAGAAAAAATAACACTTGCATTGAAGGATGATTTAAGATTATTCTTCCACACTTCTGTATAAGATTGGATCTATTGTAACCTTCCTAAACCTTTGTTACCTTTGTAATTTAAACTGACAGGTTAAATGCTAATGCAATTGATAGGGGTGAACAACTGGTCAAGGAACAACCTGATCTGACTGTATAATGCATCGGAGAATTGCAAAAATATGCAGGTCAGATGTAATTTTGACAGAAAATGGCTCGCTGCAAGGGTTTATGTTTCCCTGGATAGTCTTAAAAAGAGTTGGACTCTAGTAAGTACCACATTGCTTGAAAAAAATACAAAGTTAAACTTAATGGAAAAAATCCAAGTTCTCAATATCCTCAGATTTCATTATCAGTTTTTATTGGAGCCAGGGTAATAAGATTATAGAATTAAAAGAAAAGTTATACCCATTTTCTTCAGCCCAGCACTTCTAATGTGCAAAAAGAAAGCGGCACTCATTTCTCACCATAAATACACACTGAAAACTACCTGTAAAAAGAAGCGGTCTCTGACCGTGTACAGCCTGATTTGGTCCTTATTGAAGCAGAAATTCTGTTACTTCAACAGGCGCTGGGTCACAGCAATTACTGGTAACAGTAGATAAAAAGGCATTGTCTCATGCATTAATCCTGAGTTAACGGTTTTCCACTTGGCACAGCAATAAATGGTTGGTGAGTGAGCCCAGGGTGTGAATCTGGGTGTTCCTATATTAATCGGGTGCCCAGAGCAGCTGCCTGCAGAAGCAGCCTCTCTTTTCAGGTATAACACACATTCAGGTGAAATGGAAACACCTGGGAGGACAGAGGGCAGTTCTGGGAGACCTCCTGACCTGCAGGTTTCTACCACCATGCTGGGGAAGTAGCTGCTCTTCTTGGAAACTTCCCACCAAGAAGAGTGTGGGCAAATTCACAATTTGTCATCGCTGACATTATAGTGATGTATTTTTGGTAGGAGAGTGTTCAAAAGAGCATTCATTTGCTTTGTGTATAAACTCTGAAATGCCAGAAATTGCTCAGCCTGTGCCAGCACCGAGCACTCCCCAGCTGGAAGAGGTGGGAAGGAGCCCCTCTGACAACGGACAGCAAGCAATAAACAGAGCAGCACAAAGAGAGAAAGAATGGACATTTAAGCTCTCCCTCCAAAAAAACCCCACCCTACTGTTTAATATTTTTCTATTATTTTACTATGTTTTCTTTTTTTTCAGAGGAAACTTCAGGGTTGAGTTTCTCCTTTAGACGGTGCAAGTGCTCCCTGTATTCTATTCTTCAACCATACAAATGCTTATAAAATAGAAATGTGAATTGCCTCGGTGCTTTTAAATACCTTAAAAATAATAATTCAGGGACTCCTGTATGAGATGGAGCTGTCCCTCACTGCTTTAACCTGTGGAGTAGGTTAGCATAACATGGAATCAATTATTGTACTAGACATATAAAACTGTCAGGTTTAATACTTAACTGTAGTATTTGCCTTGAATGCTTGATTTCCAGTCATGTGTGAAGCTCCAGAAAGACAGAGATATCAGACAGATTTTGGTGGAAGAAATGACTTTGAGTACCCCGAGTTACAAAGGGAAATCTGGATGAGTGATACACCCTGGGAAAGGAGTCCTTTTTCAATCAAACACTTCCCAGTCCCTTAAAGTAAAGTAACGCAGAACACAAACTGCAGAACAAATATTAAGTTTCTATTCTGCATTGCCATAGTTGAGACACCATCTCATTTCTTTCTCAGCTTCTCTGGAACCAGCTCTGCTTTAGCTGGAACATTCTTCCCATTCTTTTCCTTCTTTTTTTCTTATTTCTGTACACAGAAGGAGAGAATCAAACACAAAAGATCTGCCTTGACTTTCACAGCTCTTCTAATGCTTACAACTAAGCTTTATTATATTATTTATTATACACAATGGAAATAATTATTATTACAGTCTTTCCTCTGTCATGTGCTTTATTACATGACCTTGTTATGGCCAAGGTTGCAATCTGACAGTGTGCACTGCATCGGTAGCGGTGACTGCTGGCAGGGAGTCCTTGGTTTGGGACTCTAAAACTGATGGATTAAACAGCATTAAGGACAGTGAAGTGCTAATACTGCGGTAATGGACACTGTAATATTTCAAAATAGCTCACAAGTAGAACCAAAACAATCCATTGGGCCACTCAAATCATGCAGGGTCTGGTTGGAAGCTCCTGGCCATCTGACAGCTTTGGTGTATTGCTGTAAGTCCAGAAGCACTTGCTACCTGTAGTCCATAATAAGTTGGTAACAAAGAGTGATAACAGTATGAAGTGGAAGAGATATTCATCTTGGCGTATTTCAATCTAGAAGTGACAATCCTGGATTGATTCATTCTCTGAGGAATAAACCTCCTCTTACAAAAAAAAAAAAAGAAAAGAAAAAACAAGTTTAAAGAAACCAGGATTTATCCTCAAGATCACCACTCATTTTCTTTTAGAAATTACATTCTAGACAATAAGAGATCACAGACCTGTAAATTGCATTTTAACTTTCAGGTAACATACTAGGGCTATAACAAAATCTGAGGACTATTATCATAGCAAAATAACTGTAATGCTTCAAGGCTGTAATAACCATCTCCTTTTTATCATCCATACTACCATCAGGCCAAGAAACAGTGAATTTCTTTAACGTTATTCTGCCATAACCTTTAACTATATGCATTATTTCAAACACCTGGAATAATACTTTATATGGCACAACAGAATAATACATTTGCCACTCACTGCACAGCATAGTTGGCTAAACCCAAATGAGTACAAATGCTTAAATCTGCTGTGCGTATCGTAGATATACATCTATTCCTTCTACTGTGCTGTGGACTGACCTTTACGTGACAAGGAAGTTGAAGGAACATTAGAAAGCATAAGGTTTGTACTTAAAGTCAATGAAGGCTCTTTCAGTTATATCATCATTATAAAACTGTACTGCTTACCTGGTTTTGGGAGGGCTGTACTTGGCTAGCTCACACACACTTTATGTGGAATCTACAGCATAAATACTCTGTGGGTTCATTGTAAAAATATGTTTGTGATATACCTTTCTGGTGTCCTTTGTGTTCTTTCGTGAAGTGTTTATTCCTGTTATATCAAGTAGGTGCTAATGCATAATACCAACACCATACATAGAGCATCTTGATAAATAATCATGCATATGCTCCAGTGGTTTTCTACATAAATGCTCCTATATATAAGTTACTACAGCCCAGGGCCCTGAATGGATCAAATTTGTAAACACATCACTATATTTCTTACCTCTATTGAAGTGTATTATGATAGCAGTGCTGGCATTTATCTAGACTGTTGATATAAAGGTTTCTACCCACACGAGCAATGCATATTGCATTATGCAATTCTGTAATAAACTGCTTGAAATATTACCAGAGACAGAGCATGCTGGAAAACATTGAGTGAGCCCTGAGGTGGAATGGTTCCTACTGAGTACAGAGCACTTTGGATCAGGCCTTGGAGGATACTACCTATAAAATAACACATTTGAAGAACTTAATTGTGATTTCCTCAATGTCACCCTGTCACTCTGAAAACCGGATGCTTTAGTTCAATGAAAGATCTCAGCAGTGCAGTACAGCTTTTCGTCAAAGTTTAACTGCTTCAAAGAATTTGGAAACTTCATTTCTATGAAGTCGGGCATGGCCTTGAGTTGTACTAAAGGACTTCATGTCACTGTGAGCACGTAAACACAGTGGCAAGGTTTTGGTTCTTCAGTTTGGTGGGAGCGGCTTTATGCTTCTGTAGGAAACTTGTCCAAGAGATCTTTGCTTCCAAAATCTGCTTAGAGAATCAGCCTCCACCACAGGGTGCCAGGAAGGACACCTGTGGTGTTCAGCCTGAATGAAAAATAACAGAGCTCCAAAGCTGTTATATTATTGTTCCACATCTCCTCTGCAGCAGCACACAGCTGGTGGTGACGCGGGAATGAGGTCCCAGCAAATCAAGGTTTATTGGAATATTTTTCAACTGCACTAAGGAAAAGGGATTTGGATCTAAAGGGTACAGGCGTAGCACAAGGGGCAGCTACTCTCCTACTGGGCAAGCACAAAGTTATTGGACCTCAGTCTAATTTTTCTGTGATTTCTTCTGTGACCTTTTACAAACTACACAGAGTCTGCCCAAGGAAATCACAAAATGATTTCTATTGGCTTCACTGGGTGAGAGATTAAGGTTCTAATTTCTCTTTGAATCAGTGTTCTCATTAGTAAATTACTAGCCTCAAAGCTTAATGTTTCCAACGCTCTTCAGTATCCTTGAAGGGAAATTGATACTGGAATGTTAACTGTCCTCATTGCCAACAGCCATATAGCATACAAATCTAGATTAATATGAGCATTTCACTGGTGATGACAGCACTGTAAAATCCATACCTATGTTCCCACTAACCTAGAAGAACTAGACAAGAGTCAAAGAGATTAAACGTAATAGCTAAAGAGAAAGCTGATTTCTCAGCAGGTGCCTTGTATTTCCTGCAGGTTTTACTACAGTTTAAGACAGATTTTCATTTGCTGTCATCAGAGCCTCTACTAAACCACGAAATTCATTCACAGAGTTAATCAGCAAGTTCACTTCGCCTGGATTTGAAATTCCTGGAGCTGAACGTTCACTTTGTTACAGTACTTAAGGGCTTATAATGTCCAAACAGCATTATGAACTCCAAGCTCAAGGAACAGTAAAAGTTGTTCATGCTATCAGTGGTCATCTTCTGTATAAACACCTGAAAGGAAAAGGTGAAGATTTCAGAGCACCCTTCAGTGGAGAAGAAACTAAAAGACTTATGGGGAAGTTTCTGGTGAGCTGAGTATTTCAAAGAAGGGCAATTCGGAACATTTTCCAGCACAAGATCATTAAATCTGAGTGATATAGTGGGTTTCTTTTGTTATCTTGGATATTAATTAACAATTAGCAGATTGTGGAAAATATACGCCTATAGTTTTTAGCCTTACTTAAGATAATAATGGAATTTAACCCAGTTAGACGTTCTAAAAGCAGCTTTTGTTATACTGTTTTTTTTTTTGTCATATAATGTTTGCATCACAGCAAAGGTTTTATATTGTTTAAATGTTATGTGCTAGACTTACTAGAGTATTCCAAGCTCTGTAGCTGTGGTTTTGGATCAAATGCTTAAAGGAGTGTCCTCAAAACCTCAAAGCAGATGTCTTCAAACCCTGGAGTTACTGGCTGCTTTGTTGGCTGAGCAGATGATCCTGAATCACAGCTGATGATGTTTCCCAGCTGTCATTCCCGAAGGACCCAATGTGATGGATGTTATGGACCTCATGCAGAACACAGTCCCTTGTGTCCTTCCCACCCAGAAGGTCATTAATTGCATTGCTGAGCTGGGAAGAGGCAGGCTGAGGCTGAATCCTGTGACCTGGTTTGGGAAGGGCTGGGTTCCTCCCTCTGAATGTCCTCCCTGGACTTGGCCATCAGTTGTGCAGCAGTAAGGACTACTCAGCGTTTCTTTTGAAGCTGTTCAGCTTGTATAAATTCAACTGCCACGATGTCTCCATAAACTCATTGGTCTACAGCTTAGAAAGCAGCTGCTTTCCTTTCCCAGTGTGTGTGCTTTAACCTGTAGTCACCATAACCACACTTACCACAGAGCACTGAATCATTCCTTGCACCTGTACTCTTGGAAAACACAATCTATATATAGCTATTGTGGAATCTACTGTTTGGAATAAATACCTGTCTCCCTTATCCCACACTGTGCTTCAAAACAACCTCATTTTGCCATCACCAATTAAAACCCCATCCTTGCTCTATCTCACATATGGTCATTCATACCCACCCTTTCAAACTATCTACACAATTCCAGTACACTCTTCTTAGCCCTCTATGCATACAATTAACCCAGTCTTTGACTCACGAGTTATCCAAAATCCCCCAGTGGTAGATTCAATTTTATACTGGGTGAATGGGTGACTGGTGCTATGCATAAACTTTGTGATAAATGACTTCATCCCTTTATTAGTGATAATTAGAATGGTAATTATTAGACTGTGACAGATGGTGCAGATATTTTGGAAGACTTCGATGTCAAGAATCTAGGCAGCAGATAAACAATATTTTAAAAATATCAGTGATATCTAAATTGAAAATTTAAATTGTGTGGAAGTCAGAACAGGCTTCAAAACCTAGGGGGCAAAATTTGAGCATGTGAGGTAGATATAGATATACAAGCCTAGAAAGATTAACAGTCTGTCTGGTATGGTCATGCTGCTGTCATTATTGGGATTAGAGGCACCTACCTGTCTATATGGCTATTTTATTTTCCCTTGGTCAAAAAACACCTTGGGGCACAATCTTGAGCTGACAGTGCTGTTCTCAGGAGAAACAAGCGGATGCTTCAGTAGATCTTTCTCTTTTACACTGGCATAACACAATATAAATCATAGCCCTTCTTTCTTCCTAGCATTTCGTAGTACCATCAGTAATGGAATATTATTATTTTCAACAACCATTCATGTACTGCCTGCACTGTCTGAATGTCCCAGCTGGAACTGCATAGGTTAAGGCCTCAAATCAATCCTTCCTGCTAACAGCCTGGGGAGCAGGCAAGTGAGTTTCTCGCAGAAGGAGAATTCTGACTATCTAAAAGTATAAAAAGGGTACAGACCTGACAAGTTTCATTTATTCCATTCCTCACATTTCTGATTTTGCCTGTTCTGCACGTCAGGCAATTATTTTAGCACTAAATGCAACGGTGCACATGCACATACACTCATACCTTGTACAAGAAGTTTCTTCATAAATATCTCAGCCACGTGAGCCCATCAATAGTTCTCTGCGAGAGGGGTGAAGGTGTGTATCCACTAGCATTTCTTGGCAATGAGTCCTTATAGCTTCATCCCTGTGAGAATAGAATGTGCCTTTTCAGTAGATTAAAAAAGAAACCTCCATCTTTGCTGCAGAGTATCACTTGACACGCTTGTTGATTTACTCAACTTATTTTTCATTCCATAATTCTTCCAGGCTGTGTTCAAATGATCTCACCCTACATTTGTTTGATGAAGGTTACCAATCTGGAAAATCCATCTACTTCCACCTTCATTATTATGACTGATATCTCTGCTGCTCTGTTTACTTGCCTTTAATTTACTCCAAGGCTAACACTTGTTTTTGGCTGCATCCACAAGGGATCCAGTGATAACTTTCCCCCGTCCCCACCTAGGCAGTGAGAACCTCTGCAAGACAACAAATCCTTGGCTTTGCAATAGTGTAATGTTCTCATCAGTGTAACATTCTCATCAGTGGCATCAAGAACTGTAGAAATACTGAGTGGTGTGGTCAGGACAACCCTAACTGACTCTCAGCGGTCACTGATTTCAGCCACAGCCTGAGAAGTTGAGCAGGAGAACCATTTCATATTGGTGCAACGTTATGAATATGAGCAACTGCTCAGCTTTAGTGCTCATTACCCCAGCAACAGTTCTGGATTAATTTCTAGTCCCATGGGCCAGCAGGCAACGTGGGCAGAGCAGAATCATCCCTTAGTATTTTAAAAGCCATCTATTTAAAAAGTGTTTTATGTCGAATTAAAGCTCATCCAAACTATTCAACCTGGCCATATTTCTTCACCATTAGCGTTGTATGCGTCATCTGTTGTTTCATCACCTGTTAATCTGCCTGGGCTCTAGCTGTAGATTTGATTTATAAAGATGCCTATATCTTACTCGTTTGCTACATGCGACCAATACAACCCCAATCACTGTCTGCCTTCTCATGGAACACCCACCTATTAGTTTAAATTCTGAGAGACGGGAAATAAGAAAAATAAATAATTCCCACAACTGTCATTCACACGTTTCTACCCTTTTATCATGACACAACAGGACATTGTTCAAGTACATATTTTGATTTACAATTCTTCACCGCCCCCATTCATCGCTATCAAAAATGAATTTTTAACCATGTGTATATAAACCTGATGATTTGTATTCATAATCAGCTAAGGTTATAAGGAATCTCCTGCTGTGGTTAGCTAAGGTAAAGCACACTAAAGCAAAATTGCTTTACTCACAACCTGTAATAATTTCAGAATGTTATTTCTATTTCTTGCAATGTTCTTGGTAACATTAGTCAGATAAATGATGCCTTTTGATCAACAGGAATGCTCCTTTCTCCAAACATCAGCTTTGCACTGTAAACACCAATTCCAATAGGGTTTGGTGGTTTTTTTTGTTGTTGTTGCTTGGTTTTTTTATTTTTATTTTTTTACTTTCTTATCTTTGTGCTTGGATATATATTTGCTCTTCAGTTCTCTTGCTATGTTCCAATATGCTAGCAATATCTTTCCCTTTGCTGCCTCATTTAACCTATGT